>NC_083732.1:32529260-33216021 GCF_028564815.1 Eubalaena glacialis | reverse complement strand
CTTTTCTCCATTGTATATCTTTGCCTACTTTGTCATAGATTAGTTGGCCATAGGTGCGTGGGTTTATCTCTGGGCTTTCTATCTTGTTCCATTGATCTATGTTTCTGTTTTTGTGCCAGTACCATATTGTCTTGATTACTGTAGCTTTGTAGTATAGTCTGAAGTCAGGGAGTCTGATTCCTCCAGCTCCGTTTTTTTCCCTCAAGATTGCTTTGGCTATTCGGGGTCTTTTGTGTCTCCATACAAATTTTAAGATGATTTGTTCTAGCTCCGTAAAAAATGCCATTGGTAATTTGATAGGGATTGCATTGAACCTGTAGATTGCTTTGGGTAGTATAGTCATTTTCACAATGTTGATTCTTCCAATCCAAGAACATGGTATATCTCTCCATCTGTTGGTATCATTTTAATTTCTTTCATCAGTGTCTTATAGTTTTCTGCATACAGGTCTTTTGTCTCCGCAGGTAGGTTTATTCCTAGGTATTTTATTCTTTTTGTTTCAATGGTAAATGGGAGTGTTTCCATAATTTTTCTTTCAGATTTTTCATCATTAGTGTATAGGAATGCAAGAGATTTCTGTGCATTAATTTTGTATCCTGCTACTTTACCATATTCATTAATTAGCTCTAGCAGTTTTCTGGTGACAGTTTTAGGATTCTCTATGTATAGTATCATGTCATCTGCAAACAGTGACAGTTTTACTTCTTCTTTTCCAATTTGTATTCCTTTTATTTCTTTTTCTTCTCTGATTGCCGTGGCTAGGACTTCCAAAACTATGTTGAATAATAGTGGTGACAGTGGACATCCTTGTCTCGTTCCTGATCTTAGAGGAAATGCTTTCAGTTTTTCACCGTTGAGAATGATGTTTGCTGTGGGTTTGTCATATATGGCCTTTATTATGTTGAGGTAGGTTCCCTCTATGCCCACTTTCTGGAGAGTTTTTATCATAAATGGGTGTTGAATTTTGTCAAAAGCTTTTTCTGCATCTATTGAGATGATCATATGGTTTTTATTCTTCAATATGTTAATATGGTGTGTCACATTTTGTTGATTTGCGTATATTGAAGAATCCTTGCATCCCTGGGATAAATCCCACTTGATCGTGGTGTATGATCCTTTTAATGTGTTGTTGGAGTCTGTTTGCTAGTATTTTGTTGAGGATTTTTGCATCTATATTCATCAGTGATATTGGTCTGTAATTTTCTTTTTTTGTGGTGTCTTTGTCTGGTTTTGGTATCAGGGTGATGGTGGCCTCATAGAATGAGTTTGGGAGTGTTCCTTCCTCTGCAATTTTTTGGAAGAGTTTGAGAAGGATAGGTGTTAGCTCTTCTCTAAATGTTTGATAGAATTCACCTGTGAAGCCATCTGGTCCTGGACTTTTGTTTGTTGGAAGACTTTTAATCACAGTTTCAATTTCATTACTTGTGATTGGTCTGTTCATATTTTCTGCTTCTTCCTGGTTCAGTCTTGGAAGGTTATACCTTTCTAAGAATTTGTCCATTTCTTCCAGGTTGTCCATTTTATTGGCATAAAGTTGCTTGTAGTAGTCTCTTAGGATGCTTTGTATTTCTGCGGTGTCTGTTGTAACTTCTCCTTTTTCATTTCTCATTTTATTGATTTGAGTCCTCTCCCTCTTTTTCTTGATGAGTCTGGCTAATGGCTTATCAATTTTGTTTATCTTCTCAAAGAACCAGCTTTTAGTTTTATTGATCTTTGCTATTGTTTTCTTTGTTTCTATTTCATTTATTTCTGCTCTGATCTTTATGATTTCTTTCCTTCTGCTAACTTTGGGTTTTGTTTGTTCTTCTTTCTCTAGTTTCTTTAGGTGTAAGGTTAGATTGTTTACTTGAGATTTTTCTTGTTTCTTTAGGTAGGCTTGTATAGCTATAAACTTCCCTCTTAGAACTGCTTTTGCTGCATCCCGTAGGTTTTGGGTTGTTGTGTTTTCATTGTCATTTGTCTCTAGGTATTTTTTGATTTCCTCTTTGATTTCTTCAGTGATCTCTTGGTTATTCAGTAACGTATTGTTTAGCCTCCATGTGTTTGTGTTTTTTACGTTTTTTCCCCTGTAATTCATTTCTAATCTCATAGCGTTGTGGTCAGAAAAGATGCTTGATATGATTTCAATTTTCTTAAATTTACTGAGGCTTGATTTGTGACCCAAGATGTGATCTATCCTGGAGAATATTCCCTACGCACTTGAGAAGAACGTGTAATCTGCTGTTTTTGGATGGAATGTCCTATAAATATCAATCAAATCTATCTGGTCTATTGTGTCATTTAAAGCTTCTGTTTCCTTATTTATTTTCATTTTGGATGATCTGTCCATTGGTGTAAGTGAGGTGTTAAAGTCCCCCACTATTATTGTGTTACTGTCAATTTCCTCTTTTATAGCTGTTAGCAGTTGCCTTATGTATTGAGGTGCTCCTATGTTGGGTGCATATATATTTATAATTGTTATATCTTCTTCTTGGATTGATCCCTTGATCATTATGTAGTGTCCTTCCTTGTCTCTTGTAACATTCTTTATTTTAAAGTCTATTTTATCTGATATGAGTATAGCTACTCCAGCTTTCTTTTGATTTCCATTTGCATGGAATATCTTTTTCCATCCCCTCACTTTCAGTCTGTATGTGTCCCTAGGTCTAAAGTGGGTCTCTTGTAGACAGCATATATATGGGTCTTGTTTTTGTATCCATTCAGCAAGCCTGTGTCTTTTGGCTGGAGCATTTAATCCATTCACATTTAAGGTAATTATCGATATGTATGTTCCTATGACCATTTTCTTAATTGTTTTGGGTTTGTTTTTGTAGGTCCTTTTCTTCTCTTGTGTTTCCCACTTAGAGAAGTTCCTTTAACATTTGTTGTAGAGCTGGTTTGGTGGTGCTGAATTCTCTTAGCTTTTGCTTGTCTTGTAAAGCTTTTGATTTCTCCATCGAATCTAAATGAGATCCTTGCCGGGTAGAGTAATCTTGGTTGTAGGTTCTTCCCTTTCATCACTTTAAGTATATCATGCCACTCCCTTCTGGCTTGTAGAGTTTCTGCTGAGAAATCAGCTGTTAACCTTATGGGAGTTCCCTTGTATGTTATTTGTTGTTTTTCCCTTGTTGCTTTTAATAATTTTTCTTTGTCTCTAATTTTTGTCAATTTGATTACTATGTGTCTCGATGTGGTTCTCCTTGGGTTTATCATACCTGGCATTCTCTTTTCTTCCTGGACTTGGGTGGCTATTTCCTTTCCCATGTTAGGGAAGTTTTCAAATATAATCTCTTCAAATATTTTCTTGGGTCCTTTCTCTCTCTCTTCTCCTTCTAGGGCCCCTATAATGCAAATATTGGTCAGTTTAATGGTGTCTCAGAGATCTCTTTGGCTGTCTTTATTTCTTTTCATTCTTTTTTTCTTTATTGTGTTCTGCACCATTGATTTCAACCATTCTGTCTTCCAGGTCACTTATCTGTTCTTCTGCCTCACTTATTCTGCTATTGATTCCTTCTAGTGTATTTTTCATTTCAGTTATCGCATTGTTCATCTTTGTTTGTTTGTTCTTTAATTCTTCTAAGTCTTTGTTAATTATTTCTTGCATCTTCTCGATCTTTGCCTCTATTCTTTTTCCAAGGTCCTGGATCATCTTCATTATCATTATTCTGAATTCTTTTTCTGGAAGGTTGCCTATCTCTATTTAGTTTTTTTTTCTGGGGTTTTATCTTATTTCTTCCTCTAGTACATAGTCCTCTGCTTTTTCATTTTGTCTATCTTTCTATGAATGTGTTTTTTGTTCCACAGGCTGCAGGATTGTAGTTCTTCTTAGTTCTGCTATCTGTCCCCTGGTGGATAGCTATCTAAGAGGCTTGTGCAAGCTTCCTGATGGGAGGGACCGGTGGTAGGTAGAGCTGGGTGTTACTCTGGTGGGCAGAGCTCAGTAAAACTTTAATCCACTTGTCTGCTGATGGGTGGGCTGAGTTCCCTCCCTGTTGGTTGTTTGGCCTGAGGTGACCCAGCACTGGAGCTTACAGGCTCTTTGGTGGGGCTAATGGTGGACTCCGGGAGGGCTCACGCCAAGGAGTACTTCCCAGAACTTCTGGTGCCAGTATCCTTGTTCCTGCAGTGAGCCACAGCCACCCCTGCTTCTGCAGGAGACCCCCAATCCTAGCAGGTAGGTCTGGTTCAGTATCCTATGGGGTCATGGCTCCTTCCCCCTGGGTCCTAATGCACACACTACTTTGTGCATGCCCTCCAAGAGTGGAGTCTCTGTTACCCCCAGTCCTTTTGAAATCCTGCAGTTAAATCCCACTAGCTTTCAATGTCTGATTCTCTGGGAATTCCTCCACCCATTGCTGGGCGCCGAGGTTAGGAAGCCTGATGTGGGACTCAGAACCTTCACTCCAGTGTGTGGACTTCTTTGGTATAATTGTTTTCTAGTTTGTGAGTCACCCAGTGGTTATGGGATTTGATTTATTGTGATTGCACCCCTCCTATCATCTCATTGTAGCTTCTCCTTTTTATTTGGATGTGCAGTATCTTTTTTAGTGAGTTCCAGAGTCTTCCTTTTGTTGATTGTTCAGCAGATATTTGTGATTCTGGTGCTCTCGCAAGATGAAGTGTATGTACATCCTTCTACTCCACCATCTTGAACCAATCTCCTCCTCTGATCTTTTTGATTTCTTTCCTTCAACTAACTTTTGCTTTTCTTCATTCTTCTTTCTCTAGTTGCCGTAGGTGTAAGATTAGGCTGTTTATTTGAGATTTTTATTGTTTCTTGGGGTAAGATTGTATTGTTATAAACCTCCCTCTTAGAACTACTTTTTCTATGTCCCATAGGTTTTGGATCATCATGTTTTCATTGTCATTTGTCTTGAGGTATTTTTTGATTTCCTCTTTGATTTCTTCAGTGATCCATCGGTTATTTAGTATCTTATTGTTTAGCCTCCATGTGTTTGTGTTTTTTACAGTTTTTTCTTTTTCCCGTAATTGATTTCTAATCACATAGTGTTGTGGTCAGAAAAGATGCTTGATATGATTTCAGTTTTCTTAAATTTACTGAGGCTTAATTTGTGACCCAAGTTGTGGTCTAACTTGGAGAATGTTTGATGTGCACTTGAGAAGAAAGTGTATTCTTGAGCTTTTGGATGGAATGTCCTATAAATATCAATTAAGTCTATCTAGTCTAATGTGCCATTTAAGGCTTATGTTTCATTATTAACTTTCTGTCTGGATAATCTGTCCTTTGGTGTAAGTGTGGTGCTAAATCCCCCACTAATTTTGTGTTACTGTCAATTTCTCCTTTTATGCTGTTAATATTGGCCTTATACACTGAGGTACTCCTATGTTGGTTGCATATATATTCCTAATTCTTATATCCTCTTCTTGGATTGATCCACTGATCATTATGTAGTGTCCTTCCTTGTGTCTTTTAACAGTCTTTATTTTAAAGTCTATTTTGTCTGATATGAGTTTTTCTACTCCAGCTCTCTTTTGATTTCCGTTTGCATGGAAGAACTTTTTCCATCCGCTCACTTTCATTCTGTATGTGTTCCTAGGTCTGAAGTGGTTCTCTTTTAGACAGCATTTATATGGGTCTTATTTTGTATCCATTCAACCAGTCTATGTGTTTTGTTTTGAACATTTAATCCATTTATATTTCAGGTGTATTTGTACTTATTGCCATTTTGTTGATTGTTTTAGATTTGTTTTTGAAAGTCCTTTTTCTTCCCTTCCTCTTTTGTCCTCTTCTCTTGTCATTTGATGACTAATTTTATGTTGCGTTTGGGTTGCTGTTTCTTCTTTGTATGCGTATCTATTGTAGATTTTCAGTTTGCAATTACCATGAGAATTTGATATAGCAGTCCATATATAAACAAGATTGTTTTACGTTGCTGGTCTTTTTCTTTCAAATGCATTTTCAATATACTGCATTTGTGTTCTTTCCTTCTCACAGTTGCTGGGTTTGATATCATATTTGTGTGTAGATGACTTCCTACCTTTACTGTGTGTTTGACTTTCTGGTGAGCTTTTCATTCATAATTTTCTTGTTTCCAGTTGTGACCTTTTTTTTCCACACAGAGAAGCTCCTTTAGCATTTTTTGCAAATTTGGTCTCATGGTGCTGAATTCTTTCAGCTTTTGCTTGTCTGTAAAGCTTTTGATTTCTCCATCGAATCTGAATGAGACCCTTGCTGGGTAGAGTGCACTTTGTTGCAGGTTCTTCTCTTTCATCTCTTTAAATATATCATGCCACTGCCTTCTGGCCTTCAGAGTTTCTGCTGAGAAATCAGCTGATAACCTTATGGGAGTTACCTTGTATATTATTTGTTGCTTTTCCCTTGTTGCTTTTAATATTTTTTCTTTGTCTTTAATTTTTGTCTATTTGATTACTATGTGGTTTCCTCCTTGGTTTTATCCTATCTGGAACTCTCTGTGCTTCCTGGACTTGAGAGACTGTTTCCTTTCCCACGTTAGGGAAATTTTCAGCTATTATCTTTCAAAGATTTTCTCAGGTCCTTTCTCTCTCTCTTCTCCTTCTTGGACCTCTCTAATATGAATGCTGGTGTGTTTAATGTTGTCTCAGAAGTCTCTTAGACTGTCTTCCTTTCTTTTTATTCTTTTTTTCTGTATTCTGTTCCACAGCAGTGATTTCCACCATTCTGTCTTACAGGTAACTTATCTGTTCTTCTGCCTCAGTTATTCTACTATTGGTGCCTTCTGGTGCATTTTTCATTTCAGACACGGTATTGTTCATCTCTGTTTGTTCTTTACTTTTTCTGGGTCTTTTAAAAACATTTCTTGTATCTTCTTGATCCTTGCCTTCATTCTTTTTCTAAGATCCTGGATCATCTTCACTATCATTATTCTAAATTCTTTTTCTGGAAGGCTGCCTATCTCCAGTTCACTTAGTTGTTCTTCTGTGGTTTTTTCTTATTCCTTTATCTGGGACATATTCCTCTGCCCTTTCATTTTGTCTAGCATTCTGTGATTGTGGTCTGTTCCACAGGCTGCCAGATTCTAGTTCTTCTTGCTTCTGCTGTCTGCCCTCTGGTGGATGAAGCTATCTAAGAGGTTTGTGCAGGCTTCCTGATGGGAGGGGCTGATGGTGGGTGGAGATCGCTCTTGTCCATCTGGTGGGCGGGGTCATGCTCTTTAAGACTTTAAGCCACTTCTCTGCTTATGAGTGGGGCTCTGTTCCTGCCCTGTTGGTTGTTTGGCCTGAGGCTTCCTAGCAATTGAGCAGTCAGCATGTTGAGAGGTGCTAATAGCAGCCACAAGGAGGGTTCATGCCAATGAGTACTCCCAGAACTGCTGCTGCTAGTGTCTTTGTCCCCACAGTGAGCCACAGTCACCCTTCACCTTTGCAGGAGACACTCCAATACCAGCAGGTATGTCTGGCCCAGTCTCTTTTGAGGTCACTGCTTTTTTCCCTTTGGTCCTGGTGTACATGTGTCCTTGTGCATGCTCTCCAAGGGTGGAGTTTCTCTTTCCCCCAGTCCTGTGTAATTTCTTCTATCAAACCCCACTGGTCTTCAAAGCCAGATTCTCTGGAGTCTCATCCTCCTGTTGCCAGACCCCCAGGCTGGGAAGCTTGAAGTGAGGCTCAGAACTTTCACTCCAGTGGGAAAACTTCTGTAGCATAATTGTTTTCCAATTTGTGGGTCACCCACCTGTTGGGCATGAGATTTGATTTTATAGCTATTGCACCCCTCCTACCATGTCATTGTGGCTTTTTCTTTGTCTTTGGATGTAGGGTATCATTTTTGGTAGGTTCCAGCATTTTCATTGTCAATGGTTGTTCAGCAGTTGGCTGTGATTTTGGGGTTCTTGTAAGAAGGGATGAGCACACGTCTTTCTGCTATGTCATCTTGAGCTCCCCAACATACTGAGTGTTCTTAAAATGTACTTTTTCTCTATTGACATGATTTCAACTGGGGTAACAAAGATAAATTCATCAACAACCTCTTCCCAAAGAGAAGGAGGAGTCAAGATGGTGGAATAGGAAGATACAGAATTTGTCCCTCCTCACAAGTACTTCAAGAATACATCTACAAGGGGAACAAGTCTCACAGAGCACCTGCTGAACATTAGTGGAAGACTTTGGACACCTAAAAGGACAAGAAAAATCCCCTCAAAAACTGGTAGGATAAAGAGAGGAAACAAGAAAAAAGGAATCAAAAAAGGGACCAGCAACCCTGGCTGGATGTTGAAGGTAGGGAGAGGTTCCTGCACTTAGAAACCACCCCAACCACACAGCAGGGAAATCATCTGGGACAGAAAGAGACCTTCAGGGGATCAAAGGATCACCCAGAAGATGGTCTTTGGAAGGAAGGACAAAGTAAGTACTGCACACAGGGTTTTTGCTGAAGCCCTGTGTACCCCGGGCTTAGTCATGTGTCACCTGTTGGGGAGGGGGGCTGAGTGTTGGAAAGCGGGGTTTGGAGTGTGGAACAAGGGAGGGGACAGCTGTTGGCTGTAAAAAGACAGGATGAAGTGACAGCAGTATGGAGGTCCACAACCAGGAAAGTTTGCTGAAAAAGCGCGGGACACCATAGAGACAAAGTGTCATTTTTGAGTGGTGAAAAAAGGGTGGGGCTGCCATTGCATTCCCCATTCCCACCCACCAGCTTCAGTCTTTGTGGGAACTGGGAGGAGCACCCATCTGAGCAGGAATGCCCATCCCTCAAGCCAAGGTCTCTGCTACCTGTGTAGGTTCCAGCATCTTTAGCCCGTAAGTACAAGGACAACTAAATGAAGAGGAGATAGGCAATATACCTGAAAAAGAATTCAGAATAATAATAGGAAAAATGATCTAAGATCTCAGGAATACAATAGAGGCACAGATCAAGAAGATACAAAAAATGTTTAACAAGGACCTAGAAAAACTAAAGAACAAACAATCAGTGATGAACAACACAATAACTGAAAATGAAAGATACACTAGAAGGAATCAATAGCAGAATAAGTGAGGCAGAAAAATGCATAAGTGAGCTTGAAGATAGAAAGGTGGAAATAATTGCTCAGGAGCTGAATAAAGAAAGAATGAAAAGAAATGAGGACAGTCTTACAGAAATCTGGGGCAACGTTAAATGCACCAACATTTGAATTATAGGGTTCCCAGATGAAGAAGAGAAAGAGAAAGTGTCTGAGAAAATATTTGAAGACGTTATAGTCAAAAACTTCCCTAATATGGAAAAGAAAATAGTCACCCTAGTCCAGGAAGCTCAGAGAGTCCCATACAGGATAAACCAAAAGAGACACACCAAGACACATATTAATCAAACTAACAAAAATTAAATACAAAGAAAAAATATTAAAAGCAGCAAGGAAAGCCAACAAATAACATATAAGGGGATCCGAGTAAGGTTATCAGCTGATTTCTCAGCAGAAACTCTGCAGGCCAGAAGGAAGAAGCAGGATATATTTAAAGTGATGAAATGGAAAAAACCCACCACCAAGATTACTCTACCCAGCAAGGATCTAATTCAGATTTGATAGATAAATCAGAAGCTTTATATACAAGCAAAAGTTAAGAGAATTCAACACCACCCAATGAGTTTCACAACAAAACTGAAGGAACATCTCTAGGTGGGAAACACAAGAGAAGAAAAAGACCTACAAAAACAAACCTAAAACAATTACAAAATGGAAATAGAAACATACATATTTATAATTAACTTAAATGTAATTGGAGTAAATGCTCCAACCAAAAGACACAGATTGGTTGAATGGAAGCAAAAACACAACATCTACATATGCTGCCTGAAGAGACTCACTTCAGACCTAGGGACACACAGAGACTGAAAGTGAAGGGATGGAAAAAGAATATTTCATGCAAATGAAAATCAAAAGAAAGCTGGAGTAGCATTACACATATCAGACAAAATTGCCTTTAAAATAAAGAGACAAAGAGATGAAGAAGGACACTGCAGAATGATCAAGGGATCAAACTGAGAAGAAGATATAACCATTGTAAATATTTATGCACCCAATATAGAAGCACCTCAATACATAAGGCAAATGCTAAGAGCCATAAAAGGGTAAATCGACAGTAACACAATAATAGTAAGGGACTTAACACCCCACTTTCACCAATGGAAAGATCATCCAAAATGAAAATAAAAATGAAAACACAAGATTTAAATGACACATTAAACAAGATGGACTTAATTGATATTGACAGGGCATTCTACCAAAAAACAACAGAATACACTTTCTTATCAAGTGCTCATGGAACATTCTCCAGGATAGATCATATTTTGGGTCAGAAATCAAGCCTTGGTACATTTAAGAAAATTGAAATCATATCAAGTATCTTTTCTGACCTCAATGCTATGAGACTAGATATGAATTACAGGAAAAAAAACTGTAAATAATACAAACACATGGAGGCTAAGCAATATGCTACTGTATAACCAAGAGATCACAAAAGAAATCGAAGAGAAAATCAAAAAATACCGAGAAACAAATGACAATGAAAACACGATGACCTAAAACCTATGGGATTCAGCAAAATCAGTTCTAAGAGGGAAATTTATAGCAATACAATCCTACCTCAAGAAACAAGAAAAATCTCAAATAAACAACCTAACTTTACACCAAAAGCAATTAGAGAAAGAAGAGCAAAAAACCTCCAAAGTTAGCAAAAGGAAAGAAATCATAAAGATCAGATCAGAAATAAATGGAGAAGAAATGAAGGAAGCAATAGCAAAGATCAATAAAACTAAAAGCTGGTTAGTTGAGAAGATAAACAAAATTGATAAACCATTAGCCAGACTCATCAAGAATAAAAGGAAAAAGACTCAAAATTAATAGAATTAGAAATGAAAAAGGAGAAGTAACAACTGACTGCAGAAATACAAAAGATCATGAGAGATTACTACAAGAAACTATATGCCAATAAAATGGACAACCTGGAAGAAATGGACAAATTCTTAGGAAAGCACAACGTTCTGAGACTGAACCATGAAGAAGTAGAAAATATGAACAGACCAATCACAAGCACTGAAATTGAAAATGTGATTAAAAATCTTCTGACAAACAAAAACCCAGGACCAGATGGCTTCACAGGGAAATTCTATCAAACATTTAGAGAACAGCTAATACTTATCCTTCTCAAACTCTCCCAAAATATAGCAGAGGGAGGAACACTCTCAAACTCATTCTGCAAGACCACCATCATCCTGACACCAAAAACAGACAGAGATGTCACAAAAAACAAACAAAAAAAAAAAACAGAAAAACTACAGGTCAATATCACTGATGAACATAGATGCAAAAATCCTCAACAAAATACTAGCAAACAGAATCCAATGGCACATTAAAAGGATCATACACCATGATCAAGTGGGGTTTATTCCAGGAATGTAAGGATTCTTCAATATATGTAAATCAATCAACATGATGCACCATATTAACAAATTGAAGGATAAAAACCATATGATAGAGGGAGGGGCAAGATGGCGGAAGAGTAAGACGCGGAGATCACCTTCCTCCCCACAGATACATGAGAAATACATCTACACGTGGAACTGCTCCTACAGAACACCCACTGAACGCTGGCAGAAGACGTCAGACCTCCCAAAAGGCAAGAAAATCCCCACGTACTTGGGTAGGGCAAAAGAAAAAAGAAATAACAGAGACAAAAGAATAGGGACGGGACCTGCACCAGTGGGAGGGAGCTGTGAAGGAGGAAAGGTTTCCACACACTAGGAAGCCCCTTCGCGGGTGGAGACTGCGGGTAGCAGAGGGGGGAAGCTTCAGAGCCACGGAGGAGAGCGCAGCCACAGGGGTGCGGAGGGCAAAGCGGAGATTCCCGCACAGAGGAGCGGTGCCGACCAGCACTCACCAGCCCGAGAGGCTTGTCTGCTCAGCCGCCGGGGCGGGCGGGGCCTGGGAGCTGGGGCTCGGGCTTCGGTGCTAGCCGGGAAGGAGTCCGGGAAGAAGACTGCAGCTGCCGAAGAGGCAAGAGAATTTTTCTTGCCTCTTTGTTTCACGGCGCACAAGGAGAGGGGATTCAGAGCGCCGCCTAAACGAGCTCCAGAGACGGGCGCGAGCCGCGGCTATCAGCGCGGATCCCACAGCAACAGGGACGCAGAGGGAAAAACGGAGAGATTCCCGCACAGAGGCTCGGCGCCGAGCAGCACTCACCAGCCCGAGAGGCTTGTCTGCTCACCCGCCGGGGCGGGCGGGGGCTGGGAGCTGAGGCGCGGGCTTCGGTCAGATCCCAGGGAGAGGACTGGGGTTGGCTGCGTGAACACAGCCTGAAGGGTCTAGCGCACCACAACTAGCCGGGAGGGTGCACGAGAAAAAGTCTGCAGCTGCCGAAGAGGCAGGAGGCTTTTTCTTGCCTCTTTGTTTCGCGGCGCGCAAGGAGAGGGGATTCAGAGCGCCACTTAAACGAACTCCAGAGACGGGCGCGAGCCGCGGCTATCAGCGCGGACCCCAGAGACGGGCATGAGACGCTAAGGCTGCTGCTGCTGCCACCAAACAGCCTGTGGGCGAGCACAGGTCATTCTCCACACCGCCCCTCCCGGGAGCCTGTGCAGCCCGCCACGGCCAGGCTCCCGTAATCTGGGGACAACTTCCCCGGGAGAGCGCACGGCGCGCCTCAGGCTGCTGCAACGTCACGCCGGCCTCTGCCGCCGCAGGCTCGCCCCGCCTCCTCCGTACCGCTCCCTCCCCCCGGCCTGACTGAGCCAGAGCCCCCGAATCAGCTGCTCCTTTAACCCCGTTCTGTCTGGGCGGGGAACAGACGCCCTCAGGGGACCTACATGCAGAGGCGGGTCCAAATCCAAAGCTGAACCCCGGGAGCTGTACGAACAAAGAAGAGAAAGGGAAATCTCTCCCAGCAGCCTCAGAAGCAGCGGATTAAAGCTCCACAAACAACTTGATGTGCCTGCATCTGTTGAATACCTGAATAGACAACGAATCATCCCAAATTGAGGAGATGGACTTTGGGAGCAGGATATATTAACTTTTCCCCTTTTCCTTTTTTTTGTGAGTGTAGATGTGTATGCTTCTGGGTGAGATTTTGTCTGTATAGCTTTGCTCTCACCCTTAGTCCTAGGGTTAGGTCCGTCCATTATTTTTTTTTTTTTTTTTTTTTTTTTGGCTTAAAAAATTTTTTTTCCCTAATAAATGTTTTCTTAATAATTTTTTCCTTATTTTCTATTTTTAAAAAAAAATTTTTAATAAGTTTTTTCATATTTTTTATTTTAAAAAATTAAAAAATTTTGTTTCTTAATAAATTTTTTCTAAATAATTTTTTTTCTTATTTTTAGTATAAAAAATTAATAAATCTATTTTTAAAAATTAAAAAAAATTTTTTTTTCTTAATAAATTTACTCTTAATAATTTTTTTTCTTATTTTTTATTATAAGTGCTTTATTTTATTTTATTTTATCCTCTTTTTTTCTTTCTTTCCATTTTTTTTCCCTTTTATTCTGAGCCGTGTGGATGAAAGGCTCTTGGTGCTCCAGCCAGGCATCAGGGCTGTGCCTCTGAGGTGGGAGAGCCAACTTCAGGACACTGGTCCACAAGAGACCTCCCAGCTCCACGTAATACCAAATGGCGAAAATCTCTCACAGATCTCCATCTCAACATCAAGACCCAGCTTCACTCAACGACCAGCAAGCTACAGTGCTGGACACCCTATGCCAAACAACTAGCAAGACAGGAACACAGCCCCATCCATTAACAGAGAGGCTGCCTAAAATCATAATAAGGCCACAGACACCCCAAAACACACCACCAGACGTGGACGAACCCACCAGAAAGACAACATCCAGCCTCATCCACCAGAACACAGGCACTAGTTCCCTCCACCAGGAAACCTACACAACCCACTGAAACAACCTTAGCCACTGGGGACAGAGACCAAAAACAACGGGAACTACGAACCTGCAGCCTGTGAAAAGGAGACCCCAAACACAGTAAGATAAGCAAAATGAGAAGACAGAAAAACACACAGCAGATGAAGGAGCAGGGTCAAAACACACCAGACCTAACAAATGAAGAGGAAATAGGTAGTCTACCTGAAAAATAATTCAGAATAATGATAGTAAGGATGATCCAAAGTCTTGGAAATAGAATAGACAAAATGCAAGAAACATTTAACAAGGACGTAGAAGAACTAAAGAGGAACCAAGAAACGATGACAAGCACAATAAATGAAATTAAAAATACTCTAGATGGGATCAATAGCAGAATAACTGAGGCAGAAGAACGGATAAGTGACCTGGAAGATAAAATGGTGGAAATAACTACTGCAGACCAGAATAAAGAAAAAAGAATGAAGAGAACTGAGGACAGTCTCAGAGACCTCTGGGACAACATTAAACGCACCAACATTCGAATTATAGGGGTCCCAGAAGAAGAAGAGAAAAAGAAAGGGACTGAGAAAATATTTGAAGAGATTATAGTTGAAAACTTCCCTAATATGGGAAAGGAAATAGTTAATCAAGTCCTGGAAGCACAGAGAGTCCCATACAGGATAAATCCAAGGAGAAACACACCAAGACACATATTAATCAAACTATCAAAAATTAAATATAAAGAAAACATATTAAAAGCAGCAAGGGAAAAACAACAGATAACACACAAGGGCATCCCCATAAGGTTAACAGCTGATCTTTCAGGAGAAACGCTGCAAGCCAGAAGGGAGTGGCAGGATATACTTAAAGTGATGAAGGAGAAAAACCTACAACCAAGATTACTCTACCCAGCAAGGATCTCATTCAGATTTGATGGAGAAATTAACACCTTTACAGACAAGCAAAAGCTGAGAGAGTTCAGCACCACCAAACCAGCTTTACAACAAATGCTAAAGGAACTTCTCTAGGCAAGAAACACAAGAGAAGGAAAACACCTACAATAACAAACCCAAAACATTTAAGAAAATGGGAATAGGAACATACATATCGATAATTACCTTAAATGTAAATGGATTAAATGCTCCCACCAAAAGACACAGACTGGCTGAATGGATACAAAAACAAGACCCATATATATGCTGTCTACAAGAGACCCACTTCAGACCTAGAGACACATACAGACTGAAAGTGAGGGGATGGAAAAAGATATTCCATGCAAATGGAAATCAAAAGAAAGCTGGAGTAGCAATTCTCATATCAGACAAAATAGACTTTAAAATAAAGACAATTACAAGAGACAAAGACGGACACTATATAATGATCAAGGGATCGATCCAAGAGGAAGGTATAACAATTGTAAATATTTATGCACCCAACATAGGAGCACCTCAATACATAAGGCAAATACTAACAGCCATAAAAGGGGAAATTGACAGTAACACAATCATAGTAGGGGACTTTAACACCCCACTTTCACCAATGGACAGATCATCCAAAATGAAAATAAATAAGGAAACACAAGCTTTAAATGATACATTAAACAAGATGGACTTAATTGATATTTATAGGACATTCCACCCAAAAACAACAGAATACACATTTTTCTCAAGTGCTCATGGAACATTCTCCAGGATAGATCATATCTTGGGTCACAAATCAAGCCTTGGTAAATTAAAAAAAATTGAAATCGTATCAAGTATCTTTTCCGACCACAACGCTATGAGACTAGATATCAATTACAGGAAAAGATCTGTAAAAAATACAAACATATGGAGGCTACACAATACACTACTTAATAACGAAGTGATCACTGAAGAAATCAAAGGGGAAATCAAAAAATACCTAGAAACAAATGACAATGGAGACACGACGATCCAAAACCTATGGGATGCAGCAAAAGCAGTTCTAAGAGGGAAGTTTATAGCAATACAAGCCTACATCAAGAAACAGGAAACATCTCGAATAAACAACCTAACCTTGCACCTAAAGCAATTAGAGAAAGAAGAACAAAAAAACCCCAAAGCTAGCAGAAGGAAAGAAATCATAAAGATCAGATCAGAAATAAATGAAAAAGAAATGAAGGAAACAATAGCAAAAATCAATGAAACTAAAAGCTGGTTCTTTGAGAAGATAAACAAAATTGATAAACCATTAGCCAGACTCATCAAGAGAAAAAAGGAGAAGACTCAAATTAATAGAATTAGAAATGAAAAAGGAGAAGTAACCACTGACACTGCAGAAATACAAACGATCATAAGAGATTACTACAAGCAACTCTATGCTAATAAAATGGACAACCTGGAAGAAATGGACAGATTCTTAGAAATGCACAACCTGCCGAGACTGAACCAGGAAGAAAAAGAAAATATGAACAGACCAATCACAAGCACTGAAATTGAAACTGTGATTAAAAATCTTCCAACACACAAAAGCCCAGGACCAGATGGCTTCACAGGCGAATTCTATCAAACATTTAGAGAAGAGCTAACACCTATCCTTCTCAAACTCTTCCAAAATATTGCAGAGGGAGGAACACTCCCCAACTCATTCTATGAGGCCACCATCACCCTGATACCAAAACCAGGCAAAGATGTCACAAAGAAAGAAAACTACAGGCCAATATCACTGATGAACATAGATGCAAAAATCCTCAACAAAATACTAGCAAACAGAATCCAACAGCACATTAAAAGGATCATACACCATGATCAAGTGGGGTTTATTCCAGGAATGCAAGGATTCTTCAATATACGCAAATCAATCAACGTGATACACCATATTAACAAATTGAAGGAGAAAAACCATATGATCATCTCAATAGATGCAGAGAAAGCTTTCGACAAAATTCAACACCCATTTATGATAAAAGTCCTGCAGAAAGTAGGCATAGAGGGAACTTTCCTCAACATAATAAAGGCCGTATATGACAAACCCACAGCCAACATTGTCCTCAATGGTGAAAAACTGAAACCATTTCCACTAAGATCAGGAACAAGACAAGGTTGCCCACTCTCACCACTATTATTCAACATAGTTTTGGAAGTGTTAGCCACAGCAATCAGAGACGAAAAAGAAATAAAAGGAATCCAAATCGGAAAAGAAGAAGTAAAGCTGTCACTGTTTGCAGATGACATGATACTATACATAGAGAATCCAAAAGATGCTACCAGAAAACTACTAGAGCTAATCAATGAATTTGGCAAAGTAGCAGGATACAAAATTAATGCACAGAAATCTCTTGCATTCCTGTATACTAATGATGAAAAATCTGAAAGTGAAATTAAGAAAACACTCCCGTTTACCATTGCAACAAAAAGAATAAAATACCTAGGAATAAACCTACCTAAGGAGACAAAAGACCTCTATGCAGAAAATTATAGGACACTGATGAAAGAAATTAAAGATGATACCAATAGATGGAGAGATATACCATGTTCTTGGATTGGAAGAATCAACATTGTGAAAATGACTCTGCTACCCAAAGCAATCTACAGATTCAATGCAATCCCTATCAAACTACCACTGGCATTTTTCACAGAACTAGAACAAAAAATTTCACAATTTGTATGGAAACACAAAAGACCCAGAATAGCCAAAGCAATCTTGAGAACGAAAAATGGAGCTGGAGGAATCAGGCTCCCTGACTTCAGACTATATTACAAAGCTACAGTAATCAAGACAGTTTGGTACTGGCACAAAAACAGAAATATAGATCAATGGAACAGGATAGAAAGCCCAGAGATAAGCCCACGCACATATGGTCACCTTATCTTTGATAAAGGAGGCAAGCATATACAGTGGAGAAAAGACAGCCTCTTCAATAAGTGGTGCTGGGAAAATTGGACAGGTACATGTAAAAGTATGAAATCAGAACACTCCCTAACACCATACACAAAAATAAACTCAAAATGGATTAAAGACCTAAGTGTAAGGCCAGACACTATCAAACTCTTAGAGGAAAACATAGGCAGAACACTGTATGACATAAGTCACAGCAAGATCCTTTTTGACCCAGGTCCTAGAGAAATGGAAATAAAAACACAAATAAACAAATGGGACCTAATGAAACTTAAAAGCTTTTGCACAGCAAAGGAAACCATAAACAAGACCAAAAGACAACCCTCAGAATGGGAGAAAATATTTGCAAATGAAGCAACGGACAAAGGATTAATCTCCAAGATTTACAAGCAGCTCATGCAGCTCAATAACAAAAAAACAAACAACCCAATCCAAAAATGGGCAGAAGACCTAAATAGACATTTCTCCAAAGAAGAGATACAGATTGCCAAGAAACACATGAAAGAATGCTCAACATCATTAATCATTAGAGAAATGCAAATCAAAACTACAATGAGGTATCATCTCACACCGGTCAGAATGGCCACCATCAAAAAATCTAGAAACAATAAATGCTGGAGAGGGTGTGGAGAAAAGGGAACACTCTTGCACTGTTGGTGGGAATGTAAATTGATACAGCCACTATGGAGAACAGTATGGAGGTTCCTTAAAAAACTAAAAATAGAACTACCATATGACCCAGCAATCCCACTACTGGGCATATACCCTGAGAAAACCATAATTCAGAAAGAGTCATGTACCAAAATATTCATTGCAGCTCTGTTTACAATAGCCAGGACATGGAAGCAACCTAGGTGTCCATCATCGGATGAATGGATAAAGAAGATGTGGCACATATATACAATGGAATATTACTCAGCCATACAAAGAAATGAAATGGAGGTGTTTGTAATGAGGTGGATGGAGTTAGAGTCTGTCATACAGAGTGAAGTAAGTCAGAAAGAGAAAAACAAATACAGTATGCTAACACATATATATGGAATCTAAGGGAAAAAAAAAAAAAAAAGAGGTCATGAAGAACCTAGTGGCAAGATGGGAATAAAGACACAGACCTACTAGAGAATGGACTTGAGGATATGGGGAGGGGGAGGGGTGAGATGTGACAGGGTGAGAGAGTGTCATGGACATATATACACTACCAAATGTAAAATAGATAACTAGTGGGAAGCAGCCGCATAGCACAGGGAGATCAGCTCGGTGCTTTGTGACCACCTAGAGGGGTGGGATAGGGAGGGTGGGAGGGAGGGAGATGCAAGAGGGAAGAGATATGGCAACATATGTATATGTGTAACTGATTCACTTTGTTGTAAAGCAGAAGCTAGCACACCATTGTAAAGCAATTATACTTCAATAAAGATGTTTAAAAAAAAAAAAAAAACCATATGATAAACTCAATAGATGCAGAAAAAGATTTTAACAAAATTTAACACCCATTTATTACAAAAACTCTCCAGAAAGTAGGCATAGAGCAATCTACCTCAACATAATAAAGGCCATATATGACAAACCCACAGCCAACATCGTTCTCAATGGTGAAAAACTGAAACCATTTTCTCTAAGATCATGAACAAGACAAGGTTGCCCACTCTCACCACTATTATTCACTATTGTTTTGGAAGTTTTAGCCACAGCAATCAGAGAAGAAAAAGAAATAAAAGGAATCCAAATTGGAAAAGAAGTAAAGCTGTCACTGTTTGCAGATGACATGATACTATACACTGAGAATCCTAATGATGCTACCAGAAAACTACCAGCACTAATCAATGAATTTGGTAAAGTAGCAGGATAAAAAATTAATGCACAGAAATCTCTTGCATTCCTATACACTAATGGTGAACAATCTGAAAGAGAAATTAAGGAAACACTCCCGTTTACCATTGCAACAAAAAGAATAAATTACCTAGGAATAAACCTACCTAAGGATCCAAAGACCTATATGCAGAAAAGAATATGACACTGATGAAATAAATTAAAGATGATACCAACAGATGGAGAGATATACCATGTTCTTGGATTGGAAGAATCAACATTGTGAAAATGACTCTACTACCCACAGCAATCAATATATTCAATGCTATCCCTATCACACTACCAATGGCATTTTTCACAGAGCTAGAACAAAAAATTTCACAATTTTTTATGGGAATACAAAAGACCCTGAATAACCAAAGCAATCTTGAGAAAGAAAAGTGGAGCTGGAGGAATCAGGATCCCAGACTTCAGACTATACTACAAAGCTACAGTAATCAAGACATGGTACTGGCACACAAATAGAAATATAGATCAATGGAACAGGATAGAAAGCCCAGAGATAAACCAATGCACATATGGTCACCTTATTTTTGATAAAGGAGGCAAGAATATACAATAGAAAAAAGACAGCTTCTTCAATAAATTGTGCTGGGAAAACTGGACAGCTACATGTAAAAGAATGAAATTAGAACACTCCCTGACACCATACACAAAAATAAACTCAAAATGGATTAAAGACCTAAGTGTAAGGCCAGACACTATCAAACTCTTAGAGGAAAACATAGGAAGAACACTCTTTGACATAAATCACAGCAAGATCCTTTTTGACCCAGCTCCTAGAGAAATGGAAATAAAAACAAAAATAAACAAATGGGACCTAATGAAACTTAAAAGCTTTTGCCCAGTAAAGGAAACCATAAACAAGAAGAAAGAAAACCCTCAGAATGAGAGAAAATATTTGTAAATGAAGCAACTGAGAAAGGTTTAGTCTCCCAAATATATAAGCAGCACATGCAGCTCAATATCAAATAAGCAAATAACCCAATCCAAATATGGGCAGAAGACCTAAATAGACATTTCTCCAAAGAAGATTTACAGATTGCCAACAAACACATGAAAAGATGCTCAACATCACTAATCATTAGAAAAATGCAAATCAAAACTGCAATGAGGTATCACCTCA
Source organism: Eubalaena glacialis (assembly GCF_028564815.1). Classification (NCBI taxonomy): domain Eukaryota; kingdom Metazoa; phylum Chordata; class Mammalia; order Artiodactyla; family Balaenidae; genus Eubalaena; species Eubalaena glacialis. Next base: position 33,195,373 of record NC_083732.1, on the reverse strand, counting down.
CACCGGTCAGAATGACCATCATCAAAAAATCTACAAACAGTAAATTCTGGAGAGAGTGTGGAGAAAAAGGAACCGTCTTGCACTGTTGGTGGGATGTAAATTGATGCAGCCACTATGGAGAACAGTATGGAGGTTCCTTACAAAACTAAAAGTAGAACTTCCATATGACCCAGCAATCCCACTACTGGGCGTATAACCTGAGAAAATCATAATGCAAAAAGACTCATGTACCACAATGTTCATTGCAGCACTATTTACAATAACCAGGACATGGAAGCAACCTAAGTGTCCACTGACAGATGAATGGATAAAGAAGATGTGGCACATACATACAATGGAATATTACTCAGACATAAAAAGAAACAAAATTGAACTGTTTGTAGTGAGGTGGATGGACCTAGATTCTGTCATACTGAGTGAAGTAAGTCAGAAAGAGAAACACAAATACCATGTGCTAACACATATATATGGAATCTAAAAAATATTTTAAAATTGTTCTGATGAACCTAGGGGCAGGACAGGAATAAAGATGCAGATGCAGAGAATAGACTTGAGGACACGGAGAGATGGAAGGGTAAGTTGGGATGAAGTGAGAGAGTAGCATTGACATATATATACTACCAAATGTAAAATAGATAGCTTATGGGAAGCAGCTGCATAGCACAGGGAGATCAGTTTGGTGCTTTGTGACCACCTAGAGGGTTGAGATATGGAGTGTGTTAGGGAGGCTCAAGAGGGAGGGGATATGGGGATATATGTATACACACAGCTGATTCAGTTTGTTGTACAGCAGAAACTAATACAACATTGTAAAGCAATTATACTCCAATAATGATTTTAAAAAAAGAAAAAGAAAATAGATAAACACAATCTAATAACCTAATTCTGTATAATGTATGCAACATGGGGAGAATAATTAATTAGTAAGGTTAATTTTACATTGGTTTACTCTTCTGTTAAAAAGGCCATTTAATTAGCCAAAATAAATTTCTACAATTTTGATTATGCCTTAAGAATTTAAATCTCTGCTGGAATGAGAATTACTACATGGCTTCCATTCTCCTACTGCTATAATCCGTGAAGATATGGCCATAGTGCCTGCTATACCTCTTCATTCAGCAGGATGGGAAGCAGTAGAGAGGAAGAAAAGTCGTTAAGAAAAGAGAGTTAATAATTAAACAGAAGACTACAAATCCAAGAAATTACTTAAAGGGAGATAGATAGCTCAGGTGTAATCTGGACTTGATACTAGACTGCAGCTCTGGTTGTGATGGTGTTTCCTGGTAGGAGTTCCCATGCTTGCTATGCCAAATGTAGTTAGGCCCAATGACAGAGCTGACTTGCAAAAGCTCATTATGAACATCTCTTCTTAACTCCATGTTCACTGAGGTTATATTTTTAGCTTTTAACCATAGTGGGAGTATTTACAGTATGGAAATTGTCAACCACTACAAATCTTTCTCTGTCTCCCTGCCTGCCACTCTCCTCCCCAAAGAGCCAATTCTTAAACATTTACCAGTATAGCACTCTACTACCTCAGTTCAGAGACTTTGTCCTGTATAAAGCAGATCACCTCCAACATATTAGCAACTGAGCTTAAGGTCCATGTTCTTAACTGGGGAATGTGGTAAGGTTGTGAGAGGTAGGGGCTGGCAATGACTAACTTATAAAGTCCTTAGCCAAACAAGTGGTTTATAAGACAAGGACTATGGACTTGACAAGTACCTTTTGGTTTATGAAGGAGGTGAAAGCTTAGTGAGCATGTGGGTGTTCAGGGACACTACTATAATACTAGTGTTTGGAATGCAAACCCAATCCAGAACCAATGCTTTAGTTAAGCGTTTCTAATATGCTTCCAGTCATTGTCAGGATTAGCTTAGGAAAGGATGGGGTTGAAGTTTCAGGGGATAAACTTCATGCTCATAGTTGATTGAGCTTTAATAAAAAGATGTATTATGCTGGGTAATTTATATAGGTTGTTTAAATCATTACATTAATCTTTCAAAGGCAGAATTATTCAGATTTTGTTGAGTAGAAAGAGCCTCACAGTGGCAGAGTCCTTTCCCCAAAATCACCCAGTTGATTTTGGTATATGGCAAGCTTGGTAAATGGCAAGCTTGGTACATTTTGGTAAATGGCAAACTTGATTTGGTATAGTAATAGTTTTGGTATTTTCTCTGCTGTGCCATGTTGTAATGCAATTATGGACCGTGTGTCATAAGTGGCTAAAAGATGAACCACTTCTGTTTCCTTCGGAGTCTTATTCTATAGGTGACAAGGATTTATTTGTGGATGGTGGCTTGGAGTTGGGTAGGATTGTAGGCCAGAGATCATTAAAGAGAATAATTCTATGGTTCAGATGAGAATTAATGAGCTCTGAAGAAAGAATGATGAGAAAGGGACAGATTAAAAATTTGTACAGGATATTGGATTAAGTTGATTTGATGTTGGTAAAGACAGGAAGTACTCTTGAAATGACTTTGGTTATACACATGAAACTTCCTGTTCAAATGTACTATAAGTATCAACAGCGTTTATGCATATTTAAATTTTCTACAGATCTTTACAATCATCCTATGTCCAATCTCCTTCTATCTCTTCTGAAAGAATTTATAGAACATGTGACCTTTTTTCACTCTGCAAATCTCTTAAATTAAATGAAAGTCATTCCATATTCTCTTGACAACTTTGCCCTCTCTCTGTTTCTCTTCTTACTCTTTGTTTTTCTTCTCAGAAGTCCAAATTATGTTTTTTTTATAGTTTTGTGCCAAACTTACTCTAGATTTTTCTACTTTACAAAATTGAAACCAAGAAGAACAGGGCTGTCCTTATAGCTTGTATTTACTGTTCTCTCTCTATTGGATAATAAATGTACAGTCATTATTATATTTAATACATAAAATAACAGAAAATGTTTATTGAGATCCTCCTATGTGACTCAGTAGACACTATTATTACCTGCTTCACAGAATTTAAACCAAGGAATGGAATGTTAAGCACAGTAATGTGCCCAGGATCACACAGCTAGCAAGTGGTGAAATGAAAATCAAACCTGGGGGTGTTTGACTCCAGGCTTAAACTTTTAACCACTGTGCATGTTGCCCTCTACCTTATCCAGAAAAAGTGGGCTGCAGCAGGTATTCTTCATGTGTGGCATATAGTATTCACACTCTAAATGCTTGTCTAATATATTAATTAGACATATATGAGAGTCTGGATTCTTCTCTTGAGTTCCTGAGCAGAGTGAGACACATAGCTTTGAAAAATTATATAAGGCTTATATCATTCTAAGCCTTATATATTTTTACAGAATTTTCAGTTTTACTTCTGTTAGGAACTGTTAAGTCATACTTCTTTTTTCACCTTTTCCCATTATTAATACTATATATATGAGAATTATTTTAAAACTGACCCATGAAAATAATTTCAGGAGTTACAAATTTGTTTTGAAAATTTTCATTTTCATTTGAAAACCATCATTTTCACATATGCTTCAGAGACCATCTGTTCAATGTGTATTGCTAGTTCTAATTAATTTTGCTCTTAATTTATGATCTTTACGCATGTGTCATTTTGTGCAATGCCTTGTGAAGGATAGGTTTTTAAGAACTAGCAGATAAAATAAAGGTGATAAATTTTGCAGAACAAAACCATAAGGAAACTCATGCTTGTTGAGAATGTCTTCATTGAGTTTCTTTTTATTTTTTTGCCAATAACTGTGTGCATTTAATTTTATTTAAGCTTCAGTTTCTCACTGTTAAATAGAGATATTACCTGCCTACTATATGGAACTATTTTAAGGGTTACATTCAGTGAAATTACATAATTCCCTAGCAGAAAGTTAGTAAAAGAGTAGATGTCTAATAAATTGTACTGTTATTATCATCATTACAATATAATTTTCTTTATGTATGGACCCAAGGTGCTTGGGGGAAAATAAGTGACCCTGGGCCAATGTATTTTAGTATCTCCAATTTGAGATATGAGAAGGATAAACATATTAAAGATATTGAGATAGTCTTTGGTAAATTCACTAAAAGCTTATAAATATCCCACATAACACAGAATAAACTTTGGAAGACCTTGTCCTCAGAGAAGTCATCCGTTGTCTTCCATTTGCTCTTCTGTATATGAAATCCATGCTGCAGACACCAATATTCTATTTTTTAATTAATTTTTATTGGAGTATAATTGCTTTACAATGCTGTGTTAGTTTCTGCTAAGTCTCAGTCTGAGGAATGCTGGTAGACTATGACCCTCTGTGCAGGTCTCTCTCTGCTTTGCCCTCTGCACACCTGTTGCTACACGCTCTTCCAAGGCTCTGAAGCTCCCTTTCTGTCCCCACCAGTGAGGGGACTTTTCAGTATGCTGAAACTTTTCCTCCTTCACAGCTCCTTCCCAGGGGCACAGGTCCCTTACAGATTTATTTCTCTCTCTCTCTTTTTTTTTTTTTTTCTTTTGCCCTACCCAGTTATGTGGAGATTTTCTTGCCCTTTTGGAAGTCTGAGGTCTTCTGCCGGTGTTCAGTAGATGTTCTGTGAGAGTCATTCCACATGTAGATGTATTTTTTATGTATTTGTGAGAAGAAGGTGAGCTCCATATCCTACTCTTCCGCCATCTTGATCTGATCTCCCTGCAGTGAGTTGTTCTTTATATTTTACTTCTTATTGTCAAGCACATCTCTAACACAGCACCATTTTTTTTTTTACCATTTTTATTTTTAGTAATCATTGGGCTACCAAAAAGAAAATGGCATTTAGGTATGGAGATTAATGTTGTTAGGGAGATAAGAATCAAAGTGCATTGTGACTCCTACATTCACTTATCTAGATAAATCTTAAGAAGAACAAGATTTATTGATGATGACATTGCTTGTTTTCCTCAATGTAAATACTATAGGTATTAAAATGAGATTTAATAAACACTGCAATCAAATTATTGATTCTTTTCTTCTATGCAAAATCTTCTTTCTTGGTTTTCTCTCCCAACAGCTTATTGACTGGGGGTATATATATATATATATATATATATATATGCGGATATATATATCCAAATATATCTATATGTCTATCTACCTATATATTTATATCTATATATTGATATATAGATGTATATTTCCAATTAAATACATATATAATGTAGTTGGACCTTGAATAAAATCGGAGTTAATCCACGTATAACTTATAGCTGGCCCTCTCTATCTGTGGTTCCTCTGCATCTGCAGATTCAACCTACCACAGACCGTATAGTACTATAGTATTTACTATTGAAAAATATCTGTGTATAAGTAGAGTAGTAAAGTTCAAAACCCATGTTGTTCAAGAGTCAACTGTACATATGTAATACACTTGTATGTATGCATGTATTAGTATATATACACTTAAGTATATATAAGTATGCATTTTTTAACTTAAAAATTTATTTATTTATTTATTTATTTTTCTTTATTAACATCTTTATTGGAGTATAATTGCTTTACAACGTTGTGTTAGTTTCTGCTGTATAACATAGTGAATCAGCTATATGTATACATATATCCCCATATCCCCTCCCTCTTGAGCCTCCCTCCCACCCTCCCTATCCCACTCCTCTAGGTGGTCACAAAGCACCCAGCTGATCTCCCCGTGTGATGCAGCTGCTTCCCACTACCTATTTTACATTTGGTAGTGTATATGTGTCAATGGTACTCTCTCACTTCGTCCCAGCTTACCCTTCCCGCTCCCCAGTGTTTTATGACCACCTAGAAGGGTGGGAGAGGGAGTATGGGAGGGAGACGCAAGAGAGAGGAGATATGGGTACATATGTATGTGCATAGCTGATTCACTTTGTTAGAAAGCAGAAACTAACACACCATTGTAAAGCAATTATATCCCAGTAAAATTTTTCAAAAAACAAAAAAAGACACAGACGTAGAGAATGGACTTAAGTATTCATTTTTAAATGACTATATTGAATTGCCGTCTGTACAAATGAAAATAGCAGAAAACTGCTTATCCCAGGCCAGTGCTAAACTGAGCAATTAGTTTTAGGTTGATTCTTTTGGCAGGAAGAGATACAATGAGAAAGACTTCTGCATTAGACTATTATTTAAAACTCATTGAAACTTGGTCTAGAAGTAGCTGCCCATTGCATTTGGTTGTCACAATTGTTCAGTGCAATTAATAAACAACCTGTAGTCACCACTTTAGTCTTTCTATACATTTTACTCTGAAATTTCAATATCTGAGACCACAGAAATTCAAAACTAAAGAAACTGTGTTTATAAGATATATGCAACTCTTGAGAATAACTCAGAATAATTCAGCCTACTGCATTTTGTACTTTTTAAAGAGAATATTTTTATGCCCAGAAATCCTGTTTATTAAAGCACAAATGAAGTCTTATCTTTCATAGATAATGCATATACAGTGCTATATACGGTTTTAGTTATATTGTAATATCTGTTAATTCAAAAGATTAAAAAAATTTTGCTATCTTTCAATGAGCATTTTTTGGTACATTTCCTATTCTGATCCTGTTAAAACAGCTTGCTGGTTACCAGAATTTTTTGCCAAGCTTCAAATGTTGCTCTCATTTTTCTCTTTGTATAGCCATGTTTCCTCTAATCAATATATTGTACAACATTTTATATGCATACCCAAATTGATTCAAGCTTAGGACTATGTTAGGATCTCATTATATAATTGCCAAAAGCAGCAGAGCTAGGTAAGATTTGCTCCCTGGGAAGTAATTAGACAATTAGTTAATGTCAATGACTTAAGACAACTATTGGAGGGAGGCTGTCTTAATGAATTAGTCTATTTTTTAAAGAATATTTAGCAACTGTGCATTGTCTAATATTGATTTCCATTATATTCTATCTAGAAATTAAACAGATTGATAATAAAACCTTTCATTCAGTTCTACCACAATAGATTTAATGAATAACCGGCTGCATGCATAGCCCCCAAACTAGTTTCATTTAGCAACAAATGGCATAATATAATAGAAGATGTTATAATTTAAATAATAAGTATGACTCTAACTAGTGTAGAGCTTGGACTTTTTGTCTTCAGTAGCCATGTTTGTTTTTATTTAAATGTTACTGAAAGAAATACCTACTTTTGTTCATGGTAATGCATGGGATCTTTAGAGACTTATTTAGTAGCAGGTCTAAGAAATATGTTTCTTCTTTAAAAAGAAGTACATTAATTCAGAGGAAATAAGAGTCTTCATTTGACATCAAAGAGACAAAGGTGTGTACTTACTGACTACAGGACTTTCAGCAACTACTTCCACTCTGAACAAAATTTTTCCCATCTGCAAAATGGAAACCTAATATTTATCCCCAACTTCACACTAGAATGAAAACTTCCAGAGGGCATGATTTTTCTCTGCTTTGTGTACTGATTAACCAAGTACCTAGAACAATCCATCTGATGCTTATGAATTACTCAATGAAGAATGAACTTTGAGACCTAGAGGAATTTTGATTATAAAGTATCTTGCATATAGCAAATGCTTAACTAGGATGATCAGTATCCCAATTTGCTTGGGACTGTCCTGGTTTTAGCACTGAAAGTCCTGCATCCCAGGAAACAGTCTTTGGCAAATTAGTAAAGTTGTTTACCCTATTCGCTCAATACAATTTAGGTGCTGTGAAAACTGCAAAGGCACAGGTATGTTGGAGATTCATTGCCTCTAACATGTCCAGTTATTTAAAATAGATCAAAGTACCATAATAACAATCTACTAAGTGGTGAAACATGATAAAAAGAGGAAAAGTATAGGAAAGAGATTTAACTGTTTTTTGTATTCTCAATCATGTTCAGCAAAATATATATTTAGAGCAAATCAGCCTACAGTACTTCCTTTGAACACCTAGTTGAATGAAAGCAGTACTGGAATTCAAACACTAATATTATCACTAAATAAAAAAGGTAATTTTTCTATCACAGATTTTTCATGCTGATTAAAATGAGCAACACACTAAACTCTTAATATACTGTATTTCTAATTTACATGTATAATAGAGTGATATTTAGGTTTTAGATGAAAAGAGAAGGAACAGGGGAAGATGATGGCTATGTTGAGTTGTCAGACAAAATTGAAAAAGTAGAGAATTCAATGGAATATTCAAATGTGTATTTCTCACACATGTGAATCAGTGCAATTCTTTTCAACAGTTTCTTATCTCCAGTCCCCTTTTGGGATCATTTCTCTCTTGAAGAGGTTTTAATGAGTGACCTACTTTGGGATTGTTTTCATTTAAAAAAAAGTGTTTGCTGATGCATTTTCCATATATCCCACATGATTAATATCAGACTGTAGCAAGAGCCTGAGGGAGCATATGTGCCCTGGAAAACTTCTATATCAAGTCTATTTAGGTATGATAGGCTGCAATGCCCAGTCTCTTTGCTCCAATGGACTTTGCAAATAAGATGAAGGCATGAGGATCAGAACAAATGCCTAGGATTCCTGGCGGGGGGCGGGGGTGGAATCCTTTAATGAAGTTGTCCTCAGAAAATGATGTTATCAGAGGGACTTCCCTGGTGGCACAGTGGTTAAGAATCCACCTGCCAATGCAGGGGACATGGGTTCAATCCCTGGTTTGGGAAGATCCCACATGACGCCGAGCATCTAAGCCTGTGCGCCACAGCTACTGAGCCTGTGCTCTAGAGCCTGCGAGCCACAACTACTGAGCCCATGTGCCACAACTACTGAAGTCTGCATGCCTAGAGCCTGTGCTCTGTTACAAGAGAAGCCACTGCAATGAGAAGCCCGCACACCACAACAAAGAGTAACCCCTGCTCGCCACAACTAGAGAAAGCCCTCACACAGCAACGAAGACACAACAGAGCCAAAAATAAATAAATAAATTTATTTTTTTTAAAAAAAGAGGGCTTCCCTGGTGGCGCAGTGGTTGAGAATCTGCCTGCCAGTGCAAGGGACACGGGTTCGAGCCCTGGTCTGGGAAGATCCCACATGCTGTGGAACAACTGGGCCCGTGAGCCACAACTGCTGAGCCTGCGCGTCTAGAGCCTGTGCTCCACAACAAGAGAGGCCGCGACGGTGAGAGGCCCACGCACCGCGATGAAGAGTGGCCCCCACTTGCCGCAACTAGAGAAAGCCCTCGCACAGAAACGAAGACCCAACACAGCCATAAATAAATAAATAAATTAATTAATTAAAAAAAAAATTCATGTAAGTGACATAAAAGAGTTTATTTAAAAAAAAAAATCTTGTATCAGAATTTCCTTCCATTCTGAGTGAGCTTGAGTGTGTGTGTGTGCAAAGGTACTGCATGAGGTGAGCAACATGGGCTTAATTTGAATGATGTTGACTAATATTTTTTTTTTTTTTTTAGATTTTTGGCTATCTGAGGTGTACCAGTAAACAGTGAGGTAACATTTAGTTTGTTAATTATTTTTAGAATTTTTAAGTGTCATGGGTGTTTATTTTATGAGTAAACAAAAAAAGTAATTTGGAATAATATAAGAATCCAAACATAGGGACTTTTATCACCTTTCCTCTCAACCATGTAGCTCCTACCTTCCTCAAAATACATCTAAAGAAGAAAAACTTAAGGCCCATTAAAAGAGGAAAAAATATTCAACATGGAAATGACTTTATTATAAAAGGAACAGAACTGTAATGTCCATGTCTTCCCCCCCACCCTTTTTTTTCTTTTGGTGTAAGCTGTCTGAAATGAGGATATGCTTTGCATCATTGCCATCAATGGCCAGGGGGGTAGCTTGGGCTCCCTATCTGTGGTAAAAGTGATCAAAATATTACCCTTATAAAAGGCTTTTCTTTTGGGGGAAAAATGATAAGAAGAATCCAGAGAAGAGGCTGCCTGGGATGTGGGTTTGCAAGGAGGTTTAGCAAAGTAATGTCAAAATTTTGGGAACTGGAAATGTAATTCAGAGAGATCATTTTGCAGGACATAAGAGGAAAGAAAGGTAGTGAGCTCTGCTCTCTATGTCCCTTTCCTCCCTCATATTTAAAGATTAAGTTTGTTTTGAACAACATTTAGTAGGTCATAGTGAATGCAAACAATTGTAAGGTATACAAGATTAGTAAGTATCAGTTTTAGAAGTCATAAAAGATACTGAGAAGAAAGCCAACTTCCCCACTGAGCCTCATGGGTAAGAATTGGGGATCTAAATGAGGTGGAACAAACCCTAGGGAAATGATCAAGCTGGAGAACTGAGACATTAGTCTAAGTCCTCTTTAAAGCAAACACCAAGATGGGATTGAAAGTGCAACACATGTATTTCTTTCACACTTGTGAAAGAAACTGGCACGGGAGCCAGAACTAACTGGAAGAACCATCAGATTGCAATGTAAGTTTGATTCTGATGAAGGAAGGAAGAGTAGAGAAAGGAGTGAGAAAGGGAAGTAAGGAAGGAATGAAGGTAGGTTCTGTACAGTAATTAGAATCTGTACAGTATAGCTCTAAGGACAAGTTGCCAAGATCTTTGATGGGAGTGTGAGGGGAATCTGGAATCTCAGTTTATCATATGTTGCTCAGTTGTCTAGCACCTCCCAGGAGTGGGCATGCTTTAGTATCCCTACTGTGCTTATTAATTGGCAGGAGAAGCTATTGGGAAATGTGGTCTTAGCATGAACTTAGTGTTGGATTTTTGAGAGCATAACAGCTAGAGCCATTGGTCAATTAAGCTCCCTGCATTTGGAGATCTGAAAGATGCATTCTTATGGGTTCTACACCGATCTCTGCATCTGAAAAATCCATGTCACAGACTGAAGAAGAAAACTAATTTTATTTCCAAGAGAAGTAAAAACTTAAGCTTGATTTAGACATATGTCCTGTCTTCATTCTTTCTTTCCTTAAAAACACTGACTGAGCATCAACTCTGAAAGTTCTGTACTAAATGCTTTGTTAATGTAGAAATTCAAGCTGGTACCTAGGAAAGACTGTCTAGGTAATAACGGTTCAGTCAGTTGATAACTTAAGAGTCTCAGAAATCATCTACTATTTGAAGCAGTGCAATTGCTGCTTTTAGGCATATGAGGAGTTTGATAAGTTTATATCCCTATGAAGAAGAATGGCTAGAAATAGCTAGTCATGGGCCTGGCCAAATGAATTGTTGTTGAAGGTATTCTAAATAGCTCAATCATAAAACCAAGACAATAGTTTAATTCGGCAGTTCTCAAACTTTTTTGTCTTTGGATAACTTTACAGTCGGTTTTCATGGGTTATATGGATTGATATTTGCCATGCTGCAAATTAAAACAGAGAACTTTTTACAGTGCAAGAATACAAAAACCCACACTCCATTAACCATCAGAATAAAAATGTCAGAACAATCACAGGTCCTGTAGCTTCTTGAAAACTCCACTGTACACTGGTGATATAGAGTGCAAAAGGCAAATAGCACATTAATATATTTATGAGTCTGAAAGTGTCTTAGGGATCCCCAGGTATCCCTAGACTACACATGGAGAACTACTTGTCTAATTATAATGACCACAAAATACTGCTGGGGTTTAGAAGTGTTCAGGTCATTGATTTCCAAGTAGTTCATGCAAGGACAGCAGATTTCAGCCTTAGGGTAGGTCCTGCCCTGGTGAGAATGGGGTTCTTAATATATTATCTGCCTTGCTTATGTTTGAACAAGGAACTGTTTGGGGTTATTCTATAGATTGACAGTTACCAACATCTACACTTGAGAGATGACAGGGCCAGAGAACTGGAACTATTGATGATAGAATTTTCCAACTGCACCTCTCTACTTGAAGCAAGTAAGGAAGAGAGAACAAGCCAAGAGAATTTGTCACAGCCTGGGCACCAACCTTCTGGCAGTAAGTAGGGTAAAGTCACTGATATTCAGATATTTTGGGGACTGCATTATAGTTCTCAGCTGAGATTGAGATTGGTAACAGAAAGTGATTTGAATAAGAATAAAACTGATATTTTTAATGATTGCTGTTTGATTAATTAATATATTACTATTTAAACTGTGAGCTCCTTGAGGGTAATAGTCACATTTATTTTGTTCAGAGAACCCAACACAGTGTCCAGCACATAGTAGATGCTTAGATTTACCAAATGTGTGAATGAATAAGTAAATGAAATGTTCACTTTGGCATTAAGCAAAATGTTGCATATACAGTGGTGAAAAAAATAGGCATGGACCTATTTTTGTTGTGAAGATTGCAGCCAAATGGGGAAAGAAGGGAATAACTAAAACTGACCTTCTCTCAACAGTTCTTGCCAACTTTTCCATCTTCGAACATGGTGTTTTCTCTGCCTGGACTGCCCTTCCCCAAAATGTGCTTCTGGTGAAAAGCTCACTGATTACAAAATTACATGTTAAAATGCTCCTATGAGTAGGTTCACCAATCTTCTTTCAGATTGTAAGCTCCTTGAGGATAAGAGATGAAACTGTTCCAGTTTTGGAAGTTCTAGTGCTTAGCACTGTGGTTGGAAAACAATAAGCAATTAATATTCATTGAATGGATGAATAAATAAATATATTTCACAAAAGGATAATGAGTGGGTTATTTCAAGAAATATATGTAAAGATAACAGGTCAAAGAAATGAATCAGTATTTATTACATTTTCCCCTGGCTTCCTCTCACCACAGACCACACCAAGTGTCTTTTATAGACCAAGGAAGAGAAAAGAAAGTCTTTCTTTTTCAGACATTTCTCTTTCAAAAGCCTAGAACCAGACATTAAAAGCCACAAACTGTATGATTCCATTCTTATGAAACTTCCAGAATAGGTAAATTATAGAGACAGAACACAGGGTAGTTGTCACCAGCGGTTAAGGAGAGGGTAGAATGGAAAGTAACTGCTTAACGGGTATAGAGTTTCATTTTGGGGTGATGAAATGTTTTGAAACTAGATAATGTAGTGATGATTGCAACATTGTCAACATAATAACTGCCACTGAATTGTAGACTTTAAAATGTTAATAGTTAGTTTTATCTTACATGAATTTTACTTCAATTGAAAAAAAGTATAGGGTCCAAGGTTGAGAGTGCTGTGCAAAACTAGGTCAGGCAGTGGTTTGAGCTTTTGGATGGTTGGGGACACTTGTACTATATTTTCTGTCTCCTCTATTCCTTTATTCAACAAGTATATGCAGAGACTCTGAACTGGGCACTGGGTTACTTTCTCAGAGGAGTAGCATGAACCTAACTGATATAGTCCTTATCCTCCTACAGTTTAGAGCCCAGTCAGGATCTATACATTAAATTACTTTAATACAGTGTCATCATTATCTTTACATGATTGTATTAAATGTTACTTTTAAAAATATATGTAAAGATGTTGTTTTAGGAGAAGGTACTCTGATAAGTTCTGGTTAGTAACTGTTTGTACCAATCCTATTAGAGAGTTAAATGTATTTTTCCCTTTGTAAGTACAGACTTACCTTTAACTTTTGCTTAAATTAAGAAACTTGAAGCCAAATATCTCAAATATTATATTTTAATTTAATTTTTCTCAGTATTGAACTTATTTTCATGAATGTATTAAAAATTTAATTACATTGTGATAATTTTTCCATTTCCCAATTATGAAGAAACAATAGATAATCTAACTTGTGCTATCTGAAATCTGTAGCCTTGATTGTAATTCCAGTATTTTTTTTTATATTTGAACTGTTCAGAAAAAAAAATTATTGGAATTATAAGAGAATGCAACTCAATATGGATTTATTAAGCACATATTAAGTGATAGGTATAGCCCTAGGTCCTATGGTAGAGATTTTAAGAATAAGATTTAATACTGTACTAGATGACTTTACAAGCTTACAATCAAGTAGGAGAAATAAGATAACCACATAAATAAATATAATAGGGAATGCAGGAAACAAAACATCTTAAAAATATGCAAGCCTGAAATACAGGCTGAAAAGGGAGAGACACTCATTCAGTGACATGACAGATTTCATGTAAAGAGTGATGTTTGGTGGCTAGGAATAGAATTTTGAGAGGAGGTTTAGTTCAGAAGAGGCTATTACAGCAGTAGAGAACACAGTGAGGAGATGCAGTGATGAGAAAAATAAAGATGTGTATGGGGAATGAGGAGTAATTCAGAAGGCTGCTACAGTATTTTGGAAATGTAGGTCATATGTGTCCTTCCTTAATAATTTTGCCATATTTTACAATATTTTTCATGTTTGCATATGCATATTTGCCATGTTTGCACATTACTTCTTTTTAAAACTTTTTCAATATTATTGCATTATACACTTTCTTGCTTAAATATATTTACTTTTGAAATGTAGTTCTTATAATGATTTTCAAAATCTCATGAATAGAATTTTAAATATTTAACATAATTAAGAAAACAATGTTATTAACTTAGAAATAGTAAATTTAGAATAAATGACAAGCAATAATCTACAAATAATTACCAAACCTAATTTGATACTGACCAGGGTTCTTGGCCTTCCCCAGTCAATAGAAATTGACTAGAGGCCATACAAGAAATTCAGGCAAGGCTTTATTGGGGCTCCTGCTGCAGCAGGGGGAAGCGAGAACAAATAACAAGTTCCCTTGCTTGCTTGCTCCCCGGGGTGGGGGAGAGTGAGCTTGTTCCTTATATGGGGTGACGGAAGGGGTGTGTCCAGGGGTCAGACCTGAGGGGTGGCTTATGTCGTTTGCCCACCCCTTATGTGGTGTTGTGTGCAGTACCCTGCTTTTGCTCCAGGCTCTTCAAAAGTGGCAGTTGGGTTTTTTTGGTCTCTTGGTATCTCTTGCCAGTAATTTTGCCCCAACTGCACATGCACGCAGGAAATTTTTGTCTCATACAGTTTCTTTGTATTTTGTTGCTCGAGGAGAGGTGTGTCCATGTGCAAGCACTGCAGCATTGCAGCACTGCAGCGGTGGGTCCCACGTCCCAGCCTGTCTCACACTGATTTATAAAAATGCATATATGAACTCCAGTTCTTTATGAAAATAATGGAAGGTTTTATGGTTAGTTAGAAACAAAATGGTATTTCATAATGCTTAGTTTAGATGGGGAGTTTGAGGTTGACAGGTACACACTGCTATATTTAAAATAGATAGCCAAGAAGGACCTACTGTATAGCGACAGGGAACTCTGCTCAGTATTCTGTAATAATCTAAATGGGAAAAGAATTTGAAAAAGAATAGGTACATGTATACGTATAACTTTTTGAATCACTTTGCTGTACACCTGAAACTAACACAACACTGTTAATCAACTATACTCCAATATAAAATAAAAATTAAAACAAAAATAAAATAAAAAAACAAAATGCAGATAAAAGTTCTATATAAATAAAATGACTCAGTTGAAAAGGGCACAACATTTTAATTATCTTCCCTAAGAGCCTAGGATACCGAGTACTGATTTTTAGTGAAAATATTTATTGAGCACATTTTCCAAAAATGGCATCTTTTCAATGATTTTTATAAGCTGATATGTCAATGTAATTGATATTAAGACTGATAGAAAGGCATTAGAGCAAGCTGTGTAAAGTATGACTGAGGGAAATATTGAGAGAGTCATCAAGGTTGGTACCTTTTTCTTGGGCTCCTTACAACCAAAGATTCAGGCCCCAGGTTGGCCCTGTCTCTCAAAATTCTCACTTTGAGGTGAGAAACCAGCTAAATCTTTGATAAAGGGGTAGGAGAGGGTAAGGGCAGGAGGCAGAAAAGAAGCTAATTCTTTGATTTCTGGATCCTTCTGATAGATGGTTTCTCAGGTTTTAAACTCAAGAGCAAACCCTAAGAGCAGCATAAGTGCTAACACAAGATCAGAATATGATACATGGAGTTAAAGCACCATATACATATATATATATATATCAGTATTTGCCAAATTCTTATGTTTATTTCCCATGTTCTGCACACTCACAGATATTTGAAATAATAACATATTTCTAGATACACCTTTAATTGCAGTATATAATTTCATAATTGACATATTAAAATAGAATTCAATAATATTTTTAAAAAATTTATTTAAGGGTAGTTGATTTACAATGTTGTGTTATTTTCTGGTGTATAGCAAAGTGTGGGATTCAATCATCTTTATCTGTGAAAGAGAAGGGACAAATTAAAGTGATAGTCACACACTACTAGCTATTGTTCAGAGTGGGATTGGGAGGCAGGGAGAGTGAGTCAGCACGGGTCCTTTTTCAGCTTGTCCCTCTTGCTGCTGATTTTCCCATCTCAGTCTCTCCCTCAACTGGATTATAAGAAAAAAGCAATGTGTGGCTATTAGAACTAGCATAGCTATTGATATAACAGATCAGACAGTGAGAAAATCTGGGCTATTTACCCAGGCATGAGGCAAAGGAGGAAGTAAGTGAAGGAGGAAGAGTGTCAGGATGTAGCTGGCATTCCTTAAGCATCTTGAGAATAAGGGAGAAGCAGACCACACCAAATGTGTATTTAAATGAATATTTATTCTTCATTCAAACTCTGGACTGAAGAATGGAGGCTAGAACAGTTGTATGATCTTCTTCTATCCCCTAAGAATTATATAATTGGTATCAAGTTTTGTACCTGAAACTAAATGGACAGTAGTCTAAGCATTAGCCCATCTTTTGATCTTGTTGCATATTGGTTTGTTCCAATGATCCCTTTGAATACATCTCACCTTCACATGTGGTGTCTTCACCAGGATTCCTCACCACAGGTTGTTGATAGTATACTACTCATAATCTCAAATAATTTCCATTCCCCATGATACATAGACTCTAAGTATAACAGACAAGAATATGTAAATAAAAGATTCTGCATAAATTTGTAGTTCCAGAAACTAACATAGCATAATGGCAACTACTAATTTTATGTCACATAAATATTTACAAATCATATTCATGTTATATCATATGAAACAACGACCCTGTGAATAAGATATTATTAATACTATTTTACATTAATCATTTGAGGATCAGAAAAATTAATTGAACTGTCCAATATGAAACAACTTGGTAGTCACAGGGTCTAATTTCCAGTCCCATGCTTTTTCTTTTCCACTATATTTCAGGCCTGAACTGTACTTTAGATAACAAGAGACAACTAACACATGCATTTTGGCAACGCAAACTATCACTGAAGTACTGATTATATGAACATTGTTTAAGTGAACACTATTTCCCTACTCAGTTATGCTTATCTGCTGTGGCTTGCTGACCTCCCAAAGAGGCCATCAAAACAGATATGTTCATCAAGGCAAGCTGAGTTTATTTCTTACTACAGTAAGGGAAGCCATAACCTTCATGTTATTAGTAACTTCTTAAAAGGGGAAATCAAAAGCAGGCTATTTATAAAATTTTTATTTAAGGTAGATCTTTCAGTGTAACATATCTGACTTGGATTTGGTAAAGTTCATGTTATAATATTAAGCATATCTTTGAAGAGTAAGCAGTTTCTTGATGGGACCAGTTGAGCTATTTACCATTCTGATAAGGGGACATTTATGTGATGAAAGCAAGTTGAGCAGGCTCTTCTTTGAATAAATTAATTTTCAGGAAATTCCTGAAATGGCAGGTTTATTTGCAGCTTTGTCTTCTTAGGCAAGAATTTCCTGGAAGAGTAAAGTCACGTCAAGGTAGATTGTCAAACAGTAAGCTGAGTGTATATAGCTGTTTCATTTTTTTAATAAAGAGCACACAAAACTATCATAGCACTCAAAAATAGAACAGAGATAATTCATCTTTAGCTCATTATCTGGCTCAAAGTTGTATTTAATATTTGCTTTGAGTAAATTAAGGAACCAGTAAGTTAATGCGAATTGATAAAATAGGGCTTCCTAAAATGTATTCCAAGGAATATTGGTTCCCACAAGATACTTTTGGACAAAAGGTTTACTTAGTTAAATAGGCTTGGAAAGTATTGTATTCGATATCATTTTATTAATGAGTCAAAATATCCATAAGACTGGAGTGTTTGACTGTAATGCCCTGCAATAAAATGAAGCAGTCCTTTTCAGTATTATATAGAGTGATAAGGCCAGTGGCAAACTGAAAAGTGCCTGGCTTTCAAATTTGAAAATATAATGTAGGGTGAAACATCTAAGGACAGGAGAGAGAGGGAGAGAGAAAGAGAGGAGGTAGAGAAGGAGGAGAAGGAGAAAAAAGACAAGAGGAAAGAAGGAACCTATGAGCTAAATTCAGTTCTAGGTATAAGAAGAATGTAGGTAAGATTGAGTCTTCTATTAAGTGAAACTATCTTTGCTAACCCTTTGTTTTCAAATTTGCTTGAATGGTAAATGAGATGACTATATATTTTATTATCTATACTAAGATATTTTGGAGTGTGAAAGGAGGTTCTGCCCAATTATAACTGGACAATATGCATGAACTGGAACTATCTTGTGAAAACTGCAGTGTATGATCACCCTACAAGTTTTTATACACCACATATTTGGAGTCCATATTATAAGTCACAACCTTGAGGAATGCTGAGAATGATCAAAATCATATCTAGAAGTGACCCCCATACGAATTCTATAAGGATGACTATCACTTTGAGGATCATGGATCAAATTCTTGTCCCTAATACCAAATCACCTTAGCTGACTTAAGTTTCACCTGAAAAACTTCTAGAATACTTATTTAAGCATTCTATGTATCCATAGGCAAAGAAAAAGGAAGTACCATTTATGATTTCTTGACAATTGTATTATTTTATTATCTTCATAAAATGTAAGTTTTTTAAAAGAACTAATGGAGATTCATGAAATAACAATGAATGGCCAGATAGAAACAGTTAGGAAAGCTAAAAGATTTGGGTCTTTATTGACATTTATCTTCTTTAGAGTCTCTTAGATCATTTAGAGTAAAGATCATCGAATCAAAAGGCATCAGAGCCAGATAGATAAGGAAATGAGAAAAGCAAGCAAGTAGAGTATTAGGGAGGTGAAGAGACTAGGGCCATGTGTACAAGGGCAGCTACTATTTAGTTCCAGATTACTGTTGTTATGCAGGAATATAGTACAAATACTTATAGATATTCTGAATTTTAAGAAAATATTAAAATTTTCATTTTATTGTTTATTACCCAATTTAAAAATGTTAGCCCAATTTAATTTTTTAATTAATGTATTAAAAATTTTTTTTAACATCTTTATTGGAGTATAATTGCTTTACAATGGTGTGTTAGTTTCTGCTTTATAACAAAGTGAATCAGTTATACATATACATATATCCCCATATCTCTTCCCTCTTGTGTCTCCCTCCCTCCCACCCATCTAGGTGGTCACAAATCACCGAGCTGATTTCCCTGTGCTATGCGGCTGCTTCCCACTAGCTATTTATTTTACATTTGGTAAAGTGTATATGTCCATGCCAGTCTCTCACTTTGTCTCAGCTTACCTTTCCCCTCCCCATATCCTCAAGTTCATTCTCTAGTAGGTCTGTGTCTTTATTCCCGTCTTGCCTCTAGGTTCTTCCTGACCATTTTTTTTTTCTTAGATTCTATATATATGTGTTAGCATATGGTATTTGTTTTTCTCTTTCTGACTTACTTCACTCTGTATGACAGACTCTAGGTCCATCCACTTCACTACAAATAACTCAATTTCATTTCTTTTTATGGCTGAGTAACATTCCATTGTATATATGTGACACATCTTCTTTATCCATTCATCTGTCGATGGACACTTAGGTTGCTTCCATGTCCTGGCTAATGTAAATAGTGCTGCAATGAACGTTGTGGTAAATGACCCTTTTTGAATTATGGTTTTTCCAGGGTATATGCCCAGTAGTGGGATTGCTAGGTCATATGGAAGTTCTATTTTTAGATACTAAGGAACCTCCATACTGTTCTCCATAGTGGCTGTATCAAGATACATTCCCACCAACGGTGTGAGAAGTTTCCTTTTCTCCACACCCTCTACAGGATTTATTGTTTGTAGATTTTGATGATGGCCATTCTGACTCGTGTGAGGTGATACCTCATTTTAGTTTTGTTTTGCATTTCTGTAATGATTAGGGATGTTGAACATCCTTTCATGTGTTTGCCAGCAATCTGTATATCTTCTTTGGAGAATGTCTATTTAGGTCTCCTGCCCAATTTTGTATTGCATTGTTTGTTTTTTTGATATTGAGCTGCATGAGCTGCTTGTAAATTTTGGAGATTAATGCTTTGTCAGTTGCTTCATTTGCAAATATTTTCTCCCATTCTGAGAGTTGTCTTTTCATCTTATTTACGGTATCCTTTACTGTGCAAAAGCTTTTAAGTTTCATTAGGTCTTATTTGTTTATTTTTGTTTTTATTCCCATTTTTCTAGGAGGTGGGTCAAAAAGGATCTTGCTGTGACTTACCTCATAGAGTGTTCTGCCTAGGTTTTCCTCTAAGAATTTTAGAGTTTCTGGCCTCACATTTAGGTCTTTAATCCATTGTGAGTTTATTTTTGTGTATGGTCTTAAGAAGTGTTCTAATTTCATTATTTTACATGTAGCTGTCCAGTTTTCCCAGCACCACTTATTGAAGAGGCTGTCTTTTCTCCATTGTATATTCCTGCCTCCTTTGTCATAGATTGGGTGACCATAGGTGTGTGGTTTTATCTCTGGGCTTTATATCCTGTACCATTCATCTATATTTCTGTTTTTGCACCAGTACCATACTGTCTTGACTACTTTAGCTTTGTAGTTTAGTCTGAAGTCAGGGAGCCTGATTCCTCCATCTCTGTTTTTCATTCTCAAGATTGCTTTGGTTATTAGGGATCTTTTGTGTTTCCATACAAATTGTGAAATATTTTTTTCTAGTTCTGTGAAAAATACATTGGTAGTTTGATAAGGATTGCATTGAATCCGTAGATTGCTTGGGGTAGTATAGTCATTTTCACAATGTTGATTCTTCGAATCCAAGAACATGGTATATCTCTCCATCTGTTTGTATCATCTTTAATTTCTTTCATCACTGTCTTATAGTTTTCTGCATACAGTTCTTTTCTCTCCTTAGGTAGGTTTATTCCTAGGTATTTTATTCTTTTTGTTGCAATGGTAAATGGGAGTCTTTCCTTAATTTCTCTTTCTGATTTTTTGTTGTTAGTTTATAGGAATGCAAGAGATTTCTTTACATTAATTTTGTATCTTGCTACTTTACCAAATTCATTGATTAGCTCTAGTTTCTGGTAGGATCTTTAGGATTCTCTATGTATAGTATCATGTTATCTGCAAACAGTGACAAATTTACTTCTTTTCCAATTTGGATTCCTTTTATTTCTTTTTCCTCTCTGATTGCCATGGCTAAAACTTCCAAAACTATGTTGAATAATAATGCTGACAGTGGGCATCTTTGTCCTGTTCCTGATCTTAGAGGAAATGGTTTCAGTTTTTCACCATTGAGAATGATGTTAGCTGTGGGTTTTTCATATATAGCCTTTATTATGTTGAGATAGGTTACCTCAATGCCCACTTTCTGAAGAGTTTTTATCATAAATCGGTGTTGAATTTTGTCAAAAGCTTTTTCTGTGTCTATTGAGATGATCATATGGTTTTTATCTTCACTTTGTTAATGCGATGTATCACATTGATTTATTTACATACATTGAAGAATCCTTGAATCCCTGGGATATGTCCCAGTTGATCATGGTGCATTTTCCTTTTAATGTGCTGTTGGATTCTATTTGCTCATATTTTGTTGAGGATTTTTTCATCTATGTTAATCAGTGATATTGACCTGTAGTTTTCTTTCTTTGTGACATCTTTGTCTGGTTTTGGTATCAGGGTGATGGTGGCCTAGTAGAATGAGTTTGGGGGTGTTCCTCGCTCTGCTATATTTTGGAAGAGTTTGAGAAGGATAGGTGTTAGCTCTTCTCTAAATGTTTTATAGAATTCGCCTGTGAAGCCATCTGGTCCTGGGCTTTTGTTTGTTGCAAGATTTTTAATCACAGTCTCAATTTCTGTGCTTGTGATTGGTCTGTTAATATTTTCTATTTCTTCCTGGTTCAGTCTCAGAAGATTGCGTTTTTCTAAGAATTTGTCCATTTCTTCCAGGTTGTCCATGTTATTGGCATATAGTTACTTTTAGTAATCTCTCATGATCCTTTGTATTTCTGAGGTGTCAGTTGTTACTTCTCCTTTTTTCCTTTCTAATTCTATTGATTTGAGTCTTCTTCCTTTTGTTCTTGATGAGTCTGGCTAACGGTTCACCAATTTTGTTTATCTTCTCAAAGAACCAGCTTTTAGTTTTATTGATCTTTGCTATTGTTTTCTTCATTTCTTTTTCATTTATTTCTGATCCTATATTTATGATTTCTTTCCTTCTGTTAACTTCGGGGTTTTTTTGTTCTTCTTTCTCTAATTGCTTTAGGTGTAATGTTAGGTTGTTTATTTGAGATATTTCTTGTTTCTTAAGGTAGGATTGTATTGCTATAAACTTCCCTTTAGAACTGTTTTTGTTGCATCCCATAGGTTTTGGGTCATTGTGTTTTCATTGTCATTTGTTTCTAAGTATTTTTTGATTTCTTGTTTGATTTCTTCAGTGATCTCATGGTTATTAAGTAGTGTATTGTTTAGCCTCCATGTGTTTGTATTTTTTACAGATTTTTTCCAGTAATTGATATCTAGTCTCATTGCACTGTGGTAGGAAAAGATACTTGATATGAATTCAATTTTCTTAGAAATACCAAGGTTTTATTTTTGACCCCAGAGATAATCTATCCTGGAGAATGTTCCATGAGCACTTGAGAAGACAGTGTTTTCTGTTGTTTTGGGGTGAATATCTGATAAATATCAATTAAGTCCATCTTGTTTAATGTATCATATAAAGCTTGTGTTTCCTTATTTTCCTTCTGGGTGATCTGTCCATTGTTGAAAATGGGGTGCTAAAGTCCCCTACTATGATTGTGTTATTGTCGATTTCCCCTTTTATGTCTATTAACATTTGCCTTAAGTATTGAGGTGCTCCTATGTTGGTTGCATAAATATTACAATTGTTATATCTTTTTCTTGGTTCCTTTCTTGATTCCTTGATCATTATGTAGTGTCCTTCTTTGTCTCTTGTAATAGTCTTTATTTTAAAGTCTATTTTGTCTGACATGAGAATTGCCACCCCAGCTTTCTTTTGATTTCCTTGTGCATGGAGTATCTTTTTCCATCCCCTCACTTTCAGTCTGTATGTGTCCCTAGTTCTGAAGTGGTTCTCTTGAAGACAGCATATATACAGGTCTTGTTTTTGTATCCATTCTGCCAGTCTATGTCTTTTAGTTGGAACATTCAATCCATTTACATTTAAAGTAGTTATCGATATGTATGTTCCTATTACCATTTTCTTAATTGTTTTGGGTTTGTTTTTGTAGGTCTTTTCCTTCTCTTGTGTTTCCCACTTAGAGAAGTTCCTTTAGCATTTGTTGTAAAGCTGGTTTGGTGGTACTGAATTCTCTTAGCTTTTCCTTGTCTGTAATGTTTTTAATTTCTCCATCGAATCTGAATGAGATCCTTGCTGGGTAATCTTGCTTGTGGTTTTTTCCCTTTCATCACTTTAAATATGTCCTGCCACTCTCTTCTGGCTTGCAGAGTTTCTGCTGAGTGATCAGCTGTTAACCTTATGGGGATTCCCTTGTATGTTATTTGTTGTTTTTCCCACGTTGCTTTTAATATTTTTTCTTTGTATTTAATTTTTGATAGTTTGATTAATATGTGTCTTGGCGTATTTCTCCTTGGATTTATCCTGTATAGTTCTCTCTGTGCTTCCTGGAGTTGATTGACTATTTCCTTTACCATGTTAAGGAAGTTTTTAACTATAATCTTTCCAAATATTTTCTCAGTCCATTTCTTTTTCTCTTCTTCTTCTGGGACCCCTATAATTTGAATGTTAGTGCATTTAATGTTGTCCCAGAGTTCTCTGAGACTGTCCTCAATTCTTTTCATTCTTTTTTCTTTATTCTGCTCTGCAGTAGTTATTTCCACTATTTTATCTTCCAGGTCACTTGTCTTTTCTTCTGCCTCAGTTATTCTGCTATTGATTCCGTCTAGAGAATTTTTAATTTCATTTATTCTGTTGTTTGTCATTGTTTGTTTGCTCTTTAGTTCTTCTAGGTCCTTGTTAAATGTTACTTGTATTTTCTCTAAGATTTTGGAGCATTTTTACTATAATTACTATGAATTCTTTTCATGTTGACTGCCTATTTCCTCATCTTTTGTTTGATATGGTGGGTTTTTACCTTGCTCCTTCATCTACTGTGTGTTTCTCTGTATTCTCATTTTGCTTAACTTACTGTGTTTGAGGTCTTTTTTTCACAGCCTGCATGTTCATAGTTCCTGTTGTTTTTGGTGTCTGCCCCCAGTGGTTAAGTTTTGTTCAGTCAGTTGTGTAAGCTTCCTGGTGGAGGGGACTGGTGCCTGTGTTCTGGTGGATGAACCTGGATCTTGTCTTTCTGGTAGGCCGAACTGCATCTGGTGGTGTGTTTTGGGGTGTCTGTGACCTTATTATGATTTTAGTCCACCTCTCTGCTAATGGGTGCTGTTGTGTTCCTGTCTTGTTGCTTGGCATAGGGTGTCCAGCACTGTAGCTTGCTGGTCGTTGAGTAGAGCTGGGTCTCAGCGTTGAGATGGAGATTTCTGGGAGAGCTGTCACCATTTGATATTATGTGGAGCTGGGAGGCCTCTGGTGGACCAATGTCCTGAACTCAGTTCTCCCCCCTCAGAGGCACAGGCCTGACACACGGCCTGAGCACCAAGACCCTGTCAGCCACATGGCTCAGAAGAAAAGGGAGAAAAAAAGAAAGAAAGAAAGAAAGAAAAATAAAGTAAAATAAAGTTATAAAATATTATTAAATATTAAAAAATTAAAATTAATTTTAAAAAAAGAAAGAAAGAAGACAGCAACCAAACCAAAGAAGAAATCCACCAATGATACCAAGCACTAAAAATTATACAAAAAAAAAAAAAAAAAATTAGACAGATAGAACCCTAGGACAAATGGTAAAAGCTAGCTATACAGACAAAATTGCACAAAGAAGCATACCCATCAGACTCACAAAAAGTTAAAAAGGAAAAAAAAAATCTATATATAAAATAAAAAATAAAGGAAGAGAGCAACCAAATGAATAAACAAATCTACCAATGATAAGAAATTCTAAATACTAAACTAACATAAACATAAAACCAGAAACAAATTAGGTGCAGAAAGCAAATCCCAAGTCTACAGTTGCTCCCAAGGTCCACCGCCTCAATTTTGGGATGATTCATTGTCTATTCAGGTATTCCACAGATGCAGGGTACATCAAGTTGTTTGTGGGGATTTACTCTGCTGTTCCTGAGGCTCCTGGGAGGATTTTCCCTTTCTCTTCTTTGTTCGCACAGCTCCTGGGGTCTAGCTTATGATTTGGCCCCGCCTCTGCATGTAGGTCACCTGAGGACGTCTGTTCTTCGCTTAGACAGGAGAGGGTTAAATTAGCAGCTGATTAGGGAGGTCTGGCTCACTCAAGCTGGGGGGAGGGAGGGGTACGGAATACGGGGTTAGCCTGTGGTGGCAGAGGCCGGTGTGACATTGCAACAGCCTGAGGCATGCTGTGTGTTCTCCTGGTGAAATTGTTCCTGCATCACAGGACCCTGGCAGTGGCAGGCTGCACAGGCAGGGAGGTGTGAATAGTGACCTGTGCTTGCACACAGGCTTCTTCGTGGCTGCAGCAGCAGCCTTAGCATTTCATGACAGTCTCTGGTGTCCGTGCTGATAGCCATGGCTAACGCCCATCTCTGGAGCTCCTTTAGGTGGTGCTCTGAATCCCCTCTCCTTGCGCACCCTGAAACAATGGTCTCTTGCCTCTAAGCATGTTCCAGATTTTTTCCCAGACTCCCTCCTGGCTAGCTGTGGTGCACTAGCCCCCTTCAGGCTGTATTCATGCAACCAACCCCAGTTCTCTCCCTGGGATCTGACTTCTGAAGCCCGAGCCTCAGCTCTGAGCCCCCACCTGCCCTGGCGGGTGAGCAGACAAACCTCTCAGGCTGGTGATTGCTGGTCGGCACTGATCCTCTGTGCAGGAATCTCTCCACTTTGCCCTCTGTACCCCGTTGCTGCTCTCTCCTCCATGGCTCTGAAGCATCCCCCCCTGCCACCCACCGTCTCCGCCAGTGAAGGGGCTTCCTAGTGTGTGGGAACTTTTCCTCCTTCACAGTTCCCTCCCAGAGGTGCAGGTCCTGTCCCTATTCTTTTGTCTCTGTTTTTTTTTTCTTTTTTCTTTTGCCCTACCCAGGTATGTGGGGAGTTTCTTGCCTTTTGGGAAGTCTGAGGCTTTCTGCCAACATTCAGTAGGTGTTCTGTAGGAGTTGTTCCACGTGTAGGTGTATTTCTGATGTATTTGTGTGGAGGAAGGTGATCTCCACAACTTACACTTCCGCCATCTTGAAGGTCTCTCTGGCCCAATTTTAACAACAACAAAGACATAGCATTGGCCAAATAAAACATCTTTATAACAATCTGGGTTTGTGGGCCTCTAATTTTCAAACTCTTATACAAACATTGAATAGTCTTATTAAATAAGTAAACAATCGTATATTAAGTTTTTTTCAAAGTTGGTTCTGCTTCTTGTGAAGAGAGGTGATATCTGTTAACTGAATTTAGTGTGCTAATTATTTTGCAATATACACATAGATTAAATCATTATGTTGTACACCTTAAACTTATACAATGTTATATGTCAATTATACCTCAATATAAATGGAAAAAATACATCCAATCAAAAACAAAGTTAATCCTGCTTCACATCACAGTTATATTCTTTTCAGGTTCAGGGAACTGGTCTTAAAATTACTGCATCTGTCGCAGTAATAGATGGAAACATAGTAAGAACTGAATGAATATTCATTGTTTGATTAAGGTCAAGATGAAGAGCTGAAAATGTTCAGGTAACACATGATACAGATTGTCTCGTTCAGGAACAGACCTGATCCCACTTCATATTTCTCTATAATGATTACATGCTCATTTCAAGATTGCATACATTTAAAGGACAAGTTGACAATTTAGTGTTTTAGGAAAAAATATACATAACACATGGTGCAGAATTATTATCTTTTAACTTAGTTTCAAGTTAGTTGTCACTTCTTGCCTGAGTTCACAGAAGTGCTAAGCTAACAGTATTTTGACTCACTATGCATTTCTGTATAAGTTTATAGCTATTTGACTGAGAAGAAAGATTCTGAAAAATGCTACTATGTCTCAAAGTTTTGTTCACAATAACTTTTGGACATACCGCTGTTACTTGGCCTACTTTTATTATGTTCATTTTTTGCCCCTATAAACTGTCCTGTTCCGTGGCCACTCTCCCTCCTTTTGTCCCCGTGGAAGATGACCTAGAGTGTAATGAGAAAACCATCAGAAAGCAGGGGATCTATATGGCAGCAGCAGGAGATGGTTGACAAATCACAAAGGTTTTGGAGAAAGTGTTTTTGCTCTTTCTTTGATTTTTAATAATATGTTGCTGACATGTAATCTACCTTTAATAACAGAAGAAGAGTAAGGGTACACAAAAGTGGGGCAAAAAAGGAGGTTTTGGAAATGTCTCCTATTCCCCTCCTCAATCAGTTATCTCTATAAAATATGCAATAGCCAGGGTTCTTTGCATTTGAGACTAATTCCACCCAATGTTATTGATGGGGGCACAGCAATAATATTTGTTGTATGGTCATTTATTCACTTTTCCTTCAATAAAAAAAAAAAAGCTCTCTAAAAGACAACTACAACCAGGCTAAAGGAAATTAAATATAAGAATAATAGCTAGAGTACAGAGAAATGGATGTGGTGGTAAATGGGGGCGTCTGTCCTTTTTTTTCTTTTTCTTTTTCTCCTGTGCTGCGCCACATGCAGGATCTTAGATCCCCAACCAGGGATTGAACCCAGGCCCTTGACAGTGAGAATGTTCAGTCCAAACAACTGGACAGCCATGTAATTCCTTAGGGGTTTCTGTCTTTATTTAAAAGTTTTAATTAATAGAATTAATTAAATAAATATTAATTTATTTACACATATATTAATTTATTAATTTAAATTAATTTATTTTAATTTATTTTAATTAATTATTAATTATTAATTATTATTAATTATTATTATTATTAATTATTATTTATTATTATTAATTATTATTAAGCATTATTAATTTAAATTAATTAATTTATTAATATTAAATTCTTTAATATTAATTAAATAAAGAAGCAATTAGAGTTTTGGAAAACTTTATTGAAATATCCTTATTCACAGCTTCACATTCCCTAGGTGTGCTTTATGTCATGTGTGTGCTCATGTGTATCATAGTACAATGTTACTGAGCTGACATTTTTACACATGGTTGGGCCAGCTGAAGGGACTTTAGCCCTTACTTGACAAGTACTGTAAAAGTCCCACTTGCATCAGCAGCTTGGTAAAAGGTGAAAGGCAAAGAAGTTAGAGGTTTTCTATTCTCTAACCAAAGCATCTTCTTTAACCATTAGGGACCAACAGCCCAAAATTGTTTCCAATGGAGAAAATTCTAAGCACTTAACCAACTTGCTTTTAGCTCCAATGATTTTTCTTCTCTATCTTGTCTCTATTGTATCAAGGCCACATTTTGTTATATGATTCTGCATCTCAGTATTGTTGCAGTATATTCTATTATCCTCATCTATGCTCTTTTAACTGACTTTCCTTTTTCCTTCTTTTACTATATATTATATCATGTTGTTCTAATTTTCTTGCTTTTTACATATTCTTATCTTAATATTTTTAAAATTTTATACTTTCAAAAACATATTCCTTTACATTTAATGATTTTGAATTATTTTATTCTTAGTCTTTTGGGACTAAATTTTATTATTTATTGTTCATCCAATTTATTTTTTAAATTTTATTTTCTTAAAAGTATTACAAATGTATTTATTTTATTTTATTCTTTCTTAATTTATTTAAATTTTTGTTTTTAACTTCTATTAGTTTTATTTCTCATTTTATTGATTTTATAATGATTTACAGCTATTTATACTTCTCTCAATTTTAATTCTTTTTTAAAATTTGCTTTCATTTTTGTTCTATATTAAATTGCAATTGTCATTATATCAATTTAAACATTTTTAGTCTCTTATATCAAAACATATGTACTTTGTCATGCTTTCTTTTCTCATGCCAGCAAGAGGCTGTTTCAGCTATGCGGTGTTGTGGAGTATTTGGTAGGAATTACCACTAAAATAGGATGTGGTTTGGAGATTCCTTCCTCCTGGCTGCTGCCACCATTGTTCTGATTCTCCCAATGGATCTGGCATTCTTTTTAAACATAAGACCACTAAAATTTTATTGTATTTTTCTGTAATTAATAGACTCCTAACTAATAGTCCTTCCCAGGACAAAAAGACACTCTCTATGTAAATGACACATTGAATTACTTTGAAGGTGATGTTTCCAAATTTATGAGGAAACCTGTTTTCTAGATGTTAAGCCACATAGCAAGCCATGCAAATAAAATGTCACAGTCCATGGGGAGAAAGTAGGTGAAAGTTACATCAGAGGCAGTGTTTTTCTCATAAGTGTTCCTGTCCTTCAAATAGGCATTGGTCTTAGTACCAGATGGTGGTTTCTATCACTAAGTTCCACCGATATATAGGTGCTGGATATTTGTCTTACACCTCTGTCCCTCTGGATGCCAAGGACTCTAAATTCTGTTTCAGGGGGGACAATGTGTCCACATAGGGTAGTACTGATAAGAGTCATCAAAGTCTTAGAGGAGACGTGAGGATCCCTTCGACCTCACTTGAATAATCAATAGGTAGCAGTGACGGAAACACTCATCAGGTAATAAAGAAAAGCATGTGAATGACTATAGATGGTCTTCCAGCTTTGATTGTCTTCAACACATTCCTCAATGCTAGACTGATGATGCTGGGTTATATCTCTGTTGGACTCTGCTTCTCTTTATGTGACACTTCTATATTCATTCTCCTCATCTCAGTCTCAATAAAGCTTCTCTAATGTCACTTTATTTTAATCTCCCCCTTACAGCTCCCAGCCCAAGAGGCATGATTGATATTGAGCTAATAATAATTCTGTGCTATGTCTCTACCAAGGGGACAGGATACTCTAATGACAAGTATGTGAAAAAAAGTAACTTGACCAACCCTCAGTAGTTTTAACATTTTATATGCTGACTTTAATTTCATTTCACTTTCATCCACTACACCCCTGAGACCATAAAAATTGTCAAATGTGATTGATATACTTCCCAGGTAGTCTTATGAAGTGGTAACTGTTCTGTTGAATGAGGACTTTTATCTGTATGAAGTCCTTACTTCTTTCAGAATACTCCCTCTTCTGTTAAAATCATCAGTGGACTCTATCTTAGAAAAGGGATGTTTATCCAGACATCCTGGAGAGTCTTTCTATAACCAGATAATATATTGATGATATCCTGGTCTAGTGGAATTCATCTGCATCTTCAATTGATAGATATTATCCTACATGCTGAAGTATTTATCTAAATCTTGTACATTCCATGTAGTATGCCCTGCAATGAAAATGATTCTCTTTTTTTTAATACAGCTCTTTCAATAAGGATCTTGATTTCTATTTTAAAACATAATGTTATATATTTAAAGGTAAAAATAACATTTGTTTAAATATAGGAAGGAAAAAGTGTATATATATGTGTATATATATATATATATATATATATATATATATATACATATATAGATAAATGTGCATAGTTAAGTGTGAGGTTCCACCAAGGCCTCTTCACACTTGGGCGAATAATCACTGAGGTCAGATATATGATAATACTCTCATATTTTGGTACTTATGCAGTTTCCTAGTAAGATGGGCATGATTTTATTAAGGTCTTTACCCTCAGTGAGTTGTTTTGCTTGTTTGCTTTCTTTCTATCTTCTCTTCCATTTCTTATTCAACAAAATTAAGATATAACTGTATATATATGTATATATATACAGTTTAAAAACCCAAAATAAATGAACACCTATGTAACTAACACTAAATTTATTAAACAGAAAATTACCACAGACCTTAAAGCTTCTTCTTTAGGAGGTAACCAGTTTCCTGTATTAATTATTCCATACTGTTCTGTATAGGTTTGCTGCATTTGTAAGTTTACCTAAATGATATATCTTTAGGTTTCCTTCTTTATAAACTTTTCATAAATAAAATGATTAATTTATTTTTTTGAACACCACATTATTGTTGCTGCATATAATGTTACTTTACTTTTAGCTTTACATAGTATTTCATTCTAAGAACTAATAATTTATTCTATTTTGTAGGCATTTGGATTGTTTTCTAATTTTCTCTACAATAAATATTGCTGCAGAAAGGCATTTTTGTAGTTTCTTTAGAGAAAAATCTACAAGTTGAATGACTGAGTTGTAAAGTATACATATTTTCCATTTTCTGTCCCTAGGAATTTTATTAGTTCACACTCACATTAACATATTTACCATAAAAAGAAACGAAATTGAGTTATTTGTAGTGAGGTGGATGGACCTAGAGTCTGTCATACAGAGTGAAGTAAGTCAGAAAGAGAAAAACAAATACAGTATGCTAACACATATACATGGAATCTAAAAAAAAAAGGTTCTGATGAACCTAGGGGCAGGACAGGAATAAAGACGCAGACGTGGAGAATGGACTTGAGGACACAGGGAGAGGGAATGGTAAACTGGGACGAAGTGAGAGAGTAGCATTGACATATATACACTATAAAATGTAAAATAGATAACTAGTGGGAAGCAGCTGCATAGCACAGGGAGATCAGCTCGGTGCTTTGTGACCACCTAGAGGGGTGGGATAGGGAGGGTTGGAGGGAGACACAAGAGGAAGGTGATATGGGGATATATGTATACATATAGTTGATTCACTTTGTTATACAGCAGAAACTAACACAACACTGTAAAGCAATTATACTCCAATAAAAGATGTTTACAAAAACACAAAAACGTATTTAATAGTTCCCACTGCTACATATATATGTCAGGGTCCCAGCAAATAACTGATGGCACACTCAAACTGGGTAATTTTAGGAGAGTTTGATAAAGGGATTACTTACACTGTTCAGTGTAATAGAGAAGCCAACAAGAGATAGTGAGCTCTAAGGTTAGCAATAGCAAGGAGCTATTACCATACCTATACCTGAAGGACAAAGGAGGAGAGGTTCCTGGAACTCAAAGAGAGTTGCTGTATAGAAAGGGTCACCAAATGTAAGTCATGGCCTTGAGCTTAAGAAGAGGGACACAGACACACACAGTGAAGTGACCTGAAAAGGAGGCAGCTAGGGAAAGAAGTACCCTGCCCCCATTCTTCTGCCCTCCAGTCTCATACTTGAAATTCTCATTGGCTGATGTCAAAAGGAAGTTAAAGGGCATGGGAGCTTATCGGCGTTGTCTACATAAATTAGCTTCCCAGGCACAAAGCCCAGAAGCACTGAGAAGTGAGTACATGTGATACTCTCATCTATACTTCATAGCTTCAAACATTTTACCAACTTTGTCATGTGAAATGGTCCCTGATAACTAATGACACTGAATGTCTTTTCATATATTTATTACACATCGATTTCTTCTTTGATAAAATTCTTATTTTGTGACATTTGTTCATTTTGTTATATTTTCTCTTATAATTTATAGAAATTCTTTATGTAATCTGGATAATATTTCTTTGTTGGCATTATGGGTTGGAAATGCCTTCTTTCAGTAGGTGGTTTGAGTTTTCCTTCAGAGTTTTTGTGAAGAAGAAAAAGAAGATGTTATGTTTAAAGAAATATAATTTTTCAATATTTCTTATTGTTGTTGCACTTGAGGTCTTTATAAATCCTTCACATACCTTTATTTAGATGATAAATAAAATTTCCTGTTATTTGGTTTTAAAGTGTCCACATTCAATACTTGAATTCATCTAGAAGTGACTCTTTTGTAGAATGTGATATATGATCCAATTTAATTTTTTCTATGTAAATAACAAATCTTCTCACTACTATTTGTGGAATGGCCCGACTTACCTATATTACTAGTTTTTCCCTAGGTTGGTTTATGTCTGTGCTTCAGTCTGGTTGAGTTTTCAACACACTTCCACAGATATAGTTGTTCTTCTCTGAATAAATGGCATATTGTCTTAATCACTGCAATTTTATCATAAGAAAATAACATTTGGAAGGGCAAGTTCTGCTTTTTTTTTTTTTTTTTTCTTAGCAATATCTTAGCTTTTCCGGACCGTTTGTTTTATTACTTTAGAATTAACTTTGTCAAGTTCCCTGAAAAACTCTACTGTGGTCTTGTTTATAATTGCATCAAACCTATAGATACATTGGAAAGATTTGATCATTATAACCATGCTATCTTTCAGTTTATTTAGATTTAGATTTTTTGACTATTTTTCAATAAAGATTTATAAATCTCTACATATGTAGAAATTTGAATATTTTTGATAGGTTTATTTCTGTGTACTTTATGTTTTTGTTGCTATTGTGAGTATCTATTTTATTGTACTTTCTGTTTGTTGCTGGTGTGAAGAATTTAATTAACTTTGTGAATTGAACTTATATCCAGCTACCTGATAAGCTCCTCTTAATTCTAATAATTTGATTGTTAATTCTATCAGATTTTCCATGCATGTAATTTTATCATTTGCAAATAATGATAGTTCCATTTCTTCTTTTCCAATCCTAATATCTCCCATACCTTTTTCTTAAATTATTGTACTGACTAATAAAATGGTCAGTGAAATGGTCAATAACAATGATGATAATGGGTATCACCTTTTATTTTAATAGTAAAGGGAACCATAGTAATGTTTTGCTATTGAGAACAATATTTGATATAGATATCTATTTACAAGATAAGGAAGTTCACTTTTTATTACTTGTTTCCTAAAGTTTCTTTGCACAAGAATGTTTGCTTAGTGACATCTATTGAATTGATCACTTATGTTTTTTCCCTTTAAACTGTTTAGTTAATGTTAATGTCTAAATTTTTTTAATTTTCTAATGGTGAACCTACTTTAGTCCTCAAATAAGTCTAACTTGTCACACTTGAAATTATTTTAGTGTCTTGCATAATTTTTATAAAAAATTAACCTTTAAAAGTCTAACATAATTCTATATTTTGAATGTTTTCCACTTATCTGAAATAATAAGAGGATCTGAAATTGATTAAAATCTGACCACCTAGCTTGAAATTAAGTGCTACTGTTGTTCAAACTTATGGATACTTTTTAAGCACCTGAATTATATATTATTATTATCATTCATTGGCAATGTTTGTTTATATTTACCCTGATATTTATAATTTCTCTGCATACCTTTATTTTATTTAAGGCAGTCTCTTATATCATTGTTTTTATCTGAAATTAATCTTCTTAATGTTTTTAATGTGTTCTGTAGGCAGTAAACCTTATATGTGTTTTTTCAGAAAACATCCTGATTTCACCTTAATTACTGAGAGATGGTTTCATGGGATTTACAGTACTGTGTTTTCATCTATTTTCTCTCAGCACTTTGAATTTAGAAAAAGGAAGGATACCAGACTGTTTCATAAAGCAGTTTTCCTGAATTAGTCACCCTAGCATGTATAGAAGTTGGTTCTAATATTAATTGGGAGTCTTCCTGAACATTTATCAATAAATTGCTGCATAACCAATAATCATGTTGATTAGTAGAAGAAGCTGTTCATTGGATGGTGGACCTTAGCAGGTGTTCAGTCTGAATGAGAAAAATTCCCAACATAAAGGGAAACATAAGTTGAAACATTTTGAGTTAGTTTGTAAGGTTGTAATAACAATTGTTATAAAATTAAACCCTGGAAATAAATGAGGAATTCTGCAGAATCTTGTTCTATGATCTTGGGCAGAAACTGTCTACATCATGCTGTCATCTGCTTCAGGGGAAGAATTTTTTCCTGAAAAATCGTTAATTTTAAGTCAGTTGTCAAGCCCAAGTGTACTGAGAGCTCTCTTTAATTGAGAGACATGGTTTCATGTTTTAATACCATATAATTTATTTTCTGTGTGAGGAATTGAAAGACCCTGGTAGGGCCTTTTCTATTGAGGTTCAAGTGCTGTTTTTTGTTGATGTCTCTTCTAGAACACCCTGTCTCCAGGTTCCAATATATGGGATACAAAGTTCTTACTGGGTGGAAGGTATATGAAAGCTTCCTTGACCTGTTGAAAATAAGCTTCTGAATATTGTATTAGTACCTTACACTATTGGGTCATATTAGAATTTACAAGGGCAGGGTGTGCATGAGGTTCTGTCATGGATATGGGTTTCCTGTGATGATTTCATAAGGTATCAATTTATGTTTCCCAAAAAAGGTATTGAACATGAAGTCATAAGGGCTAAGAGTAACACTTTAGGGCATGGTAATCTTGTGATTTCTATCAGTTTTGACAATTTCAATTTCAGAATACCATTGGTACATTCAACTTTCCCTGAAGAATGTGGATAAGGACAATGATAGTACCACAGTGTCTGAATAATTTTAACTGTTTTATTACCTGCCCCTTAAAGTGAGTCCCTTGATCAGTTGAAATTCAGCTTGAAATTCCCCATAGTGGAAAAATGTTTTCTAATAATTTCTTTGCTACAGTTGTGGCATCAGTTTTCTGACAAGAGAAAGCTTCTACTCACCTAGAAAACAGTCATACCATTACAAGTACATATGCATAACTAATAAAAGGAGTCAATTGAATGAATTACAATTTTAAAAGATTGCATGGTCTGGTTGGTGGAGGGGCAATCCCTGGAGTGACTTTAATAGTTTTACTTGTCTTATGTGACTGACAATTTAAACACTGATTATAAACTTACCATCCAATTTAGTACAGTCACTCCAGCAATATTTTTTCATAATTTGGATTATTTTGTAAATTCCATGTTGGGAAGTCATGTGAAGTGCTCATAGTGTGAAAATGTGAGATTCAGAAAGCTCTAGATGGTTGTTTGGGCCTTTCCCAATCCGCTTTTTACATTAAATTTGCATCTTTCTTGGTGTCATTTCTATTTTTCAGTATTGACACATTTTTTTTTCCCTTTGGTCTGTCACACAGGTTGTCATAAGTAACCTGATTTGGATCTATCTTATGAAGTTCATTTATTTTATGTTATGTTATTTTATTTTATTTTATTTATTTTTTCAATTTTTATTGGAGTATAGTTGATTTACAATGTTGTGTTAGTTTCAGGTGTACAGCAAAGTGAATCAGTTATACATATACATATATCCACTTTTTTTTTTCTTTTTTTTCCCATATAGGCCATTACAGAGTATTCAGTAGAGTTTCCTGTGCAGTACAGGAGGTCTTATTAGTTATCAAATTTACATATAGTAGTGTGTATATATCAATCTCAGTCTCCCAATTTATCCCTCCCCCACCTTACTTGCTGGTACCATAAATTAGTTCTACATCTGTAACTCTATTTCTGTTTTGTAGATAAGTTCATTTGTACTCTTTTTTAAGTTTCCACATATGAGTGATATCATATGGTGTTTGTCTTTCTCTATCTGACTTACTTCATTCAGTATGATAATCTCTAGGTCCATCCATGCTGCAGCAAATAGCATTATTTCATTCTTTTTTAGGGCTGAGTAATATTCCATTGTGTATATGTACCACATCTTCTTTATCCGTTCCTCTGTTGATGGATATTTAGGTTGCTTCCGTGTCCTGGCTATTGTAAATAGTGCTGCAATGAATACTAGGATGCATGTATATTTTAAATTATGGTTTTCTCTGGAAATATGCCCAGGAGTGGGATTGCTGCATCATATGGTAGCTCTATTTTTTAGTTTTTAAAGGACCTTCCATACTGTTCTCCATAGTGGCTGTACCAATTTACGTTCCCACCAACAGTGTAGGAGGGTTCCCTTTTCTCCACACCCTCTACAGCATTTATTGTTTGTAGATTTTTTGATGATGGCCATTCTGACTGGTGTGAGGTGATACCTCATTGTAGTTTTGATTTGCATTTCTCTAATAAATAGTGGTGTTGAGCATCCTTTCATGTGTTTGTTGGCAATCTGTATGTCTTCTTTAGAGTAATGTGTATTTAGATCTACTGCCCATTTTTGGATTGGTTGGTTTGGGGTTTTCTTGATATTGAGCTGCATGAGCTGTTTGTATACTTTGGACATTAATCCCTTGTCATTTGTTTCATTTGCAAATATTTTCTCCCATTTTGAGGATTCTTTTCATTTTCTTTATGTTTTCCTTTGCTCTGCAAAAGGTTTTAAGTTTAATTAGGTCTCATTTGTTTATTTAGGTTTTTATTTTCATTACTCTAGGAGATGGGTCAAAAAAGCTCTTGCTGTGATTTATGTCAAAGAGTGTTCTGCCTATGTTTTCCTCTAAGACTTCTCCAGTGTCTGTCCTTACATTTAAGTCTTTAATCCATTTTGAGTTTATTTTTGTGTATGGTGTTAGGAAGTGTTCTAAGTTCATTCTTTTACGTGTAGCTGTCTACTTTTTCAAGCACAATTTATTAAAGAGACTGTCTTTTCTCCATTGCATATTCTTGCCTCCATTGTCATATGCTAGGTGACCATAGGTGTGTGGGTTTATCTCTGGACTTTCTATCTTGTACCATTGATCTATATTTGTTTTTGTGCCAGTACCATACTGTCTTGATTACTGTAGCTTGGTAGTTTAGTCTGAAGTCAGGGATCCTGATTCCTCCAGCTCCGCTTTTCTTTCTCAAGATTGCTTTGGCTATTCAGGGTCTTTTCTGTTACCATACAAATTGTAAAATTTTTGTTCCAATTCTGTGAAAATTCCCACTGGTAATTTGATAGGAATTGCATTGAAAATGTAGATTGTGTTGGGTAGTATAGTCATTTGCACAATATTGATTCTTCCAATCCAATAACATGGTATGTCTCTCCATCTGTTTGTGCCATCCTTTATTTCTTTCATCAGTATCTTATAGTTTTCTGAGTATAGGTCTTTTGCCTCTTTACATAGGTTTATTCCTGGGTATTTTATTCATATAGAATCATGTCATCTGCAAACAGTGACACTTATACTTCTTCTTTTCCAATTTGGATTCTTGTTATTTCTTTTTCTTCTCTGATTACCATGGCTAAGACTTCCAAATCTACATTGAATAATAGTGGCAAGAGTTGACACCCTTGTCTTGTTCCT
Source organism: Eubalaena glacialis (assembly GCF_028564815.1). Classification (NCBI taxonomy): domain Eukaryota; kingdom Metazoa; phylum Chordata; class Mammalia; order Artiodactyla; family Balaenidae; genus Eubalaena; species Eubalaena glacialis. The sequence continues at coordinate 33,157,330 of NC_083732.1, read as the reverse complement.
GATCTTAGAGGAAATGCTTTCAATTATTCTCCATTGAGAATGAGGTTTGCTGTGGGCTTGTCATATATGGCCTTTATTATGTTGAGATAGGTTCCCTCTAGGCCTACTTTCTGCAGAGTTTTTATCATAAATAGGTGTTGAATTTTGGCAAAAACTTTTTCTGCATCTATTGAGATGATCGTATGATTTTCATTCTTCAGTTTGTCGATAGGATGTATCACACTGATTGATTCGTAGATATTGAAGAATCTTTGCATCCCTGGGATAAATCTCACCTGATCATGGTGTATGATCCTTTTAATATGCTGTTAGATTCAATTTGCTAGTATTTTGTTGAGGATTTTTACCTCTGTGTTCACCAGTGATATTGGCCTGTATTTTTCTTTTTTTGTGATATCTTTGTCTGGTTTTGGTTTCAGGGTGATGGTGGCTTCATAGAATGAGCTTGGGAGTGTTGCTTCATCTGCAACTTTTTGGAGGAGTGTCAGAAGGGTAGGTTTTAACTCTTCTCTAAATGTTTGATAGAATTTGTTTGTGAAACCATCTGGTCCTGGTGTTTTTTTGTGATTAAGATTTTTAATCACAGTTTCAATTTCAGTACTTGTGATTCATCTGTTCATATTTTCTGTTTCTTCCTGGTTCAGTCTTACAAGGTCATACTTTTCTAAGAATTTATCCATTTCTTCTAGGTTGTCCATTTTATTGGCGTATAGTCGCTTGTAGTAGTCTCTTATGATCCTTTGTATTTCTGTGTTGTCAATTGTAACTTCTCTTTTTTCTTTCTAATTTTATTGATTTGTGTGTGTCCTCTCCTTTTTTTTCTTGATGCGTCTGGCTAAAGTTTTATTTATTTTCTTTATCTTCTCAAAGAACCAGGTTTTAGTTTATTGGTGTTTGCTATTGTTTTCTTCATTTCTATTTCATTTATTTCTGCTCTGATATTTATGACTTCTTTCCTTCTACTAACTTTGCGTTTTTGTCCTTCTTTCTCTAGTTGCTTTAGGTACAAGATTAGGTTGTTTATTTGAGACTTTTCATGTTTCTTGAGTTAGGATTGTATTGCTATAAACTTCCCTCTTAGAACTGCTTTTGCTCGTCCCATAGGTTTTTGTTGTCATTTGTCTCTAGGTATTTTGTGAATTCCCCTTTATCTTTTTAGTGATCCATTGGTTATTTAGTAACATATTGTTTAGCATCCATGTGTGTGTGGTTTTTTTGTTTGTTTTTTAGTTTGTTTTTTTTACATTGTTTTTTCTTGTAATTGATTTCTAATCTAATAGCATTCTGGTCAGAAAAGATGCTTGATATGATTTCATTTTCTTAAATTTACAGAGGCTTGATATGTGACCCAAAATGTGATCTCTTCTGTGAAATGTTGCAAGTGAACTTGAGAAGAAAGTTTATTCTGCTGCTTTTGGATGGAATGCCCTATAAATATCAATTAAGTTTATCTGGTTTAATGTGTCACTTAAGGCTGTGTTTCCTTATTAATTTTCTTCTGTATGATCTGTCCATTGGTGTAAGTGGGGGTTTAAAGTTCCCCACTATTATTGTGTTACTGTGATTTCCCCTTTCATGGCTGTTAGCATTTGCCTGATGTATTGAGGTGTTCCTGTGTTGAGTGCATAAATATTTACAATTGTTATATCCTCTTCTTGGATTGATCCTGATCATTATATATTGTTCTTCCTTGTCTCTTATAACAGTCTTTTTTAAAGTCTACTTTGTCTGATATGAGTATTGCTACTCCTGCTTTCTTTAGATTTTCATTTGTATGGAAGATCTTTTTCCATACCTTCACTTTCAGTCTGTATGTGTCCCTAGGTCTGATGTGGGACTCTTGTAGACAGCATATATATGGTCTTGTTTTTGTATCCATTCAGCCAGTCTAGGTCTTTTGATTGGTGTATTTAATCCATTTACATTTAAGGTAGTTATAGATATTTGTGTTCCTATTGCCATTTTCTTAATTGTTTTGGGCTTGTTTTTATAGGTCTTTTTTCCCCCTTCCTCTTTTGTTCTCTTCTCTGTAGTTTGATGACCATCTTGAGTACTGTGTTTGGGTTGCTTTTGTGTGTGTGTGTGTGTGCGTGTGTGTATCCATTGTAGTTTTTGGTTGGCATTTCCCATGAGATTTTGATAAAGCAGTCTATATATATACAGAGTTGTTTTAAGTTGGTGGTCTCTTAATTTCAAAGGCAATTCCCATTTCCTGCATTTGTACTTTCCTCTTCTCATGATTGCTTGTTTTTATATCATATTTGTTTATGGATGATTTCCTGCTTTCACTGTGTGTTTGCCTTTACCATTGAGCTTTCTGATTTCTGATTTTCTTGTTTCTAGTTGTGGCCTCTTTATTTTTTTCCCCTGCCTAAAGAAGTTTCTTTAGCATTTGTTGTAATGCTGGTTTGGTGGTGCTGAATTGTCTTAGCTTTTGCTTGTCTGTAAATCTTTTGATTTCTCCATTGAATTTGAATGAGAGCATTGCTGGGTAGAGTATTCTTGATTGTAAGTTTTTCCCTTTTACCACTTTAAATATAACATGCCACTCCCTTCTGGCCTGCTGAGTTTCTGTTGAAAAATCCCCTGATAACCTTATGGGGATTCTCTTGTATGTCATTTAATTCTTTTCCCATGTTGCTTTTAATATATTTCTTTGTGTTTAATTTTTGTTAGTTCAATTATTATGTGTCTCAGCATTTTTCTCCTTTGGTTTATCCTGTATGGAACTCTCTGCACTTCCTGGACTTGGGTGACTATTTCCTTTCCCATGTTAGGGAATTTTTTTACTATAATTTACATAAATTATAATTTATATAATTTTTTTACTATAATCTCTTCAAGTATTTTCTCAGGCCCTTTGTATTTTTTTTTCCTTCTTCTAGAACCCCTATAATTCAAATGTTGGTGTGTTTAATGTTAAGAGGTCTTGGAGACTGCCTTCAAGTCTTTTCATTTTTTTTTCTTTATTCTCTTCTTCAGGAGTGATTTCAACCATTCTGTCTTCCAGCTCACTTATCTGTTCTTCTGTGTCAGTTATTCTGCTATTGATTCCTTCTAGCATATTTTTCATTTCAGTTATTGTATTATTCATCTCTGTTTGTTCTTTAGTTCTTCTACATCTTTGTTAAACATTTCTTGTATCTTTTCAATCTGTACCTCCATTCTTTTATGAGATCTTGGATCATCTTTACTATCATTACTCTGAATTCTTTTTCAGGTAGATTGCTTATCTCTTCATTTAGTGGTCATTGTAGGCTCTTATATGACTTCTTTGTCTGCAACATATTTGTCTGTCTTCTCATTTTGTCAAACTTACTGTCTTTGTCGTCCCTTTCTGCAGGCTGCAGGATTGTGGTTCCTCTTGCTTCTCATGTCTGACCCCTGGTGGATGAGGTTGATCCAGAGGCTTGTGCCATTATCCCCTCAATGGGGGTAACCATAGCCTTCCCTGGATATTGAGCAGAGCCCCCCTTTTGCTCTGTGGTTGTCACTGCCTAGACAGGGACAGGGTCTGCCCCCTACTTGTTGAAGTGGGGACCCCCACATCTGTGTTTCTGATCTGTGGTGCAAGGTAGGTGGCATTAGCACAACCCCCCTGGGTGAGAAGCCACTGAGTATTCCTCCTCTGGAGCTGTTCACCTGTGAATGTGCTCCATTGTGTCTCCCTTTTCACCTGTTTTGCAGGCTCACAAAGTACACTTTTGTTGGCACTGGTCTAGGTCCCACCTTACCTGTGGGTATGCCGGCAATTGGCCCTGGTGACACTCAGGTGCTGCTTTCACCAGGCCACTGCCACAGATCCACTGAGATCAGGTCTCAGGACTGCAGTCATCATGCACCTGGACCCCCTGTGGGAACTATGGAGGCAGCTCAGACTCTGGCGTGACCCAACCCCCATGTGTATGTGCCCACAAACCCACAGCTGCTAAAGCCAGACCTGACCCAACTCCAAGAGAACTTGTCTTCCTTTCAGATGTTTCACAGGTGCTGAATTTAGGAAGCCATCTGCAATGGTGTAACTCTGTGAGGAGAGATTTCAGCTGTGATGAGATATTTCAGCTCTTCTTCCTAAGTCACAAGGTCCCTGGTGCTCAGGTGTGGTTTCCGCCTCATCTCTGTGTGTGTTCCTCCCACCAGAGTCTGCTTTAGAGGTTGCCAGAGCACACAAGCCCATCAGGCAGGAAGGAGCTGAGGCAGTGATTGAGGCGAGTGGGCCACCCGGGCAGGAGGGTGCTGGGGTAGTGATTGGAATGCATGAGCTCATCGGGGGCAATCGGGGCAAGTGCGTCAACCAGTTGGGGGGGTGGAGGAGGCAATGGCAGAGGTGAGCAAGCCAGCTCCTGTGGGAGCCCTCCCTAGTGCATATGGAGGCAGGGGCCAGTGTATGAGAAGAGAGGTTGCAATGGTGGCCCTGTCCTTTGTGCTTCACTCAACAATGATGCTTCACCTCTCTAGTGGTCAGGGCTTCCTCCTTGATCATTCCCAGTTGTGGAGTTCCTCACTCCCATCCTCTCAGGATGTCTCCTCACTACTAACAGCAGTCCCTCCCTGGGTCTGCTCTCCAAACCCCATGTTCCAGCACCCAGCCCCTGTGCCCACCAGTGGACACCCATCTCAGGCTGGGGTGCACAGGGCTGTGGCAAGGACCATCTGTGTAGGTCTCACTCTGTCCTGCTTGCCACAGACCTGTTGCTGGGCTCTCCTCCAAACCCCTGAAGATCCCCTTCTGTCCCAGCTGATCTCCCCACCAGTGAGGGGGCTTCCCCAGATGCAGGAACATCTCCTCACCTTCAGCTCCCCACCAGGAGTGCAGGTTCTGTCCTGCTTCCTCTCTTCTTTCTTTTCCCTTCTTTCTTTCATCCTACCCAGTTATGTGGGGACCTTTCTTGTTCTTTTAGGTGTCCGAGGTCTTCTGCCAGTGTTCAGCAGGTGCTCTGTGAAAATTGTTCCATTTGTAGATGTATTCTAATTTAGCAGCTTCAGCAACTGCCTTTAAACAATTTGGATATTCCCTGACTTCTGGGTCCAATTGTAAGCTATGATAAGCTATGGGTCTAGTTTTTCCAACATGTTCTTCTGTAAGGACTCCAAATGCCTTATATTATGTTCACAACTAACAAAGTAAAAGGTTTGATATAGTCAGGGATCCCCAATGCAGGAGGATTTTATAAGGCTCATTTGAGTTCAATAAATATATTTTTTCGTATTTTGTTTCCCAAGGAAGAGGTTTCTGAGTGTTACTTTTAGTCAGTTCATAGAGTGGAGAGGTCAATAAGGAAAAATTAGGGACCCAGGATCAGCAACATCCTGCAAGTCCAAGACAATTATCTCTTAGTCATATGTCAGGGATAATTTTGGATAATACTTAATCTTTTTATGGACAGAAAGAATTCTTTGCCTGATAAATCATTACCAAGGTAATGTACTTTCTTATTTGTAAACTGAGTTTGATCTTGAGAGGGCCTATGGCCTTTATAAGCTAGATGTTGCAATAGATATTTTGAGTCAGTTTCTGAGTTCTCTTTGTACGAGGAGCAAATAAGTAAGTCATCTAAATATTGAGTCAAGAAAAAATTTCAGGGCAATTGTAATGTATTTATTTTTTATTTGTTTTCCTTTTTTATTAATTTATTTCATTGAAGTATAGTCAATGTACAATATTATGTTACAGCTGTACATTATAGTGATCCACAATTTTTAAAAGTTATACTCCATTTATCATAATTATAAAATATTGGCTATAGCCCCTGTGTTGTACAATATATACTTGTAGCTTATTTTATGCAAAATAGTTTATACCCATTAATTCCCAACCCTTTATGGCATTTTCTCCTTCCCTCTCCCCACTGGTAACCACTGTTTTTTCTCTATATCTGTGAGTCTGCTTCTTTTTGTTGTTGTTTTTATAATCACTAATTTGTTGTATTTTTTGGATTCCACATATAAGTGATATCATACAGTATTTGTCTATCTCTGTCTGACTTATTTCACTTAGCATAATACCCTCCAAGTCCATTCATGTTGTTGCAAGTGGCAAAATCTTATTAATTTTTATGGTTGAATGGCATTCCATTGCACAGCTATACTATGTCTTCTTTATTCATTCATCTGTTATTGGTCACTAATGTTGTACAATAAGATTGCTTCCATATCTTAGCCATTGCAAATAATGCTGTTATGAACATTGGGGTGCATGTATCTTTTTGAATTAGTGTTTTTGTTTTCTTTGGCTACATACTCAGGAGTATAATTGCTGGATCATATGGTAGTTCTATTTTTAGTTATTTGAGAAACCTCTTACTGTTCTCCACAGTGGCTGCACCAATTTACATTCCCACCAACAGTGTACAAGGGTTCCATTTTCTCCACATCCTCGCCAATATTCATTATTGGTTGTCTTTTTGGTGATAGCCATTCTGACAGTTATGAGGTGATATCTCACTCAATGTGGTTTTAATTTGAATTTCCCTGTTGAGTGAGCATGAATGAGTGATGCTGAGCATCTTTTCATGTGCCTGTTGGCCATCTGCATTTCCTTTTTAGAAAAATGACTATTCAGGTCTTCTGCCCATTTTTAAAAATGGGTTGTTTGGGGAGGTGTTGTTGTTGTTGTTGTTGAGTTATATGAGTTGTTTATATATTTTGGATATTAACCCCTTATTGGTCATATCATTTGCAAGTATTTTGTCCCATTGAGGAGGTTACCTTTTCATTGGTCAATGGTTTCTGTTGCTGTGCAAAAGGTTTTAAGTTTAATTATGTCCCATTTGTTTATTTTTAGCTTTTACCCCCTTTGCTGTAGGAAAGAGATTCAAAAAAATATTGTTATGATTTATGACAAAGTGTTCTGCCTTTGTTTTCCTCTAGGAGTTTTATGGTTTCTGGTCTTACACTTAGGTGTCTAATCCATTTTGAGTTTATCTTTGTAAAGGTGTTAGAGAATGTTCTAATTTCATTGTTTTACATGTAGCTGTCCCCTTTTCTCAGCATTTTTTATTAAAGAGACTGTCTTTTCTCCCCTGTATATACTTCCCTCATTTGTTGTAGATTAATTGACCATAAGTGTGTGGGTTTATTTCTGGGATCTCTATTCTGTTCCATTGATCTATGTGTCTGTTTTTGTTCCAGTACCATACTTGTTTGATTACTGTAGCTTTGTAGTATAAAGTCAGGGAGAATGATTCCTTCAGCTCTGTTCTTTCTCAAGATTGTTTTGGTTATTCAGGGTCTTTTGTGTTTCCATAAAAATTTTAGGGTTACTCTGGTTCTTTGAAAATGCCATTGGTATTTTGATAGGGATTGCATTGAATCTGTAGATTGTATTTTAAAATATCAATTCTTCCAATCCAAAACATTATATATCTTTCCATCTGTTTGTGTTGTCTTCAATTTATTTCATCAGTGTACTATAGTATTTGGGGTACAGGTCTTTTACCTCCTTCCATAGGTCTATTCCTGGGTATTTTATTCTTTTTGATGTGTTGATAAATAGGATTGTTTCCTTAATTTCTCTTTCTGTAGTTCATTGTCAGTGTATAGAATTACAACAGATTTCTGTATATTAATTTTGTATCCTGCAACTTTACTGAATTCATTGATGAGTGCTAATACTTTCCTGGTGGCATCTTTAGGATTTTCTATGTATAGTATCATGTCATCTGCAAACAGTGACAGTTTTACTTCTTTCTTTCCAGTCTGGATTCGTTTTCTTATCTGATTCCTGTGGTTAGAACTTCCAATACCATGTTGAATAGGAGTGGTGAGAGTGGTCATTCTTGTCTCATTCCTGATCTTAGAGGAAATGCTTTCAGCTTCTCATTGTTGAGTATGTTGTTAACTGTGGGTTTGTCATACATGGCCTTTATTATGTTGAGGTATATTCCCTCTATGACCTCTTTCTGGAGAGTTTTTTATTATAAATGGATATTGAATTTTGTCAAAAGCTTTTCCTTCATCTGTTGAGATGATCATATTAGTTTTATTCTTCAATAAATGAAGAATGTTAATATAATGTATCACATTTATTGATTTGTGGATATTGAAAACTCATTGCATCCCTGGGATAAATCCCACTTCATTATGGTGTATGATTCTTTTAATATATTGTTGGATTCAGTTTACTAATATTTTGGTAAGGATTGTTGTATCTATGTTCATCAATGATATTGGCCTGTAATTTTCTTTTTCTGTTATATTTTTGTCTGGTTTTGGTATGAGGGTGATGGTGGCCTCATAGAATGAGTTTGGAAGAATTTATTTCTCTTCAACTTTTTGAAATAGTTTGAGAAGGATAGGTGTTAACTCTCTTCTAAATGTTTGGTAGAATTCACCTGTGAAGTCATCTGGTTCTGGACTTTTGTTTGTTGGAAGTTTTAAAATTACTGATTAGATTTCGTTACTGGTAATTGGTTTTTTTCATGTTTACTATTCTTCTCAGTTCAGTTTTAGGGATTTTAAATTTCTAAGCATTTGCTTATTTCTCCTAGGTAGTACATTTCATTGACATATAGTTGAACTTAGTGGTCTCTTGTTATTCTTTGTATTTCTGTGGTGCCAGCTGTAACTTTTCTTTTTTCATTTCTGATTTTATTGATTTGGGCCCTCTCCCTTTATTTCGTGATGAGTCTGGCTAAAGGTTTGTCATTTTTTTTTTTATCTTTTCAAAAAACCAGCTTTTGTATTGTTTCCTTTGCCTCTATTTCATTTATTTCTGCTCTGATTTTTATGATGTTTTTCCTTCTGTTAACTTTGGTTATGTTTGTTCTTCTTTCTCTAGTTACTTTAGGGTAATGTTAGGTTGTTTATTTGAGATTTTTCTTGTTTCTTGAGGTAAGCTTGTACACTATAAACTTCCTTCTTAGAACTGCTTTTGCTGCATCCCATAGATTTTAGATCCTCATGTTTTTATTTTCATTTTCGTTTGTCTCTAGGTATTTTTTGATTTCCTATTTGATTTCTTCAGTTATCCATTGGTTGTTTAATAACATATTGTTTAGCCTGCACCTATTTGTGTTTTTTGCACTTTTTCCTTGTAGTTGATTTCTAGTCTCACAGAATTGTTTTTGGAAAAGATGCTTGATATTATTTCCATTATCTTAAATTTACCAAAGCTTGTTTTGTGGCCTAGTGTGTCATCTATCCTTGTGAATGTTACACATGTACTTGAAAATAATGTGTATTCTGTTGCTTTCAGATGGAATGTTCTCTATATTCTACTAACTCCACCTGCTCTAGTGTGCCATTTCAGGCCAGTGTTTCCTTATTGATTTTCTGTTTGGATGATCTGTCCACTGATGAAAGTGGGGTGTTAAAATCCCCTACCATTACTGTGTTACTGTCGATTTCTCCCTTTTGTCCATTAATATTTGTTTTATTTATTTAGATTCTCCTATGTTGGTTGTGTATATATTTACAGTTATTGTATCGCCGTATTCAATTCATCCATTTGTCATTATGTAATGTCCTTCTTTGACTCTTGTTATACTACTTATTTTAATCATAATTTGTGTTGTGTCAACATTGCTACCTCCACTTTCCCTTCATTTACATTTGCATGGAATACATCCCCTTAATTTCAGTCTGTGTGTGTCTTTAGACCTGAAGTGAATCTCTTGTAGGCAGCATTTAAAAGGATCTTGTTTCTGTATCCATTCTGCCACTCTATTTTATTTGATTAGAGCATTTAGTCCATTTAGATTTAAAGTAATTATTGATATGTGCAATCTTATTGTCATTTTGTTAATTGCTTTGGTGTTGTTTTGTAAGTCTATTTTTTTCCCTTTCTTCTTCTCTTTTGCTCTTTTCTCCTGTGACTTATGTTTAGTGTTATGTTTGAATTCCTTTTTCTTTTTTTATGTATATCTATTATAGATTTTTGATTGTGGCTACCATTATATATGTGTGTGTGTATATATATATATATATATATACACACACACACACACATATATATATATATATATATAATTGTTTTGAGTTGCTGATCTATTAACTTCAAAGGCAGTTTAACAACCCTGCATTTGTACTCTCCTCCCCTCATGATTATTGTTTTTGATATCATATTTTACATCTAATTATTTTGTGTATCCCTTAACTGCTTATTGTGGATACAGATGATTTTTACTACTTTTGTCTTTTAACCTCCTTACTAGCTTTGTGTGTGGATGACTTCCTACCTTTAGTGTATGTTTACCTTTACTGATGAGCTTTTTCATTTCATAACTTTCATGTTTCTAGTTGTGGCCTTTTTTTTTTTTTGCTTAGAAAAATTCTTTTAACATTTATTGTAAAGCTGGTTTGGTGGTGCTGAACTCTTAGTTTTGCTTGTCTGTAAAGCTTTTGATTTCTCCATCAAATCTGAATGAGAGACTTGGTGGGTAGGTTGCAGGTTTTCCCTTTCACCACTTTAAATATATTCTGTTACTCCCTTCTGGGCTGCAGAGTTTCTGATGAAAAGTCAGCTGATAGCCTTATGGGAGTTCCCTTGTATATTATTTATTGCTTTTCCCTTACTGATTTCAATATTCTCTCTTTATCTTTAATTTTGCCATTTTAATTACAATGTATCTTGTCATGTTCCTCTTTGGGTTAATCCTGTATGGGACTCTCTGGGTTTCCTGGACTTGGATGTCCATTTTCCTTCCCACGTTTGAGAAGTTTTCAGCTATGACATCATGAAATATGTTCTCAGCCCCTTTCTCTCTCTCTTCTGCTTCAGAGACCTCTATAATATGAATATTATTACACTTAATGTTGTCCCAGAGGTCTCTTATGCTGTCCTCATTTTTTTCAATTCTTCCTTCTTATTTCTGTTCTGCATTAGTGATTTTCACTATTCTGTCATCCAGCTCGCTGATCTGTTCCTCTGTATCATTTAGTCTACTGTTGATTCCTTCTAGTGTATTTTCCATTTCAGTTCTTGTATTTTTCATCTGATTGGTTGTTCTTTATATTTTCTCACTTTTTGTTAAAAACTTCTAACATCTCACTCTGTGCACCCATTCTTATCCTGAGTTCCTTGATCATCTTTATGATCACTACCCTGAACTCTTTTTATCTCCACTTCACTTAGTTCTTCTTCTGGGTTTTATCTTTTTCCTTTGTCTGGAAGCCATTCCTCTCTCACCTCATTTTGCCTAACTTGTTATTTGTATTTTATGTATCTGATAAATTAGTTACTTTTGCCAACCTTGGAGAAGTGGCTTTCTGTAGGAGATGCCTTATGCATCCTAGCAGCGCACTCCCCTCTTGTCACCCAAGTTATACACTCTATGGGCTCCCCTTATGAGGACTGTGTGTTTCCTTCAGTTGTGGTGGGCTGACTATGTGTCTTGGTTGATGCTCTTCTGGTTCATTGCCAGGCTCTGCTTTGCCCAGAGGCTGCCAGCTGCTGGTTTGCAGGGCTGGGTCATGAGGTGGCTGACTGCAGAACCTCAGGGGACCCCAGGCTAGTTCTGGCTCACTGGTTGACAGAGTCAGTAACCAGAAGGCTCTGAGGCTGTTTCCCATGTACTGGTGGGTGAAGCTAGGTCCTGGGGTTAGTGCCAGACTGCTGGCAGGCAGAGCTTAATCCTGGAGTCTGGTTGCAGAGGCTAGGTAGGGGTCCCAGAGTTGGTGTCAGATTTCTGGTGGAAGTGCCGGTTTCTGACACAGTTGAGTATGGGGTCTGGAGTGTCCCAAAGCTTGTGTTGGCCTGCTAGTGGGCAGGAGTTCAGTTCAACTGGTCTCAGGGAGGGATCTGGCCAGCTGGTGGGCAGGCTGAGCCCATAGGCTGTGGGATTGTGCTTTTCTTGCTTCTTGTTTCTGCCCCCTGATGAGTAAGGCTGGTCCAGAGGCTAGAGCAGACTTCCTGGAGTGCAGGACCAGAGCCCAAGGGCTTCTGGGACTGGTGTCTGCCGATTGGTTGGTGGAGCTGGGTTTTGGGTCCTCTGGTGGGCAGAGCCATGTCTAGAGGTGTGTGGGCTCAGGAGATCTTTAGGCAGTCTGTCTGTTGATGGGTGGGGCTGTGTCCCTGCCTAGTTAGTTGCTTGGCCTTAGGTATCCCAGCACTGGCACCTACAGGATTTTGTGTTAAGGCAGGACTAGGTCCTGGGGTTAATAAACTAGAGAAAGGATTATGCAATGACATGAGCCAGAACCAGTGTCCATATGGTTGAAGGAGTTCCCAAGAATGGCTGTCTCTAGTTTCTATGTCACCAAGGAGAGCTGTCATTGCCTATTGCCTCTCCAGGAGAATCTCAAGACCAGTCGGTAGGTCTGAACCAAGCTCCTATCAAATTACTGCTTTTGCCCTGGGTCCCAGAGCATGTGAGATTATGTGTGTGCCCTTTAAGAATGAAATCTCTCTTTCTTCCAAGTCTTTGTCTTTCAAAGCCAGATGCTCTGGGGGAAGCTAGTCTTCCCAGTGCAGGACCCCCACACTGGGGAACCTGATGTGGGACTCAGACCTCTCAATCCTGTGGGAGAATCTCTGAAATGTAATTATTCTTCAGTTTGTGGGTTGCCCACCTGGAGATGTGGGACTTGACTATATTGCAAGTCTACCCTTCCTACCAATTTCCTTGTGGTTTCCTCTTTATGTATTTAGATGTAGAAGATCTTTTCTGGTAGGTTCCAGGCTTTTTCATTGATGGTTGTTCTGCAAATAGTTGTGATTTTGGTGTGCTTATGAGAGGAGGTGAGCTCAGGATCTTTCTACTCCACCTTCTTAGCCGATCCTCTGTGTGGGAATCTCTCTGCTTTGCCCTCTGCAACCTTATTGCTTCACTCTCCTCTGTGGCTCTGAAGTTTCTCCCCTGCACACCCCTCCTCTCAGCCAGTGAAGGGTCTTCCTAGTGTATGGAAAATTTTCTTCCTTCACAGTTCCTTCTCAGAGGTGCAGGTCCCGTCCCTACTCTTTTGTCTGTTTTTTCTTTTTTCTTTTGTCCTACCAAGGTATGTGGGGATTCTCTTGCCTTTTGGGAAGACTGAGGTCTTTGCCAGCATTCAGTAGGAGTTGCTCCACATGTAGATGTATTTTTGATGTATTTGTGGTGAGGAAGGTGATCTCCACGTCTTACTCTTCCTCCATCTTTAAGGTCCCCCTGACCTTAAGTTTTGTTTATGATTGTCAGAGGCAAAAACAAGAAGTGACCCAGGTCAAGTTAACTTTGCTTGTTTTGCAAAATAAGTTAAATTAAGCTTTGCTTGTATGACTATCTTGTTTTTCCTGTGCAGGGAATTTTTAAGCCTGGTATCTGTGTTTGATTTTAACAGTTATAATATTTTATTGTCACAACCAAGGTTGGGCCTCAATGGATGAATATCTCATTCTTTATTATCAGAAATAAGTGTTCAAATAATTATTTATTAAATTCAAATTACCATTTTTGAATGATGTATTTCATGATTAGGGTGTCTAAATAATAAAATTTGGTCTAGCAAATCAGATAATTCAATTATCTCATGGTACATTTTGCAACTAATCTAGCTTGGAGGGTGTTTCAGGAAATCCCACAAATATTTCTGAAATTTGGGATTCCTTGAATACCTATTTGGAATTTATAACCATGCTGAACTGTTGCCTTTATGTGGTTTTAGGGTTATTTACATTAACATTATTTTGGACATGGCTTATGGTGTCAATTTTTTGGACCGTTGGTTACACAATTTTATTATTTTAGAAAAGAACTATAAATGACATCTGAAGGAATTATTGATGCTGTCTGCAGTAATCCCCTTGAAGAAAGAGACTGTCTTACTCATCACACATTACTCCATCAAAGTCCACCTGCAATAAATATTGAATAAACAAAATAATATAGGTACATCATAAATTTGAGTCTTTATCTGAATAGATTTCTAAATTTTAAAGGAAATTCTTATTCTTTTTTTGGTGTGTTATCTATATATAAGATTTTGTCCTCTTAGACTTTATAACCCAGCTTCTCTAACATATATCTGTTCATGGCTACCATGCCTTAAACACAATAGATGTTTATTTATTGCTTACATTGTAGTTAGATGACTCACAAGATTACCACACTCATACCCTACCAACCTGAAGATGAATAAAGCAAAGAGGAACCTGCCTGGGAGATTTTTTTTTTTTAAATGAATGAGCCTTGGAAGTGGAACGCTTTAGGTTTATCCCATTCCATTATATATAACTCAATCAGATGGCTACACTTCACTGCAAGGGAGGCTGGGTATGCAATCAAGCTGTGTGTCCAGAAAGTTGAAGAGACTATGGATTTCAGTGAATATCTAACAGTCCCTGCTACATAATTAATCCTCAAACTATTCTAAATTGTACATTTGAATAAATTCAAATAATGTAAAAGCTCTGTGTTTATATACTATGATTTTTTAGTTTATCAAAGTTATTTTATAGAATAAGACTTTGTTATTTTTTCATCTTCTCTCAGTAAAGATTATTAAAAGAAACGATTGAAAGCAATTTACCATTTTATGTACTGTAAGAATATTGGGAAAGTGGCTCTACACAATGTTATATGTGTCCACTATGACTCTCTATGTGAAAAATTTCTCTCAGTTTTCAGCTACAGAGAAAGAAAAATTTCTCTTGAACATGTTCTTTAGTTTTACCTCACATATTTTGCACATCTTTGGACTGTGTTTTTCTCTCTTTTTATCATAGCTAAAAAGAAGTTGACATTCAAAGCTTTTATCTTTTTCTAGCCACTCTACAGAATTTCCTTGCATTCATTCTCATGTACTAGCTTTATTTATCTTTTTAGTCTTATTTTCAAAATTTATTTCTACTTTGCAAAATAGTATAGCATTTAAAATAATAAAGGTGTATTCTTAAGAAAATAACTTCTTTTAGCCTTATTTTGTCACATATGAAATGTGGATATTAATTAGGTGATTGTGAATATGGACTTTGACTTAGAGAGAAAGCCATACTGGGGGAAAGAGAGTCTTTATGAGATGCTATGTTAGTCAGAGAGAGATGAGAGTGCCCTGTGATTGGACAGAGGAAGTAGACAAGGCAGACAACAATTCACTTTGGTTACTGTCAAGAGGCTGAATATAACATGTAGAACATGAAAAATAGCCAAGGATAATACTTAGGTTTCTCATTTGAACCTTTAAGCTGATGAAGGAATGATTTACTATGTTAGAGAACATTGGTGGGGGAACAGGATTTGTATGGTAAGAAAACGGTAATTTCAAATATCATGCTGAGGGGAAAGGTAGAAATAGCAAATAAATATCTATTTCACTGACTTTAAGATACATGTTTTGGAAATTTTTGCATTTTTGTTATTGGAATGTATCTTAATCAATGACATCTTAGAGTCACAGTTGCTCGATAAGCGGTTTCATTGGTAGTGTCATTCCTGGTATATTGAACTTAGATGTTATTCCTGTTGCTATGGCATCTGCAATCCCTTAAGGTTTCAGGTGACAAACCATGTAAGGGCTACTTGTGGAAAGAATATGAATCCTGATCAGTATCTTAAGAACTGTTTAAAGACATCATCTCTGAAGTTCTAGAAAGTGTCAGCATCAAACTTGGCAGAATGGTGTCAGCAGTTTGGAAACTCTTTTTTAAGACAATGCTGGAGCACTTAAAAATGCTATGTTACCAACAGTTTTGATAGTACTGAAGATGATGTTACACAGAAAACTCAGTTATTGGTGACTGTGTAAAACATGATTTCAGAAGTGTTTTTAATATAAAGAAGCTTTAGGATCCCTTAACCAATTTATTTCATCCGAAATTTTTGATACATGCTCAACATTGATATGTAGTAAAATATTTTTATAAATGAGTCTAAAAGGTATATTAGTAAGTATAATAAATATTAAATAAGAAAGCACTGACATGGTTACTTGGAAGACTTTTTTCTTTAGTTGTAGACAATACAACAGTGAATATTAAACTACATAGAATTTTGGATTCAATGAAATACAGCATATGAATGCAGAGCTCATGAGAGAAGTTTGGTCTAGACTTGAGGTTGAATAGCATATAGATAGTAATCTTTAGTAGGCGACAAGGGACCTAGAGTAGAGCCTTGAGGAACAGAGACATTTAAGGAATGGATAAGAAGAAAAGAGTAAAGTTGTCTCACTTAAAGGAGACTATAAAATGATGTTCAGAGAAGTCAAAAGAAATTAAGATAGTCATGAAAGCCAAGGAAAGAGAGGAAGTAATCAACAATGTCAGATATTCCTGAAAGTTAAGAAGGATAAGGACGAAAGAAATTTGGTTGAAGTGATATAGAAATAAAAATCATTAGACGTGAGATTAAGAAACAAAAAGAACTATGTATTGGATTGATCATTAACTTGGACATTAAAGTCACCCAGGATGATGGTGGATTTTGGGGTAAAGTGGATGATTGTGTTATATGTCAGTGTCTTGAGAATTGATAAAGATGGGTTATGATTCAACAGATGTGTTTATAAGTTCAAACACTCCCCCAGAAGTGGTACTGAGGAAGTCACTGATCCCAACTCTAGACTCTGGTTGTAAATAATATATAAAAATTTATTCTGCAACTTTATTGATGAAGCAACCTATTGGGTTTGTGTTCATGTGTACCTGTGTGTGTAAGGGTGAGGTACGTCTAATAGATAACAGTGTTGTTGTATTCCATGTGTCTCAGGTTTTGTGATAGTCATGGCTTTTTATTTAAAACAAAAATGTGGCTGCATAAGATTTTTCTCCTTTTCTGAAAGATACTTCATTATGGCAAGAAATGAAGTGATCACAAGTAGAAACATCTTACCAACAAGTTTGAAATGTAGACAACTTTGAGTATATCCATTCTCCTTCATTCAAATATTCCCTGAAGCTACCTTGCAAATATCACATTCCTTTGTTTTCAGTTGAATTCCTACATTTTATAGGTATCTGTTTTATATAAATGGGAATGAGAATTCATTCATTCCTATTTACATCTATTATTTACAGCATATTTACTTTCCAAACTGACTTACATCAACCTCCCAACACCTTCTCACAGAACATGTGTGTGCATGCATGCCCGCATGTGTATGCTGATACCTGCATATGTAATTCGCCATATCAATGTTAACTCTGTTAAAAAACTTCCAACATTTAAATGATGTGAACTCATTTGTGGTTTTGATTACCCACGCATTATTTTCACCTACTGGCATGGATTATGATGAGTTGAATTTATTTAGATTTCTTTATTCTTTGAGATTTCAGTATGCAAATAGTTGCCTGTTGCCTAACTAATTGATTTATTGTGGTTTCATTCAGTGAAGCATGAGAAAATCAAGATTTTTTTGCACATTTTAAATATGTTTTGCTTTCTCAATAGCTTTGTGAAAGATTTGATGGTGGTGATGGTAGTAGCACTTTGACTTGCTCAACAGTTTTCTTTATCTTTCTATTCACATTTACAATTCTCTTCAGAAAAGAAGAAATCATCATCTCACTTTAAAATACTTGATAAAGCTTACTATATGACAATGGAGTAAATGCTACTCTGTCTAAGCTGTCAACACATTTTATTGTGACATTTGTGAATGGTTTAGGCAAGAAGCTGTCTCAGTGAATTTAATGGAAAATAAATCACCTGGCAAATAACTCTCCATTGCTCATACTTCATTGCCCCACCTCTAGTCCTGCTGTAAGATTCTGACATATATTTTGTACCATTCCAAAAATTATGTCTTGATTTTGGGTGTTACTTGTAGCTGCAGACAGGTTGGAATAGGAGATTCTCCCTCCCTGTCTAACCCATTGCTATAGAAAGCTGTCCAGAGTTAAACTCCAGTTTTCTCCTGTCAGGTTACATTACGGAACGTGGAGTCCAGACAACAGAGATGAGTGTGACAGCATGGACTGGAGATGGTGAAACAGAAATCAAGTTCAATTGATCACTCTTATTCCAGAGGAAAAACTAATCCTTCATAGAGGCAAACAACTGGCTCATGTTGCTCCAGTGTTTACAGAAATGTATAATGGGCTGTGGTGTGTGTGTGTACATATTTGGTGTTACCTTAGGGCTCTGAATGTCTAGATTATTCATTATTTTGGCACAGCTTAGAAATTTGTGAATATGTATATGTGTCCAGTGTGATTTGGGTCCTTTCTGGAGGTAATGTAAATGTTGGATACTTTCTTTTGAAATCTGTTACCTTTATTGAGCACTTTCACACTTCGAATATTTTTAATTCTTATTTCAAAATAATCTAGTTCTTCTACTTATATTTACAGACAGTGTAGAGATGCATATTCCACAAAACAACTGCTTTATTGTGGTTTTAGTTTTTATTGAAGTGTAATTAATGTACAATATTATATAAGTGACAGGTGTACAATATAGTGATTCACCAATTTCTAAAGGTTATACTCCATTTGTAGTTATTGTAAGATATTGGCTATAATCCCTATGTTGTACAATATATGCTTGTAGTTCATTTTATACGTAATAGTTTGTATCTCTTGTGCCCTTACTCTTATATTGCCCCTTCTTATCTCATACTTTTCTTTCCCACTCCACTACAGATAATTAATGGAAACAGTCTGGTACATTTACTTCTACTCCGTTTCTTAAAATCATGCTCAGATTATATTTTATATATACAAATTTATAAATAGATAGATTTCTTTTTTGCATTACTGTATGTAAATTGTTCCATATTACATACACTTATCTCCATCTTGCTTTTGTCATTTTAAATATATTATGGACATATTTCCAGCCAACTGGTATAGTTATAAACCATCTATGGTATGAAGATATCCTAATTTATTAAACCATTCCACTTTTGGTAGCTTTCAGTTTATTCCTAAGATTTTTGTTCTGTTTGTTTGGCCCCTAAAACCTTACTGTGATAGACTTCTTTATTCCTGTATTTATGCCATTTTAATTTTATGAGCTAGATTCCAAGAATGATATTACTGGATTGAAAGTTATGTGTATTTTTAACTTTAGTAGATATTATTAGATTTCTTTTCCCCAAATCTGTAATGAATTGTATTTTCATAGGCAATATATGAAGCATAATTTTCCCTATATTCTGTTAGTAATGGGAGTTAACATTTTTATTTTTTATTTTAAAATCTTTATTGGAGTATAATTGCTTTACAATGGTGTGTTAGTTTCTGCTTTATAACAAAGTGAATCAGCTACACATATACATATATCCCCATATCTCCTCCCTCTTGTGTCTCCCTCCCACCCTCCCTTTCCCACCCCTCTAGGTGGTAAAAAAGCACTAAGCTGATCTCCCTGTGCTATGCAGTGGCTTCCCACTAGTTATCTGTTTTACAATTTGTAGTATATATAAGTCCATGCCACTCACTCACTTCATACCAGCTTACATTTCCACCTCCCTGTGTCCTCAAGTCCATTCTCTACATCTGCGTCTTTATTCCTGTCCTGCCCCTAGGTTCTTCAGAACCTTTTTTTTTTTTTAGATTCCATATATATGTGTGAACATACAGTAATTGTTTTTTTCTTTCTGACTTATTTCACTCTGTAGGACAGACTCTAAGTCCATCTACCTCACTACAAATAACTCAATCTCGTTTAATTTTATGTCTGAGTAATATTCCATTGTATATATGTGCCACATATTCTTTATCCATTCATCTGTCGATGGACACTTAGGTTGCTTCCATGTCCTTGGTATTGTAAATAGAGCTGCAATGAACATTGTGGAACATGACAATTTTTGAACTATGGTTTGCTCAGGGTATATGCACAGTAGTGAGATTGCTGGGTCGTATGGTGGTTCTATTTTTAGTTTTTGAAAGAAGCTCCATACTGTTCTCCATAGTGGCTGTATCAATTTACAATCCCATGAACAGTGCAAGAGGGTTCCCTTTCCTCCACACCCTCTTCGGCATTTATTATTTGAAGATGTTTTGATGATGGCCATTCTAACTGGTGTGAGGTGATATCTCATTGTAGTTTTTTTGATTTGTTTTGTTTTGTTTTTAACATTTTTATTGGGGTAAAATTGCTTTACAGTGGTGTGTTAGTTTCTCGTTTATAAAAAAGTGAATCAGTTATACATATACATATGTCCCCATATCTCTTCCCTCTTGTGTCTCCCTCCCTCCCAAACTCCCTATCCCACCCTTTTAGCTGGTCACAAAGCACCAAGCTGATCTCCCTGTGCTATGCAACTGCTTCCCACTAATTATGTATTTTATATTTGGTAGTGTGAATACATGCATATATACACTACCACTCTCTCTCTTTGTCCCAGGTTACCCTTCCTCCTCTTCATGTCCTCAAGTCCATTCTCCAGTAGGTCTGCGTCTTTATTCTGGTCTTGCCCCTAGGTTCTTCATGACCATTTTTTTTTTTTTTTTTTTTTAGATTCTATATATATGTGTTAGCATACGGTATTTGTTTTTCTCTTTCTGACTTACTTCACTCTGTAGGACAGACTCTAGGTCCATCCACCTCATTACAAATAATTCAATTTCATTTCTTTTTATGGCTGAGTAATATTCCATAGTATATATGAGCCACATCTTCTTTATCCATTCATCTGTCAATGGACACTTAGGTTGCTTCTATTTCCTGGCTATTGTAAATAGAGCTGCAATGAACACGGTGGTACATGACTCTTTTTGAATTATGGTTTTCTCAGGGTATATGTCCAGTACTGGGATTGCTGGGTCGTATGGTAGTTCTATTTTTAGTTTTTTAAGGAACCTCCATACTGTTCTCCATAGTGGCTGTATCAATTTACATTCCCACCAACAGTGCGAGAGTGTTCCCTTTTCTCCACACCCTCTCCAGCATTTATTCTTTGTAGATTTTTTGATGATGGCCATTCTGACCTGTGTGAGATGATATCGCATTGTAGTTTTCATTTGCATTTCTCTAATGATAATGATGTGGAGCATCCTTTCATGTGTTTGTTGGCAATCTGTATATCTTCTTTGGAGAAATGTCTATTTAGGTCTTCTGCCCATTTGTGGATTGGGTTGTTTGTTCTTTTTATATTGAGCTGCATGAGCTGCTTGCAAATTTTGGAGATTAATCCTTTGTCAGTTGCTTCATTGGCAAATATTTTCTCCAATTCTGAGGGTTGCCTTTTCATCTTGTTTATGTTTTCCTTTGCTGTGCAAAAGCTTTTAAGTTACATTAGGTCCCATTTGTTTATTTTTGTTTTTATTTCCATTTCTCTAGGACCTGGGTCAAAAAGGATCTTGCTGTGATTTATGTCATAGAGTGTTCTGCCTATGTTTTCCTCTAAGAGTTTGATAGTGTCTGGTCTTACATTTCGGTCTTTAATCCATTCTGAGTTTATTTTTGTGCATGGTGTTAGGACGTGTTCTAACTTCATTCTTTTACATGTAGCTGTCCAGTTTTCCCAGCACCACTTATTGAAGAGACTGTCATTTCTCCAATGTATATTCTTGCCTCCTTTATCAAACATAAGGTGACCATATATGTGTTGGTTTATCTCTGGGCTTTGTATCCTGTTCCATTGATCTATATTTCTGTTTTTGTGCCAGTATCATACTGTCTTGATTTCTGTAGCTTTGTAGTATAGTCTGAAGTCAGGGAGCCTCATTCTTCTAGCTCTGTTTTTCATTCACATGATTGCTTTGTCTATTCAGGGTCTTTTCTGCTTCCATACAAATGGTGAAAAATTTTTTTCTAGTTCTGTGAAAAATGCCATTGGTAGCTTGATAGGGATTGCATTGAATCTGTAGATTGCTTTGGGTAGTAGAGTCATTTTCACAATGTTGATTCCTCCAATCCAAGAACATAGTATATCTCTCCATCTGTTTGTATCTTTGATTTCTTTCAGCAGTGTCTTATAGTTTTCTGCATACAGGTCTTTTGTCTCTTTAGGTAGGTTTATTCCTAGGTATTTTATTCTTTTTGTTGTAGTGGTAAATGGGAGTGTTTCCTTAATTTGTCTTTCAGATTTTTCATCATTAGTGTATAGGAATGTAAGAGATTTCTGTGCATTAATTTTGTATCCTGCTACTTTACCAAATTCATTGATTAGCTCTAGTAGTTTTCTGGTAGCATCTTTAGGATTCTCTATGTATAGTATCATGTCATCTTTAAACAGTGACAGCTTTGCTTCTTCTTTCCCAATTTGGATTCCTTTTATTTCTTTTTCTTCTCTGATTGCTGTGGCTAAAACTTCCAAAACTATGTTGAATAATAGTGGTGAGAGTGGGCAACCTTGTCCTGTTCCTGATCTTAGTGGAAAAGTTTTCACATTTTCACAATTTAGAACAATGGTGGCTCTGGGTTTGTCACATATGACCTTTATTATGTTGAGTTAAGTTCCCTCTATGCCTACTTTCTGGAGGGTTTTTATCTTAAATCATTGTTGAATTTTGTCAAAAGATATTTCTGCATCTATTGAGATGATCATATGGTTTTTATCGTTCAATTTGTTAATATGGTGTATCACAATGATTGGTTTGCTTATATTGAAGAATCCTTGCATTCCTGAGATAAATCCCAGTTGATCATAGTTTATGATCCTTTTAATGTGCTGTTGAATTCTGTTTGCTAGTATTTTGTTGAGGATTTTTGCATCTATGTTCATCAGTGATATTGGCCTGTAGTTTTCTTTCTTTGTGACATCTTTGTCTGGTTTTGGTATCAGGGTGACTGTGGTATCATAGAATGAGTTTGGGGTTGTTCCTCGCTCTGCTATATTTTGGAAGAGTTTGAGAAGGATAGGTGTTAGCTCTTCTCTAAATGTTTGATAGAATTCACCTGTGAAGCCATCTGGTCCTGGACTTCTGTTTGCTGCAAGATTTTTAATCACAGTCTCAATTTCAGTGTTTGTGATTGGTCTGTTTATATTATCTATTTCTTCCTGGTTAAATCTCAGGAGGTGGTGCTTTTCTAAGAATTTGTCCATTTCTTTCAGGTTGTCCATTTTATTGGCATATTGTTGCTTGTAGTAGTCTCTCACGATCCTTTGTATTTCTGCAGTGTCGATTGTTACTTCTCCTTTTTCCTTTCTAATTGTATTGATTTGAGTCTTCTCCCTTTTTATCTTGATGAGTCTGGTTAATGGTTTATCAATTTTGTTTATCTTCTGAAAGAACGAGCTTTTAGTTTTATTGATCTTTGCTATTGCTTCCTTCATTTCCTTTTCATTTATTGCTGATCTCATCTTTATGATTTCTTTCCTTCTGCTAACTTTGGGGATTTTGTTCTTCTTTCTCTAATTGCTTTAGGTGTAAGGTTAGGTTGTTTATTTGAGATGTTTCTTGTTTCTTGAGGTAGGATTGTATTGCTATAAACTTCTTTCTTAGAACTGCTTTTGCTACATCCCATAGGTTTTGGGTCATTGTGTTTTCATTGTCATATGTTTCTAGGTATTTTTTTATTTCCCCTTTGATTTCTTCAGTGAGTTCTTGGTTATTAAGTAGTGTATTGTTTAGCCTCCATGTGTTTGTATTTTTTACAGATTTTTTCCTGTAATTGATATCTAGTTTCATAGCATTGTTGTCGGAAAAGATACTTGATAACATTTCAATTTTCTTAAATATACCAAGGCTTGATTTGTGACCCAAGATATAATCTTTCTTGGAGAATGTTCTATGAGCACTTGAGAAGAAGTTGTATTCTGTAGTTTTTGGATGGATTGTCCCATAAATATCAATTAACTCCATATTGTCTAATGTGTCATTTAAAGCTTGTGTTTCCTTTTTTATTTTCATTTTCGATGACCTGTCCATTGGTGAAAGTGGATTGTTAAAGTCCCCTACTCTGACTGTGTTACTGTTGTTTTCCCCTTTTATGGCTGTTAGCATTTTTCTTATGTATTGAGGTGCTCCTATTGGGTGCATACATATTTATAATTGCTATATCTTCTTGTGTTGATCCCTTGATCATTATGTAGTGTCCTTCTTTTTCTCTCATAATAGTCTTTATTTTAACGTTTATTTTGTCTGATACGAGAATTGCTACTCCAGCTTTCTTCTGATTTCCATTTGCATGGAATATCTTTTATATTCTCTCTGTTTCAGTCTGTATGTGTCTCTAGGTCTGAAGCGGTCTCTTATAGACAGCATATATATGGGTCTTGTTTTTGTATCCATTCAGCCAGTCTATGGTTTTTGGTTGGAAAATTTAATCTATTTACATTTAAGGTTGTTATAGATATGTATGTTCCTCTTACCATTTTCTTAATTTTGGGGGGTTTGTTATTGTACGTCTTTTCCTTCTCTTGTGTTTCCTGCCTAGAGAAGTTCCTTTAGCATTTGTGGTAAAGCTGGTTTGCTGGTGCTGAATTCTGTTAGCTTTTTCTTGTCTGTAAAGTTTTATTTTCTCTGTCAAATCTGAATGTGGTCCTTGCTGGGTAGAGTAATCTTGGCTGTAGGTTTTTCCCTTTCATCACTTTAAATATTACCTGCCGCTCCCTTCTGGCTTGCAGAGTTTCTGCTGAAAGATCAGTTGTTAACCTTATGGGGATTCCCTTCTATGTTATTTGTTGTTTTTCCCTTGCAGCTTTTAATGTTTTTTCTTTGTATTTAGTTTTTGATAGCTTGATTAGTATGTGTCTTGGCGTGTTTCTCCTTGGATATATCCTGTATGGGACTGTCTGCACTTCCTGGGCTTGATTATCTATTTCCCATCCCATTTTAGTGAAGTTTTCAACTATAATCCCTTCAAATATTTTCTCAGTCCCTTTCTTTTTCTCTTCATCTTCTGGGCCCCCTATAATTTGAATGGTGGTGTGTTTAATGTTTCCCAGAAGTCTCTGAGACTGTCCTCAATTCTTTTCATTCTTTTTTCATTATTCTGCTCTGTGGTAGTTATTTCCACTATTTTATCTTCCAGGTCACTTATCCGTTCTTCTGCCTCAGTTATCTGCTATTGATTCCTTTTAGAGAATTTTTATTTCATTTATTGTGTTGTTCATTATGTTTTGTTTGCTTTTAGTTCTTCTAGGTCTTTGTTAAATGTTATTTGTATTTTCTCCATTCTATTTCCAAGATTTTGGATCAACTTTACTATCATTATTCTGAATTCTTTTTCAGGTAGACTGCCTATTTCCTCTTCATTTGTTCGGTCTGGTGGGTTTTTACCTTGCTCCTTCATCTGCTGTGTATTTCTCTGTCTTGTCATTATGCTTAACTTACTGTGTTTGGGGTCTCCTTTTCACAGCCTGCATGTTCATAGTTCCTGTTTTTTTTGGTGTCTGCCCACAGTGGGTAAGGTTGGTTCCATGTGTTGTGTAAGCTTCCTGGTGGAGGGGACACTAGTGCCTGTGTTCTGGTAGATGAGACAGGATCTTGTCTTTCTGATGGTTAGGACTGCATCTGGCGATGTTTTTTGGGGTGTCTGTGACCTTATTATGATTTTAGGCCACCTCTCTGATAATGGGTGGTGTTGTGTTCCTGTCTTGCTAGTTGTTTGGCATTCGGTGTCCAACACTGTAACTTGCTGGTCACTGAGTGGAGCTGGGTCTTAGCGTTGAGATGGAGATCTCTGGGAGAGCTTTTGCCATTTGACATTATGTTGAGCTGGGTAGTCTCTGTTTAACCAATGTCCTGAAGTCAGCTCTCCCACCTCTGAGTCACAGGCCTGACACCCGATCTGAGCACCAAGACCCTGTCAGCCACACAGCTCAGAAGTAAAGGGAGAAAAAAAGAAAGAAAGAAAGGAAAAAATAAAATAAAATAAAAATTATTAAAATAAAAATAATTATTAAAATTAAAAAAATTAAAAAGTAATTAACAAAAGAAAATAAAAAAGAAAGAAGAGAGCAACCAAACCAAAAAAGAAATCCACCAATGATAACAAGCCCTAAAATCTATACTAAAAAAAAAAAATAAGTAAATAAAAAAATTTTAAAAAATGGAAAGACAGACCCCTAGGACAATTGGTAAAAGAAATTGTCTTATATCTCCATGTCTCATCTTATCTATACAGACAAAATCACACAAAGAAGCATACACATACACACTCACAAAAAGAGATAAAGGAAAACAGTATATATATCATTGCTCCCAAAGTTCACAGCCTCAATTTTGGGATGCTTCATCGTCTAATCAGGTATTCCACAGATGTACATCCAGTTGATTGTGAAGATTTAATCCACTGCTCCGAGGCTGCCGGTAGATATTTCCTTTTCTCATCTTTGTTCACGCAGCTCCTGCTGTTCAGCTTTGGATTTGGCCCCGCCTCTGCATGTAAGTCACCTGAGGGCCTCTGTTCTTCTCTCAGACAGGACGGGGTTAAAGTAGCAGCTGATTAGGGGGCTCTGGCTCACTCAGTCCAGGGGGAGGGAGGGGTATGAAATGCGGAGTGAGCCTGCAGCGGCATAGGCTGGTGTGATGGTGCAACACCCTGAGGTGTGCTGTGTGTTCTCCTGGGGAAGTTGTGCATGGATCATGGGACCCTGACAGTGGCGGGCTGCACGGGCTCCCGGGAGAGGAGGTGTAGGTAGTGACCTGTGCTTCCACACAGGCTTCTTGGTGGTTGCAGCAGCAACCTTAGTGTTTCATGCCCGTCTCTGGGTTCCACGCTGATACCCGCAGCTTGCACCCATCTCTGGAGCTCCTTTAGGTGGTGTTCTGAATCCCCTCTCTTTGCGCACACTGAAACAATGGTTCTTGCATCTTAGGCAGGTCCAGACTTTTTCTTGGCCTCCCTCCTAGCTAGCTGTGGTGCACTATGCCCTTTCAGGCTGTGTTCACACAGCCAGCCACAGTCCTCTCCCTGGGATCTGACCTCCAAAAATGCCAGAACCTCAGGTTCCAGTCTTAACCCATCCCAGCCAGCAGGTGAGCAGACAAGACTCTCGGGCTGGTGAGTGCTGGTAGGCACCAATCCTCTGTGTGGGAATCTCTCTGCTTTGCCCTCTGCACCCATGTTGCTGCACTCTCGTTGCTGCACTCTCCTCCACGACTGCAAAGCTTCCCCCCTGACACCTCCCGTCTCCACCAGTGAATGGGCTACCTGGTGTTTGGAAACTTTTCCTCCTTCACAGCTCCGTCCCAGAGGTGCAGGTCCTGTCCCTATTCTTTTGTCTCTGTTTTTTCTTTTTTCCTTTGCCCTACCCAGGTACGTGGGGTGTTTCTTGCCGTTTTGGAAGTCTGAGGTCTTCTGCCAGCCTTCAGTAGGTTTCTGTAGGAGTTCTTCCACATGTAGATGTATTTCTGATATATTTGTGGGGGCGGAAGGTGATCTCCATGTCTTATCTTCCGCCATCTTGAAGGTCTCTCTGAGTTAAAATTTTTAAATTTTACCAATCTCTATGGTAGAATGCTATCCCATAATTACTTTGATTTGCATTTTACTAATTATTATTGAGTAATTAATTGAATTATTCAATTATTAAAACAATTATTGAATATCTGAATCCTTTCCTAATCCATGAATCACCCTTTTAGCTTTGTTGCCTGTTTCACTGCCTTTCATTTCTGTACAATTTAAGGCCATTTTGTATATTACAGATACAAATTTATCAGATTTAAATATTTTCCAGTGATCACTCTTCTAATGTTTTTTGTTAGTTGTGTGTTTTGCCATACCAAAAATTCCATTTTTTTGTGAAAATGTACCTTCTCCTTTCTGTTACAGCCTTACATTTCCTATTCTGTTTTGCTTCAAAAGGTTTCCTTGATTCTTAATTCTTATATCCTATTTTCAAAGGAGCTAATTGAGAGGTAAGGTCTCTTTCTCTTTTCTCTATTTAAGAAGCTCTACAGTAAAAGAACAAGTCAATAGTGCTCTGATTTCTCAATTACTGTTTGAATATTTATAGATATTCTCAATGTGCTAAGAACTGTGGCAGATACAAAGGCAAATCAGATAAAAACCAAAGCTGCAGAGAACTTATAGTCACGGAGGTATAAAGGAAAATATAAAATAAGACTAGAAGTGACATGTGGCACAGGAGAGACATAGGAAAATCACTGCCCTCTAGAAGGAGTCTCTCCCTCTCTTGTGTTTCAGTGACCTGTTTGGTTGTGGCAGGAACCATCAATTGTAATTTATTGTGAAACATTCCCTCAGTTGTGAAAAAGTCACTTTATAATCTAAAGCTGGTATTAAAAATCCATTGCATTATAATTTTATTCTATTGAATATCATTAAGCCTATGTATTTATTATACAGTGATCTTTCTGTCATATACACACATACACACACACACACACACACACCATGGTCATTCCTAAGTTATATATTTCCTTAAAGTTTTTAGCATTAATATCTTAATGAGTCAAAAGATGACTGTTTTATATTGAATATGTATATATTATAAATGCACACAGAAATTAGAGCCAAGAAAATTTACTAAGCAATGCAGGTATACACTTAAGATAATTAAGATCTGTTCTTTGTTTTGCAATTACCACATGCCAAATTCTCTCTATATATTTTATTAATCCTGTATATTTTATTAATTCCTCAGAGGAATGATCTGAGAGGTTTTGCCATCACCATTTAACATTATACAACTGAGGTAGAGAGTAGCTCATACATGGGCAATAGGACATGTAAGTGGTAACCAGGCCTGGGGTTCTGACCCAAGCCATTTGACTTTGTGTCTTGTGTTTTTAACCACATCAATGTACATTCGGTCATGAGCTGTCCAAACCATGGGGTATGCAGTAGAGTACTCCAGATTTGGATATTTCATTCTCTATTCTATTCTCCTTTTAGGAAATAACTGAATCAAATTAAAAAATATATTATATCACAGTTGCATATGTCTTATAGCTTACAAAACATTATTATTGTCCACTTAATTTTCAAAATAACACTAGAAAAGTTACACTTATTTATACTCTCTTAATCCAAAGAAATGAGACCCATTATTTAGCCTTTTCAATGGTGTGTTTTTCCAGTCTAAAATCAGAATAATATCTACTTCACAAGCTATAATACAAAATACTGATTACAGATAGGTCTCAGCAAATTTTTAGTCTCTCCTATTTTTGTTGCTCATTCTTATTTGTACCATATTATATGTATTATGTACATCTCTCTCTTTTCAGAGATCCTTAGTTTTTTCCTAATATGAATTTTTCATAGTGGCTAACAGCAATTACTACTTGTAAACAATGAATGTCTAGAGTGAAAATAGGTTGAATCTAGAAAAATTACTTGCACTATTTAAAGTCTTTATTTGCAAAGTTTTTGTTCACCAGATAAGCAATTAAGGGTATAATATTTGTACTTACCCCTCCTGGAATATGCTCCACTGAGGTAGAAAGAATGAGCAGCTGTTTACTGCCAGAAATTTCACTATTAAAAATTCCATTCTCACTTAAAAGGGATTACGTTTTCTAAGTCAATGATGAATATACGTACTACCTCTGTGAAGGTAAACTAAAATTATTTTCTACTGTTAAAATTTCAACATGAATTTGATTATTTTTTTCTTACAGTACTTATGATACAAGGACTTTTAACAAATATAAACAAATGTAGTGACTTCTAAGGATAACCAAGGCCAGACTCTAAGATTACAACATAATTTCTTCTCAAGGGAAAAAGGTGGAGATGCCATGAAATAGAAGGGTGCTGATAAGAAAAGTGGAAGACATACACACACACACCCTTCAAATCTATGTCAACTGCCCAACTGTGCTTACAGCCTGACGTTGCAGTTTTCAGTGGTTGGTGCTCTCTTATACTATTTTCTAGATTATTTTATATGTAATAGATAACCATCAATAATTTAATTTGATGGTGACCTTCATCAGCTTCAATAGTTATGAGCTATTTATTTATTCATTCAGGACACGTTTATTTAGCAGTTTTTATATAACAAGAATTGAGAGCATAGAAATGAGTCAAAATTGTCATTGTTCTCAAATTACTCAGAACTACTGGAAAAGAAGCACTGTGTTTTTGCCTTTTGTCCATAATGGTGACAATGGCACAATAGGAATATTCCAAAAACCAACTCAGGAAGGAACAATGAACTATTTTGGAATAGCAGATAGATTCTAACAATTTGTGATGTATATTTAACGTACTGAGTGGCTAGAATTCATACGGAAACTCCTGAAATAAAATTGTCAACAATTAAGACCAAGTGTATGCCATCTTCTGCATTTTTGGAAAGAAAATGATAATTGGAGATAGATTAGACCATAGAAAAGCAAAGATTTCAAAGAAATTTCTTCTTGAATGCGTTCATCTACCAGCGAAGGAGCTGCTACTGTGGTCAGAAGCCATGTAAAATATACTAGTTTACAATTATGTGTAATTGACAAAAAATTCAATTTTAATTTTGGTTGAAAGCTGTGCTTATTTTCACACTTCCAGAATCCCTATTGCCAAGGAGTTGTCATTGAAGAAAACAGCTCATAAATGACATTTTGTTGAAATTTTTCTAAAGGGATTTTAATCCTCAGTGAATTTTTCTGCCAGATGTTATGAACATTTATTTTGAACAGATGCTCTGTGATCTGCTCTTCTCAAATGTCAGTTTCTCTGAGCATCCTTCCCTAAAATTACTTTTTCTCTGGCCTGGGCCTCCCAGGTAGGAAGTGGTAGAGACGGGGTTCAAACCTATTTTTGGAAGGACTCTGAAGTCTTTTCACTGGAGCCTAGTGAATTTTCCAAATGATATCAATCTCTTTCCTTGCTCTTGGTAAAACTGATTCTAAGTTCTTTCTGTCCTCTTTAATGTCGGGTAATGTATTATTTCCAGGATTATTGTAAGAATCAAGTGAGTAGGAGCATATTTATATTTATGTACATATATACACATACATGCATAAATTTATACAATAGTGTATAGTAGTACTCAACACATATTAAATTTTCTAATATCTTCTGGGTTATCTGGCAGTGTTTCTTGAAGCGATGGCTCCTTCTAAGAAAATTGGAAGGAATTTGAGGAGCAGACTAAATTGTTCATGACCATTTTTCTTATGGAGCGGGTAACATCTCCCCAAGACACATTGAGAGTTCCATAGATAAGAACTGACTCTATCTCAATGAAGATATGTTTCTGAGGACTTCTCCAGAATTAACAGAATTTTTTGAATTGTAATTGGATGAGGGTAGTTTCCATTTGTATAATCGTATTATGAAAAACATTTCTTAAAAAGAAAACTATTAGAAATGATTTTGTGTCACCCATATCACACATCCTTTCACACTAGTCAGAATTTGTGAAAACTTTCTGTATTCCCTATACTTCTCCAAAACCTTTCATTTTTAACTTTGTACTTAGTTACTCTCAAATAGCATACAGTCTTTGAGAATCAAGTTTTAAAAAGAATGACTCAGTGGGTTGACCAACTGGATTAATTGTTAAACAAATTATTTTATAAATAAGCTCCTGAAGCTTTTCCAAAACTGATAATAGGAAATAATATTGGTGAAATACCAGTTAAGAAAGAGAATTTTTCATTTGGAATGGCATATTCGTGTAAGAAAGAAGGCAAGCTATATGTCATTATATTCATATTGCTAAATTGTATGATTCTCACTATTTAGATATGATTAAAATTTATTATATTTATGGTAAATATTCAAAATTATTTGTAACTTAATTCCAAGTCGTATTTATATACAATTCAAAGAATTTATATACAATTCAAAGTTTTACTCATTCAGTGTCAAAAGATTAAACAAATTTGTCACTATTATTAAATAGTACATTACATTTAATTAAAATCATTTAATTCAGTAGTATTTTAATTCAATCAGTGTGAGATGAAGATAGTTCTATTCTTAGGAAATGCACTATTTTATATTCCAAATTAATATCGAGGCAACAGTGCCAGTTGATTTCAGTCTCATGTAGAGGTAATTTAATTTCTAATGAAATTCCAATTTGATTCGCTGAAAACAGTTTATCTTCAATGCAGAAAGGTTAAGTGTTGGTACCAAGGGTTCCTGTTTACCTGTGTGGATTGTGAAATCTCAAGAGATGATTAAACTATTCTTTGTACTCAGGGTCCTCATATGGTGAATAAAATTCCTCTACTGGTTTGCTATGGATTAACTCCAGAAGGTATAGTTTGCCTCTACAGATTCTAGTGTTATGAGCAAGGTCTTTGGGGTCAAATATTAACTCTGCCCTGACCTTCAGACAATTCAGAAATCTCAGTCTCCTAATTTATAAAATGGGGGGAATAATAAAGCCTACTATATAGAATTGCTTTGAGATCATTCATGTAAGGCACTTAGAATAGAACATAAGAATACTCAACAAATGTCTGAAATTATTATGCTTGAATTTATCTTAGGGCTCATTCAAGTTTTTAGTTCCTATATATGCATGCTGCTAATAAATGTTACCTGAAAATAAAAAGGTGTGTGTGTGTAGTGGTAACAAGGGTGAGAAACTCAATTCTGTGTGTCCAATGAACACACAGGGTCTTAGAATATTCCAGTTTTTGAAAATATTTCTTCAGTTTTTTTTTTCTAATCCAGTGCCAAGATAGCTTCCTACCTTAGGAAATCCAAATTATGTCTTAAATTTGCATAGAATGAGTTAGCACCAGCAGAAGAGATGTTTATCCTGAAGACTTTATCGTCCAAGTCCATAGTACTGAGCAGTATTGAAATCTCTAGCAATTGCTCTGATTTTAAGACCTACATAGCCACAAGTATTTCAAGAGTCATTTTACAAATGCTAAACCCCCCACCAAATGGAAGAAATTAACTACTTTATGAACATGAGCACATAGCCCCCAGACCTACTGGAGCCTAAGGATTGATAATGTTAACCCCTGTGACGCTGCCCTGTTACCTCTCCATCAACCCATCAGAGAATTGTGCATGAGCTGATCACATACCCTGGGACTCCCCTCCCTCAACTGGCCTTTAAAAATGCTTTGCTGAATCCCATAAGGGAGTTTGGGCTTTTTGAGTATTAGCTATCCAGGACTCCTTGTATGGCACCTCAAAATAAACACTGCACTTTCCTTCACCACAACCCAGGGTCAGTAGTTTGGCTTTACAGAAAGTAGGCAAGTGGACCCAAGTTTTGGTTTGATAACAGTATGAGAAAGATAAACCCTACCTTTTCTCATTTCAATAATGTCAACATTTCACCACTGAAAATTAATTGCTCTGGATAAAAATGATTTCTACTCTTAAAATATGGCGGGTGGTTCCATATACAGTAGTATGCTATGTCACATCCCATGAACTTGTCTTTAAGTAGTGGTTTTACACTTTTTTTTTTTTTAACATCAGCAGCAGCCGTAGTAGAACCACGCTCCGCTTTCCCCACCTCACCCCTCAGAACATTATAAGTGTAGCCTCTCTATACATAGCAGATGAAAGTTGAACAGCTCTGTTTGAGTCAGGATGGAAAGCCTGGAGCCTCTTACTATTGGTTTCACTCTCATTTTTCACGGTGGCCCTTGAAGTAATATGTGGGACCTTGGGCTCTGGAAGCATTGTTTACAAATCTCTCCTTTAATGTTGATGATTCTATTATTTAGTTTTATGAGAGTGACTTTAGGTACAGATGAGGCAGAGTGTGAGTGCCTGGCCAAATGAGAGAAGTTCACTGGCAGAGTAGAAAAGTGAAGTGGTTCAGAAAAGGGTATGAAAGAAAATCAGGACTTTCTGTCTTAGTGATGCTTCTTTTATTGTATTTATTTATTTATTTATTTATTTATTTATTTATCTTTAACATCTTTATTGGAGTATAATTGCTTTAAAATAGTGTGTTAGGTTCTGCTGTATAACAAAGTGAATCAGCTATACATATACATATATCCCCATATTTCCTCCCTCTTGCATCTCCCTCCCACCCTCCCTATCCCACCCCTCTAGATGAACACAAAGCACCGAGCTGATCACCCTGTGCTATGTGGCTGCTTCCCACTAGCTGTGTATTTTACATTTGGTAGTGTATATATGTCCATACCACTCTCACTTTGTCCCTGCTTACGCTTCCCCCTCCCCATATCTTCAACTCCATTCTCTACGTCTGCATCTTTATTCCTGTCCTGCCCCTAGGTTCTTCAGAACCATTTTTTCTTTTTAGATTCCTTATATGTGTGTTAGCATACGGTGTTTGTTTTTCTCTTTCTGTCTTACTTCACTCTGTATGACAGTCTCTAGGTCCATACACCTCACTACAAATAACTCAATTTCATTTTTTTATGACTGAGTAATATTCCATTGTATATATGTGCCACATCTTCTTTATCCATTCATCTGTCGATGGACACTTAGGTTGCTTCCATGTCCTGACTATTGCAAATAGAGCTGCAATGAACATTGTGGTACATGACAATTTTTGAATTATGGTTTTCTCAGGGTATATGCCCAGTAGTGAGATTGCTGGGTCATATGGTAGTTCTATTTTTACTTTTTTAAGGAACCTCCATACTGTTCTCCATAGTGGCTGTATCAGTTTACATTCCCACCAACAGTGAAAGAGGGTTCCCTTTTCTCCACACGCTCTCCAGCATTTATTGTTTATAGATTTTCTGATGATGGCCATTCTGACCTGTGTGAGGTGATACCTCATTGTAGTTTTAATTTGCATTTCTCTAATGATTAGTGATGTTTAGCATCCTTTCATGTGTTTGTTGGCAATCTGTATATGTTCTTTGGAGAAATGTCTATTTAGGTCGTCTGTGCAAATTTGGATTGAGTTGTTTGTTAATGAAAAGTAAGGTGTGATCCTAACATTTACAGCTACATAATGAATGCTTGAAACATGCCTTCTGTTTAGTTTCAACAGCTACTTTTATTGCATTGTTTTCTTTGGTTTTGAAGTTTCACATGATGACAATACATATAAAAACTATGTCTAAGTGTTTTATAATACTTCTATTAAAAGTCTGTCATTTATGTTCAATATTCCTTATATGAATATTCTGAATCGAATTCCTCTTAAAAGTGTCAGGAAAAAGGCTTTTGTTGTCGTTGTTGTTGTTGTTTGTTTTGGGCGTTTGTTTTAGTTCATTTGATTTGCTTAAGGAATAAGCGTACTTCCTATAAGTACACAATGAAAAGTATGAGAAACATCTGTTTCCCTTTTTGCACTAGCTTCCAGGAGACCCTGAATTAAATGTGTGATTCCATACATTTAGCCTAGGGTTTCTAGCACAATAGATCCTCTCTGACTTTTTTTATTCTCTTTACAAATCTTCATAACCCAGATATGTTTTCACTGCATTCCTATTCTTCATTATCTTATTTTAATATTTTTACTGCTATAGGTCTTTTTTATAAGCAGTCTCTGGAAGTAGGAAGCCTATAAATAATTGATAAATAAAGGGCTGCATAGAGCTTTGTTATAAAGAGTACCTCATACTCTTTATCAGCTGTGGTTCCCAGCACAGCAGGGCAGTGCTACTTTACTTAAAGTCATATTCAGGGTGTCTCTATGATATTTATTCCATTCATGTGCTCAGTTTAATAATTTTACTTAAATCCAATAATACACAAGCATCTGTGTATATGGTCATGATTCACATGTGCCAAGACATTATTCTTTTTATCACGACAAGATTTTTGAGGTAAGACTTTTAGAGTACATATGATGAAGAAACTTAAAACCTCCTATTCATCTGCTTCTAGTTCATAATGACAGAAAGTAACCCTATGTGTTGGAGATGTTTGTGAAGCAACATTTTAAACTTACCTACATTGTGTAAGGTAGGTCTAGACTTTGACCCTGGAAGAATTTAAAGGGAAAAATAAAGATGGGAGAGTAAAAATAAAAATAGAAAACAAATTTTGAGCTACTTTACTTCAGTGAAAGTGATTGATCTACTGACTAACCTGAGCTTTTCCAGCTAAAAATGGAGTAAATATGACAGGAAATCTCAGCTCTTAGTGCACAGGAACCTTATAAATCAACTGTGAAAATAGCACAGCCTTGTATTTTAGGGTCTCAAGTAAAATGAGTTTTACCTAGTAAAGATCTGATAATAGGCCCAAAGAAAATCCTTGCAGGTAAGGTCCTAAAATATATGAAAGTTGTACTGCTATATTATTTTACTCTCTCCTTTTCTGAAAATTTAACTGGAATCTTTGCAAGAGAACTGAAGTCCATGTTTACATGAGTTTAAATGAACATTTTCAACGTGGATAAATTATCAAAGTATTCTTGAGAACCAGTGTCTTAGTATCTGAATGGCAAGAAGCATTTCTTGAAGCCCTGCCTTGTTTTTACACTCGTGTTTAAATAACTATATGTATGATTTTTGCTCTTAGTGTTCAACCCAATATTTTAGGCCCACTTTAATTTTGCCATAAGAACCCTCAGTTCAAGGTGTCATTGAAGTGGAATTCTAGTACAATGTCAAACCAGAGATATTTACTGCTTCATGGTAGATTCAGTGAGAAGGCTCAAATACATTTACATGATGGGGTTGACATTATCAAAGAGAAAGAAATTAAAGGTTAAATGGAGATATATAAGGCATATTTAATAATAACAATTATTACTCATTATAACTATATTTTCACCCATATTTCCATCTTACTTTTACGCACCAATGAGTTCCCATATTACATATTTCTTTTTTTTTTTCATATTACATATTTCAATTCTAGTCTTTATATGCTTCGTCCCAGCTCTAAATTACCTTTCATGTGCAGAATTCAGTCTTTCATACAACATGTGTGAAATTGTTGATTTCAAGCTATTGTAGGCTAATGTTGCCTGCTGGCAGTGCTATGAAGGTGAGGTGTTCTCATCACCTGCCAAGTTGTCATGGTCCAAATGTTGCAGAACTGTAGAAGCCACATTTAGGATTTTATAATTTGTTTAGCTCTTTGACAAATTCATTTTCTAAATATTGGATCTGTTACTCACCTTTCGTAGATTTGATTTTTGCTGCTTATTTTCTGAAATAAATTATATACCAAATAGAAGGACATTGATATTTAAATGTTTTTAACATTTACTTGGTATTAATTGTAGGAGAATAAGTGAAAAGTAAAAGGGTCAATATTTGAGAAGAGAGGTAGCATACATATGAAAAAAAAAGTGGAAAACAGTTGAGCATTCAAAGATATAGATGAATACGAGGAAGTGCCATTGAGTAACAGAGATGAGATATGGTTTGTGAGAATTAAGAAGTTGGTAAATGATTGGAATAAGTGATGCAGGGATTTTATTAAACAAATAAAATTACTTAGTCATTAACACTAGTTGAAGGTGACTATTGTGCATTTGGGTATAACCACTTGATGAAGCTGTGGCAACTTATATTAGTACACTGAAATTTGAAGGCAGGAACAGAGAAAATGGATGAAAATTGATGTCTTATCCTTGGAAAAATCAAGAATCAGCAATGTACATAAGGTTTAAAAAAATCAGAGAATATTAGGGTACCAGCTAAATGATCACTAGATTAACTGATTTTCTTCTTCTTTAAAAAAAAAAAAAAATTGACAAATTGTTTTACCTAGGAATATCAAATAAGTACTTGAGAAAATTCTGATGGAGCCTTAGTTTTGTCCAATATTAAACTGTTTTGTGAAATCATGATACTGAGTATAGTTTGATATTGGTATAATAATAAAAGATAATAATAAAACAGTATAAATAACCCAAAAAAGAACATTCTAAACAATAATTTAATATGTGATTGGCTACATCAAAGACAGTAGAGAATAGAAAAAATATTCGGTAAATGGTGTTGGAACAATTAGGTTTGTTGTTTTAATTGTTTACCAATGCTATGCATATATATATTTAAAAATTCAAATAGTTCTTTAAGAATTTTTACATGGAAATGAATTGTCTTCTGCCTGTTCCTCATCATGATCCATTTCCTAAGTGGTTAACATTTTAAAATTTCTAAGCTCTTTGTTTTTGGTATTTAACTTCAATTTCTAAATTAAATTCTATTTAGTTAGTTAGTTATATTGGAGTATAATTGCTTTACAATGTTGTGTTAGTTTCTGCTGTACAACGAAGTGAATCAGCTATATGTATATATATATCCCCTCCCTCTTGGACCTCCCTCCCACGCCTTATCCCACCCATGTAGGTCACCACAGATCACAGGGCTGAGCTCCCTGTGCTATACAGCAGGTTCCCACTAGCTAACTATTTTACACATGATAGTGCATATATGTCAATCTTAATCTCCCAATTCGTCCCACCCTCCCCTTACCCCCAGTGTCCACACATCCATTCCCTACATCTTAGTCTCTATCCCTGCCCTGCAAATAGGTTCATCTGTACCATTTGTCTAGATTCCACATATATGAATAAACATACGATATTTGTTTTTCTCTTTCTGACTTACTTCACTCTGTATGACAGATTCTGGGCCATCCACATCTCTACAAATGACCCAATTTCATTCTTTTTTATGACTGAGTAATATTCAATTGCATATATGTACCACATTTTCTTCATCCATTTGTCTGTCGGTGGACATTTAGGTTGCTTTCGTGTCCTGGTTATTGTAAATAGTGCTGCAATGAACATTGGGGTACATGTCTTTTTGAATTATGGTTTTTCTCAGGGTATATGCCCAGTAGTACAATTACTGGGTCATATGGTTGTTCTATTTTTAGTTTTTTAAGGAACCTCCATACTGTTCTCCATAATGGTTGTATCAATTTACATTCCCACCAACTGTGCAAGAGGTTTTCATTTTCTCCACACCCACTTTAGCATTTTTTTTTTTGTAGAATTTTTGATGATAGCCATTCTGACCTGTGTGATGTGATACCTCAATGTAGTTTGATTTGCATTTTTGTAATAAATAGTGATGTTGAGCATCTTTTCATGTGCCTCTTGGCCATCTGTATGTCTTCTTTGGAGAAATGTCTATTCAGGTCTTCTGCCCATTTTGGGGTTGTGCTCTTTGTTTTTTTGATTTTGAGCAGCACGTGCTGTTTGTATATTTTGGAGATTAATCCTTTGTCAGTTGCTTTGTTTGAAAATATTTTCTCCCATTCTGATGGTTGTCTTTTCAAATTGTTTATGGTTTCCTTTGCTGTGCTGTAGCTTATAAGTTTAGTTAGGTCCCATTTGTTTATTTTTGTTTTTATTTTCATTACTCTAGGAGGTGGGTCAAAAAAGATCTTGCTCTGATTTATGTCAAAGGGTGCTTATCCTATGTTTCCCTCTAAGAGTTTTATATTGTCCAGTCTTACCTTTAGGTCTTTAATCCATTTGGATTTTATGTTTGTGTATGGTGTTAGAGAGTGTTCTAATTTCATCCTTTTACATGTAGCTGTCTAGTTTTCCCAAGACCAGTTATTGAAGAGGCTGTCTTTTCTCCATTGTATATTCTTGCGTCCTTTGTTAAAATAAGGTGACCATATGTGCGTGGGTTTATCTCTGGGCTTTCAATCCTGTTCCATTGATCTATATTTCTGTTTTTGTGCCAGTACCATACTGTCTTGATTACTGTAGCTTTGTAGTATAGTGTGAATTCAGGGAGCCTGATTCTTCCAGGTTCATTTTTCTTTCTAAGGATTGCTCTGGCTATTTGGGGTATTTTCTGTTTCCATACAAATTGTAAAATTTTTTGTTCTAGTCTTTGAAAAATGCCATTGGTAATTTGATAGAGATTACACTGAATCTGTAGATTTCTTTGGGTACTATAGTCATTTTCACAATATTGATTCTTCCAATCCAAGAACATAGTATATCTCTCCATCTGTTGGTATCATCTTTAATTTCCTTCATCAGTATCTTATAGTTTTCTGAGTACAGGTCTTTTGTCTCCTTAGGTAGGTTTATTCCTAGGTATTTTATTCTTTTTGCTGCAGTGGTAAATGGGATTGCTTCTTTGATTTCCATTTCTGATCTTTCATTGTTAGTGTATAGGAATGCAAGAGATTTCTGTGCATTAATTTTGTATCCTGCTACTTTACCAAATTCATTGATTAGCTCTAGTAGTTTTCTGGTGGCATCTTTAGGATTATCTATATATAGTATCATGTCATCTGCAAACAGTGACAGTTTTACTTCTCCTTTTCCAATTTGGATTCCTTTTATTTCTTTTTATTCTCTGATTGCCATGGCTAGCACTTCCAAAACTATGTTGAATAAGAGTAGTGAGAGTGGACATCCTTGCCTTGTTCCTGATCTTAGTGGAAATGCTTTCAGTTTTTCACCATTGAGAATGATGTTTGCTGTGGGTTTGTCATATATGGCCTTTATTACGTTGAGGTAGGTTCCCTCTATGCCCACTTTCTGGAGAGTTTTTTTCATAAATGGTCTTGAATTTTGGCAAAAGATTTTTCTGCATCTATTGATATGATCATATGGTTTTTATTCTTTAATTTGTTAATATGGTTTATCACTTTGATTGATTTGTGTATATTGGAGAATCCTTGCATTCCTTGGATAAATCCCACTTGATTATATTCTATGATCCTTTTAATGTGTTGTTGGATTCTGCTTGCTAATATTTTGTTGAGTATTTCTGCCTCTGTGGTCATCAGTGATATTTGGTCTGTAATTTTCCTTTTGTTGTGATATCTTTGTCTGCTTTTCATATCAAGGTGATGTTTGCCTTGTAGAACGAGTTTGGAAGTGTTCCTCCCTCTGCAATTTGTTGGAAGAGTTTGAGAAGGATAGGTGTTAGCTCTTCTCTAAATATTTGATAGAATTCACCTGTGAAGCCATCTGGTCCTGGACTTTTTTTTCTTGAAGACTTTTAATTACAGTTTCAATTTCATTGCTTATGATTAGTCCGTTTATATTTTCTATTTCTTCCTGGTTCAGTCTTGATAAGTTGTACCTTCCTAAGAATTTGTCCATTTCTTCCAGGTTGTTCATTTTATTGGCATATAGTTGCTTGTAGTAGTCTCTTAGGATCCTTGGTATTTCTGTGACGTCAGTTGTAACATCTCCTTTTTTATTTCTAATTTTATTGATTTGAATCCTCTCCCTTTTTTTCATGATGAGTCTGGCTAAAGGTTTATCAATTTTGTTTATCTTCTCAAAGAACCAACTTATAGTTGTATTGTTCTTTGCTCTTTTTTTCTTTACTTCTATTTCATTTATTTCTACTCTGATCTTTATGATTTCTTTCCTTCTACTATATTTGGTTTTGTTTTGTTTTGTTTTGTTTTTCTTTCTCTAGTTGCTTTAGGTGTAAGTTTAGATTGTTTATTTGAGATTTTTCTTGTTTCCTGAGGTAGGATTTTATTGCTGTAAACTTCCCTCTTAGAACTGCCTTTGCTGCATCACATGAGTTTTGGGTCATCATGTTTTCACTGTCATTTGTTTCTAAGTATTTTTTGATTTCCTCTTTGATTTCTTCAGTGATCTCTTGGTTATTTAGCAGTGTATTGTTTAGCCTCTATGTGTTTGTGTTTTTCTGCAGGTTTTTTTTTTCTCCTGTATTTGATTTCTAATCTCATAGCGTTGTGGTCAGAAAAGATGCTTGATATGATTTCAATTATCTTCAGTTTACTGAGGCTTGACTTGTGACACAAGATGTGATCTATCCCGGAGAATTTTCTGTGTGCACTGGAGAAGAAAGTGTATTTTTCCACTTTCAGTTGTAACCTCCTATAAATATCAATTAAGCCTATCTGATCTATTGTGTCATTTAAAGCTTGTGTTTCATTATTAATATTCTGTCTGGATGATCTGTCCATTGTTGTAAGTAGGGTGTTAAAGTCCCCCACTATCACTGTGTTACTGTCAATTTCCCATTTTATGGCTGTTAGCATTTACCTTATGTATTTTTTTAACATCTTTATTGGAGTAAAATTGCTTTACAATGGTGTGTTATTTTCTGCTGTATAACAAAGTGAATCAGCTATACGTATACATATATCCCCATATCCCCTCCCTCTTGTGCCTTCCTCCCACCCTACCTATCCCACCCCTCTAGGTGGTCAAAATGCACCGAGCAGACCTCCCTGTGTTATGTGGCTGCTTCCCCCAACTATCTATTCTACATTTGGTAGTGTATATATGGCAATGTCACTCTCTTACTTCCTCCCAGCTTGCCCTTCCCCCTCCCTGTGTCCTCAAGTCCATTTTCTATGTCTGCGTCTTTATTCCTGACCTGCCCCTATGTTCTTCAGAACCTGTTTTTTTTTTTTTTTATGACTCCATATGTATGTGTTAGCATACTGTATTTGTTTTTCTCTTTCTGACTTACATCACTCTGTATGACAGACTCTAGGTCCATCCACCTCACTACAAATAACTCAATTTTGTTTCTTTTTATTTGCCTTATGTATTGAGGTGCTATGTTGGGTGTATAAATATTTATAATTTTCATATGTTCTTGGATTGATCCCTTGATCATTATGTAGTGACCTTTATTGTCTCTTATAACAGTCTTTATTTTAAAATCTATTTTACTTGATGTGAATATTGCTACTATAGCTTTCCTTTGATTTCCATTAGCATGTAATATCTTTTTCCATCCCCTCACTTTTAGTCTATATGTGTCCCTAGGTCCAAAGTGGGTCTCTTGCAGATATATGTGTCTTGTTTTTGTATCCATTCAGCCAGTCTGTGTCTTTTGTTTGGAGAATTTAATCCATTTACATTCAAGGTAACTATCGATATGTATGTTTCTATTACCATTTTCTTAATTGTTTTGGGTTTGTTTTTGTGGGTCTTTTTCTTCTCTTGTGTTTTCCACCTATAGAAGTTCCTTTAACATTTGTTGCAAAGCT
Organism: Eubalaena glacialis; assembly: GCF_028564815.1. NCBI lineage: Eukaryota > Metazoa > Chordata > Mammalia > Artiodactyla > Balaenidae > Eubalaena > Eubalaena glacialis. The sequence goes on along the minus strand of NC_083732.1, from coordinate 33,114,809 downwards.
GGTTTGGTGATGCCGAATTCTCTTAGGTTTTGCTTGTCCGTAAAGGTTTTGATTTCTCAGTCAAACCTGAATGAGATTCTGTCTAGGTAGAGTAATCTTGGTTGTAGGTTTTTCCCTTTTATCACTTTAAATATATCCTGCCCCTCCCTTCTGACCTGCAGAGTTTCTGCTGAAAAATCAGCTGATAACCTTATAGATATTCCCTTGTATGTTATTTGTTGCTTTTTCCCATGCTGCTTTTAATATTTTTCCTTTGTGTTTAATTTTTTTAGTTTGATTAATATGTGTCATGGTATGTTTCTCCTTGGGTTTAACCTGTATTTGACTCTCGGCTTTCTGGACTTGGGTGGCTATTTCCTTTCCCATGCTAAGGAAGTTTTCGACTATAATCTCTTCAAATATTTTCTCAGACCCTTTCTCTTTCTCTTCTTCTTCTAATATCCCTATAATTTGAATTTTGGTGTGCTTCAGGTTGTCCCAGAGATCTCTGAGAGTGTACTCATTTGTTTTCATTTGTTTTGTCCTTTATTCTGCTCCTCAGCAGTTATTTCTACCATTGTATCTTCCAGCTCACTTACTCACTTTTCTGCTTCAGTTATTCTACTCTTAAATCCTTCTAGTGTATTTTTCATTTCAGTTATTGAGTTGTTCATCACTGTTTGTTTGTTCTTTAGTTTTTCTATGTCCTTGTTAAACATTTCTTGCATTTTCTCAGTTGGTGCCTCCATTGTATTTCCAAGATTTAGGGTCATCTTTACTATCATTACTCCAAGTTATTTTTCAGGTAGATTACCTATTTCCTCTTCAGTTATTTGGTCTGGTAGGTTTTTACCTTGCTCCTTCATGTGTAACATTCTTTGTTGTTGTTGTCTCAGTTCTTTGATGGTTTGGGCTGTGTTCCTGTCTCACTGATTTAGCCTGAGGTATCCAGCACTGGAGTTTGCAGACAGTTGGGTATAGCTGGGTCTTGGTCCTGAGATGAGGACCTCCAGGGGAGCTTGCATAAATTAATATTCCCTGGGGTCTATGGTTCTCTGTTAGTCCATTGGTCTGGACTCGGCGTTCCCACCACAGGAGCTCAGAGCAGACAGCTGGCCTGGGAACCAAGACCCCTCAAGCCATGCAGTATGGCAAAAAAGAAAAAAAAAAAAAGCAACAAACTAAAAGGAGCAGAACAATAACAAAGAATAAAATAAAATTAGAAAAATAAAAAATATATTAGAAAAGATAAAAATAAAATTGAAACAACAACAACAAAGCAGAACAGACCACATATAGTCAAAAAAAAAAAAAAAAACAGAAAGAAAAAATGTCTGGAAAAGGCCTTGGCAGCAGTGATGGGGGGGATGGAGCTCAGGCTTGGAAAAGGCCTTGGCTGGGGGGTGCTTAGGCTCAGTACCCACACTGCTGGAAAAGGACTTTGGGTGGGTGGTGCTTAGACTCAGGATCCTACAGCTGGAAAAGGCCTTGGCAGTGGGGAGAATGTTGGGCTTAGGCTCAGGACCTGCACTGCCAGAAAAGGCCCTGGGGGGAGGAGTTTAGGCTTAAGACCCATGTGGCCAGAATCGGCCTTGGCTATGTGGGTGGTCTTAGGCTCAGGGCCCGTGTGGCTTGAGGGGGCCCTGGAGGGTGGAGGTTCAGGCCTGGGACTCAAGCAGGCTCACCAGGACCCAACCAGGTGGGGGAGACGCTGGCCACATTCACCTCTGATCTCCTGATCCTCCTAAGGTCTGTCCTCATCCCTGCTGATCCCCTTACCATGAGTGGGCCCCTCCAAGTGTGGGAACCCCTCCACTCCTCCAGCTGCCCCTCAGGGGTGCTGGTCCCATCCCACCTCCACTAAATTAAATTATTCATTTTCCTCAGTTTTTTCAGGTTTGCTTTTTGTCTGTCAGCTTCTTCTTACAGTCCATAAGAATTAGCTTTCATATGGCATCCCACCCCTAAACACTAACAAACTTCCCCCACCTCTTCCCCTATTCTCTCAATATCTTTGTATCGTAATGAGCTCTTACATGATCATGATTATGTAAATATTATTCAGAACAGAATCATAGTCATATTTTCTTTCTTTTACTACTGATGATTTTACCTGCAGTTAATAACTGATATTATTTTCATTTGTTTGTTTTTTTAATGAACTATCATCACTTAATTTCTAAACTCTCTTCTTATAGTACAAGATCATTTCAATATATTCAAACCTATTAGATACTCTATTAATGTCCTCCAAATTTTCTTTTGACTTAGGTTGCTTCTGTCCTAGGCCTGCTGAGAACGTTTCATCCCTCATTAGCATTTGTGCAATATATTCATTTTTCTGCCATGTTTAATTCTCTACTTCCTACCTCCCAGAGCTTTTATTCTTAGTTTACTTCTGTTTCTGATGGAGTGTCTTGTAATTTATGTATAAAAGATGTACTGAAAGTGAACTTTTTGAGATTTTGCACATCTAAAATATCTTTATTTTGCCCACATACTTGACTACTAACTTGGATTGATAAATAATTCTTATTTAGATATCACTGTCTCTCAGATTTTAAAGGTGTTTCTTGCTTGTCTTCCTGATCCCAGTATTACTTTTCAGAAGTCATGTGAAATTCTAATTCCTAATCCATCCTTTGCATGCGCTCTCACTCAGGTAGCTTTTGGAGTTTCTGTTTTATTTAAAGTGTTATGAAGGTTCATGAAGTCCCCTGTCATAATCTTTTTTAAATTTTTTCATCCACAGTGTTGTCAATGGTGAATTTTTGTTTTTTATATTTTGTTTGTTTTGGGCCACATTGTGCAGGATGTGGGATTTTAGTTCCCCAACCAGGGATCAAACCCATGCCCCCACAGTGGAAGCATGGAGTCTTAAACACTGGACCACAAGGGAAGATCCAACAATGGTGAATTTCTTAATTTGGACATTCATATCTTTCAGATATGAGAAAATGTTCTTGAGCTAATGGTATTAGTTTTTTTAGTCTTTCCATAACAAAGTTCCACTGACTGGGTGGCTTAAACAATAGAATGTATGTTCTCACAATTCTGGGGGTCAGAAGTCCAAGATTAAGATGTCAGCAGGGTTGGTTTCCTCTAAGGCCACTCTCCTTGGTTTGCAGATGACCATATTCTTCCAGTGTCTTTACATGGTCCTTCATCTGTGTTTTAATCTCTTCTTCTTTTTTTTTTTTCATTGAAGAATAGTTCACCTACAATATTATATTAGTTTCAGGTGTATAGCACAGTGATTCAATATTTTTTATAGATTGCACACTATACAAAATTATTATAAAATATTGACTATATTCTCTGTGCTGCACATTATATCCCTGTGACTAATTTATTTTATAACTGGTAGTTTGTACCTCTTAATCCACTTTACCTATTTCACCACCCCATGCCTCTCCCCTTGGGCAACCACGAGTTGGTCTACTGTATCTGCAAGTCTGTTTCTGTTTTATTATATTTGTTCATTTGTTTTGATTTTTTTCATATATAAGTGAAAACATACAGTACTTGTCTTTTTCTGTCTAACTTATTTCACTAATCATGATACCCTTCAGGTCCATTCATGTCTACACAAATGGAAAAATTTCCTCATATTTTTTGGCTGAATAATATATATATATCACATCACATTTTATTTATCCATTCTTCTGTTGATGGGCATTTAGTTTGCTTCCATATCTTGGCTATTGACATTAGGGTGCATGTGTATTTTCAAATCAGTGTTTTCTTTTCTTCAAATAAAAACCAGAAGTGGAATTGCTAGATCATATGAAAGTTCTATTTTAAATTTTTTGATGAACCTCCATACTGTTTTTATAGTGGCTGTACCAATTTACATTCCCACCAACAGTGTACTAGAGTTCCATTTTCTCCACATTCTCACAAACACGTTATTTTTTGTCTTTTTGACAGTAATCATTCTGACAGCTCATTGTGGTTTTGATTTGCATTCCCTGTTGATTAGTGATGTTGAGCATCTTTCCAAGGGCCTGTTGGCTATCTGTGTGTCTTCTTTTCTGTTGCATTCTTATACACTAACAATGAACTATTAGAAAGAAAAATCAAGAAAACAATTCCATTTACAATTCAATGAAAAAGAATAAAATACCTAGGAATAAATTTACCAAAGAGGTGAAATACCTATGCTCTGAAAACTATAAGACATTGGTGAAAGAAATTGAAGATGATACAAATAAAGGAAAAGATATTTTCTGTTCATAGATTGGGATAATTTAATATTGTTAAAATTTCCATAATGCCCCAAGCAATCTACAGATTGAATGCAATCCCTATCAATATACTCATGGCATTTTTCATAGAACTAGAACAAATAATCCTAAAATTTGTATGAAACCATCAAAGACTCCAATAGCCAAAGCGATCTTGACAAAAAGGAACAAAGCTCAAGATATCATGCTCCATGACTTCAAACTGTACTACAAAGTTATAATAATTAGAAAAGTATGGTACTGGCACAAAAACAAACACATAGATCAATGGAACAGGATAGAGAGGCCAGAAATAAACCTACCTACCTATGGTCAATTAATCTACAACAAAAGAGGCAAGAATATATAATGGGGAAAAGAGAGTCTCTTCAATAACTGTTGTTGGAAAAACTGGACTGCTAGCTACATGTGAAAGAATGAAACTAGACCATTTTCTCACACTATATACAAAAATAAACTCAAAATGGATTAGAGACTTTTAAATGTAAGACTTGAAAACATAAAGCTCCTGGAAGAAAACATATGTAGTACAATCTTTGACATTGGTCTTAGAATATTTTTTGAATATGTCTCCTCAGGCAAGGCAAACAAAGGCAAAAATAAACAAATGGGATCAAATCAAACTAAAAGCTTTTGCATAGGGACAGAAACCATCAATAAAAGATAAAAGCAGCCTATTGAATAAGAGAAGGTATTTGCAAGCTCTATGCCTGATAAGATGTTAATTGCCAAAATATATAAAGAACTTATATATATCAGTATTGACAAAACAATCTGATTAAAAAATGTGTAGAGAACCTAAATAGATGTTTTTTCCAAAGAATACATAATCTTCTCTTCTTAAAAAGACATTAATCATTTTGGATTAGGGCCCACATATACAACCTCATTTTACCTTAAATACCTCTTTAAAGGCTCTTTCTCCAAATACATCACATTCTGAGGTACTAGGGGTTAGGACTTCAACATATAAATTGCCGGGGTGTGGGGGACAGCCACTATACTATTTTTCTGACATTTTATTTTTCTGGTTTGTTTTCTTTCTTTCTTTCTTTCTTTCTTTCTTTCTTTCTTTCTTTCTTTCTTTCTTTCTTTCTTTCTTTCTTTCTTTCTTTCTTTCCTTCTTTCTTTTTTTTTTAAACTTCTGTTACTTAAAAGATGTAACCTCTAGACTGATTCTCTAATAGCTTTTTTCACTATCTACAATCTTTTAGTTATACTTACTAGGACATTTTCTCAGGTTTATCTTCCCTCCTTTACATTTCTACCATTATGTTTTCAATTTCCACAGCTCACTCACTCTTTTATTTTAATATGTACTACTTTATCTTTTTATTGATGCTAATAATGGATTTTAATAATTTTTTAGCATTGCCTATTTGTCTTTAAATTTCCTCTTTGATTTTATCTCCTCTTTAAATCTAGAGGTGTTCCATTTAATCCTCATGATCACTGACTATGGGCTCATGTTTAAGAGTGAATTACTGAATAGCTTTTTATGACAGGAAATTGTTGAGAATGATGTTCCCTGTAGGATTAGCTGGTTCAAATGAGAGAATTTTTACTTTCAGTATTTTTAAGTCTTGGTCTCCTCAGCTGGTCAGATTCATCAGAGGAAAGTTTTCCCACTTCCTGCCTGGAGAGTTTAAAACAGTATGCCAAAATTTGGGGAACTATGTGGTAGAAGTGGGTTAGGGTCTTGTCACTTGATATATAGAAAATCCCATAACTTTGATGATGGTTATTTTTATGTGTCAAGTTGACTGGGCCATGAGGTGCCTAGGTGGTATTTGCTTAAACCTTATTCTGAGTGTGTCTTTGAGCAAGCTTCTGGATGTGATTAACATTGCCCTCTTCAATGTGGGTTGGATTCATCCAATCAGTTGAGGGCTTCCACAAAAAGTGGAGAATTGTACACTCTTTCTCTCCCTCCTTCCCTTGCTTTCTCCCTCTTTCCCTTTCCTTGACTGTCTTTTAGCAGTGACACTGGTCTTCTCCTGAGCCTCCAGACTCAGGCTAAAACTATACCATCAGCTCTCCTGGGTCTTCAGCTTGCTGACTGCAATCTTGAGACTTCTCAGCCTCCATAATTGAATGAGACAGTCCCTTATAATAAAACTCATATGTACATATGTATACATCCTGTTGGTTCTGTTTCTCTGAAGAACCCAAAATAATACAATCCCATGTTTACATGAGAGTAGTATCTATCACCAGTTCTGCTACATGAGCCCCAGTATAGATTCCCTCTGATTCACTCTTGACAAAGAGAAAATGCTGTGGTAGGGAAACAAGCAGTTATCCAAGTTGTCTGGAAATTTAATTATTACCTAATATAGAGCTTTAAACATTTTATCCTAGTTTTATCCTGAACTGCAATTAGTTTGATTTTTTTTGAAACGAATCATCATCTCATACTATATAGCAAAATAAATTTCAGACAAATTCTAGAGTTAAAATTAGCAAATAAAGCCATATTGAGTAAAATAGGAATGTTTACTGTGTCTCTGGATTTGGAAACACTTTCAATACCTAAAAATCATTATATAGTTAAGAAAATTATCACATAAATGTAAGACTTTCATGTGAAAATACTCTAAAATAAAAATCAAACAAATTATAAAAATTGACAAAATGTTATGTTAACATGGGCTTATACAAATTATAAATATTAAAATTTAAATGGAAAAATTAGTAAAGCATAAGATCAGGCTACTGACAGAAGTAGAATTATAACTGATTATATCCTAATAAATATAAATATATATTTATAATTAAGATATAATTTCAAACCAAATTTAAATTAAGCATTACAAGTTAAAAACAAAAATATATTTTTGAGCCTGTTAAATTAGCAGAGGCTTTATAAATTTCAATATTGAATGATATTGATGATAGAGTAAGGCAGAGCCTCATATATTATTGGTGAGAAGCTAAAATTCTATTCTTTTTTTTAGAAAGCAATCTGGAAATATGTATCAAAATCTTTAAGAACATTAATTTTTACATAGCACAGTCTTAGAAATTTCTTTCTAAAGAAAATTCTAAAATAGTGAGATAGATTGTATTCAAGATATTTTTAATAATAAAAAAGTAAACAACTCAAATATCTGATTGAGCAGAAATAAACTTCAGATTGTTAAGCAGTCATTAAAAATATTCCATTCTAGAAACACCTTTTGTTCTCATGATGGTTAAGCCCAGGCTGGGAGTAAAAGGTTCATAAAACAACCATAAAAATGGTGCAAAACAAGCACCAAGATACATGCTGGGAAGGACAAACAGAAGGGTGTTATGAGGGGTGAGGGGAGAGAGTCATAATCAGAAACTATTTTAGTAATAACTTAAAGGCATTGGGGATCATGGGATCAATAATATGTAGAGATGGGCTCATAAACAGAAAAACATGGATGATCTGAAGTAATAGGGAAGTGCCAGTGGACTGGAGGTAATGACGTAAAGGAACAGATGGCATGAAGGAGTGGGAGGAGAGTAGAACTGAATGGAGCAAGTTTCAGAGTTCAAATCAAGGAGCTGGAAAACTAAGGCATTAAATGATATGCTATTTATCAAACAACTATAGTGGCTCTGAGATCTAATAGAGTGAGTGCAAATCATTAGCAGCAAGAGTGTGAGAATGATCCTGAAAACCAGTCATCTTTATAGGGATGAGAGTGAAGAAAGTCAGCTAGTGTATAACTCTCAATCTAAATATGTTTCCTGCAAGCCACTATAGGTTTTGAGCAGGAGTGATACTGTGTTATCCAGATGGTTTTTCCTGTGCTTAATGATTTTTATGTCATGTTGAAGGATCAAAATATATATCAGTTTTGCTATCTATTTAAATAGTGATTAGAAATTCAGATGTAAGAATTTACTCAGGTTTTCTTCTGGATGGAAAATTTTTGTTTCCCTTTGTTGATTTTTTTTGTTTTGTTTTGTTTGTTTGTTTGTTTGTTTTTTTGGTATGTCTAGAAGAGATGAAATACTCTGTGACACTGGAGTAGAAAAAAAAAACCTGGAACTTTCTTTTTAGTTCATTTATTACAACTTGGATTGACATTGAAAAAATAGGCAGAGTCTAGGCATTTAACTTTATGTCTTCAAATCTCTAAGATCTCCAATGGTAAGCTGTGCTATTATGTTCTTTCACAATTAAATTTAATACATTTTGTCAATTAAACTATGACATATTGACAATTTTATATGAATTTCTAATTCAGTAATGTTAAAATACTAAAATGTGTACCTTCGACTTGATGAAAAATGCTAATTAAATATATTGTTGAATGGATTTATAGGGAAGATGAAATTTTGAAGTAAATGTGTGTGCATTGACAATCCTTGAAGCAGAATGGAATGGAGATCATGCTATATTCCCTTTCTGGGTGGTATCTTGAATCTTTTAAAAAGTGATATGAACTTTCCTGATTTGAAGTAATATTTTAAACTAAAGTCATATGTTTTAAAGTCAATTATAAGTTTATCTCCATTTTTAACTTTGGTGTATATAAATAAAAGTTCAAAGCTGTATCTTCAATTTTCTTTTGATATCTTGACTATTTGTAAAGGAGGATTATTTTGCAGTTTCATAAAAGATTATTCTAAAACTGATATGCAAACTTTTATTTGGATATTGTTTTGGGACTGCCCTTAAACTAAAACTTTCCTTGTTCACTTAATATCAAGTCAGATAAAAATCATAATTTCCTTTGAAATAAAAAGGGTAAAGAACTTGTGACTGTATAAGAATTACACAAATATAAGCTTTCATCTATTTAAAAATATCATGTCACATTACCCTGAGTGGTTTCTATTCCTCAAAAACATTCAAGCCCATTTGCCATCACAACTTTTCCTCTATATTAAGGGACTACATCTTGATTGATTCTGTTTCTTTTATATAAATTCCTGGATATATTATTGGAATTCTATGATTATTCTCTTAATTATCAAGCTCATTATTATGGATACATGCATTCATAATCATATTTTATTTATTACCTTCCTCTCTATAAAGTAAAAACCTATGCTTGTTTTGTTCTCTTTGTCAGAATAGTTGTCAAATTTACCTATATCCTTAAGGTAAAATTTACTCTAAAAGTATCCATCTATTCATTCGCATCCTCATTGTGCAAATATTGGTTGAGCAACAATGATGGTGAGGCATTGGGGATACAAATAAGATCACACACACACATAAACCCTACACCAAGGTACTCTGAGTCTAGAGGAGAAGATAACCATAAAGACTATCATATTTAACAAAACATTTATAAAAATGGAAATATGGGTAAGACACAGTGACTGCACAAAGGAGGAAATGATCACCTTAGCCTACAACAATCAAAGAATCCTTGGTAGAGAGGGTAATGATTAATCTAAGGTTTCAAAGATGAATATAAATTCTCCAAAAAGGTAATTGGTTTCTGGTAGAAATAAAGGGCAGAGCATTCCATATAGAGTCAAAACTTATGCAGAGATATGGAAGTACAGGGTGTGGAATGATTGAGTACTCCAAATATTACAAAATTCTGAAATATATTTTTTGAGAAAGTGAATGAGTAGTGATGATGCTAGAAGGAAGGAAGTCATACAGTAAGGGTCACATGTGCCTTTTAACTAGTTTGGAGTTATTCTGTAGATGATAAATGATCATTGAAAATTATTATGTATATTTGCAATTTAGTCTATAGTAAGAATTAGAAAGGACAATTTAGGATAGTACCCATTAAGAGGTTATTTTATAATTTTTGATTATGGCCATTCTGACTGGTGTGAGGTAATATCTCATAGTTTTGATTTGCATTTCTCTAATAATTAGTGATGTTGAGCATATTTTTCATGTGCTTCTTGGCCATCTGTATTACTTCTTTAGAGAAATGTTTATTTAGGTCTTCTGCCCATTTTTTGATTGTTTTGGTTGTTTGTTTTTTTCATATTGGTACGCATGAGCTGTTTATAAATTTTGGAGATTAATCCCTTGTCAGTTGCATCATTTGCAAATATTTTCTCCCACTCTGTGGGTTGTCTTTTCATTTTGTTTATGGTTTCCTTTTCTGTGCAAAAGCTTTTGAGTTTAATTAGGTCCCATTTGTTTGTTTTTATTTCCATTACTCTAGGAAACGGATCAAAAAAGTTATTGCTGCCACAATGGAGAACAATATGGAGATTCCTTTAAAAACTAAAAATAGAGCTACCATATCATCCAGCAATGCAGAGAAAACCATGGTTCAAAAGGATACATGCACCCCAATGTTCATTGCACTGCCATTTACAATAGCCAAGACATAGAAGCAACCTAAATGTCCATCTACAGATGAATAGATAAAGAAGATGTGGTACATATATACAACGGAATATTACTCAGCCATTAAAATGAATGAAATTTGCAGCAACATGGATGGACCCAGAGATTATCATACTAAGAGAAGTAAGCCAGAGAAAGACAGATATCATATGATATCACTTATATGCAGAATTTTTTTTTTAAATGATACAAATGAACATATTTACAAAACAGAATCAGACTCACAGACTTAGAAATTGCACTTATGGTTACCAGAGAGGAAGGGGTGTTGAGAGGAATAGGTTGGGAGTTTGAGATTGATAGATACACACTGCTATATATAAAATAGATAACCAACAAGGACCTACTGTACAGCACAGGAAACCTTGCTCAATAATCTGTAATAACCTAAATGGGAAAAGAATTTGAAAAAGAATAGATACATGTATATGTATAACTGAATCACTTTGTTGTACACTCGAAACTAACACAACATTGTTAATCAACTATACTACAATATAAAATAAAAAAATTTTTAAAGAGGTTATTTCAGTAAAACCAGGCAAGAGCAAATGAGGTTCTCAACTACAAAATAAAATACATCCAACTTGGAAGGGAAGAAGTAATACTGTCACTATTTGGAGATGACATGATACTTTATATAGAAAACCCTAAAGTCTCCACCAAAAAACTGTTAGATGTAATAAAAAAATTCAGTCAAGTTGTGGTGTACAAGATTAATAAATAGAAATCTGTCACATTTCTTTACACTATAACGAACTATCAGAAAGTTTAAAAATCTCATTTAAAATCACATCAAATACAATAAAATATCTAGGAATAAACTTAACCAAAGAGGTGAAAGACCTATACTCTGAAAACTATAAAACGTTATTGAAGGAAACTGAAGATGATACAAAGAAATGGAAAGATATCCTGTGCTCTTGGATTGGAAGAATTAATATTTTTGAAATGTCCATACTACCCAAAGCAATCTACAACTTTAATTCAATCCTTATCAAAATGCCCATGACCTTTTTTCATAGAACTAGAACAAATAATATTAAAATTTATATGGAACCACAAAAGACCCTGAATTGCCAATGCAATCTTGAGAAAAAAGAACCAAAGTGGAGGCATCACCCTCCCAGACTTCAGACTATACTACAAATCTACAGTAATCAAAGTAACATGGTACTGGCAGTAAGACAGACACATAGATCAATGGAAAAGAACAGAAGGCCCAGAAATAAATCCAGGCACCTATGGGCAATTAATGTATGTCAATTCAGTGGAAAATAAATTCATTTGATTTTTTTGGGTTGCGTTGCATATTACTGCTCAATTAATCTTCTAATTCACAGGGAAACAAAGCAAAACAAGAGCAAAAAATAAGGAGAAAGCCATCAGACAAAAATGCCCTCAAGTTCCTTTCTCTGCTCACCATTTTATCTACATTTAAATATTATTTTCCTCTTCTTTCTTATCTTTGTGTAGGTGTTGTCCCCCCTTGGATCTAGGGTAAAATATGCTGCTGTTGTTTTGCATCTTTCCTACCTCCTCTAATGGATCTCTTCCCTAGTCCACATCTTTATCTTCTCCCTCTTTATTTGTTCTTTCCTTCAGCATATAGACATGTTTAAGTCATTCCCAACTCATATTCTTCTAAACCACATTTCTTGCATTTCTCTATATATTTCGTTTTTGTTTGTTTTAAGGTCAAGCTCTTAGAAGAGAAATCTAGACCTCTGTCCACACCAACTTCACCCCTATGAATTCTTGAGTTATCTGTGACCTCCTAGGGTCATCGTGTATATTCCTGTTTCAAAGCTTCCCAAGACCACATGCACATTCAGTAATTCACTAGAAAGACTCACAGGGATAAGCATATACTCACTGCTGACTTTACTACCGTGACAGAGTAAGGATCTACAGATGGATCAGTAGGGAGAAAAGAAACAGGTAGAGTCTGAAGGAATCCATGTGTAGGCTTCCTATGTTCTCCCCTTCCCAGAAGGGGTTACTAGAGTATACTCTCCCTCCAGCAGTGACAGAGCAGCCACATGTGTGTAGCATTCTTGCCCAGGAAAGTCCATTTGAGACTTGGGGTTTAGGAGTTTTATTGAGGACTGGTCATGTAGGCATTCTCTGCGTAGCAACTAGGAAAATTCCAGAGTCCCAATAGGAAAGCAGGTGTTCATCATCAACACATTGTTTGTACAGTCTAGGCAGAGAGAAACCACATAACTTACTAACTCAGCAAATGGCATCATCATTCTTGCAGTTTTTACAGCAAGAAGCCTTGTTAGACATCCTAGACTGATCCATTTCCCACATCCAACACAAGTTGATCTGAATCACATAGATTCTACCTCCTTAATTTCCATATCATTTTCCTTTTCTTTACTGTTACAGCCTTCATTTGTGTTCTATGTTCTCCCATATCATTACTTGTTACCTAATTACTTTAGTAGTTCTCTAAATGTTCTGCCTAACTCCAGACCAGATACCTGAAAATTCATTCTTCATACCAGCTGCCTTTCTGAATCTCATATTTCATATAGGTGAAATGGGAATGCTAATAGTCCTGTCCTCATAAAACTGTTGTGAAGAGTAATTGAGATAGCAAATATAAAATGCTTAGCACAAAGTAAATATAAATAAACATAAGCATTAATTATTAATGTTGTTGTTAACATCATATTTTTTAAAATTAAAGTTTTTAAAAAGACTAATTGATCTTGTTACATCACTGAATATTACCAATGGCTCAAGAAGATCATCAGGATATAGTCATAACTCCTTACTTTGACACCTAAAAGAGGTGCACTCTTAGTTTCAGTCACAGTCATTTGGGAAGTTCCAAATAGTCAATTTTCTCATTCTTAAACCTTCTACATGCTGGTCCTTTCATCTGAAATTCTCTTACCTTATTCATTTCCTTTTCTGACCCCTTTTTATCTCAATAACTTCTTCTCATGCAAAAAGATTAAACCTAAAACATTATCTCTCCAGGAAGGTTTTTCTGCTCTCCGAGGCTAGGTTATGTACCTTTACCACCACAACTTATGACTATCTCTACATACATATATCACACACTATTGTAATTATCTGCTTAAAATTGTCTATTTTCATAATTAAACCTGAGGATTTTGAAGACAAGAACTCTATCTGATTCATCATTGTGTCTTCCCCTCAGTTCAGGGTCTGGTATGAACAAAACGTTTGACAAATGTGTTCTGAACCAGTAAAATCAAAGGAGTGGGATATAACCGTAGAAGCAGCTTCAAAGTTTAACAGAAGATTCAGTGATTCACATTAGAAGAAACTAAAGTACAGATAAAATATAGCTTAACTTTTCTATATAGCTGAATCATCCGTTTAGCTTTTTAGAAAATTTAAATAGGCTAGACTAAATTAAATGGAGATACTTTTCTGGAGCAAGATTCTTCTGAATAGCCTAGAATGGTCTGATTTTTCTATTTCCCTCCCAAAGTCCTAAACCCTGTTTTAGTACTCACATCAGCATGGGCACAAAATATCTTACCTGTGCCAGAAGCAATGAAGATAGCATTTGCATCAATGCCTGTTCCAGAGCTGGTCTGGTACTCCACAGGTCTTTTTAAGAGAGAGCAGTAGCACCAAGAATGATTTTGCATGGGAGAAGAGAGAGCATTTGGGGAAATAGAGAGTGACTGAGTTAACCCTGGACTTTTCACCATTCTGGCGTGGAAAGAAAGATGGGGGTTATACCTTTGTGTGAGGTATGTCGATACTTCTGAAGACTCCAGTAAGAATCATGGAATTTAAGAAAAACCTGCCACGTCTGGCTTTCCATTGTGACATAAACAAGAAAGGAGTAGAGATGATCTTTGAATAAGTTTTCTTATAGGCAACAAACTTTATTTTGTAGACCATAAAATAGATCAGGTCAGTTAAAAGCTGACTCGAAATCGCACAAGTAAGAGTAACATTTCCCACCCAGTTCAGTAATCCCAATGTCTGTGTTCTCTTTGCTGTACTGAACTCTAGCACCCCTGGTGGACAGGTGTAGCAGAGGTATAGTGCACCTTTCAGGACTGGCCCTCATTCCCCCAACTGCAAGGAGTGTTTCTTGGTGATGGCTCAGAGCTATTTCTTTCTGTATTTGTCCTCAGATAAAGGAAACTGCCTCGCCTTTATGGTCCCTGGGTGAGACCAGCCTGCATCCACTGATTGGTCAAGGAGTTATATATAAAGACTTTGCCCCGTGTTTCAATTTGGGACACTGAATGTATGAACATCTCAGCTCAGGGGTCTCAGTGCAATTGGCTGAAGCTTTTGTTGCAAACATAGCACTACAATTTGTAGTAGAATTTCTTCTGCATAATAATGTTTTCCTTACTTCCTTATAGCTACTGTTCCCTTGATTGTACTTTCACTGCACTGACCAAAGATAGGTTACTTTCTCTATGTAATATAACATCCCAGATATCTAAATTCTATGGACAACATTAAGGAAATGATGGAATGGAAGTTTCACCGTATTTATTGATAGTTGTTCATCTTTATCTAGGAGATTGGGTAATAAAGATGAATAAGTAATTGAACTAAAATGACTTGCACGTTAGAATATACAATGATGAAGAAACAACTTGATCTTTTGTGAATAAAATATAATATCACATGTAACAATTCCAAGGAAAGAAATATAGCAAAGCTGATTCATTTAAGTTGCTACTAACGAATACATTGCATTTTCTACTACATTTTTGTTTTATAGTTAAATCACTATTTTTATGACAGTTATTCAAAATCACAGCTACAACTGAATTTTTATTGTTTTCCCTCCCAGGCACTCCATTAATCATCTTGTGTTTTCCTTGGTTTATTCTCTTATTCTTCCTAATGTATTCATAAAATTTTGCATTAATCATGGATGTAAGAGACTTTTAGAACTCGAAGAGGTTGTGAAATCCATTTTCCCCAAACTCCTCACTTTGTGAATGAGAAAAGAGAGTTCTGGAAAGATTATGAATCCTGACATGATCTGACTCCTGCTTTCCTTCCTTCCCTTTTCCCATTATGATCCAACTATACTGGCCGCTGGAACCTGTCAAGCACATTTCCTCCTCTTGGAATGCTGAACTCACAGAAGCTGTAAATGGCCACTCAACTAAAGAGCCACTTAGTCATTTGCTATTTGAATCTAATTCCCAGTTCAGTGTTTTGTTTCCTACAACTTCTTACTAATGAGAATTCACTCAAATTTATGAAACACTGCTATGCACAAGGCATTTTGTTAGTCATTACGGGAAATTCAGATATTACAATATCATCTTTGCCGTGTCTATAGTCCTTTGTTCATTGAAATTCTTCATGCTTTTAAGCTCATTTTCATCTGTCCTGCTTCACTCTTTCCTGATATTTATTCTTGTTCCTTTTTTTTTGCTTTACTTCATTAATGAAAATGGCTATTTCATCTTTATATAACTATGCTGTCTTGCCTTTGTAAAAGTACCTTAAGGTCTTAAACCTCAGATACTCCATGCTAAACCATTAAGTGTGGAGCACTGAGTTTATTTTTCGATGGCCATATTTTTACTGCTCTTATGGGAAGTCTATGTTTAAACTAACCATCTACAAGAGAAATAGATGAATATAACAAAACTTCCATATGTTATAAAACTCAGAAGTTACAAGGCAGAAATTTAATAAATTCTCAGCCCAGGTTCATAAATGACAAACATAAATGTTAAAATGGCAAAAATGTAGAGCTCTATATCTCTCTAGCTCATTGTTCTCTCTCAACAAATTAAACCTACCAATGTAAAAATGCCAAATGCCCATTGAACCATTTCCAAGTTAATAACACTTTGTATGAATCCATTTAGATTTCCCCCTCAATCTGGAACATTTAATATCATTTCAAACCCCATCAGTTTGATTATAAATGAAATGTAGTGGCATTTCCAGGGTGCAAACGCCACAAAATGGATCCAATTACCAAATTTGCAAACGGTGTTTTAGCATGAAATAACTTGAGTTTACCCATCATAATATTGCAAATGGATTTAAAATGAGGGAGGTAATTTTTGTGCATCTGAGACCACACATCTTTTCTTTAATTATTAAGATATTTGGTTTAGGTTTTCACAGCCAGGAATGTGTCAAACAACCATGGATAAAAAGTGTAAAAAGTGGTTCATTATGTTTTATATATACAAAAATTTGAGACTGCCAACATTTTACTTTGATCAGCATTTCCAAATTATGTTCTGTGTAACACAACTTCTACAAGGTACTTGTAGATAGTCTATGAGGAAAAAAAGTTTCTTTGGAGTAATAAGTTAGGGAAATGCTGCACACAATATTTCACTCTTCGGTTATGCGAATTCCTACAGGCAAGAAATTCTTGCTGAGATTTCTCTTTCTAAGATAGTTTTTGACTAGTTCAGTCAAATTTATAGAAACAGAATAGAAAAGTGGTTGTTAGGAGCTTGGGAGTGGGGGAAATTGACAGAGTTTGGTAAAAAGGATTTTCAGTTATAAGATGAATAAGGTCTGAAAATCTAATGTATAACATGGTCTCTATAGTTGATAATATTGTATTTTATAACTGAAATTTGCTAATAGAGTAGTACTTAAAGGTTTAAATGTTGTCACAGTAAATAAAGTAAATGTGTTAGTGTTAATTAACTTGCTGGGAGAAATCCTTTCACAATGTGTACATATACCAAATCATTATGTAATACACTTTATATAACTTCTAATTTTATTTGTCAATTATGCCTCAAGAAATATGGAAAAAAATCAACACATTTTAATTCTTATGAATCAAATATAATCAAGAAAGTAAAAACCACCCTACCGATTTTAAATGTGAGGAGTATTTTACAAATAAATTTTTGCATAGCTGAGAGAAAAGTTAATAAGTCTAACTTGAGACAATGAGGCAACCCAGAAGTTAGCAATTCAGAAAACTACTACCACCTCTAGGTGGGTGGCATCATTAGAGACAGGATCAGAGGTCACCAGACAAAATTCAGACGTATGGGAGACCAGCCTAGAGAACTGGGACTATGGAGAACATGCCTCTCCTGTTAAAGCTTGCAACTAAAGGAAAGTTCCATTTGAGGCTGGAAATACCATGTTCACAGAGATAGAGGGCTAGAAATACCCTGGTCTCTCCCGTCCTAACACCTTCCAATCCTTACCAGACATCCTATAGCCAGAAGCCTGTTGGCAAAGGTGCTGAGAAATGAAGCCCCTTATGTTACAAAGTAAATTATGGGAACGACAGGGGGTGAATCTGAAAGGAAACAGGAAAAGGACTAATATATGGAGTCAGTGTTTTATGGAACCCAGCCGGAAAATACTGACAGGTTGTTTTAATCATCAGTAATATAATCAATTTTCCAATAAATGTTTAATGATTATAATACTACTTTTAAGTAAATTTCACGATTAAGGCAATCCAATTTTCTGATTTTTTTGACATATATTTATATGTATGTATATCAGCCAGGGTTCTCCAGAGAAACAGAGCTAATTGGATATAACTTCGTACCCATATCTATATCTATAACTGTAACTCTACTATATATCTTTCTCTATCATCTATTTATTTATCTACTAATCTATCTATCATTTACTTATCTATAGAGAGAAGAGAATAAGATTTATTATATGGAATTGGTTCATATGATTAGGAGGCTGAGAAAGCCCACTATATGCTGTCTGCATGCTGGAGATCCAGGAAAGCCAGTGAAGTAGATCCAAGCCCTGAGAGCTGGAGAGCCAGTGGTGTGGATTCCAGTCTGAATATGATGGGCTGAAAACCAAAAGATCTGAAGACAGACGAACATCATGTTTGAGTTCAAATAGGCAGAGAGTGAATTCAACCTTCCTCCACCTTTAAGTTCCATTCAGGCCTTAAACTATGTGGATAATGCCCACCCACATGGGGAGGGCCATCTGCTTTACTCAGTTTACCAATTAAATGCTAATCTCTTCTGGAAACACACTCGCAGACACACCCAGAAATAATGTTTAACCGAATATCTGGGCATCCCATGGTCCAGTCAACCTGACATATAAAATTAGCCACCACAGTATCACATTAGTTAGAAAAGACTATAAGAGTTCTAATGGATACACATAAATTTAGGCCAAAAATTATCAGAATCAACCAAAAAAGAATGGTGTTTATTTGAATGCCATTTTGGAAAACTTTCTGGCTAACCAAATGAGGAAGTTTATCTCTTCGGATGACATTTTATGAAGCTCACTTACCTGTTAATAAAGAGTATACATGCAAACATCCTCAACAAAATACTAGCAATCAGAATCCAACAGCACATTTAAAAGGATCATGCACCATGATCAAGAGAGGTTTACTCCAGGAATGCAAGGATTCTTCAATACATGCAAATCAATCAATGTGATACACCATGTTAACAAACTGAAGGATAAAAACCATATTATAATCTCAATAGATGCAGAAAAAGCTTTTGAAAAAAATTCAACACCCAGTTATGATAAAAACTCTCCAGAGAGTAGGCTTAGAGGGAACTTATCTCAACATAATAAAGGTCATATATGAGAAACCCACAGCCAACATCATTCTCAATGGTGAAAAAATGAAACCATTTCCTTTAAAATCAGGAAGAAGACAAGGATGCTCACTCTCACCATTATTATTCAACATAGTTTTGGAAGTTTTAGGCACAGCAATCAGAGAAGAAAAAGAAATAAAGGAATCCAAATCGGAAAAGAAGTAGAGCTGCCATTGTTTGCAGATGACATGATACTATACATAGAGAATCCTAAAGATGCTACCAGAAAACTACTAGGGGTAATCAATGAATTTGGTAAAGTAACAGGATACAAAATTAATGCACAGAAATCTCTTGCATTCTTATACACTAATGATGAAAAATCTGAAAGAGAAATTAAGAAAACACTCCCATTTACCATTGCAACAAAAAGAATAAAATATCTAGGAATAAACCTACCTAAGGAGACAAAAGACCTGTATGCAGAAAACTATCAGACACTGATGAAAGAAATTAAAGATGATACCAACAGATGGAGAGATATACCATGTTCTTGGATTGGAAGAATCAACATTGTGAAAATGACTATACTACTGAAAGCAAACTACAGATTCAATGCAATACCTATCAAACTACCAATGGCATTTTTCACAGGACTAGAACAAAAAATTTCACAATTTGTATGGAAACACAAAAGAACCCAAAGAACCAAAGGAATCTTGAGAAAGAAAAACGGAGCTAGAGGAATCAGGCTCCCGGACTTCAGACTATTCTACAAAGCTACAGAAATCAAGACAGTATGGTACTGGCACAAAAACAGAAATATAGATCAATGGAACAGGATAGAAAGCCCAGAGATAAACTCACGCATATATGGTCACCTTATCTTTGATAAAGGAGGCAAGAATATACAATGGAGAAAAGACAGCCTCTTCAATACGTGGTGCTGGGAAAACTGGACAGCTACATGTAAAAGAATGAAATTAGAACACTTCCTAACACCATACACAAAAATAAATTCAAAATGGATTAAAGACCTAAATGTAAGGCCAGACACTATAAAACTCTTAGAGGAAAACATAGGAAGAACATTCTTTGACATAAATCACAGCAAGATCCTTTTTAACCTACCTCCTAGAGAAATGGAAATAAAAACAAAAATTAAAAAATGGGACCTAATGAAACTTAAAAGCTTTTGCACAGTGAAGGAAACCATAAACAAAATGAAAAGACACCCCTCACAATGGGAGAAAATATTTGCAAATGAATCAACTGACAAAGGATTATTCTCCAAAATATACAAGCAGCTCATGCAGCTCAATATCAAAAAAACAAACAACCCAATGCAAAAATGGGCAGAAGACCTAAATAGACATTTCCCCGAAGAAGAGATACAGATGACCAACAAACACATGAAAGGATGCTCAACATCACCAATCATTAGAAAAATGCAAATCAAAACTACAATGAGGCATCACCTCATACCAGTCAGAATGACCATCATCAAAAATCTACAAACAATAAATGCTGGAGAGGGTGTGGAGAGAAGGAAACCCTCTTGCACTGTTGGTGGGAATGTAAATTGATACAGCCACTATGGAGAACAGTATGGAGGTTCCTTAAAAAACTAAATATAGATCTAGCATATTACCCAGCAATCCCACTGCTGGGCATATACCCTGAGAAAACCATAATTCAAAAGAGTCATGTACCAAAATGTTCATTGCCACTCTATTTACATTAGCCAGGACATGGAAGCAACCTAAGTGTCCATAGACAGATGAATGGATAAAGAAGATGTGGCATATATATACAATGGAATGTTACTCAGCCATAAAAATAAATGAAACTGAGTTGTTTGTAGTGAGGTGGATGGACCTAGAGTCTGTCCTACAGAGTGAAGTAAGTCAGAAAGAGAAAAACAAATACTGTATGCTAACACATATATATGGAATCTAAAAAAAAACAATGGTTCTTTTGAACCTAAGGGCAGGACAGGAATAAAGACACAGACATAGAAAGTGGACTTGAGGACACAGGGAAGGGGAAGGGGAAGCTGGATGAAGTGAGAGAGTAGCATTGACATATATACCCTACCAAATGTAAAATAGATAGCTAGTGGGAAGCAGCAGCATAGCACAGGGAGATCAGCTCAGTGCTTTGTGATCACCTAGAGGGATGGGATAGGGAGAGTGGGAGGGAGACGCAAGAGGGAGGTGATATGGGGATATATGTATACGTATAGCTGATTCACTTTGTTATACAGCAAAAACTAACACAGCAATGTAAAGCAGTTATACTCCAATAAAGATGTTAAAAAAAAAAAAAAGAGTAATGCTTGTTTAAACAGTGGGTTTTTTTTACGTGTGTGTTTCTCTCACTGCTCATACAGCATACCTAGTTCCTGCCTTGGCTCCAAATCATAGCCAGATGAACAGTTATGTCTACTTGGTTAATTATGTCTGATTTACAATACCTGAAGTTGCTGAATAATTTAGACTAATGGTACCAACACGTAGAATTAAGTGACAGGACCTAAACAATATTATTGATAAATTTCATACAGATTTACTTAACAAGTAACTTAGACACCTGGAGCCATTAGCAATATGGAGGCCATCTTTGTAACCTTGTTTAGATCCCAATCTATTCTTACCAGGTATTTGTAATCACTTCTCATCCTTCCTTAGTCTCAGGTATCTTTTTCTTCAATTCCACCTAACCACTGACATTTACTGAAAAGTTACTATATGCCAGGCCCTATACATCCGAGATCTTCTTTACATTTTATCCTATTTAAAACGCTTGAGGTAAGAATTATTATCCCAGGTGAAGAAAATAAGACTCAAAACAGTTGTGTTATAGCACAATAACAAATATTAAATCTTATATTTAAACACATGTCCCCTTTTATACTGTGATCAATGTTGTCACTGCAAGGACCCTCAAAAATTCTCTTCGTATTACTTGTATGTTATTACCCTCCATTTATTTACTTACTGAAAAGCAATTATTAATTGCCTACTCTGTGCCTGTCTTGCTGAACTTACAATGACTTACTTTTGGCAGATACCAAGGTTTTGGCTCTATTTTACTATCTGCTTTGGACTTTTTTAAGACTATTTTTTTAGGGAAGAATTTTAGATTCACAATAAAATTGAGAGGAAGGTAAAGAGATTTTGCAGAGATTCCCCCCCACCCCGTGCCTACACATGCATATGCATGTAGATAGCTTCCCCCATTATTAACATTCCCCACTAGAGTGGTATATTTGTTATAATTGATGAACATACATTGATATGTCATAATCAATAGTTTACATTAAGGTTTACTCTTGGTGTTACACATTTTGTGCATTTGGACAGATGTATAATGATATGTATCCATTGTCCTAGTATCATACAAACTAGTTTCACTGCCCTGAAAGTCCTCCATGTGCCACCTATTCATCACTCCTCCCTAATCCCCACTGCTTTGGATTTAAGAACATATGCATGTTACAACATGTAGTGTTTGTGTTTGTTTTTCTTTGTAATCAATTTCCTTTGCTGCAATTTGCACGTTATACTTAAATGTATACTTCCTATGACCATCTGTTCCTCTCCTACCCAAAATTCAAGTAACTAACTAAATACCCAATCACTTAACTAAGAGAGCTTGGATTTCCCAGTCCTCTATGGAAATCCTTTCTAAGTTTCATAGCTGAAGGATAAACACTGTCATTAGTTGCCTCTTTCTTGTTTGTATATTTTTGACCAACATGACTAGACTAGCTACATAACTAAAGTGACACATGGTGATCACGGGTCTCATATCCAGTATGTGCTTATTGATAATTTAATCTTTCAGATTTTACTGACTTCCAGTGTCTGCACTGTCTTTCTATGATATCTATCACTAATGGAATACTTATAAGCCAAGCTGTGTCCTAGGCACTTTCTGTATGTTATTGGTTTAATACTCCCCCACAACAATCTGATGTAGATATTATTACTATTTCAATCTTATAATAAAGAAACGGAAGAAAACTTGTTACTGGTATATAGTGAAGTTTCTTTCATCTGTTCAGTTTAAAATCCTTGGAGCCAACCTGAAGTTCTCTCTTTCTGTCATACTTATATCTAATCAAATAACAGATACCACTGGTGTTACTTTCAAAATATATCCAATTTATAAATATTTCTCACTCCCTTTAGTCTTACCTCTCTGTTCCAAACTGCTATTATTTCTTTTTTTTTTTTAAATGAGATTTCTTGGATTATTGGTCTGCTTTTATATTTTATTTATTTATTTATGGCTGTGTTGTGTCTTCGTTTCTGTGCGAGGGCCCTCTCCAGTTGCGGCAAGCGGGGGCCATTCTTCATCGCGGTGCGCGGGCCTCTCACCATTGCGGCCTCTCCTGTTGCGGAGCACAGGCTCCAGACGCGCAGGCTCAGTAACTGTGGCTTACGGGCCCAGCCGCTCCGCGGCATGTGGGATCTTCCCAGACCAGAGCTCGAACCCGTGTCCCCTGCATTGGCAGGCGGACTCTCAACCACTGCGCCACCAGGGAAGCCCCTGCTATTATTTCTTTTCTGGATTATTAAAGTAGTCTTCTAGCCAGTATTTTTGCATCTGCCCACGTCCTTTACCTCTCTCCTTACTCTATACCACCAACTCCAGTTCTTCACTCTAAGTATACAAAGTAAACTTTACAAAATTTGTCAGACAATATCATCTCTCTATTCAGACTCTGCAATGCTTCATTTCATCTCATTCAAAGTAAAAGCTGAAGTTCTAACAATGGAGGAGTGGCCAAGATAGCAGAATAGAGCAAATAATGATGAGAATGACCTGAAGGCTAGCAAAGAATATTTTCCACAACTAAGGATATAAAGAATTATACAACAAGTTGCAGTATAGCGAAGAAACCCCCTCCCCTCAAATGTAGGAAACCCACAGTTGAGAGGATAGTCACAACTGCAGAGGTTCCCCCAAGGAATGTGTGGTCCAAGGCCTACATTGAGCTCCCCAAACTGGGGATCATGCACCAGGCAAATAAGCCCTGATTATGTATGATTTTGAAGGCCAATAGGCCTTGGTACAGGAGTGGTAGAGGGCTATAGAAAACAGAAATTCCACTCTTAAAGGCTGCATGCAAAATCTCACATGTTCCAAGACTCAAGAGAGAGGCATATTTGAAAGGGTCCTGGGTCAAACCCACTCACTGATCTTGGAGAGATTCTCAGAGAAGCAGGAGGCAACTGGGATTCTCACTGGGGACATAGACACTAGTGGCAGCCATTTTGGGAACCTTGTTCTACCACAAGAACACTGATGTTGACTAGTACCTTTTTGGAGTTCTCCCTCTAGTCTATTAGCACCAGGGGTTTACCTGCCCACCACTTGGTTGGTACCAGTGCCAGGACCCCCTAGATCCTGGCCTCAACCAACAGCAGAGCAACACAAGCACCCTCTAGCCACTGCAGTCTGCTACCCTGGGCCCAGCCCCACCCACCAGCAGGCCAGCACCAGACCTGAGACCCTACTGTCAGCAGTGCTGTGACCTGGCTCCACCTACCAATGACCAGCACCAGCTCCAGAACCTCCCAGGTCATACAGCTGGCCACACTGACACCCAGGGCCACCCCTCAATGGCTGACAGCTTCTGCACAAAGCAGGGCCTGACGACCAACTTGGCCATGGGCCAGGCCTCCTACCAGTGTGCACATAGCAGTTGGTCCTGCCAGTGGAAGGGTCCATAGGGAGGAGACTTAGAGGATATAGCTGTCTGGACCAGAGGGGAGTGTGCTACTGGGCCCCATAGGATGTCTCCTACATAAGGCCACTTCTCCAAGATCAGGAAATATAATTGACCTAATACATAGAAATAAAAACAAAAAATTAGGCAAAATGATGCAACAGATGAATATGTTTCAAACAAAAGAACAACATAAAAACCCAGAAGAACTAAGCAAAGTGGAGATTAAAAAATCTACCTTTTTAATCAAGGTAATGATCATAAAGATGCTCAATGCACTTAGGAGAAGAATGGATTTAATACAGTGAGATATTTAAAAAAGAGTTAGAAAATATTTTTTAAATGAAGAATATAATAAATGAAATAAAAATGCAATCAAAGTAATAAACAGTAGATTAAATGATACACAGAATGAATTAGCAAAAGAGAAGACAGAGTATTAGAAATCTCCCAAGCTGAACAGATAAAAGAAATAGAATTTCTAAAAATAAGAATAGTTTAAGAGACCTTTGGAACAACATCAAACATTCTATAATTCTCATTATAGTGGTATCAGAAGAAGACAGAGAAAAGAGAAGAGAACTTATTTGAAGAAATAATAACTGAAAACGTTCCTATCCTGGAAAAGAAAACAGATATCCAGGTCCAGGAAGCACAGAGAGTCACAAACAAGATGAACCCAAAGAAGTCCACACAAAGACACATTGTAATTAAAATGGCAAAAATTAAAGATAAAGACAGGATCCTATAAACAAGAAAAGAAAAGCAGGAAAAGAAAAAGTTATGTACAAGGGAATTCCTATAAGACAACTAGATGGCTTTTCAGCAGAAACTTAGCAGGCCAGAGGAGAGTGACATGACATATTTAAAGTGATGAAAGAAAAAATTCTACAAACAAGAATACTCTACCCAACAAGGCTATCATTCAGATTTGAAGGAAAGATCAAAAGTTTTATAGACAAGCAAAAACTCAGAGTTCATAAGCACTAAGTTGGATTTATAAGGAATGTTAAGGGGAGAGAGGATCAAGATGGCAAAGGAATAGGATGCGGAGGTCACCTTCACCCCACAGATACATCAAAAATACATCTACATGTGGAACGACTATCACAGAACATATACTGAACACTAGCAGAAGACCTCAGACCTCCAAAAAAGCAAGAAAGTCTCCACATAACTGGGTAGGACAAAAAAAAAAAAAAAAAAGAGAGAGAAAGGAATTGGGATGGGACCTGCACCCCTGGGAGAGAGCTGTGAAAGAGGAAAGGTTTCCACACATGGGGAAGTTCCCTCACTGTCAGAGAGCTTGGTCAGGGCAGAGGGGGAGCTTCAGAGCCTCAGAGGAGAGTGTGGCAACAGGTTTGCAGAAGGCAAAGCAGAGAAGGACCTACACAGAAAACCAGTGCTGACTGGTACTCCCCAGCCTGGGATGCTCATCCATTGGGGTCAGCAGGAGCTGGGTGCTGAGGCTTTGACTTTGGAGGTCAGACCCTGGGGAGAGAACTAGTGTTGGCTGTGTGAAGACAGCCTGAGGGGGCTAGGGTATGGTACGTCACAATGCAGGGAGTCCAGGAAGAAGCGTGGGCCTGCCAGAGAGGCAAGGCACCATTGTTGGGGGAGGAAGCAAGGAGAGAGGCTGGCCCATCATAAGAGCTTCTTTCTCTGCACAATCTCAGGTGGCAGGGCACCACCTATACAAGCTACAGGGGTAGGCATGAGCCGCCACTGCCATCTTGGACTCCAGAGGCAGTTGCAGTCTGCTGTTGTCACTGACGGTCCTGTGAGTGGGTGCAGGGCACTGCCCCCACCTTCCCAGGAGTGTGTGGGACCCACCAACACCAAGTGTCCATGACCCAAAGCCAAATATTGCCCCTGCTTCCCTGGGAGTACATGCAGACAGTGACTTCTGCCAAGGGACACACAAATGGGAACCAACAGCTGCCCCCTCCTTCCTTTGAGCATGTACATGGGACATGTACCTGCACACCCCCATCAATGGGATAACAGCCAGCACACACTGAGGAAAGAGATGGCAAGCATCCAAACCAAAAACAACCCTCATGCCAAAAAAAAAATATTAAAACCCACACAAGCTAGGCAGGGATGCTCCCACATATAAAGCCCTCCAAGACTACAGCAGATAATTGTTTCTCCTAAACTCACAGTGTAAGAGAAATATAAGCAAAATGAAGAAACAGAGGAATGACTCTCAGTTAAAAGACCAAGAGAATTCCCCTGAAGGAACAAACAATGAAACAGACTTCTTCAGTCTAATGGTCTAATAGTCCAATAGTCCAATTTCAAAAAGGAGATAAAGAAAATACTGAAGAAATTAAGAAAGCCTATTGATAGAAATGCAAATTACTTTAAAAAGGAACTAGAAACTATGAGGAAGAGCCAAGAAAAATTAGAAAATTCATTTGCTGAGAAAAAAGCTGAGCTGAAGGCAATGAATAGCTGAATGATTAATGCAAAAGAAAGAATAAGTGACCTTGAAGATAGAATAATAGAAATTACCCAATCAAAAGGAGCAGACAGAAAGACCCCCCTGCCAAAAAAATGAAAGCAATATTAGAGACATATGGAATAATATAAAGAAGACCAATCTATGCACAATAGGGATTCCAGAAGTAGAAGAAAGAGAAAAGGGGACTGAAAATGTATTTGAAGATATTATGGCTGAAAACTTCCCAAACCTAAAGAAGGAAACAGATATCCAGATACAGGAAACACAGAGGGTCCCAAACAGGATGAACCCAAACAGACCTACACCAAGACATATTATAATAAAAGTGGCAGAATTAAGGATAAAGAGAGGATTCTAAAGGCAGCAAGAGAAAAACAAAGAGTTCTTTACAAGGGAATCCCCGTAAGGCTATCAGCTGATTTCTCTACAGAAACACTGCAGACCAGAAGGGAGTGGCAAAATATTTCCAAAGTCTTGAAAGAGAAAAATCTTCAACCTAGAATACTCCACCCAGCAAGATTATTATTTAGTATAGGAGGAGAAATAAAGAATTTCTCAGACAAGGAAAAACTAAAGGAATACAGCAATACTAAACCTATCCTAAAAGAAATATTGAAATGTCATCTCTAAATAGAAAAGAAGCAAAAAGATATAGGAAGGAGGAAATCACAGTTGGAAAGTAAATCACTTAAATTAGCCAGTATACAGATAAAAACAAACAAAAAAACAACAAAAAAAACCCTATTTGTGAAAGCAATGATAAACACAAGAAACAACAAAAGGATAAACATGAAGATGTAAAAAGGGATAACAAAATCATAAAATGTGGAGAAGAGTAAGAAAATGCAGATTTTTTTTTTTTCTTTAGAATGTGTTTGAGCCTATATGGCTTTCAGTCTAAAGCAAGCAGATATAGGAAGAGGTTAACATACTTGAAAAACAGGGCAACCACAAATCAAAAACAAACAATAAATTCACAGAAAACAAAAAGAAAAGAACACAAGCATAAATTAGGAGGAAACCATCAAACCACAAAAAGAAAAACAAAAAGCGAAGAAAGGAATAAAGAAGAAACAAAGAATCAACTGGAAAACAAAGTTTGAGATGGCAATAAATACATATGCATCAATAATTACCTTAAATGTCAACGGACTGAATGCTTCAATCAAAAGACATAGACTGGGGTTTCCCTGGTGGCGCAGTGGTTGAGAATCTGCCTGCCAATGCAGGGGACACGGGTTCGAGCCCTGGTCTGGGAAGATCCCACATGCCGCAGAGCAACTGGGCCCATGAGCCACGACTGCTGAGCCTGCGAGTCTGGAGCCTGTGCTCCGCAACAGGAGAGGCCGCGACAGTGAGAGGCCAACACACTGCGATGAAGAGTGGCCCCCGCTCGCCACAACTGGAGAAAGCCCATGCACAGAAACGAAGACCCAACACAGCCAAAAATAAATAAATAAGTTAATTAATTAACTAATAAAAAAAAAAGACATAGAGTGGCAGACTGGATAAAAAACAAGAGCTTACAATATGCTGCCCATAGGAGACCCACCTTATGGCAAAGGAAACACATAGATTGAAAGTGACGGGATTAAAAAAAAAATTTCAGGCAAACGGAAATGACAAGAAAGCAGGAGTTGCAATACTCATATCAGATAAAATAGACTTTAAAGGCTATAAAGAAAGATAAAGAAGGACACTATATAATGATAAAAGGATCAATAAAAGAGAAGGATATTACACTCATCAACTTATATTCATTTAATATAGGAGCATCCAAATACATAAAACAAATACTAACAGACAAAAAGGGAATTGATGAGAATAAAATAATAGTAAGAGACTTTAACACCCCACTCACATCAATGGACAGATCTTCTAGACAGAACATCAATCAGGCAACAAAGTTCCTAAATGATACAATAGAACAGTTAGACTTAATTGATATGTTCAGGACATTACATCCAAAAAAAAACAAAAAAACAAAAAAACCCAGGACACACATTCTTTCCAAGAGCACACAGAACATTCTCTAGGATTGACCACATACTTGGGCACAAAACTAACCTCAACAAATTTAAGAGTATAGAAATTATTTCAAGCATCTGCTCTGACAACAATGGCATGAAACTAGATATCAACCACAGGAAAAGAAATGAGAAAAAAACAATTATGAGGAGACTAAACAACATGCTACTAAAAAACCAATGGATCAACGAGGAAGTCAGAAAGGAAATTAAAAGAGGGAGGGGGTATGGGGATATATGTATATATATATATATATATAGCTGATTCACTTTATTATACAGCAGAAATTAACACAACATTGTAAAGCAATTATACTCCAATAAAGATTTAAAAAATACCTTGAGACAAATGACAATGAAAACACAACCTTACAAAATCTATGGGATGCAGCAAAAGCAGTTCTTAGAGGGAAGTTCATAGTGATACAGACCTTCATCAAAAACAAGGAAGATCTCAAATCAACAACCTAATCTACCACCTAAAAGAATTAACAAAGAAGAACAAACAAAGCTGAAAGTCAGCAGAAGGAAGGAACTAATAAATATCAGGGAGGAAATAAATAAAATAAGTATTAAAAATTGAAAAAAAATCAATAAAACCAAAAACTGGTTCTTTGAAAAGGTAAACAAAATAAGTAAACCTTAGGGCAGTCTCACCAAGAAGACAAGACAGAGATGCCAAATGAATATAAGAAATAAAAAAGGAAAAATCTCAACTGACACCACAGGATAGAGAAAAAAAAAAAAAAAAAAAAAACTAAGAGAATACTATGAACAATTTTATGCCAACAAATTTGACAACTGATAAGAAATGGACAACTTTCTAGAAACATACAGCCCACCAAAATTGAATCAAGAAGAAATAGATGATTTGAACAGACCAGTCAATAGAAGTGAAATAGAATCTGTATTAAAAAAAGAAAAACTCCCTACAAACAAAACTCCAGGACCAGATGGCATCTCAGATGAATTCTACCAAGCAAACAAGGAATAACTTATAGCAATTCTTCTCAAACTCTTCCAAAAGATTGAAGAGGAGAGAACATTCCCAAAGAAATTCTAGGAAGCCACCCTGACCCTTATAGTAAAACCAGACAAAGACACCACCAAAAAAAGAAAATTACAGGCCAATATCTTTGATAAATACAGATGCAAAAATTCTCTACAAAATTTTAGCAAACAAAATCCAACAACACATAAAAAAAGATCATACACCATGACCAAGTGAGATTCATCCCAAGTTCAAAAGGATGGTTCAACATTCGTGAATCAATCAACATAATACACCATATTAACAAAAGAAAAGTCAAAAACCAAATGGCCACCTCAATACATGCAGAAAAAGCATTTGACAAAATTCAACATCCATTCATGACAAAAACTCTTACCAAAGTGGGAATAGAGGAAACATATCTCAACATAATAAAAGCCATTTGTGACAAACCCACAGACAAGATAATACTCAATGGTGAAAGGCTAAAAGCCTTCCTGCTAAAATCTGGAACAAGACAGATACCCATTCTCACCACTTCTATTCAACATAATAGTGGAAGTCCGAGCCACAGTAATCTGACAAGAGAAAGAAATAAAATTTATCCACATTGGAAGAGAAGAGGTAAAATTGTTATTATATGCAGATGGCATGATGTTACGTATAGAAAACCCTAAAGACTCCACACAAAAACTACTAGATCTAATAAATGAATTCAGCAAAATAGAAGGATACAAAATTAACATTCAAAAATTTGTTCATTTCTTTACACTAACAATGAAATATCAGAAAGGAAATGTAAAAAAACAATGCTTTTTAAAATAGCACCAAAAAAAAAAAAAAAAAAACCTGACCAAGGAGGTGAAAGACTTATATACTGAAAGCTATAAAACATTAATAAAGGGAGTTAAAGAGGATTCAATGAAATGGAAAGATATCCCATGCTCTTGGATTGGAAGAATTAATATGCTTAAAATGGCAATACTACCCAAAGCAATCTACAGATTTAATGTGATCCCTACTAAAATACTCAAGACATTTTTCATGGAACTAGAACAAATAATCCAAAAATTTATATGGAACCATAAAAGATCAAGAATTGCAAAAGCAATCTTGAGGAAAAAACAATACAGCAAAAAAAAGCAGGAAGCATAACTCTCCCAGACTTCAGACAATACTACAAAGCTACGTTAATCAAAACAATGTGGTATTGGTACATAAACAGACCTATGGATCAATGGAACAGAATAGAGAGCCCAGAAATAAATGCACACACCTACAGTCAATTAATCTTCAACAAAGGAAGCAAGAATATACAATGGTGAAAAGACAGTTTTTTCAACAAGTGGTGCTGGGAAAGTTGGACAGTGGCATATAAATCAATGAAGTTAGAACACACCCTCACACCACACATAAAAATAAACTCAAAATGGCTTAAAGACTTAAACATAAGACATGACACCATAAAACTCCTAGAAGAGATCATAGGCAAAACATTCTCTGACATACACCATACCAATGTTTTCTTAGGTCAGTCTCCCTAGGTAATAGAATTAAAAACAAAAATAAACAAATGGGACCTAATCAAACTTACAAGCTTTTGCACAGCAAAGGAAACCAAAAAACAAAAACAAAAACAACCAAAAAGACAACATACGGAATGGGAGAAAATATTTGCAAATGATACAACAGAAAAGGGCTTAATCTCCAAAGTATACAAACAGCTCATACAACTTAAAAACAAAAACTAAACTAAGAAGAAAATGTCAAATCTCCACTTTACTCCTGGCTAGGCAGACACAGTTTAAGAACAACTTGCAGGTAAAGATCTCATTTGCAAAGCAAGCTCTTTGCATCTCAGTCTCTAAAGCTGTATGGGCCCACTTAGAGTTGACATCACAGTACGTCGCCTAGGGAAATGAAGATTTTGCAATTAAACTGTGGGTAGTCCAACCAGTTAATTCAGGACAAGAACTCCACAGAGAAAATACCCTGAACACTGTGCTTGCTCAATATTTGTAACTTCTCTTTGGAAAACTTTATCAACACAACCCTCAACTTCTGAACTAAGTATTTTCTTTCCTTGGAAACAGAATGGTTATATTTCTATCATCAGTGATATCTTAGCTGTGGGAGAAGAGGAGGAGGTAACATGTAAAGTACAGGGAATCCTGGAGGTACATGAAAATATTCATAGGATTAAAATTTATAAAAATCTTTATTAGCTGTTCAATGTGGCATTTCTGATGTCCTGTTATAATAAACCTATTTAAATTTCAGAAAATATTGGGGGTTTGTTGTTGAAGAGTTGAGATTCTTCTAGGGTAGATAATAAAGTGAATACATTCAGTGTCTATAAAATATTGCAGAGCATGGAATGAGAAAGTAAATAACATTAAGTAGCTCTGAATTAGTTGCTTTATATACACTTCCTCAGAGTGTTCCAAAAAACAATACTACAAAGGAATTGTGATTATTCCCACTTTATAGATGAAGAAATGGAGTTTAGGAAAGGTGATATAACTTGATCAGGTATGCAAGAAGTGACCAAACTGGACTTAAGTTCTTACTAACTATTAATATTTAAATATTAGAAACAGACATTATTCTTTGAATATTGAAGGAAAAATGGAATGGATTACAATTGGCTTACATATAAATCTTATCTTAATATGACCAAACACGGAACTTTTCTGTTCTTATCCCAAGTAAGGCTTTTAGCTTTTAATAACTGTATAATACATTAAAAAAAAAGTTATTAGAAATTAGGAGGTGATGGTCCATTTCCATCCCCCTGTGCACTCATAATAACTACATACTATAGTTTATTAGATTATATCTACAAAATATATCATGGAATAAAAAGTAGGATAATATCTTGGTAATTTATGAAGATGGTAGTAAAAATAAGATATTTTTCTCTTAATGGAAAAATTATAACTACACAACACACCTCTTAAAAGCGGCTTGGAAGCAATACTCAGATGGTTTAAATAAGCTTTATGCTTCAGTGTATTATACTTCACTAAATAAAAAATATTTTATAACTATGAAGGAATCAAAACAAACACAAAACCATTATTAAAATATTGCTATATGAAGTTCACCAGATTTAGGAAATATATAGATGGATAGATAGATATATTTACACACATATATACATATATATTTACATAGATATATAAATAAACTGATATTTGAAAATGGAAATTATTGAATGAGGATGGAACTCCTTTCACTATTGCTGGTGTGATGGAAAGCATAAGGGAATAGAAGTATGAAAAGTAAGGCTCCAGGTGTTGCTCTGAGATATACTTGATCTAGGACCTTGAGCAATAATTCGCCTTTCCATGTCTCAGTTTACTAATCTAAAACCATGGATTTAAACTTTATGATCCTTACATTTCTACTCAGATCTGTAAATCCATGAAATTTTTCCTGCTATTATGAATATTGTCCCTCTTTCCAAATCCTTATCAGCATTAAGAATAAGCTAATGTTCCAGCTGGCTGCCACAGAGGCTCAGGCAGTAAATGGAAAGAATCATAGAAGAGGATTAATTTTCAAGTCTAGATTTTCATCATGACATTCACTCTAGACACACTTATATGAATAAAATGAAGCTACAAAGTTCAAATATGGCTTAGACAGTTGGATCACAGAGACTGACTGTGTTTAAAAGTTTTTAGACATTTTGAAATGTCTTCTTTATTAAAAAGAAAAACACAAAAAACAAACAAAAACTAAACTGAAAGTGGATTTTAGTTTAATTTAATTAGGTTTAATAGTAAAACAGTTGATAAAATTGCCAAATGATGACATAAAAGAAGTAAATTTATCTTTTCACATATTCATTCCCCCTCAGTTTAAAGCCATGGAGATCTCTCAAACAAATGCTGTGCATAATTACTTATAATAGACAGTCCCCCAATTTTTGCTACTTTATATTTTGCTGGACCAATCATTGTGGTTAATAAGGACCTCAATTACTACAACTTTTATTCATTTATTCAGTGGCATAAACCGATGTTTAAACAGACAAATTGAGCAGGTTACACAGTTAAGAATTTCCCATCAATATGGTGACACAAAAAGCTGTTCCCCAAAATGCATTGCCCTTGAAATTGTGATCTACATAGTAATTATTTTTGTACTTAATATATTTTAAGAATATATTGGGTAAACATAGGAAAAATGCAAGACTTTGTAGGCATATCTGGGTACTTAAGTTTGAGGCAAAATTTTAAAAAGATTTGTTTTCTTATATATTAGATTGGCAAAAATTCAAAAGCTTGAAAATAGAATCTGATGGTAATGTGGCAGGGAAATTGTCACTCTCAAACATTTTTGGTGTTAGTTCCAGATATTGCACCACTAATGAAGGGGGATTTAGAAATATTCAACAAAATTTCCTATTCATTTACTTTTTCACTCAGAAAGCACATTTCTAGGACTCTACCCTGAAGATATTCCTCCATGAAAAAAAAAAAACTCTATATACAAAGTTTTCATTGTGGCATTTGTTATAGCAAAATATTGGAAATAATCCAAATATCTATCAAAAGAGGCTGATTGAATAATCTATGGAATATCCACACAAGTGATTTCCATGTGACTGAAAAGAAAACATCAATAACTGATTGTAAGTTATTTATAGTTAACAAATTTTTAAAAATAGTTACAGGACTCTCTATACAGTATTCTGCCCCTAATGTAGGAAAGGACTCCTCTCTCTCTCCCCATCCATCCATCTATCATCTATCTATATCTATATCTATCTATATCGATATCTATCTATTTTCCTTTTTGCTTATTTTTTTCAAAGTGAAATGCAGTAGGGGGTAACCCAGTAAGGATGTGTCAACCAGAAACTAATAAAAAAAATCACCCCTCAGGGATGGTTGAAAAGGGAAGGAGAGAACAGAAATGG
Source organism: Eubalaena glacialis (assembly GCF_028564815.1). Taxonomy (NCBI): domain Eukaryota; kingdom Metazoa; phylum Chordata; class Mammalia; order Artiodactyla; family Balaenidae; genus Eubalaena; species Eubalaena glacialis. Next base: position 33,079,602 of record NC_083732.1, on the reverse strand, counting down.
AGACAATAACTTGCTATACAATTTATTGTTTAAAATAGAGACATAAAAAAGGATGTTAGAAAGAAAACCCTCAAAACTGAAAAAAATCAGAAACAAATTAACTTATTTATATAGCAAATTGATATTAGATACACATAGAGAAAAAATATTCAAGTAACTCAAGTAATAGTCTGACTATATATTCATGGTAGGATATATTTTAAGACTAAAAAGATGTGCAAAAAAAAAATCTTGAACTTCTAATTAGTAGGTTTATTTTTCATAGAATTCGGTATTGGTAATTTTGAAACCATTTTGTGATTATTGTAAAGATTAATAAAATAAGTAAATGTATTAGTACAAGGAGAACTGAGATTTTATTCAGTTTAAGAGAAAAACATGAAATCATATGTAAGAGTATGACGTAAGAGTGAAGTTTTTTTTTTTAAAAACATCTTTATTGAAGTATAATTGCTTTACAATGGTGTGTTAGTTTCTGCTTTATAACAAAGTGAATCAGTTATACATATACATATGTTCCCATATCTCTTCCCTCTTGCATCTCCCTCCCTCCCCCCCTCCCCATCCCACCCCTCTAGGTGGTCACAAAGCACCGAGCTGATCTCCCTGTGCTATGCGGCTGCTTCCCACTAGCTATCTATTGTACATTTGGTAGTGTATATATGTCCATGACACTCTCTCACCCTGTCACATCTCACCCTTCCCCCTCCCCATATCCTAACGTCCATTCTCTAGTAGGTCTGTGTCTTTATTCCCGTCTTCCCACTAGGTTCTTCATGGCCTTTTTTTTTTTTTTCCTTAGATTCCATATATATGTGTTAGCATACTGTATTTGTTTTTCTCTTTCTGACTTACTTCACTCTGTATGACAGACTCTAACTCCATCCACCTCATTACAAATACCTCCATTTCATTTCTTTTTATGGCTGAGTAATATTCCATTGTATATATGTGCCACATCTTCTTTATCCATTCATCTGATGATGGACACTTAGGTTGCTTCCATGTCCTGGCTATTGTAAATAGAGCTGCAATGAACATTTTGGTACATGACTCTTTTTGAACTATGGTTTTCTCAGGGTATATGCCCAGTAGTGGGATTGCTGGGTCGTATGGTAGTTCTATTTGTAGTTTTTTAAGGAAGCTCCATACTGTTCTCCATAGTGGCTGTATCAATTTACATTCCCACCGACAGTGCAAGAGTGTTCCCTTTCCTCCACACCCTCTCTAGCATTTATTGTTTCTAGATTTTTTGATGATGGCCATTCTGACCGGTGTGAGATGATATCTCATTGTAGTTTTGATTTGCATTTCTCTAATGATTAATGATGTTGAGCATTCTTTCATGTGTCTGTTGGCAATCTGTATATCTTCTTTGGAGAAATGTCTATTTAGGTCTTCTGCCCATTTTTGGATTGGGTTGTTCGGTTTCTTGTTATTGAGCTGCATGAGCTGCTTGTAAATCTTGGAGATTAATCCTTTATCAGTTGCTTCATTTACAAATATTTTCTCCCATTCTGAGGGTTGTCTTTTGGTCTTGTTTATGGTTTCCTTTGCTGTGCAAAAGCTTTTAAGTTTCATTAGGTTCCATTTGTTTATTTGTGTTTTTATTTCCATTTCTCTAGGACCTGGGTCAAAAAGGATCTTGCTGTGATTTATGTCATAGAGTGTTCTGCCTATGTTTTCCTCTAAGAGTTTGATAGTGTCTGGCCTTACACTTAGGTCTTTAATCCATTTTCAGTTTATTTTTGTGTATGGTGTCAGGGAGTGTTCTAATTTCATACTTTTACATGTATCTGTCCAGTTTTCCCAGCACCACTTATTGAAGAGGCTGTCTTTTCTCCACTGTATATGCTTGCCTCCTTTATCAAAGATAAGGTGACCATATGTGCATGGGTTTATCTCTGGGCTTTCTATCCTGTTCCATTGATCTATATTTCTGTTTCTGTGCCAGTACCAAACTGTCTTAATTACTGTAGCTTTGTAATATAGTCTGAGGTCAGGGAGCCTGATTCCTCCAGCTCCATTTTTCGTTCTCAAGATTGCTTTGGCTATTCGGGGTCTTTTGTGTTTCCATACAAATTGTGAAATTTTTTGTTCTAGTTCTGTGAAAAATGCCAGTGGTAGTTTGATAGGGATTGCATTGAATCTGTAGATTGCTTGGTGTAGTAGAGTCATTTTCACAATGTTGATTCTTCCAATCCAAGAACATGGTATATCTCTCCATCTATTTGTATCATCTTTAATTTCTTTCATCAGTGTCTTATAATTTTCTGCATATAGGTCTTTTGTCTCCTTAGGTAGGTTTATTCCTAGATATTTTATTCTTTTTGTTGCAATGGTAAATGGGAGTGTTTTCTTAATTTCACTTTCAGATTTTTCATCATTAGTGTATAGAAATGCAAGAGATTTCTGTGCATTAATTTTGTATCCTGCTACTTTACCAAATTCATTGATTAGCTCTAGTAGTTTTCTGGTAGCATCTTTAGGATTCTCTATGTATAGTATCATGTCATCTGCAAACAGTGACAGCTTTACTTCTTTTCCGATTTGGATTCCTTTTATTTCTTTTTCCTCTCTGATTGCTGTGGCTAACACTTCCAAAACTATGTTGAATAATAGTGGTGAGAATGGGCAACCTTGTCTTGTTCTTGATCTTAGTGGAAATGGTTTCAGTTTTTCACCATTGAGGGAAATATCGGCTGTGGGTTTGTCATATATGGCCTTTATTATGTTGAGGAAAGTTCCCTCTATGCCTACTTTCTGCAGGTCTTTTATCATAAATGGGTGTTGAATTTTGTCGAAAGCTTTCTCTGCATCTACTGAGATGATCATATGGTTTTTCTCCTTCAATTTGTTATTATGGTGTATCACGTTGATTGATTTGCGTATATTGAAGAATCCTTGCATTCCTGGGATAAACCCCACTTGATCATGGTGTATGATCCTTTTAATGTGCTGTTGGATTCTGTTTGCTAGTATTTTGTTGAGGATTTTTGCATCTATGTTCATCAGTGATATTGGCTTGTAGTTTTCTTTCTTTGTGACATCTTTGTCTGGTTTTGGTATCAGGGTGATGGTGGCCTCGTAGAATGAGTTGGGGAGTGTTCCTCCCTCTGCTATATTTTGGAAGAGTTTGAGAAGGATAGGTGTTAGCTCTTCTCTAAATGTTTGATAGAATTCGCCTGTGAAGCCATCTGGTCCTGGGCTTTTGTGTGTTGGAAGATTTTTAATCACAGTTTCAATTTCAGTGCTTGTGATTGGTCTGTTCATATTTTCTATTTCTTCCTGGTTCAGTCTCGGCAGGTTGTGCATTTCTAAGAATCTGTCCATTTCTTCCAGGTTGTCCATTTTATTGGCATAGAGTTGCTTGTAGTAATCTCTCAGGATCGTTTGTATTTCTGCAGTGTCAGTGGTTACTTCTCCTTTTTCATTTCTAATTCTATTGATTTGAGTCTTCTCTCTTTTTCTCTTGATGAGTCTGGCTAATGGTTTATCAATTCCGTTTATCTTCTCAAAGAACCAGCTTTTAGTTTCATTGATTTTTGCTATTGTTTCCTTCATTTCTTTTTCATTTATTTCTGACCTGATCTTATGATTTCTTTTCTTCTGCTAGCTTTGGGGTTTTTTTGTTCTTCTTTCTCTAATTGCGTTAGGTGCAAGGTTAGGTTGTTTATTCGAGATGTTTCCTGTTTCTTGAGGTAGGCTTGTATTGCTATAAACTTCCCTCTTAGCACTGCTTTTGCTGCGTCCCATAGGTTTTGGGTCGTTGTGTCTTCATTGTCATTTGTTTCTAGGTATTTTTTGATTTCCCCTTTGATTTCTTCAGTGATCACTTCGTTATTAAGTAGTGTATTGTGTAACCTCCATGTGTTTGTATTTTTTACAGATCTTTTCCTGTAATTGATATCTAGTCTCATAGCGTTGTGGTCGGAAAAGATACTTGATATGATTTCAATTTTCTTAAATTTACCAAGGCTTAATTTGTGACCCAAGATATGATCTATCCTGGAGAATGTTCCATGAGCACTTTAGAGAAATGTGTATTCTGTTGTTTTTGGGTGGAATGTCCTATAAATATCAATTAAGTCCCTCGTGTTTAATGTATCATTTAAAGTTTGTGTTTCCTTATTTATTTTCATTTTGGATGATCTGTCCATTGGTGAAAGTGGGGTGTTAAAGTCCCCTTCTATGATTGTGTTGCTGTCGATTTCCCCTTTTATGGCTGTTAGTATTTGCCTTATGTATTGAGGTGCTCCTATGTTGGGTGCATAAATATTTACAATGGTTATACCTTCCTCTTGGATCGATCCCTTGATCATTATATAGTGTCCTTCTTTGTCTCTTGTAATAGTCTTTATTTTAAAGTCTATTTTGTCTGATATGAGAATTGTTACTCCAGCTTTCTTTTGATTTCCATTTGCATGGAATATCTTTTTCCATCCCCTCACTTTCAGTCTGTATGTGTCTCTAGGTCTGAAGTGGGTCTCTTGTAGACAGCATATATATGGGTCTTGTTTTTGTATCCATTCAGCCAGTCTGTGTCTTTTGGTGGGAGCATTTAATCCATTTACATTTAAGGTAATTATCGATATGTATGTTCTTATTCCCATTTTCTTAAATGTTTTGGGTTTGTTATTGTAGGTGTTTTCCTTCTCTTGTGTTTCTTGCCTAGAGAAGTTCCTTTAGCATTTGTTGTAAAGCTGGTTTGGTGGTGCTGAACTCTCTCAGCTTTAGCTTGTCTGTAAAGGTTTTAATTTCTCCATCAAATCTGAATGAGATCCTTGCTGGGTAGAGTAATCTTGGTTGTAGGTTTTTCTCCTTCATCACTTTAAGTATATCCTGCCACTCCCTTCTGGCTTGCAGAGTTTCTGCTGAAAGATCAGCTGTTAACCTTATGGGGATTCCCTTGTGTGTTATTTGTTGTTTTTCCCTTGCTGCTTTTAATATGTTTGCTTTATATTTAATTTTTGACAATTTGATTAATATGTGTCTTGGCGTGTTTCTCCTTGGATTTATCCTGTATGGGACTCTCTGTGCTTCCAGGACTTGATTAACTATTTCCTTTCCCATATTAGGGAAGTTTTCAACTATAATCTCTTCAAATATTTTCTCAGTCCCTTTCTTTTTCTCTTCTTCTTCTGGGACCCCTCTAATTCGAATGTTGGTGCATTTAATGTTGTCCCAGAGGTCTCTGAGACTGTCCTCAGTTCTTTTCATTCTTTTTTCTTTATCCTGCTCTGCAGTAGTTATTTCCACCATTTTATCTTCCAGGTCACTTATCCGTTCTTCTGTCTCAGTTATTCTGCTATTGATCCCATCTAGAGTATTTTTAATTTCATTTATTGTGGTTTTCATCGTTGCTTGGTTCCTCTTTAGTTCTTCTATGTCCTTGTTAAATGTTTCTTGCATTTTGTCTATTCTATTTCCAAGATTTTGGATCATCCTTACTATCATTATTCTGAATTCTTTTTCAGGTAGACTACCTATTTCCTCTTCATTTGTTAGGTCTGGTGTGTTTTGACCCTGCTCATTCATCTGCTGTGTGTTTTTCTGTCATCTCATTTTGCTTATCTTACTGTGTTTGGGGTCTCCTTTTCACAGGCTGCAGGTTCGTAGTTCCCATTGTTTTTGGTATCTGTCTCCAGTGGTTAAGGTTGGTTCAGTGGGTTGTGTAGGCTTCCTGGTGGAGGGAACTAGTGCCTGTGTTCCGGTGGATGAGGCTGGATCTTGTCTTTCTGATGGGCACATCCACGTCTGGTGGTGTATTTTGGGGTGTCTGTGGCCTTATTATGATTTTAGGCAGCCTCTCTGCTAATGGATGGGGCTGTTTTCCTGTGTTGCTAGTTGTTTGGCATAGGGTGTCCAGCACTGTAGCTTGCTGGTCATTGAGTGAAGCTGGGTCTTGATGTTGAGATGGAGATCTCTGAGAGATTTTCGCCGTTTGGTATTACGTGGAGCTGGGAGGTCTCTTATGGACCAGTGTCCTGAAGTTGGCTCTCCCACCTCAGAGGCACGGCCCTGATGCCTGGCTGGAGCACCAAGAGCCTTTCATCCACACTGCTCAGAGTAAAAGGGAGAAAAAATAGAAAGAAAGAAAGAAAGAGGATAAAATATAGTGAAGTAAAATAAAGCTATTATAAAGCAAAGCTATACAGACAAAATCTCACCCAGAAGCATATACATGTACACTCACAAAAAAAGGAAAAGGGGAAAAATTAATATATCCTGCTCCCAAAGTCCACCTCCTGATTTTGTGATGATTCGATGTCTATTCAGGTATTCAACAGATGCAGGCACATCAAGTTGTTTGTGGAGTTTTAATCCGCTGCTTCTGAGGCTGCTGGGAGAGACTTCCCTTTGTCTTCTTTGTTCGCACAGCTCCCAGGGTTCAGCTTTGGATTTGGACCCACCTCTGCGTGTAGGTCGCCTGAGGGCATCTGTTCCCCACCCAGACAGAACGGGGTTAAAGGTGCAGCTGCTTCGGGGGCTCTGGCTCACTCAGGCCGGGGGGAGGGAGGGATACGGATGCGGGGCGAGCCTACGGCCGCAGACGCCGGCATGACGTTGCACCAGCCCGAGGCGCGCCGTGCGTTTTCCCAGGGAAGTTGTCCCCGGATCACGGGAGCCTGGCCGTGGATGGCTGCACCGGCTCCCGGGAGGGGCGGTGTGGCGAGTGACCTGTGCTTGCACACAGGCTTTTTGGTGGCGGCAGCAGCAGCCTTAGCGTCTCCTGCCCGTCTCTGGGGTCCGCGCTGATCGCCGCGGCTCGCGCCCATCTCTGGAGTTCGTTTAGGCAGTGCTCTGAATCCCCTCTCCTTGCGCGCCGCGAAGCAAAGAGGCACGAAAAAGTCTCTTGCCTCTTTGGCAGCTGCAGACTTTTTCCCGGACTCCCTCCCAGCCAGCTGTGGTGCGCTAACTCCTTCAGTCTGTGTTCACGCCGTCAACCCCAGTCCTCTCCCTGCGATCCGACTGAAGCCCGAGCCTCGGCTCCCAGCCCCCGCCCGCCCCGGCGGGTGAGCAGACAAGCCTCTCGGGCTGGTGAGTGCTGCTCGGCGCCGATCCTCTGTGCGGGAATCTCTCCACTTTTCCCTCTGCGCCCCTGTTGCTGTGGGGTCCGCGCTGATAGCCGCAGCTCGCGCCCGTCTCTGGAGCTCGTTTAGGCGGCGCTCTGAATCCCCTCTCCTCATGCACCAGGAAACAAAGAGGGAAGAAAAAGTCTCTTGCCTCTTCGGCAGCTGCAGACTTTTTCCCGGACTCCCTCCTGGCTAGCTGTGGTGCACTAACCCCTTCAGGCTGTGTTCACGCCGCCAACCCCAGTCCTCTCCCTGCGATCCGACTGAAGCCCGAGCCTCAGCTCCCAGCCCCTGCCCGCCCCGGCGGGTGAGCAGACAAGCCTCTCGGGCTGGTGAGTGCTGCTCGGTGCCGATCCTCTGTGCGGGAATCTCTCTGCTTTGCCCTCTGCACCCCTGTGGCTGTGCTCTCCTCCATGGCTCCAAAGCTTCCCCCCTCTGCCACCCGCAGTCTCTGCCCGCGAAGGGGCTTCCTAGTGCGTGGAAACCTTTCCTCCTTCACGGCTCCCTCCCACAGGTGCAGGTCCCGTCCCTATTCTTTTGTCTCTGTTATTTCTTTTTTCTTTTGCCCTACCCAAGTACGTGGGGAGTTTCTTGCCTTTTGGGAGGTCTGACGTTTTCTGCCAGCGTTCAGTGGGTGTTCTGTAGGAGCAGTTCCACGTGTAGATGTATTTCTAATGTATCTGTGGGAAGGAAGGTGATCTCCGCGTCTTACTCTTCCGCCATCTTCTTCTACCCCCCGCAAGAGTGAAGTATTTTAATATACATAACTTCCTTTCAAATTGCTCTGAAAAAAAGAGGATACTAGTTCCAGTGAAAGGTTCACAGGTTTTCATTGTACATTTCTTTCAATTTTCTATTTGAATTTTTTTAATAATAGAATGTTGGAAGAAATGAAAAGTAAGAAATAACTAAATGTAACTTTCTTGATTTGGACATATTTTAACCAGGCCACAGAATGTCATAAACCTGGTGTCTTAAGTAAATTAGTTTTTTAAATGAAATATTTTGCAAGTATTATTTGTGTTTTGTGAAAGGAAGATGGTAGATATACGTTTTAAGAACTTATCACGGAAAGGTGCTCAGAAATTGTATGTAATCATACCAAGATAGAATGGTAAAATAAGCCAAGCATTTCTAGATATATCCAGGTAAATCCATATAATTTGAATAGTATATTTTCCCTTGCTCCTTCAAATGATTTGGGAAGTATAAATTTTCCTATATATCAGTGCCATATTTTATTTGATAGTTTATTTTTAATTTGCAGGAATCATGCATCTCATGCTAAGCCATATTTGCATAGATGTCAGTTGAAAATAATTTTCTGAATTAGTTTTATAAATTGACTTTTATTGAATTCTCTTATATTAAATATAGTAACTAAATAAAACTTTTGGGGCGGTATGATCTAAATAAATAATGTCCACTAGAGATCGCCAGCTTAGAATACTGTTTTGTTATTCACAATATTGATCTGAATCAAACTATCATCACTAGGTGATTGCTATCATCACTGGGGATTTAATGTTACATGACTAGAACATTTGTGAACTTGGCAGTGTGATACTGTGCTTTTTTAAAATTGAAGTATAGTTGATTTACAATGTTGTGTTAGTTTCAGGTGTACAGCAAAGCGATATATTGTGTGTATATATATATATATATTCTTTTTCAGATTATTTTCCATTATAGGTTATTCTGATATATAGTTCCTAGAGATTATCATACTAAGTGAAGTAAGTCAGATGTAGAAAGACAAATATCATATATCATTTATATATGTGGAATCTAAAAAAATGATACAAATTAAAATATTTACAAAACAGAAATAGACTCACAGACATAGAAGACAAACTTATGGTTACCAACTGTGATATTGTGCTTTTGCTTTACGCTGTCTGTTGGAGACAACTCTCCATGGGTGGCTCACATTTCTACATGTTTTGCAAGCAAATACTGTCAACCCTTGAATAACACAAGGGTTGGGGCCCTAACCCCCTAGCAGTTGAAAATCTGCATATAACTTATAGTCAGCCAATTTATAGTCTGCTCTTTGTATCTGTAATTCTATAACTGTGGATTCTCCCAAGTGTGGATCATGTAGTATTAATTTATTTATTATTGAAAAAAATCAGTGTATAAGTGGACCCTAGCAGTCCAAACCTGTGTTGTAATTAACTGTCCTTTGTTAACAAACTGTATTTTCAAGGATTTTGGTATAGCCATGATAGAGAGAAATAGTGTCTCCTGCTGGAGCAAAAACAGGCATGCTTACTCTGCAGTAGGATAAAGAGAACGTCTTCCTCCAGAGCAAAGGGCAGCAGTCTTTCTGCCCATTCAAATATACTCAGGTTCGGTAAGCTCAGAGTTCCTCTCCTGCACTAAAGCTACTGCATGGGCAGGCATTCATCTGACCTTATTCACACCACCCCTGTGGAACTTAGGGACAAAGGGAAATTACACAAACATGCCATAAAATTAGAAATGCTTAACTTACTTTTAACATTACATAAAAGAAATTTAATAGTGTTTCATCTGGGCTGATATAAATGTGCTAGCAATATAGATCCATCTTAATATTGAAATAGATATACATTATGTATTATTTTTTTAAAGATTAGGCTAGAAAATTTATGCTAAAATGATTCCAGACTAGATAATGAAGATCAACCTGCATTTTGTGATCCATACACTTATCTCGCACAGTAAAAGTAGTATTATAAGTAGATGTAACCATGATTGAGAGGTGTTTTCACAGGTATCTAATACAAATTAAATAAATTCCTCTTTTTACATTTATAGTAAAATTCTCCACATTCATATATATCTATACCCACACCCTCATCTCATTTATATAGCCTCTTATTCACATCAGATGAGTTTCTGAAATCCAGCTCCATTCCTTGCCACTGCTTTGATTTAGGCCTTCCTCTTTCTTTGGCTGGCTTTCCACCAACAACGTCTATGCAATTGGAACAATCTTCTATACCATTTTCATAATTATCATCTAAAAATTGTATTATTTATAACACTTTTCTTTTTTAGATATGAGTCGTTTCTAATATTTAAGTTTGATTGAGGTCCATTCTTTCTTTCCAATTTCTCTATGGCTACCAGACACTTTCTTAATATCTTATCTTACATGTCATACGTTCTGTGAAAATTTTTCCACTCCTGTGCACAGGAGCAGTTGCCCCATCAGCAATGTTCCCCTTGTACTTTAGTCATAGTCCATTCCATCCTTAATGCTGTAGAATTCCATGGGCATTTCCGAGTTGGTCTCCAGACTAAGGATGGTGCCTGGATACCAGCATTTTGGTAATGATGGTTTCATCTGGAAATGGAACGAAGTCATTTGTGGGTCAAAGGACACCTGTTTCTTTTTTTAAAAAGTGAATGTAATAGGATATTTTGCCAGTACCAGTGAAAATAATAATTTTTAATATCCAAAGCAACTCATGTAAATCTTCTAAAGTAGGGGTTTAACTCAATCCACAGGTTTCCTGGTAACCAAGAAGGAGAAAAACATTGAACCCAGAGGACACCAATAAGAGATGTACCAAAGGCAGACCTGATGAGACTATTCTAAGACCACATCCTTGAATGTGCCTGCTGCTCATCTATCCCCTAAAACATTCTAAAATTATTTTTTAGGAAATATCTAACCTAGAGAAAACTACAATTTAGAAAAGAATCAACACTTATGCAGTTTGTACTATGTTCCAAGTACTATTGTAAGTCTTGACTTATATTAACTCATTTAATTTTCACAATATACCTACGAAACAGTTACTACTAACTGATGAAGAAGCCACAGAGTAACCTGTCCAAGGTCACAAAAGAAGTGGCAGAGAAGAGATTTGAACTCAGATAATCTGGTTCCAAAGTCAACATCTTAGTCTCGAAACTATCCTGTTACAAGTTAGAATAAACACTGCTGAAAACAATGTTAGGGTAAGGGGGAAGAATCTTTAGAAAACTGAGCAAAATGAAATAGAAAATAAAGCAAAGGTAACAACATCATTTCCTTGGCAAATTTAGACATTAGCATTTAGATATATCTTACTCTTCACAAAATATTCCATCGCATGTGTGAATCATGATTAATATAATAAGTCATCTGTTGATGGACACGTAGTTTGAGTACTTTCATACATACTCTATCAAATAAATTGCTGGGTGAATGGGTATAAACATTTAAAACCTTAGACACATTAATAATCTTACCTTTAAAAAGGAACCAATTTATACATTATAAAGAGTAAGCAAAAGTCTCTTTTCCAACACTTTATCAAGAATGAGCATCATTAACCTTCAGTCTTTGTCAATATGATGTGTGAATAATTATTTCTAATGTCTTATATTTTAAGAATTAAGAGGTTTATATGATCATCTCAATCGATGCAGAGAAAGCTTTCAACAAAATTCAACACCCATTTATGATAAAAACCCTCCAGAAAGTAGGCATAGAGGGAACTTTCCTCAACATAATAAATGCCATATATGACAAACCCACAGCCAACATCGTCCTCAATGGTGAAAAACTGAAACCATTTCCACTAAGATCAGGAACAAGACAAGGTTGCCCACTCTCACCACTATTATTCAACATAGTTTTGGAAGTTTTAGCCACACAATCAGAGAAGAAAAAGAAATAAAAGGAATCCAAATCGGAAAAGAAGCAGTAAAGCTGTCACTGTTTGCAGATGACATGATACTATACATAGAGAATCCAAAAGATGCTACCAGAAAACTACTAGAGCTAATCAATGAATTTGGTAAAGTAGCAGGATACAAAATTAATGCACAGAAATCTCTAGTATTCCTATACACTAATGGTGAAAAATCTGAAAGTGAAATTAAGAAAACACTTCCATTTACCACTGCAACAAAAAGAATAAACTATCTAGGAATAAACCTACTGAAGGAGACAAAAGACCTATATGCAGAAAATTATAAGACACTGATGAAAGAAATTAAAGATGATACAAACAGATGGAGAGATATACCATGTTCTTGGATTGGAAGAATCAACATTGGGAAAATGACTCTACTACCCAAAGCAATCTACAGATTCAATGCAATTCCTATCAAACTACCACTGGCATTTTTCACAGAACTAGAACAAAAAATTTCACAATTTGTATGGAAATGCAAAAGACCCCGAATAGCCAAAGCAAGCTTGAGAAAGAAAAACGGAGCTGGAGGAATCAGGCTCCCTGACTTCAGACTATACTACAAAGCTACAGTAATCAAGACAGTATGGTACTGGCACAAAAACAGAAATATAGATCAATGGAACGGGATAGAAAGCCCAGAGATAAACCCAAGCACATATGGTCACCTTATCTTTGATAAAGGACACAAGAATATACAGTGGAGAAAAGAAAGCCTCTTCAATAAATGGTGCTGGGAAAACTGGACAGGTACATGTAAAAGTATGAAATTAGAACACTCCCTAACACCATACACAAAAATAAACTCAAAATGGATTAAAGACCTAAATGTAAGGCCAGACACCATCAAACTCTGAGAGGAAAACATAGGCAGGACACTCTATGAGATAAATCACAGCAAGATCCTTTTTGACCCACCTCCTAGAGAAATGGAAATAAAAATAAACAAATGGGACCTAAAGAAACTTAAAAGCTTTTGCACAACAAAGGAAACCATAAACAAGATGAAACGACAATCCTCATAATGGGAGAAAATATTTGCAAATGAAGCAACTGACAAAGGATTAATCTCCAAAATTTACAAGCAGCTCATGCAGCTCAGTATAAAAACAACAAAGAACCCAATCCAAAAATGGGCAGAAGACCTAAATAGACATTTCTCCAAAGAAGATATACAGATTGCCAATAAACACATGAAAGAATGCTCAACATCATTAATCATTAGAGAAATGCAAATCAAAACTATAATGAGGCTTCCCTGGTGGCGCAGTGGTTGAGAATCTGCCTGCCAATGCAGGGGACATGGATTCAAGCCCTGGTTTGGGAAGATCCCACATGCCGTGGAGCAACTAGGCCCGTGAGCCACAATTCCTGAGCCTGCGCGTCTGGAGCCTGTGGTCCGCAACAAGAGAGGCCGCGATAGTGAGAGGCCTGCGCACCGTGATGAAGAGTGGCCCCCACTTGACTCAACTAGAGGAAGCCCTCGCAGAGAAACGAAGACCCAACACAACCAAAAATAAATAAATAAATAAGCCTACACCTTAAAAAAAAAAATCTATAATGAGATATCATTTCACACTGGTCAGAATGGCCGTCATCAAAAAATCTACAAACAATAAATGCTGGAGAGGGTGTGGAGAAAAGGGAACCCTCTTGCACTGTTGGTGGGAATGTAAACTGATACAGCCACTATGGAGAACAGTATGGAGGTTCCTTAAAAACCTAAAAATAGAACTACCATATGATCCAGCAATCCCACTACTGGGCACATACCCTGAGAAAACCATAGTTCAAAAAGAGTCATGTACCAAAATGTTCATTGAAGCTCTATTTACAATAGCTAGGACATGGAAGCAACCTAAGTGTCCATCAACAGACGAATGGATAAAGAAGATGTGGCACATATATACAATGGAATATTACTCAGCCATAAAAAGAAACGAAACTGAGTTATTTGTAGTGAGGTGGATGGACCTCGAGTCTGTCATACAGAGTGAAGTAAGTCAGAAAGAGAAAAACAAATACCGTATGCTAACACCTATACATGGAATCTAAGAAAAAAAAAAATAAAGGTCATGAAGAACCTAGGGGCAAGATGGAAATAAAGACACAGACCTACTAGAGAATGGACTTGAGGATATGGGAAAGGGAAGGGTAAGCTGTGACAAAGTGAGAGAGTGGCATGGACATATATACACTACCAAACATAAAATAGATAGCTAGTGGGAAGCAGCCGCATAGCACAGGGAGATCAGCTCGGTGCTCTGTGACCACCTAGAGGGGTGGGATAGGGAGGGTGGGAGGGAGGGAGATGCAAGAGGGAAGAGATATGGCAACATATGTATATGTATAACTGATTCACTTTGTTATAAAGCAGAAACTAACACACCATTGTAAAGCAATTATACTCCAATAAAGATGTTTAAAAAAAAAAGGAATTAAGAGGTTTATTAATTATCTATTGCTGTGTAACAAATAGTCTGAAAACTTAGCAGCTTAGAACAACAGACATTTATTATCTCACAGTTTCTGTGGAAACGGATATAGGAAAACAGGTGCAACTTAGCTGGGAGTGTCAAAGCCTCAGTCTCCGGCTCTCAGGCAGGCTGCCATCAAAATATTGGCAGGGGCTACAGTCATCTCAAAGCTCAAGTGGGGGAGAGTCCCCTTCCAAGATTGCTCATGTTGTTGCTGTCAGGTCTTGTTTCTTTGTCACATAGGCCTCTCCACTGGCTCCCTGAGTGTCCACATGACATGGCAGCAGTCGAGGGTGTTGAAGCCAGAGAAAGGAAGATACAGTCCTTTATAATTTAATCATGAATGTAACATCCATCATTTTTGCTTTTTCTATTTGTTGGAAACTGTCATCAGATCCAGCCCACATTTAAGAGAAGGATAATATACGAGGATAAAGATCATTAGGAGCCACCTCAGGAACTTTGTACCTATGAGGGATATAGAACAACTTTTTCTATGTATTTGACTTGGAGTGTGTGTCCCATAAACACTCTTTAAAATGTTTATATTTTCAAGTTCATCTTTTATGTTGTCTGAATTTATTACTGTACTCAGGCTTTCCCAATTCATAGAGTACTTTCAAAAAATTAAACCCTAGGAAGGTTTCTTATGCTATTTTTATGGATTATTTTTGTATTTAAGTATTTTACCCATTTGAGCAATTTGGATGTTACAAAGAATGGGGTAGGGATTTTTCTTTATTTTATCCAAATAGTGAGCTATTTGTCTCAAAAATATGTATTAAATAATTCAGCTTCCCTTTCCCTGTTTTGAAATGCACAATGACAGAATTTTACCCCATTCTGCTATAAATAAATAGATTGCTCCTCAAATCCTTGTGATTTCTTGTTATTATAAAATAGGTATAACCTGTCACAACAAAGCTTGTTCTGAAAAAAGTCATCTAACTCTTCATGTCACCGAATCATTGTTCTAAATCTTAAAATATATATATGTGTGTGTGTGTATATATATATATATTGTTTATGCCATCATGTATCATATGACTTAAACTCTTAAGGACTTAGTTATATGATCCATGTAGGTGTAAACTTTATATCTACTAAATGAAGCAGTATTTTGAAACCATCAGCAATCACTTGATTTTGGCACTGTGAATATGTACTCCACAGTCAAAATTAGAAATTAATATTTTCTTATGACAATTAAAATTATATGTGTAGATTCTTACTGCTACTCACTCAAGACCTAAGACTGCTGAGGAGCTGATCTATCAGGGTTTCTTGGTAGCTATCAGTTGCCAGTTACATACTTAATAATTGAGAACATAATTCACTTCTTTCAGTTTCTCAAAATCCTCCTCTATACAACCTCTCTTTGAGCTGAAAACTTTCCATTCAGTAAAGTGGGTTACTTTTGTCTATGGGAACATGGTGGGTTAATGATGGCATAACAGGTCTCATAGTTTCTTGGAAAGTTTTGCATCTACTGCCACCCTCTGAAGTGGCAGAGTACTCAATACATATTGTATTGTTCTCAGCTTCTTATGAAAATCTAAGACTTAAAGAGTTCTGTTTCTTATTCAGTTAAACTAGTTGTCTGTATGATTCTTATTGTTGTTGTAGTTACCTTGTTATATTTACCTTGTTTTCTGACTATCAATACTTATGTCATTTCATCTGACTATTACCTCCTTGAGATCATACTATATTTCATAAGTTTTGTATGCTCTGCAGGGCTTAACAAAGTGCCTTGCACAAGATACATAATGAAAATATTTTTTGAATGAAGTAAATCATAGTTGGTGTATTTTGTCTGTGACTGAAAAAAATTTTTTTTATACTAAGCATACATGAAGTTTGGCTGATGCCATACATTTTCACTTAATTCATTGTCTATTTTAACTGAAAATACTTTCTGTTAGAATATAAGGGAGTTTAAACTTTTATTTGGAAAGAGACGTAATTTCTTTGTAGCTGAAAACTTCAAAGGTTTGCTAGTGATAGATTATCCTTGCCCGATATAATTATCCCATGTAATTAGAGACTATACTGTAAGACGTTACCATACAAAAGTTCCTTGACTGTAAGGCTGTTTTCTTCCTTCACGCATTTCCTCTCCCATGAAGTAAGGTTGTGATACACATAAAGTTAATATTTGAGAAATGACTACATTGTAGAGCTTCATTGGTGGCGACATTGGTCAATCACATGAAATTTATTAGAATTCTAGACGAACTCAATGTCATCAAAATTCCAGTTAAATCTAACATTGACTTCCAAAACTGTGCCCTTCTCTCAAATTTCATGACCACATCCATAGCGCTGCATTATAATATTTTAGCATGTGGACAAGTGCAGAAATTATGCATACAGTGCTCACTTGTAAAAATTTAGAAAATAAATCTAAATATCAATAAAAGGAGAAAATAAAATCAATTATAACTTGATCATTTAGAGATAACATTTTAGTGTTTCCATCTAGATGTGTTTATTTGAATATAATATGAATCTGTCATATAGATATGCAATTTTTCACTTAATGTATCATGAGCATTATTTTATGTCAACCATGTACCATGAACATTGTGTACTAAATATGTTTTTTAGAAATCAAATTCAATGGCTTCATTAGAGTGGAGAGTAGCATATTTATTTTACCAATCCCTGACTTTTGACAATTTAAGCTCTTTCCAAATATTTGTTATTATAAAAATTCTCACAATAAAAATTCATGTGCCTAGGTATTTACACACACACATATTATAATATTCCTGATGTACAATATTGTTGTATTTCTTTCAATTACTATATTTGTTTATATTAAACCTCACTTTTCCTGACTCTACCATTTCAGTCTCCACATATCATCAGAGTAATCATTTCACAATGACATTTATATGCCATGCCTCAGTTTAATAATCTTCAGTGGGTCCCCATTGCCAGCTTGCATATCTAAAAGATCAAAGCATCCTCCTAGCCTTTGTATTCTGCCTCTTCCCAATTAGGATCTCTTGATTTTTACCTGCAGGCTTAGTTCTTCTCCAAATTCCCAGAGCAAATCCTGGTGATTTTACACTTAAAGGCATACATTCCTCAAAAAATTCTATTAAAATTCAGAACATTCTTCCAATGACAAAAACAAAAATTGTAGATAACTCAATGATGAAGCAGAATTTGGGTCTCAGTCATAAATTCAAACTTTCATTTCAAATAGACATGATTTGGCTGATGTGAGCATTTCACAAAATAAGTGGTAAGAAACAGTTTTGTAAAGACAGTAGTACACAGAAGAAGCATTTAATATTATCTTTTAGATGTAAAAGCAGAAACTAAAGTTCAGAAGAATAAACTTACTTTTCATACTGCTTAGCTACACAGTCTCTTTCTATGGAAAGCAGTAAATATTTATTATAGGTTAAAGGCAATGAAAATAATGGACCTGTAGCTGGCAGCCATGCCAGATAGTTCTTGGCACTGACAATATTTACCACATAAGCAATGACTGTCAAATTTAAAGAGCAAACACATTTTCCAGGAAAAATCATTTAATATTCATTTGCCAAGCACAGGGTATATTCAACTTGTGGGTTAACACTTAAAACATACAGACAAGAGGCAGAAAATATTGATTTTAAAAGAAGAAAAAGGGGAGGACATTTAAAAATCCATTTAAAATTAAAACTTTTCACAGAATCTATAAAGTGGATCTAATAAATCCTGTGTCTCAGTATAAGAAACAGGCTTATTTCTGCTGTCTCAGACCATTTTGCAGACCCTTCTTTTAAGTCATGGCAGCTTAACCAGTCTGGCAAAGACTGAAGGAGAAAGAAAACCTTATTTATAGGCTTCTTATAAGATATGAATTGCTGTTTTTTCTTCATAAAAATTCTATTTAAAAAATTTTATATTACTGTATTTATGTAGCCCACCATACAAGGGGCTCAAAAATACCACTATTCCACACACACATATACAGCCACCAAAGTGAATTAGTATGAAATGGGGCCCATAATCTGTGAAAGAGAGGATCTGGCATCAGCTTGGATCCAATTAGGATTCAATCCCATTCATTACCACCTGCAAATAAGAAAGCAATGAGAAGAGATGAAATGAAAGTAATGAAAGTAATTAGAGAGAGAGAGACAGAGAGAGAGGGACAGAGAGAGAGAGGGAAAGAAGAAGGAGAGGGGAGAAAGAGAGAGAGAGACACTCTCAAGCTACAAAAATAGAAGCCATTGCCAGTCTAGTAATACCTCGATAAAGACAGTTAATAGACATTATCGTAGGAATACATCAAACTAGACACATAATGAAGAATCTTTAAAAATGTACTAGAAACAAATACAGACTAAGTGGAAGTCAATTTTATAAAATTACACAAAATTCTATCCTTATAATGGACAGAACACTATGGTATAAACAGAATTTAAACCAAAACTAATATTTTTGAACACTAGCTTGAAGAAAACATTACATATATTATACTTTTTAATCCTCAGAGATTAAATTTTATTTTCACTCACTCCTCACATTCAATTAAGCACAAAATCCTGTTGATTTTACCCCCATAACATCACTAGAGTATTCCCTTTCACTCCATTCCTTCTACCATGTTTCCAAGTCAGGGTTCTATCATTTCTCATTCAGAATATTAAGATATCTTCTTAGCGGAACTCCTTATCTCCTGTCTTGAGCACTCCTAACACATTCTCTACATTGAAGCTAGAAAAATCTTCCTAAAACTTTGTATGTTTTCATGTAATATTCCTCCTTAAAATTTGTCGGTGGCATCTTTTTACCTTCAGGATGAAAGACATCATCTATCCTATGGCATCCATGTCCTTTCACAACCCAGGCCTTGATTACCCTGTCAGCCTCATTCCTCACGCCCATCTCAGATTCACTGCCCATATGCCATCTCTTCCAAGTCACCTGCAGTTCCCTCAAAACCGTCAGCTCTTTCTCCTCTGAATACTTGCTTATTCCATGCTTTCTGACAGTATTTATTTACCTCAGCATTTTGCCTGGGTAGCTCCTGATTATCACTTCGGCTAACCTTAGGTTTCTTCTCCACTAGGAAGCCTTGCATAATGTTTTCTAGTTCAGATTTGTTATTTACTTTAGAGAGTCCCATAATATTATCATGTCCAATCTCTCATAATACTTAGTAAAAGTGTTACAGTGATTTCACTTGAGGTCATGGACATACTGAATGATCAGGAGTGAAGAAAGTACCAAACACTGAAAGATGTTTGAAAAGTACTCACAAAGGGAATATGCCAGATAAAGGCAATATCTGCCTATATATTATAACCTGCCCTAAGCATTGCCGTGGTGACTAACATAATGGTGTAGGTGGGAGATTTTGAGGCTTTAGGACAAGTTAGTGGAATAAGAGTCAAGACAGGAAGAAATAGTAAACAATGTAAAACAAGGAGAATAAAGAAGTCATGCAATTGTGAATTAAAGAATGAAGTATGAACTAGAAGAAAACTCCAACAGATCCGCTTTGGTGAAAAACAGGCTTGTTTTGTTCTTTGCAAGATTATGTAATCTACACAGTGGCCTTTCATGCACCACTCTTGGGAAAATAAGCTACTTTTTCACATTAAACATTTTAATGAATGGAATCACTTGTTTTTCATACCTCTCCCCTTCTGATCTTCCAAAGGTCATAGGGTCTTCATCAAATATTTTAAACTATAAATATCTGACAAATTAAAATAGAAATGTTATAGGAAATAAAAACATCTTTAATAGGAATCTTGCTTATACTAGCTAATGAAAGCAGCGTAAAGACTGAAGTATTACCAAACAATGAATCCCATCAAACTGCTAATGGAAAGGCTTATAGCAAAACAATAAAAATGGTTTTTGAATGTGGTGTATGGCTACCAGTGGCATCATGCTAATCAAAACTCATATATGCCCACTGCTCTCCACAATTTCGTACAAAGCATTACCCTTATTTTGTTTCTCAGTCTTCCCTTACATATTTGTTTTCAATTACATCTATTTACTCTCTCATGAGAAGAATCTGAGTTGTCCAGTATTGATGCCTTTGTTTACACAGTTGCTTCTGCATAGAGTGCTATCTTTATGTCTCTGCACATCTCCAAATGGTACTTGTATTCAAGGTCTAATTTAAATCTCACTTCTTTCATAGATAATTTCTTGGCCAATCTCTATTGAAATGCTATCTCTTAGCTCCAAATTATATTAGGATTTATCTTTTCATTTAGTGTCCTGAGTTAACTATAACCAAACAAAAATGAGATTAAGTCTTTCACATTACTTGTAAACTGAGTCTAAAGGTACACCAAATGGCTAATTTAAGAATATTTTAGCAATCATAGTATTATTATATTGCTTACCTAGATAATTCTGTAAAGAAAATCATTCATGGATGCACATATTCTGTTATATAGTTTCATAATGAACAAATTATTTTAAAAATATTCCCTTAAAGCAGTGAGCTGATTGCTCTGTGTGGAACAGATGCCCTGTCATTCCTTAGTCAATCTCTATTGAAATGATTTTTTCCTACTCTAAACTATGGTGGACTTATCATCTCTTATTTACTCATCTATATTAGCTATAACTGTGCAAACATGAGATTGTAAATTGAGTCTAAAGACATCTCCAAACAAATGGTTCAAAAATATTTTTTAGTAACAATAGTATTATCAGAATAAGTATTACTTCTTGAAAAGATTCTATGAAAGGAATAACTTACAGATATATGCATTCTGTGAACATTCATGTAATTACTTGACTATTTTAAAGGAATTTTCCCGAAACACTGTTATGTATACTTTACCAAATTAAGTCTTATGGACCCCTGCTTGCGCCCTAGCCCTGCTGAGGTCCTCTGCCTCAGTGGGGATGGTTCTTTCTCCATTTGAGTTCATGCAGCCAAAATAAAACCAAAGCTGAGATTGAAGCAGCTTTATTCAATGGTCAGAGAATGGAGAAGTAGAAACTTAGTTCAAAAATCAACTTCTCACCTTAATGGTGAGAGGGATTTGCTTTTAAGGAATAAGGACGATGGGGGTAGGAGTGAGACTAATGATGGTGAGGCACGTACATTGGTTTTCTGGGAAAGAAGCAGGGCTTCCCTGGAAATGGGGTACCACCCTTTTCTGTCCTTTTTTGGTTTGTGACATCCGGTCATAGTCACCTGTAGGTGTGTCATTTAGTATGCTATATAGTAAAATCAGCATAGAATGAGACTCAGGGTCTGTTGGAGGTCAGATTCGTAGCCATTTTGGTTTCAGCTGGTTCTATCCAGTTTTTGTTTTTCTCTTCCTATAACTTCCTTTGTGTCCAGACCCTGCGACTTAAAGATATATGTTAGTTCCTGTTTAAAGGAGGGATTGGTGAGTTTTGAGCAAGGGTCTGGTGGCAACTCTGGTAATACATAGAGCAGATGCTCTTTCTCTAAATATTAGCCAATTGACTGGTAAATTTAATAAGGGTAAGCACTATATTGAAAGATAAAAGACCACTTATGCCTCATCATGATAGAAGGGATTTGGGTGTAAAAAGTATTAAAACAAAGTTGTCCTTAGTACCCCTAGCAATTCACTGAATCCCAGACCTGAAAATGGTGGTTATTCTCCATTATGTGTGAAGTGTTCCAGTTGGTTTTACTGGAAGAAAGCTGAAAATTTAGAGTCCAGAAACTTCTCTTAGGAATGTCAAGAAATAGCCAAGGTTGATACCTAGAGACCCTTCAGTTTTTTTCAGTCAGAAATTTAGAGAAGCATTAGTTATTTACAGAGTTATTAAAGTATAAGAAGGAGCAGAATGCCAGATGACTCTATCACGATACTTAAGAAGTTTGATGAGTGCTTAAGGCTTAGGCTAAATAAAGGCTGTTTCTTATTTCTGAAAGCAAACAGCACAGAACTTTCATTCAGGAAAAGTGACAGGGAATGGAATAAAAAGACTCCATCCAGAAAAAGATGTCATTACCTGCCAAAAAAAGGAGCGATCACTTTACATGTTTTCTCTTTGTTTTCTTTGTCTTGTTTTATTTTTAGCTGGTCTCTGAGTAGTAGTTTTTTGGGTTTTTTTTTTTTTTTTCCTTCTTCTTCTTTTTTTCTTAATGTTAAAAGGGCAACATTTGGGTGACTAGTACTCTTTTAAGTCTCACCCATCTGAGATCATTAACTATCACATCATCCATCATAAGTGCACCCAAGTCCATTGATATCTGAGGTAATGACAAATAGATGTCCTTACATAGACACAGACATACACCACACTCATATCTATGGTAATCCTTAGTAAACCAATGCATGGTCATAGCTTCAATCTGGCTTATCTCTGATGTTGACAGCTCGGCATTCAAAACCATAAACTCGGTAGAAAGTATAAAAAATTGAAAATATAAGTCCATGATTTTACCTCTCAACTACATTTCTCTATCCCTATTTGTTTTCACTCTTGTTTTTTACAGTTGTAAAGTCCATGAAGAAACAGTCTATTTAAGCACTATTAAATTTGAGCATTTTTAGCACATACATTTGAGCCTAAAAGCCCTGTAAATTTTTGCCCTTGCCTACCTTTCCAGCTTCATCCCAGACCACTATCCCAATTTCTATCTCTACTGTGGTTCTACTAGACATTTTTCTAACACTTTGAGCCATGGTGACTTCTACTTTGAGATCTCTAAACATCCTATTACTTCTTCTTGGAACACTCTTAATTTATCCACCCCCCCAAAAAAAAAGTTCTCCAAATTAACTCCTTAAGTGTCTATAATGTGCTCCTTTATATCACATTCTTCAAAACCCTTCTCTGTCCTAGCTGTAAGATCTGAGAAAGTGGGAACTATGTTTAAAAATACCCATTAATATCTGTTAATTGATAATAGATTCTGATTTTCAGTCACTATACTAACTAAAATTAGGTTCAATTTTTTTGCATGCTGATTTTGCAAGAGGGCATATTTCTTTTTCTTTTTTAAGTTACTCCAGTGGTAGTAGCAACTCGACTCCTTTGTAAGTCAGTTTCTTAATGTAACAGTTCCTAAGCTACAAGTAGTGTAAACTCAAATGTAAATTTATTTAATTGACAACAGAATGGTCCAGGGATTGCAAATTTTCAGTGGAAATGTTTTCTTACAGAGTCCAGGATGAGAGTGAATCATCTCTGTTATGAAGTCATGCTCTTCAAGAGTACCAAGTTTCTGGAGGAAATTTGGTTCTAATTCCCCTCCTCATTTCTCATTCTATAAAAATACATTCTTTAAAAATCCATGGCTATTGTAATTTGTTTGAGCTAGGCATGTTACCCAGGATAGCTTCAGAGTCTGTTGGTACACACTGTCATGGTTTTAAGGCAATAAATTTGAAAATTTTTATGTAATAGCAAAATTTCCAGAAAAATATAATGTATCAAATATTACAAAGAAAGATAATTATGAATTTTTGATATCTATTAAGTGAATTTAATCTATTATAAGACACAATTATTAGCATTTCCAGAAAAAAAAAAACAAAAAAACTCCAGGTAGAAAACAAATCACTACACTTCTCTCTGTCACAAAGTTCAATCAAAGCAGATTTAATAATATGAGACACAGGTTTCTCTTACCCAAATGTTACTTGTGAAATCTTAGAATTGTATCTGATTGATTTCAGAAATTTTGGTTATCAAATTAATGCTACTCACTTTATCTCTTTAGGAAAATTTATTTCTGTTATTTACTAGAAAAGGAGTAGAGTGGAAGGGACAAATGAGAAGATATTACCATTTTAAACCCCATATCCCAGT
The DNA here is from genome assembly GCF_028564815.1 of Eubalaena glacialis. Lineage (NCBI taxonomy): Eukaryota > Metazoa > Chordata > Mammalia > Artiodactyla > Balaenidae > Eubalaena > Eubalaena glacialis. The sequence goes on along the minus strand of NC_083732.1, from coordinate 33,055,587 downwards.
TAATTCTAAACCTATTACTTGTGAAGCCAAGAACAGTTGGCCTTATGTATCCATGAGGTCTGCATTCAATGATTCAACTAACCACAGGTCAAAAATATTTAGAAAAAAAAATCCAGAAAGTTCCAAAAAGCAAAACTTGAGTTTGTGGTACCCAGCAACTATTTACATAGCATTTTATATTGTATTTAAAACTATTTACATATAATTTACATTAGGTATTATTAGGTATTATAAATAATCTAAAGGTGACAAAGTATACAGGATAATGGACACAGGGTATATGTAAATACTATGTCATTATATGAGGGGCTTGAGCATCTATGGATTTTGATATCCATATCAAAAGGGATATGGAAGGGTGTGGTGGGTGGGGTCTAGAACCAATTCCCTCTGAATACTAAGAGACAACTTTAAATAGTTTTATAATCCTAAGTGTCCCAAATAATCACTTTCCCAGATTCAAATTTTAAAATCTGTTCATTAACTGCTACTTATCATTTTAAAGAAGTTGAGTTCTGCTTAGTTTCATCACTTAATATTTCTGAAAATCAAAATTAAACATAGAGCTCTAAAAGTTTTCTTGTTACATATATATAAACTGAAGTGACTTGACTATTAAAAACTATTAAAATATTTTCTCTAGACACAAGCTATTTTTTTCAGCTACCAAGGTGTCTGTTGTAAAGATAAGTGTAAAAAATTTTTTTCCAATGATAATGAGAGCACTTACAGCACACTTACTCTTTCGCTTTCTATTGTGTCATTACTAACAGTTTGGCAATCAACATGGATCCCTTCCCTGGTTCAATCATTAACTGGACAGTCAGCATTTTGGATATTGGTACCATCTACCTACCATCATTTTCCAGGGTCTTGGACAATGCTATTTAATACTTGACAGGATAATATTGAACATTTTACTCAATTTGAAAATTTTAACAATAGTATTTCTGTCACCTTTTTCCTTGAATTAGATGAAATAAAAGCAACAGAAATTGCAATCTAGAGAACAATTCTCCACTGGATCAAAGGAATATCTCAGTAGCTGAACATATTAGAATAGACATATGTTCTTATAGTAAATCTATTCCTTTTATCAACTTTAATCTTTTTTAGGGGGGGGATCATCTTAAGATATATTTTCTTTAAGAGCAATTACCTTCTAAATATATCTATAAATTAATGACAAGGCAGAAAAGGCAAGTATGTTAGGTATCCTCATATACTTGAAGGATAAAAACATTACTGTTCAGAAAATTTGATTTGTCAGGGTCATAGAGCTAATAGGTGATACAGCCTGGAACCATGTACTTTACACTACTTTGCATTTTCTGTGTTCTCCTGAGCTCACATTTTCTCCTGTACTCCCATTACTAATGACAGTATTGACATAACTCTTGAAACACAATAGTTTCAGAAACAAAAATGAATGACCTTTGCAATCTTATTTATTTTCACATTTTAGACTGGAGTTTCCAAACTTTAAGAAGTAATACTTAAGTTTTCTCAGCATGTTGAAGGTCACTAATTGATGGTGGAGAGACTGCTGACAGTAAACTTTTGACTGTTGAGAAGTGGCATTATTCCATCTTTCTTCTTTTCTCTGTCCCCAACTCCACCCCACACATGATGTTTGGGAATACAGAAAATAAGGCCACTATCATAACAGCTAATAGTAATAAATCTGTATGGAGTTCTACAGACTGTCTCTGATTTATAAGTAATGCTACATTATCTTTGTAAATGAAAAACACTCAATTGCTAGAATTTTTTCTGGGAATAACTGGAAATTTTTAGAAAATCTAGCTAGTTCAAACAATATCCTAAATATCCATCTACAATTATTTCTTAGAATCTATTTTGCTTGGATAGTTATTTTAGGTAAGCCTAATTATTAGCATGTTATAATATTTGGGAAAGTCAGAGAATGCTGTGTTAATAGGTAGTGTGTCATGCCTTTTATATAGATCTGTATTCCAAAAAAAACTGCATCCTTTTACTAACTTCTCTAAATTCTGTAGTTATTAATTCACAAGGGGCTGAATTGGATAGATATATATTACCTGGCTATTGGTCCACAGAAATTCAACCAAAGACCAGCTATCAAACACAAAAATGTAAATGGGGCCTTAATTTCCTTGGAATATACAACTCTGATGTAGAATTCATATCTGTACCCACAGATGAGTGTGAACTTCCTTGTTGACTACTCTGGAACCCTGACAGATGTTGACTCTAGGTGGAGCACAGTGACACAATCATTGCTTCTAAGATGCTTACTATCTTGGTGGAAAGAAAAAGAAGAAATATACCTCATATTTAATAGAACTAGTGCAAATTGCTGTTGAGCTAACCTATTTCACTGGTGTTATAAAAATGAAAAGCCTGAGAAAAAATTAGATTACTCATGGAAGGATTATCAGGGGATGGTTAATTTTGAAGAATAGGCTAGTCTATGTAGATATATAATAAAGCAGTTCATTGTCCTTTTTCCTTCAGAAACTCAAACTGATTACAGTCTCTTTCCTCCTATTTTTGTTGTTGCAGTTGTTAGACACATTTTTCAATCTCTCATTTGGTTGAAAATAGGAAATTATCCCTGTTGGTACACTACTACCACCCTGACATCTTGAGAGTCAATACTCAGTTGAAAACTTTTCTTTATCATTTGAATAGGTAATACAAGCACAAGGTACAAAATTCTAAATGTGGAAATATAAAAATTTAGTTTTCTCTCTTTTCCAATTCTAGGTTATGTAACCCAGCAAGACCCTATGGGGTCTTCCTGGGACAGAGCCCTCCACCTGTGTTCTCTGTCTACCTCATCTTTACAGAAAAACTATAGTCTCCAAAGTCTCCCCTGAGTCACAAAAGCTGGCTCAAGAATTAATGATTGAGGTGGAGTCAAGATAGGAGCATGGGAAGATGCAGAGTTCATGTCTCCCCACAACTATGGCTCCTGCCAGATGCTGGTGGGGGACCTTTATGCCCAAGGAGATGGGAGGAACCCCTAAGCGACTAGGTAAGACATGGGGGAACTGAGGGAGGAGGAGAAGGGAAGGCTGGACAGGACTGCTGTCTCTGAGGGGTGGCTGGGAGGGGGGAAGTGTTCCCATGCCTGGAGGGACCCTCGAGGGTTCAGATCAGGGGGGAGCACCTTTGGCATTTCCCCTGCCCAATTGGCCCAGGAAACCTGCCTGGCTTTCCGGCTGGGTCCTACGGCCACAGAGGTCCTCTCCTGGTTTTGTTGGTCCTGGGGGCATAGGAGGGAGGCCAGGGGAGAACAGGAGAGGCGGGTGGAAGAGGTCCTCCAGGATGGGAGGCACAGGAAAGGCACAGAGGGCATTTGTTCACACATTCAGGCCCACGAAACCTGCTGGGCTCCCAGGCCAGGTCCCCCACCCTCTGAGACCAGAGGCAAGCCTGGGATCCTTCTGTTGGGTTTAGCCTAAGCCCCACCCCCACCACACCCAGGGACTCTTCCAGCCCTGTGGGTCCTAAACATAGGCCCCACCCACCATCTAAACCCAGCCCTTGCTTAAGTTCCACCCCCCACAGCAAAGGCCTTTCCCTCCTTTATTTTCCTCCCCTTTTTATTATTCTGGTTCTGTTTTACCTTCCGGTTGTTGTTTCATTTATATTTTAATTTTTTATTCTTTCTAACATATCTGTAAGTTTCCTAGTCTAATTTTATTTTTGACTCTTATTGTTCTGCTCTTTTTTTCTTTTCTTTTCTTTTTTTTGCCATCCTGCGTGGCTTGCAGGATTTTGGTTCATGAGCCGTGGATCAGGCCAAAGCTCCTGTGGTGGGAGCTCTGAATCCAAACCACTGGACTAACAGAGAACCTCAGACCCCAGGTAGTATTCATTGGACTGAGGTCTCCCGGAGTTCCTCATCTCGGCACCCAGACCCAACTCTACCCAACAGCCTACAAACTCCAGGGCTGGAAGCCTCAGGCCAAACAACCAGTAAGACAGGAAAAAAATCCCAAATACCAAAAAAAAAAAAAAAAAAAAAAATGAGATGGCAAGAAAATAAGTCACAGATGAAGGAGCAAGGTTAAAACCTACAAGACCAAATAAATGAAGAGGAAATTGTCAATCTACCTGAAAAAGAATTCAGAGTAATAATAGCAAAGATGATACAGAATCTCAGAAATAGAATGGAGGCACGGATTGAGAAAAAGCAAGAAATCTTTAACAAAGATCTAGAAGAACTAAAGAACAGAGACGAACAACACAATAATTGAAATGAAAAATACATAGGAAGGAATCAATAACAGAATAACTGAGGCAGAAGAATGAATACGTGAGCTGGAAGACAGAATGGTGGAAATAACTGCAGAAGAGCAGAATAAAGAAAAAAAGAATGAAAATAATTGAAGACAATGTCAGAGACCTCTGGGACAACAATAAATGCACCAACCTTCAAATTATACAGGTCCCAGAAGAAGAAGAGAAAAAGAAAGGGTCTGAGAAAATATTTGAAGAGATTGTAGTGGAAAATTTCCCTAACATGGGAAAGGAAATAATCACTCAAGTCCAGGAAGCACAGAGAGTCCCATACAGGATAAACCCTAGGAGAAACACACCAAGACACATATTAACCAAACTAACAATAATTAAATTCAAAGAAAAAATATTAAAAGCAACAAGGGAAAAGCAAAAAATATCATACAAAGGAATCCCCATAACATTATCAGCTGATTTTTCAGCAGAAACTCTGCAGGCCAGAAGGGATTGGCAGGATATACTTAAAGTAATGAAAAAGAAAAACCTACAACCAAGATTACTCTACCCAGCAAAGATCTCATTCAGATCTGATGGAGAAATCAAAAGCTTTTCAGACAAGCAAAAGCTAAGAGAATTCAGCACCACAAGACCAGCTTTACAACAAATGCTAAAGGAACTTCTCTAGGTGGGAAACAAAAGAGAAGAAAAAGACCCACAAAAACAAACCCCAAACAATTAAGAAAATGGTAATAGGAACATACATATTGATAATAACCATGAATGTAATTGGAATAAATTCTCCAACCAAAAGACATAGACAGGCTGAATGGATAAAAAAAACAAGACCCATATATATGCTGTCAATAAGAGACCCACTTCAGACCTAGGGACACATACAGACTGAAAGTGAAGGGATGGAAAAAGGTATTCCATGCAAATGGAAATCAAAAGAAACTGGAGTAGCAATACTCATATCAGATGAAATGAACTTTAAAATAAAGACTGTTACAAGAGAAAAGGAAGGACAATACATAATGATCAAAGGATCAATCCAAGAATAAGATATAACAATTATAAATATTTATGCACCCAACATAGGAGCACCTCAGTACATAAGGCAAATGCTAACAACCATGAAAGGGGAAATTGACAGTAACACAATAATAGTAAGGGACTTTAACATCCCACTTACACGAATGGACAGATCATCCCAACACAAAATAAATAAGGAAACACAAGCTTTAATGACACAATAGACCAGATAGATTTAATTGATATTTATAGAACATTGCACCTGAAAGTGACAGAATACACCTCCTTCTCAAGTGCACGTGGGACATTCTCCAAGATAGGTCACATCTTGGGTCACAAATCAAGCCTCAAAAAATTTAAGAAAATTGAAATCGTATCAAGAATCTTTTCTCACCACAATGTTATGAGATTGGAAATCAATTACAGGAAAAAAACTGTAAAAAACACAAACACATGGAGGCTAAACAGTGCACTACTAAATAACCAAGAGCTCACTGAAGAAATCAAAGAAGAAATAAAAAAATACATAGAAACAAATGACAACAAAAACATGATGACCCAAAATCTATGGGACACAGCAAAAGCAGTTCTAAGAGGGAAGTTTATAGCAATTAAATCTCACCTCAAGAAACAAGAAAAGTCTCAAATAAACAATCTAACCCTACACCTAAAGCAACTAGAGAAAGAACATAGAAAACCCAAAGTCAGTAGAAGGAAAAAAAATCATAAAGATCAGAACAGAAATAAATAAAATAGAAATGAAGAAAAAAATAGCAAAGATGAATAAAACTAAAAGTTGGTTCTTTTAGAAGATAAACAAAATTGATAAACCCTTAGCCAGACTCATCAAGCAAAGAAGGGAGAGGATGCAAATCACTAAAATTATAAATGAAAAAGGAGAAATCACAACTGACACTGCAGAAACACAAAGAATTACAAGAGACTACTACAAATAAGTATATGCCAATAAAATGGACAACCATGAAGAAATGGACAAATTATTGGAAAGACACAATTTTCCAAGACTGAACCAGGAAGAATTAGAAAATATAAACAGACCTATCACAACTAATGAAATTGCAACTGTAATTAAAAATCTTGCAACAAACAAAAGTCCAGGACCAGATGGCTTCACAGGTGAACTCTAATAAACATTTAGAGAAGAGCTAACACCAATCTTTCTCAAACTCTTCCAAAAAATTGTAGTGGGAGGAACACTACCAAATTCGTTCTACAAAGCCACCATCACCCTGGTACCAAAACCAGAAAATGATATCACAAAAAAAGAAAATTATAGACCATTATCACTGATGAACATAGATGCAAAAATCCTGAATAAAATCTTAGCGAACAGAATCCAACAACATATTAAAAGGGTCATACACCATGATCAAGTGGAATTTATCCCAGGAATGCAAGGATGTTTTGATATCCACAAATCAATCAATCTGATACATCATATTAACAAATTAAGGAATAAAACCCATATGATCATTTCAATAGATGCAGAAAAGTTTTGACAAAATTCAACACCCATTTATGATAAAAGCTCCCCAGAAAATGGGCAGAGAGGGAACCTACCTCAACATAATAAATGCCGTATATGGCAAACACACAGCAAACATCACTCTCAGTGGTGAAAAACTGAAAGAATTTCCTCTAAGATCAGGAAGAAGACAAGGATGTCCACTCTTGCCACTCTAATTCAACATAGATTTGGAAGTCCTAGCTGTGGCAATCAGAGAAGAAAAAGAAATAAAAGGAATCCAAATTGGGAAAGAAGAATTAAAACTGCCATTGTGTGCAGCTGACATGATACTATACATAGAAAAGCCTAAAGATGTCACCAGAAAACTACTAGAAATAATCAATGAATTTGTTAAGGTTGCAGGAAACAAAATTAAGGCACAGAAATCTCTGATATTCCTATACACTAACAATGAAAAATCAGAAAGAGAAATTAAGGAAACAATCACATTTACTATCGCAACAGAAAGAATAAAATACCTTGGAGTAAACCTACCTAAGGAGGCAAAAGATTTGTACTCAGAAAACTATAAAACACTGATGAAAAAAATCAAACATGACATGAACATTTGGAGAAATATACCATGTTCTTGGATTGGAAAAATCAATATTCTGAAAATGACTGCACTACCCAAAGCAATCTACAGATTCAATGCAATCCCTATCAAACTACCAATGCCATTCTTCACAGAATTAGAACAAAAAATTTTACAATTTGTATGGAAACACAAAAGACCCCAAGTAGCCAAAGCAATCTTGAGAAAGAAAAACGGAGCTGGAGGAATCAGGCTCCCTGACTTCAAACTATACTACAAAGCTACAGTAATCAAGAGAGTATGGTACTGGCACAAAAACAGAAATATAGATCAATGGTACAGGATAGAAAGCCCAGAGATTAACTCATGCATATATGGTAACCTAATTTATGACAGAAGAGGCAAGAACATACAATGGAGAAAAGACATGATCAACAATTTTTGAAGACCCTTTGCACTTTGTAGCATATGCATTCAAAAATGCATTAGAATATAGACATTTGTTTTTATAATTCTATACTAGTTAAAACCCTCTTTTATAAAAATGCTAATGTACTCATATTTATTTGTGAACATTTTTTGTTCAACTTGAGGTGCAGTACACTTCAAATTCAAGTCACTCTTATTAGCAGTTATTAGGAACAGAGGCTTAGAAATGAAATTAGAGAAGATAAGGGAAGAAATAGTGAGAAGGAGTAGAGATTTTGGAGTGGAGATTGAGGAGAAATAAAACAAAATGAGGAATAAATAAACCTAGACCCTAAAACTACACTGCTGTACCTGGAAGGAAAGGAGCTGAAATACAAGGGCTTTGGCATGGGGTTTCCTTACAAATACAGTGGGGCCATTGATAATGAGCAGAGATTGAAAAACATATACTGAGCTATGTCAGATCATTTACATAAAGGTTATCTATGGTCTTTTCTATCCATATTATTATTATGTCTAATTCTGAAAATTGGAGATCTAGAGCTCTGTATTGTAAACTCAGAGAGGTATTAAACATAAACAGGCCTGTAAACAAAATGCTTACTATACTAAATAAAACAACACAAACATGTTCTTTGTTGAACCTGTAAGATGTGAGTTTGAGTAACAAGGTATAAAATCCTGTGATGGTTAATTTTATGTGTTGACTTGACTGGGTTAAGGGATGCACAGGTAGCTGATAAAACATTATTGCTGAATGCATCTGTGAGGATGCCTCTGAAAGAGATTATCATTTGAATCAGTAACTGAGTAAAGAAGATTCCCCTTCACTAAATTGGCAGACATCATCCAAACCCTCCAGGGAAGGAACAGAGCAAAATGGCAGTGGAGGGGCAAATTCTCTCTCTCTCTCTTTCACCCTCTCTCTTTCTCTCTCCATCCTCCTTCCCCCACCTCTGCCCCCTTTTCGAGCTGGGAAGTCCATCTTCTCCAGCCTTTGAACAATAGAGCCACTGGTTCTCTGTCCTCAGACTTAACACCAGTGGCTCCCTAGTTCTTAGGCCTGCAGACTCTGAATTACACCACCAGCTTTCCTGAGTCTGCAGATTGCAGATGGCTGATTGTGATAATTTTTGACCTCTGTAGCCCCGTGAGCCAACCTCTATAATAAATCTCCTCTTCTATCTCTCTATCTATCTATTTATCCTATATCTATATCTTATTGATTATTTTTTTTCTGGAGAACCCTGACTAATACAGAACCTATAAAGCTTTTAAGAAGGAAAGAGTGACTCTTACTGAAGAGTCCCTTTTACTGGTTTACAGACCCCCAAATATATATACTGTAAAGACATTTTTTCTTTGTTGACTAGCTCCTGAATTTGTTGAAGCCTGTAGTCAGTGAAATGAAATGACTGATGTAGCTTTCTGGATTATAACTTTTTGGAATTGGGCATGATAGCTATGTTTAACTGGGAATTGTGAGGTTGGAGGCTAGTTGGGTGATTATTCTGACTGGGGAGACCTGTTTGTTGGCAGTCTCTGTTCCCAAATCATACCCTGGTCACACACTTTCTCCCCTGATTCATTTGATTAGTCTCTGCCTTCCACTTACCTGTACAGTTCCATTAAGAATCATACCCAGCTTGTTCCAGAGGCAGGTGTCAGGTGTGGATGAGACTTTTTCTCCAAGATACAATCAGAGGCCACAGGAAATGCTCTTTTTCCACTTTACTAGAATGGGCTTGAAGGAAGTTCTGTCTGTCTTCTGGACCACTGCACATGGTCAGCATTCTGATAACCTATTGTCCTCTGAGTTATGTCCTTTTCCCTTCTTTACCAGCATTCACCCATCTACCAGTAGGGACTAGAACTTGTAACACTTTGCCTTGAGCTTCCTTTCATTTGTTCTCCTTTGTGGTTTGGTAGAAAAGAAGGAGGTATTATAAAATATGCCTTTGTTTTTGTCATACTCTGTGAATCTAAGTCTCTCTGTAAAGATGCACTGAACTAAAGGGAATAGAGTCTTTTTTAAACTTTAACTTTGGAACCAGAAAACTCAAATTTAATTAAACCAACATAGATGCCAAATATAGAATACCATTATTACACATTTAAAGAATTATAATTGTGTAATGTTTAAGAACATATAAAACATTTTTTCTAAGGCTTTCATATATTTGCTGGGGATATCTGTCTCTCTTACTATAATTTCTTATAAGGTTTCTTTACTTTTTTTTCTTGTAGTAGAAGAATTTTCAAAAGCCTAGCTCTCTTGATTGGGGTGGGACTTTTGTTTTCATTTCTTACTGGATCAGGCCTAATGTACAAATGGTAGAGACAGTGCTTACTCTGGCAGTTAATACAGTTGTGTAATTAAAAGGAACTTCAGTTAACAATTTAACGCATTTACATTAGGTCTTTAATGCACACAAAGCATTGTAGTATTGCTTAGAAATAAAATAATAACTATGGCACGCCTCTCTTTTAAAATGATTTAGAGTCCACGGAGGATATAGATGTAAACAAATACCAGCAATACTATGGATACATAGCTGGGGTATTTGATAGAATCTGGAGGAGTCAGATGTCAGGGAGTCCTTTTGGAAAGTAACATGTGCTCTTAGCCTTCCTGTCCAAGCAACAGTAGCAAGAAGGAGGTGCACATGAAGGGCATTATAGGCATAAGAAACAGAACGAGTTAGGTATTTGTATGTATTTAGTATTCCAAAAAGAGTTTGATACTGTTTGATCAAAAACAAATGAGTGAGATCTGCTCTTATAAAATCTTGAGAGATAAACCTGGGTCAGTTCATGGAAGACTTCACATTGATTTTATTATTTATATATCCCACTGGGAGAAATGCAATGAAAGTTTTATTTAGGCCAGTTTCAAAGATAGATTTGTTTGTGGACTGGCTGAATGATGGACTAAGGCTGAGGGAGGAAGTGACAGGTGCTAATGAAAACCTGTGAGTTGTGTTTACAAATAACCCATAACAGGGATCTTTAACTACAAGTAGATGTGAACATTACTAAAACCATATTTTCAGCATTAAAAGATTCATCTTAATTTCTAGAAAATGTATCAAGAGCAATTTCCACAAATGTCAACAAGATTAAACAAAGCAATGTTTTTGAAATTATTTACAGCCCTCAAGTCACCGTTTTAGAATGTAAAATACTAGTTTGAGTGTCAATATGTAATTTCAATGAAATGCCTTTTAAATGAAAGAAAAATAAACCATTTTTGTTTAAGTAGAATACCAATTGCTACCTCAAGCTCAGCTTATAGAAAAGTTTACAAAATAAAATAACACGGTAGTTTACCTAGGGATAGCATACATTTTCTAACACTGTGCAGATATAGCTGAATATAAGAGAGGCAGCATTTTGTTTAAACTGATTCACGTATATCTCTACCTAATACAGTAAACTGGAGAAAAATAGCCATTTATGTTTTCTTCCTTCTTTATTACTCCCTTTTTTTGACTGTAACTTCATTTTCTATACTGAAAACTTTGAGTATGTACTTCAAAGAAGAACTTATGTGCTTGGAAGACAGCCTTATAACTAACACTGAAACTTTTCTAGGTATAATTCAAATTTTTTAATGCCACTATATATAGGAAAAATATTTTAGTAATGTGTTTGCATGGAAAAGAAATAGTTATATTAAAATGTGTATACAATAGATTGTAGTTTTCTTCACTATTCTATTCATCTTTTCATTATGAAGTGATTTTGTATGAAAATAAAGCACATATTATTTAATTTTAAAATGCTTTTTGGGCAATCTGATAATAGGTTCCTGGCTTTGAATAAGAGCTGTACAAAGAAACAGAATTAATGAGTAATTCCAATTTAAATACTACCAGGCAGTTTGTAACTATAATCAGAAGCAATGTAGCATTAGCATTGTTGAGCCTAGTGCAGTGCAGAAAGAACTGTGTAGAAGCAGTAGCCAGGGAGATAAGTGGGTCAGTACTATACAATATAACTTGACAGATGAAAAGTAGAAAAAAAAACTGCCATGTTAAAAGAATAGGTATATTACATGGGTCAGGATCCTATCTAGGACACTCTGAAACTATAATAAAATCATGATCAGATTATGAGGAAAATAACTAGATATTGTAGACCTGAAGATATACCTATTTATAAATAGAACCATTCTGCTCAAGCCATCTTTAGCCTAGTGTTATATCTAATGTGCTGTTACCATTTTAATATACCACTGGGTATCTTAAAAGTGCTGTGTGGTTTCTGACAATTATTTGCTAAAGTGTAAATGTTCCTTTTCCACATTTAAAAGTCCAGGTTTGGGCATGATTTAATTGTTCTAATTCAAATGCTTTTCTTATAAGATTACAATAAATTAGCATAGTATATAGAACCATTACTATTCACCAGGCACTACACCAAAGTGTTTCACGGTATTACCTAATTTATTCTTCCCAATAACCCTTGCAACTAGGTACTCCTGGAGGAAGAGAAGTTATTTCTACAAGGTCATAAACCTCATGGGTGACAGAATTAAGATTAAAAACAGGTCTAGCAAAACTTTAAGCAAAATAATTTAACTACCAAGATTTTGATACTCTACTAAATCTTATCCCTTAGGAAATAATATTCTGAGGTAATTTCAAGGTTTCCTTTAATTGGGATATTTGAAGTACTAAATAGGGGACAGAAAAAAATAGAGAGCCTCAAGGAGAAAACAAGCAACCTAACTTTAATTATATATATGATCCTTTTATTAGTAATTACATTGTAAACACATATGGTAAACATAAATGAATTTTCAACATTTGTAATTTTACCTATAAGGCAATAGGCAGGCTTCTAGTCCAAGATGGTAATCCAGTGGTTGCATTTGCTGCCTTTGATTCATTAAATCACTTAGAAATGAAATAGATGTGGGAACAAAACTATAGCAGTACTAGAAAATAGAGGAGAGATATCTATAGAAAATATTTCAAGATTTGTGTGTGTGTGTTTTACAGTAGTTATTATGGGGCTGACCTGAAAACAAAGGCAAAGAACCAGCATCATAGTGCTTGTGTAGGAGCAGGCTGACACAGAAGTGAGTCTCAAAGGTCAACTCAAATAAAAACTGGAAAAAAATCCAACATCACAGTCAGCAAGAGCTGGAAGTAAGGGAAGGCCTTAGAGCAACTAACTGTATAATTAATTGAAAGACAGCCAGATCTGGGCCAGCACAGGCTCAGTGTATACAGCAAAACTTCTGAGGTATTTGTTTCAGGAAGAGCTTAGTAAACACTGCTGTATAGTAAATGACTGGATGCATTTTACCTTCAGGGCATCTTAAGATATGCATTAGATGGGAAAGGGAAAAGACTAGAGTGTTAGGTACTTGAGGAACACACATTGAGATTGAGAAATGGAATATTTCCTGCCATATCAGTAAACAAAGGATGTCACAGTCATCAGTGCTTTCAGCCCTCCAGTGGGAGCTGGTGAGCCCTGAGGGAACTCAGGAAGGAAAGAATACCTGCCATCTAGCAGCCATCAGACTGCAGCCACCCCCCAAGGTGAGCCCTGAGGAAACTCTGCATGTAAAAACACAGGGTACTGGTCCCAGATAGCTGAGGTGCATATCAAAGGAATGATTTCAGTGAGCCCAGATTCTTGCATCTTCCCATACATAGAAAAGTGTTAAATTCCTTAACTTGGGATATCTGGTTTTCTTTAACAATAATTTTTTGATGTTCCCAGCTACCTGCCCTTTGTTGTGAAACGTCTATATAACCTGGCTCCCCCCTCGCTTCTTCAGAGCAGTTTTCTCAGGGTTACTTGAGGTGCTGCCTCCCGAGCTTGAAGTCCTAAAAATTCCCACTGAATAAAATATAACTCTCAACTTTTAGGTTGTGAATAATTTTTAAGTCCACAAGATAGAGAAAGAGAGATGCAGTGAGGGAAAAGCAGTTTCACCTAATCACACTGAAAAAAAAAAGTACAGTAAAGTACTGTCTCTATGTAAGAATTTTGCTTAATAAGACAACTGTAAGAGGATCCAATTTTGCTTGCATTATCTCAATGCATTTATTCTAAAAGAAAGTCACCTTGTTGGTACAACTTGTCTGTATATCCACAGAGTCATATGGTCAGAATCCCCACTCAGAAGAGACCTGAAGGAGAAACAGACCCTCATTACTGGTCAGTAATTACATGTCAGTTACCCATTCAAACAAGTTTTATCTATCTATCTATCTATCTATCTATCTATCTATCTATCTATCTATCTATCTATCTATCTTTGTCTATCAAATATCCCTAGATTCCAACATTAATTGAAAACAAGCATTTACATTGATGTGTGTATATAAATATGAATATATACACATACACACACAAAAGAAAACAAAATTATCAGAAACATATGTGAATACAATATAGTGAGAGGAAAGAATCTCAGAAAAAAAATTAGTAGAAAAATAGAGCTCATGATTAAAAAAAAAAAAAATGAAACCTTTAAAAAATTCAAGTTAGTATCCTCAGAGAGATTTAAGGGAATATTATTCCCATAAATATAAGGGAAAGTGCTGATCTAAAATAGAAGTCATATAATTAAATAGAATTATCAGAATTAAAAGGTTTACCAAAATCACAAATAATAATAGTAATTGAATAGCAGAATAACAAAGAAAATATGACTGGGAATTCAGTAATCCAGAACATAAACTCTTCTCTGACCTTGTTCAAAGGTTAGAAAGATGGAAATTATGAAACAAAAGCAAAAAGAAAAAAAAGATTCATAATAATCAGTACTTGCTAGTAGTTAGAAATTAAAAATATATATATATGGATAAGGAGTAATAATTCCATAACACTGTAATGTGAATTGCACAAAAAACTAATTTTTCCATGCAAAGCGACTCAGAGAAAACCAAGATAGAATACATTTTGAAAAGAAATAAATATATTCCTATGCTCTGGTGAAGACTATAAGTAATAATGAAAAAAAAATTATTAAGATTCCAGAAAGTAAACACAATAAATCTATTAAATAATAAAATTTGGATTGACAGTGGATTTCTTCTTATAACTAATTTTAAGATATGATGGATTGTCTGTAAAGTTTTGAAAGAAAATAAACTGAACCTGGAAATTCATACCCATTCAAGCAATTATCCAAATATAAGAATATAATTAGGATATTTTTAAACATAAAAAAAAAAACTTGGAAAGAATTCCACATACACACAGTTTCTTAGAAATAAGTAAATAAGTGCATAGATATATCCAAGCAAGCTTGAAATACAATCCAATAAAGAAGAAATCCTGGTGGAATTGTGGTCAACATGGCAGAATAGGAGGACCTGGGGTTCATCTCTACCCACAAGTACATAAAGAATACTCCTACAAGTGGAACAGTTCACACAGAGCACCTGCTGAACACTAGCAGAGGACCTCAGACACCTAAAAGGACAAGAAAAAAAAAATCCCCCCATAACCAGTTAGGATGAAAGAGAGAAAAGGAAGAAAAAGAAAAGAGGAGATAGAATGGGACCTGCACCCCTGGGGGTGAGCTGAAGGAAAGGAGAAGTTACAGCACCAAGAAGGTCCCCTAACTGGCAGCAAGATCCGCTGAAATTGAGGGGGGCTTTGGGGGCTATCAGAGGAAAGTGCAGTGGCCAGTCTGTGGCAGGCAGGACAGAGCAAGACTTGCACAGACTGTCTATGCCACAACACTGTGTGCCCCAGACTGAGATGTATGTCCACCAGTGCTAGTGGGGGCTGAGTGCTGAAATGTGGGGTTAGGAGAGTGGACCTGGGAAGAGGATGGCTATTGACCATGTGGAAACCACCTGAAAGGATAGGAGTGAGGAGCTCTGCTGCACGGAGACAGCCTGAGGGGACAGGAGTGAGGAGCTCCACAGCCAGGAATGCTCCTGGAGGAAGCGTGGTCTGCCTTGGAAGTGAGACGCCATTGTTGAGTGGTGTGCAAGGGGTGGGGCCGCCATCATGCCTCTCTCTCCACACACAAGCCCCTGCCTCCACAGGCACTGAGAGGGACTCCCACCAGAGCAAGTGTGTGCACTCCAGTCATTGCCACTTTGTCTCCCTCATGCCTGAGTGAGTGCACACACCCCAGACTGTTGCTGCCTTCTGCCGGCCCCTGCAGCCAAGGCACTAGAAGAGGATGACATCAGAGTGAGCCCATGAGCCCCAGTCATTACCACCTTATCCTTCTCCTGCCTGAGAGAGAATGTGCACCCCAGTCAGTCGCCACCTCTTGCCCCCCACCTAAGTGAGCAATTGTGCCCACTCAGTGGTGGTCTTCCCCCCCCTCTTGCCTGGGCCAGGAGCAGAAGCCTGATGGCGGCCCACATGCAGAGGTGGGGCCAAAACAAAAGCTGATCCCCAGGGGCTGTGCAACTAAGGAAGAAGAACTGAAACCTCTCCGTGCAGCTGTACAAGCCATGAATTAAACCCCCACGATCAGATTGGTAAACCCAGCATCTACAGAACATCTGAAAGGACAATGAGTGCTTCCACAACTGAGATGGGTCTAGCTTTAGCAGCTGTGGACTTGGGAGGCAAATACACGTGGGAGTTGGACCAGGTAAGACTCTGAACTGCCCCACTGTGCCAACAGTGGGTCCAGAGACCTAGCTAAAGGTCTTGGAGGACCTCCTAGGGATGTGGGGGCTGGCATGGCTCACTGTGGGACAAGGACACTAATAACAGAGGTCCCAGGGAATTTGTTTTGTTTTGTTTTGTTGTCACAGTTGATTTATTGTATTTTATTTTTAATTTTAATTTTTAAAATTTTAAAATGTTTTTTACTTTGCTATTTTATTTTATGTTTTGTTATGTTTTGTTCTATTTTTTCTGTATCTTTTTGTTGTCATTGTTTTTCTTTTTTTTGTATTCTTTGCTATTTTTTGTTTGTTTTTTGTTAGTTTTGTTTTTATTGTTTGTTATGGTTTGGGGGTTTTTCTATTTGGTTGGTTGTTTTCTTGTTTTCTTTGTATTTTTTCTTTTTTTGTTTTTATTTGTGTCTGTTTTTATTCTTTGTCTTGACTTCTGTGTGTTTGTTTTCTATTCTTTTCTTTTTTTGGCCATGCTGCACAGCTTGTGGGGTCTTGGTTCTCCAGCTGGGGGTTGGGCCTGAGCTCTTATGGTGGGAGTGCCGAGTCCTGGGTGCTGGAACACCAGAGAATTCCTGGCCTCAGGGAATATTAATTGGCATGAACTCTCTTGGAAGTCCCCATCTCCACACCAAAACCCAGCTTCACCCAACAGCCTGCAAGCTCCAGTGCTGGAATGCCACAAGCCAAACAACCAACAAGAGCAGAACACAGCACCACCCATCAGCAGACAGGCTGCCTAAAGTCATATTAACCTAACAGACACCCCCAAACACAAAGTTTGATATGGCCCTGCCCATCAGAGGGACCAGCTCCCACCAACCAGATTTCAGGCACCAGTCCCTCCCACCAGGAAGCCTAAACAAGCCTGTGGACCAACCTCATCCCCCATGGGGCAGACACCAGAAGCAAGAGGAACTAACCCTGCAGCCTGTGGAAAGGAGACCACAAACACACTAAGTTAGATAAAATGAGATGACAGAAATATGTTGCAGATGAAGGAACAACGTAAAAACCTACAAGACCAGCTAAATGAAGAGAAGATTGACAATTTACCTGAAAAAGAATTCAGAGTAGTGATAGTAAAGATGATCCAAGTTCTCACAAAAAGAATGGAGGCATGGACCCAGAAAACAACAACAACAACAACAACAAGGAATTAGAAGAACTGAAGAACAAACAAAAACTGTGATAAACAATACAGTAACTGACATGAAAAATACACTAGAAGGAATCAATAGCATAATAACTGAGGCAGAAGAATGGATTAGTGAGCTGGAAGATAGAATTATGGAAATCACTGTCACTGATCATAATAAAGAAAAAAGAATGAAAAGAAATGAGGAGAGTCTCAGAGACCTCTGAGACAACATTAAACACACCAACATTTGAATTATAGGGGTCCCAAAAAAAGAAGAGGAGAGTCTGAGAAAATATTCAAAGAGATTATACTCAAATACTTCCTTAACATAGGAAAGGAAATAGTCACCCAAGTCCAGGAAGCACAGAGAGTCCCACTCAGAATAAACTGAAGGAGAAACACATCAAGACACATATTAATCAAACTAACAAAAATTAAATACAAAGAAAAAATATTAAAAGAAACAAGGGAAAAGCAACAATAGCATACAAGGGAATCCCCATAAGGTTATCAGCTGATTTTTCGGCAGAAACTCTGCAGGCCAGAAGGGAGTGGCAGAATATATTTAAAGTGGTGAAAGGGAAAAGTTTACAAGCAAGAATACTCTACCCAGCAGACTCTCGTTCAGATTCAATGGAGAAATCAAAAGCTTTTCAGACAAGCAAAAGCTAAGAGAATTCAGCACCACCAAACCAGCTTTACAACAAATATTAAAGGAACTTCTGTAGGAGGGAAACAAAAGAGAAGAAAATGACCTACAAAAACAAACCAAACAATAAAGAAGATGGCAATAGGAACATACATATCAATAATTACCTTAAATGTAAATGGATTAAATGTTCCAACCAAATACACAGACTGGCTGAATAGATGCAAAAACAAGACCTGTATATATGTTGTCTACAAGAGACCCACTTCAGACTTAGGGAAATATACAGACTGAAAGTGAGGAGATAGAAAAATATCTTCCATGCAAATGGAAATCAAAAGAAAGCTGGAGTAGCAATACTCATATCAGATGAAATAGACTTTAAAATAAAGACTGCTACAAGAGATAAGGAAGGACAATACATAATGATTAAGGGACCAATCCAAGAAGAAGATATGACAATTCTAAAATTTATGCACCCAACATAGGAGCACCTCAATACATAAGGCAAATACTAACAACCATGAAAGTGGAAATTGACAGTAACACAATAATAGTAGGAGACTTTAACACCCCACTTACAGCAATGGACAGATCACCCGAACAGAAAAGAAAAAAGAAAAAAACCTTAAATGACACATTATATCAGATAGTCTTAATTGATATTTATAGAATATTCCATCTGAAAGAGCAGAATACACTTTCTTCTCAAATGCAAACAGAACATTCTCAGTAATAGATCACATCTTGGGTCACAAATCAAGCCTCAGTAAATTTAAGAAAATTGAAATCATATCAAGCACCTTTTCTTTTTTTTAAGGATTTTTTTGTTTTTAATGTGGACCATTTTTAAAGTCTTTATTAAATTTGTTACAACATTGCCTCCATTCCAGGCTTTGGCCTTTTGGCCACGAGGCAGGTGGGATCCCAGCTCCCAGACAAGGAATCAAATCCACATCCCCTGCATTAGAAGGAGAGGTCCCAAAGACTGAACTGTCAGGGAAATCCCAAGCATCTTTTCTGACCACAATGCTATGAGATTAGAAATCAATTAAAGGAAAAAAAGACTGTTACAAAAAAAACCAAAAAAACAAAAAAAACAACACATGGATGTTAAACAATATGTTACTAAATAATCAATGGATCACTGAAGAAATCAAAGGGGAAATAAAAAAATACCTGGAGACAAATGACAACAAAAACATGACAATCCAAAACCTATAGGATGGAGCAAAAGCAGTCCTAAGAAGGAAGATTAGAGCAATACAATCTTACCTCAAGAAACAAGAAAAATCTCAAATAACCTATCTTTACACCTAATGCAAGTAGAGAAAGAAGAACAAACAAAACCCAAAGTTATAGAAAGAAAGAGATCATAAAGATCAGAGCAGAAATAAATGAATAGAAACACAGAAAACAATAGCAAAGATCAATGAAACTAAAAGCTGGTTCTTTGAGAAGATAAAGAAAATTGATAAACTTTTAGCCAGATTCATCAAGAAAAAAGGGGAGAGGACTCAAATCAATAAAATCAGAAATGAAAAAGGAGAAGTTACAAAAGACACCACAGAAATACAAAAAATCATAAGAGATTACTACAAGGAAATATACAACAATAAAATGGACAATGTAGAAAAATTGACAAATTCTTCAAAAGATACAACCTTCCAAGACTGAACTGGGAAGAAATAGAAAATATGAACAAACCAATCACAAGTACTGAAAATGAAAGTGTGATTAAACAACTCCCAACAAACAAAAGTCCAGGACCAGATGGCTTCACAGGCAAATTCTATCAAATATTTAGAGAAGAGTTAACACCTACCATTATGAAACTCTTCCTAAAAATTACAGAGGAAGGAACACTCCCAAGCTCATTCTATGAGGCCACCATCACCCTGATACCAAAACCAGACAAAGATATCACAAAAAAAGTAAATTACAGACTAATATCACTGATGAACATAGATGCAAAATCCTCCACAAAATACTAGCAAACTGAATCCAACAACACATTAAAAGGATCATAGACCATGACGAAGTAAGATTTATTCCAGGGATACAGGGATTTTTCAATATTTGCAAATCAATCAGTGTGATACACTGCAACAACAAATTGAAGAATAAAAATGATATGATCATCTCAATAGATGCAGAAAAAACTTTTGACAGAATTCAACACCCATTTGCAATAAAAACTCTCCAGAAAGTGGGCATAGGGGGAACCTACCTCAACATAGTAAAGGCCATATAAGACAAACGCACAGCAAACATCATTCTCAATGGTGAAAAAACTGAAAGCATTTCCTCTAAGATCAGGAACAAGACAATGATGTCCACTCTCACCATTATTATTCAACACAGTTTTGGAGGTCCGAGCCATGGAGATCAGAGAAGAAAAGAAAATAAAAGGAATCCATATTGAAAAAGAAGAATTAAAACTGTCACTGTTTGCAGATGACATGATACTATACAGAGAAACCCTAAAGATGCTGTCAGGAAACTAGTAGAGCTCATCAGTGAATTTGTTAAAGTTGCAGGATAAAAAATTATAACACAGAAATCTCTTGCATTCTTATACACTAACAATGAAAAATCAGAAAGAGAAACCAAGGAAACAATCCCATTTACCATCACATCAAAAAGAATAAAATACCTAGGAATAGACCTACCTAAAGAGTCAAAAGACCTATACACAGAATACTATAAGATATTGATGAAAGAAATAAAAGATTGCACAACAGATGAAGAGCTATACCATGTTCTTGGATTGGAAAAATCAATATTGTCGAAATATCTAGACTACCCAAAGCAATCTACAGATTCAGTGCAAACCCTATCAAGTTACCAATGGCATACTTCACCAAATTAGAACAAAAAAATTTACAGTTTATATGGAAACAAAAGAGACCCGAATAGCCAAAGCAATCTTGAGAAAGAAAAATGAAGCTGGAGGAATCAAGCTCCCTGTCAGACTATACTACAAAGCTACAGTCATCAAAACAGTATGGTACTTGCACAAAAACAGAAATATAGATCAATGGAATAGGATAGAAAGCCCAGAGATAAACCCATCCACCTATGGCCACCTAATCTATGACAAAGGAGGTCAGAATATGCAATGGAGAAAATATAGTCTCTTCAATAAGTGGTGCTGGGAAAACTGAACAGCTCTATGTAAAAGAATGAAATTAGAACACACTCTAACACCATACACAAAAGTAAACTCAAAATGGATTAAAGACCTAAATGTGAGGTTGGATACTGTAAAACTCTTAGAGGAAAACATAGGCAGAAAACTCTGGCATAAATCTCAGCAAGATCTTTTTCTATCCACCTCCTAGAGTAATGAAAATAAAAACAAAAATAAACAAATGGGACCTAACTGAACTTAAAATCTTTTGCACAGCAAAGGAAAACATAAGGAAAATGAAAAGACAACCCTCAGAATGGGAGAAAATATTTGCAAATGAAGCAATCGACAATAGATAATATCCAAAATATACAAACAGCTCATGCAGCTCAATATCAAAAACCAAAAAACTCAATCAAAAAAAATGGGCAGAATAGATGGTTAAAAAGCACATGAAAAGATGCTCAACATTATTGGAGAAATGCAAATTAAATCTACAATGAGGTATCATCTCACACTGGTCAGGATGGCCATCATCAAAAAGTATATAACCAATAAATTCTGGAGAGGGTGTGGAGAAAAAGGAACACTCCTACACTATGGGAATGTAAATTGGTACAGCCACTATGGAGAACAGTATGGAGGTTCCTTAAAAATCTAAAAATAGAGCTACCATATGATCCTGCAATCCCATCCCTGGGCATATATCCAGAGAAAACCATAGTTCAAAAAGTTACATGCACCCCAATGTTCATTGTATCACTACTTATATTAGCCAGGACATGGAAGCAACCTAAATGTCCATCAACAGAGGAATGGATGAATAAGATGTGGTACATATATACAGTGGAATATTATTCAGCCATATAAAAGGATGAAATAATGTCATTTGCAGTAACATGATGGACCTAGAGATTGTCATATTGAGTGAAGTAAGTCAGACAGAGAAAGACAAATGTCATATAATATCACTTATATGTGGAATCTAAAAAAAAAAAAAAACTACAAATGAACTTATCTACAAAACAGAACTAGAGTTACAGATGTAAAAAATATACTTATAATTACTGTGGTTAAGGAGGGGGGAGGGATAAATTGTAAGATTGAGATTGACACATACACACTACTATATATAAAATAGATAACTAATATAGATCTATTGTGTAGCACAGGGAACTCTACTCAATATTCTGTAATGGCCTATATGGGAAAAGAGTCTAAAAAACTGTGGATATATGTATATGTATAACAGATTCACTTTGTCGTATACCTGAAACTAACACAACATTGTAAATCAACTATACCCCAATAAAAATAAAAAAAAAAAAGAAATACTCGTGAACAAGTAATCAGAAAAGGCTGCTGAATAAGAAACCAGGAAACATTTACAGATGTTCAAATAATTAATAATGTGGTTATGATATTAATCCAGTTTTAAGAAAGCATCCTCCAAATGAAAGAGGTAAGTGTAAATAATCACAGCAATCTGCCACCCAGCTTTTATAATTCATAATTGCAAACTTTCTTCTTTATAAAATGGACCTCAGTGAAAATTTTATAGACTTGAAAGTCTTTATTAGGAGAAAGAGGCAAGTTTTTCACGGCAGGGACAACGATGTGATTCTTTCAACTTGAATCAGTACATAAAAACAGACAAAATAAATAGTCTAGTGTTGACTAAAAAAAGTATTCAAAATCTAAAAGTTGAGAGTTATGTTTTATTCAGTGGAAATTTTTAGGACTTCAAGCCTGGGAGGCAGCATCTCAAGCAACCCTGAGAGAACTGCTCTGAGGAGGCGAGGGTGAGTGTCAGGATATAGAGGAGTTTTGCAACAAAAGGCAGGTAGTCTGAACATCAAAAGATTATTGTCAATTAAAGAAAACCATAGATGTCAAGTTAAGGAATTTAGTGCTTTTCTGTGTATGGGAATATGCAAGAGTCTGGGCTTACTGAAATCATTCTTTTGATATACATCTCAGCTATCTGGGGTCAGTACCCTGTGTTTTCACGTTCTGAGTTTCCTCAGGGCTCACAGTAGGGAATGGCTGCAGCCTGGTGCCTGCTAGATGGCAGGTATTCTTTCCTTCCTGAGTGTCCTCAGGGCTTACTGGCACATGTTGGAGGGCTGTAATAGATGATGACTGTGACATCCTTTTTTTACTGATATGGCAAGCAGTATTCCATTTATCAGTAGCAAATCAGAAAAACCCAAAACAATATTTTCACCAAGACTAGATGCAAATATACCATGAACGCCTCTAACTGGGAGAAGCTAAGTCAACAGTGTGGTCAGATTCAAACCAAGAAGACAGAGTTATGTGGGCCCTGGGAACCACATATCATTGACAAATAAAGCATACAGTGAGAAGAAAGAATGTGTGTAGAGTGCAAATTTAGCATGACTTAGAAACAAAGACAAAGGAAAGAAAAAGTTCACATTAAGTGAAGAAGAAAAGAAGAGTAGACAGGTCTCAGTACTGAGAAGCTACTTTTTATTAACACTTCTGGTAACAACAAAAAAGGGAGCCTTCAAACTATGACATTAGAAATGCTATACTTGCTCACCCCAGCTGCTTACACATGTACGCATTCCTTAAGTACAAGAAAATTCTGCCTTAATTAGCATGATCACCAGAAAGGAGTTGTAGTCAGTCATCATTTAAAATTATTATTGGAAGAAACAAAATAAGAAAAATAATTTGATATAATTAATGAAGACATGCTAGAAATATACACCAACAAAATAGATTATAATCATTTAAAAAGTTGATTGAAATGCTAAAAGGAATTCATTAATTCATAACGATATTTTAAAAAAACCTCAGATGTCACTTTGGAGAATATCATAAAACTAACTCATTTTTTTCTGAACCGTGGTAAATAAAGGGAAAAAACACACATTTATCCTGCATACTGTGAAACACCTCAGAGTTGACAAATAGTTGAAGCAACATCCCTCTATATTATAAAATTCCAATTAATAAATGAAGAAGGAATACTAGAAATAAAATTTATTTTGAAAACCCTAAGGATATAATGAATCTAAGCAACAATCACTTATGACTACCGAAAAATTAAAAAGCTGAATAGTCACTTTATAATGAATGAAACAATTATAGCTGAACCCACCAAACAATTAATTTCATAGACAAATTACAACTATGTATTATATAACTCCTGATTTATGCAATGGGAAATACACAACACACCTTATTAATTATTCTTGCCCAAAATAACCAAATCCTCTGTATTTAGCTAGTAGTTTATAAAGGATACAGGGGATAGAGGAACCTTTCAAATCACGTTATGGTATGCAATCAACAAAATGCAAAATGTGAAATAATTCACATTGAAAGGTGATCTAGTTTCTTTAGTAGATGGGAAAAAATAAATTGCACAGAAGAAAGAAGGATGGGGATCTATATATTAAGAGTCATAATAGACATCAACTAAATACAGTGTGTGGACTTTGTTTTGGGTTATGGTTTGGACAGAACAACTTTAATATCATTTAAGAAACACTCAGAGAAATTACGATTTTTAATGAAAATCACGAAAGTAAGATTATTTCATTGGTATTTTTAATATATTAATTAAATAATAAATTTTTAGTATTCTTTTATGTTGCCTTACAGAGGAAAGTCAATTCTTTGGATAGTCTACAGATTCATGTCAGCTTTGCCATATGTGACCTTAGGTAAACATAATAACCTTCTGGATCTCAAATTTCTTATGTTTAAAATGAATGTTTGGGGCAGATTATCTATAGTAGTGTTTTTCAAACTTTGTTTTTTCATGGTTACCTAGCAAATAAAATAAATAGTCATTCTATATACACAAATACACACATATATACTCATGGAACATGAACAATAATACTATATAACCAAAATAAACATTTTATGAAATAGCATTTATACTTACCATATGTACTTTATTTTCCTTTTTATTCTACTTTATTTCTTTATAAAAATGATTTCCATCATGCTCTAAATTGTTTTCCCCTTGCCCTAATGAATTGAGAACTTGAGATTGAGAAATGGTAACAATTACATTTTCTCCAACTGTTAAAATTTATAAATGTTCAGCTGTAGTGTTAATATTTTATGTATTTTCAGTCAAATGAGTTCAGAAATATTTAGAAGTAACAGAATAGGTATCAAAAGAATAAAAATAAAGATAAATTAGGTTTACTGCTGAAGATTTTAATACATTGCGGAATTAATTGTAGAAAAGAATTTAGGCAAAAATGCCTGTATTGCAAAATGAGGGGGAAAATATAATTGATAAACAAAATCTAATTGTTTATTTGGAAAACATTAAGATAATTAACTCACCATTGACACAATAAAACTGTGAATACTACGCCAAATAAAAAGTTGAGAAATGAAAATAAACATAGCAAAATCTATTTTGCAATTATTTTAAAAAACAATGTGGCTTTATAACTCCTGAAATGTATAATTCTTAGAGAAATAAAAGCTATCAAACTGAAACAAGATATCAAGAAGTTGAACAAATTAATTCAGGGAAAGACAAAAGGAAAATGATCTATTAATAAAAATGCAAATGCAGGAATTTATAACCATGTGAGAAATTGTCTTAAACTTCCTAAGAATAACTGTTTCTTTTATTACATAAATCTGATCCTAAATGGAGGGAAGGATGAAATGTCTCCCAAATGCAGCAGTAATCCTAAAACCTGATGACGACAGCAATAAAAGCAAAATTATAGTCCAATGTTCTTTTAGAGATGAAAAATGCAACAGTCAAATAAGATTAGAGAAAACTGCAGTTAGAAACACTGTAATGAAGACTCCAGGAAAGTAAAGCAACTAGCTTGTTATAAGGGAAAACAAATCATAATATTATATATCAACATGATTAGTCAGGATAAGTATATAATTTTTGCAGTGCCGTTTAACATCTCTCATTTAATTAATTTAATTTTATTGTATTTCTTATTATAAAACTAAGAAACAGCAAAAAATATATATATAAACATAATCTCACTACCCTGAGATAAATATAATACACACATAAGTGTGTATTATATCCTTCCAGATTTTTATCTATAGTATATAATATGTAATAATATATACAGTGTATCATTATGTCCTGCATCTTGCATTTGCCCACCAAATTCCCTCTATTGTTCTGCATCCTGCTGTCTAAATCTAGGAGATCAGCTGGAGGGAGGAAAGTGAGGTGAAGAAATTGGTTACTCTGATTTCTTCCCTGTGTGGACTTGACTGTATCCCACAATATTTGGTCACTGCTCCTCTCAAGGTGGTCTACTCTACATAACTCTATTTCTTCAAGGGATCAGGTTATTTCTTTGCTAATATTTCTGCATAATGAATTACTCAAGTTAGCATCTGAAAACGATAAGCACTTATTAACTCACAATTTATGTGAATCAGGAATCCAGGATTGGTTTGCATGGGTGCCTCCGGCTCAGAGTCTTTCATGAGGTTGAAGCCAATCTGTTGGCCAGGGCTTCAGTCATCAAGACTTAAATCCTCTACCAAGTTCTCTCCTGTGGTTGTTGTCAGCCTTCAGATCCTTGTCAGCTTTTGAACTGAGGTTATCAGTTCCTCAGCATGCCATGTGGGCCTCTCCATAGGGCTGATCAGAACATGGCAGTTTGCTTCCTCCAGATCACGTGATAAGAGAGAAAGAGTGAGAGTGAGCAAGAGAGAACCAAAATGAAAGCCACAGTCTCTTCAAACCTAATCTTTGATGTGATATCCCCTCACTTCTGTATTCATTCATTCAAGTGAATCACAAAGTATAGCCCACATTCATGGGGAAAGAGATTAATTACATAGGGTATGAATACCGGGAGTAAGGATTATCGGGCGTTATTTCAGAGGCTGACTACCATTCCTCTCTTTACATCCCACCAGGACAGTGGGTGGTGACCACTCAGGTGATGCCATCCCTGGTTTCCTGTACTATTCCACCTGTCTCAGCTACATTTCACATATTTTTACATTAAATTCATTTGCGTTATTCAAATAGGAGGTGCCATCTATTTCCTGGTGGATCCTGACTGACAGAGTAATATATTGTATTTATACATGAGAATTTCATGTAGGATCTTGCATTTTATTAAATATACACATACAGTTTTATAAAAATAGGCTGATGTGGTAAAACTATTTACAAACTGTCTATTAAAACTGCTTTTAAACTTATGTTTATTTCACTTAACTACATATTGTGAACTTTTTATATGTCAATTAGTATTCTTCATATTATTAAATAGCAGGATGATATTTCATAGATGTTCAGGTATTAATTTAATTTAAAAAATTAATTGAAATATGCTTGATTTACAATGTTGTGTTAGTTTCAGGTATACAGCAAAGTGATTCAGTTATATATACATATATATAAATATATTTATTCTTTTTTTCATTCTCTTCCATTATATGTAGTTACAAGATATTGAGTATAGGTCCCTGTGCTATACAGTAGGTCCTTGTTGATTATCTATTTTATGTATAGGAGTTTGTATATTTTAATCCCAAACTCCTAATTTATCTCTCCTCCCTTACCCTTTTGTTTTCTATCTCTGTGAGTCTCTTTCTGTTTTGTAAATAAGTTCATTTGTATCATATTTTTAGATTCCACATATAAGTAATATCATATGATATTTGTCATTGTCTGACTTACTTCACTTAATATGATAATGTCTAGGTCCATCCATGTTGCTACAGATGACATTATTTCATTCTTTTTATGGCTGAGTAATATTCCATTGTGTATATACACCACATCTTCTTTATCCATTCATCTGTCGATGGACAATTATGTTGCTTCCATGTCTTGGCTATTGTAAATAGTGCTGCTGTAAACATGGGAGTGCATGTATCTTTTTGAGTTATGGTTTTCTCTGGATATATGCCCAGAGTAGGATTGCAGAATCATATGATAGCCCTATTTTTAGTTTTTAAAGGAACTTCCATACTGTTCTCCATAGTGGCTACACTAATTTTCATTCCCACCAACAGTGCTGGAGGGTTCCTTTTTCTCCACACTCTCTACAGCATTTATTATTTGTAGACTTTTTGATGATGGCCATTCAGACCAGTGTGGGGTGATACCTCATTGTAGTTTTGCTTTGCATTTCTCTAATAATTAGTGATGTTGAGCAACTTTTCATCTGCCATTTGGTTACCTGTATGTCTTCACTGGAGAAATATCTATTTAGATCTTCTGCCCATTTTTTGATTGTGTTTTTTTTTTTTGTTTTGTTTTGTTTTTTATGTTGAGCTGTATGAGCTGTTCATATACTTTGTATCAGGTATTAGTTTAACCAATTCCTTCTATTGGACATCTAATTTGATTTCAGATTTTTTCTCTTATATTAAATAAAACATTTATCTGGTAAATATGGAAGTGAAATTTCTGGGTCAGAGGGTACATGCATATTTAAAGCTTATGGTATGTAGAACCAAACTGCCTTGAAAAAAGACTTTTCTAATATACTTTTCAATTAACAGAGAGTAAAAATGATTGTTTTCATATATTATTCATGGTATTACATATTATCTTTTTAAAATATTTATCACTTTGATATTTCAAATATCTTATTGTTTTAATTATTTGATCTTAATTTCTTATTATTATAAGGTTGAACAATTTTCATATAAGGTATTTATATGTTTTATATATTAGTAAATTATATGTAATTTATTTTTATTAATTTGCAAAAGTTTTTATTTACTGACAATATTATGTCTTTGTCATATGTTTTGATAATATGTTCCTCCAGGTTTCATTTTATCTTTTCTCTTGATTTTATAAGTGTCTCTGTCAAAATGTCTTTGAACTTTTTGAAGTTCAAATCTGTTAATCTGTCATTTATAGTTTATACCTTCATATCTCTATTTCAAACTTAATAACTTCTGTTCTTCAAAAAATTATAAAAATCTTCACTTATGTTTCCTTCTAGTATGTTTATCATTTAATCTAGGGAAACTAATTCTTTAAGATTGGTCTTTATTTAAAATCATCACCAACTACCCTGTTGCTGATGCTAGAGAATTGGGAGTTTTTGCAAAAACTTAATTCTCCCTCATCTCTCTTTCCCACATCTGATAAAGCTCAGATGTGCTCAGATCTGTAGTGGTTTTTATTTGTTTATTTTTGTTTGTCTGTTTTTTTTTTAGTAGAGATGATGTCATACAAAAAGCTAATGTGAAATGACTTTTTGACTTGTGTGGACTTTTAGCATGAGTGATAACCATTTATTGTGTTAAACTACTGAAATATCTGTGTTGATTGTTACTGCTACACAACCTTTTCTATTCTAATAGTAGCAATTTAATCAAAGGGCAATTTAAAGCAAAGTCTCCTTAAATGTTCACATAAGAAATGGCGATTTGTTTCCAAATATTTTTAGGAATGTAAAACATATGGCTGACTAATCAAAACTCTTCAGGCTACTAATAAATCAAAATGAATGTCACATCTTCCACTGAAGCAAACTGCTGAGTGACAACCTTAAGGAACATTAAGATTAATTTTATAAGTTTGTCAATCAACTCTATAAATATTCATATAGCAAAAGAGTATAATCAGTTATTTTTGACACTCTACAGTGTCCTGAATTCATAACTTGCAGTTGAAGTGTGTTCACAGATATGCTTTAGGTAAGGTGAAGTTCAACTCTTGGCAGTTGGCGTTCTTTCCTGTTTCATGTACCTAAGTTCACATTATCCATCTGAGAGACTGGGTTCCTGCTGAGGGTAAAGAATTTCCTATCTATGACCAAGAGAGAAAATTCTCCTCAGCTATTTCAGTGAAACATGAAAATAAAGTTCAAGTTTGCCATCCAGAACAAGAACAGATTTAGAAGAACAAGTAAGTTTTGCTCAGAAAGAGCTCTGAGGTTAGTTGCTAGCATGACTATCAAGTAGCTTGGGTCTCCTGTGTGGCTAGCTGTTGCTGATTTAAATGGTCATGATAGGTAGTGAGGCTGGAGTGTTGGGTAATGTTATGTCAGGGATACAGATATGATAAGAGTATCTAAAATATTTGGGCTTAACCAAAGAATCAACATGATGACTGGGGACAGCAGAGTTTAATTTTCATATCTACTTGTAAACAGAAATAGGGCAAATTTCTTATTTTTTATGTCTCCGATAAACAGCAATTCAATCTAGTTAGTTTTCATTATACTATTTATTTTCAGATGGAGTATCTGAAAACTAGAGAGAATCAGCATCTGATAGTAGTAACGGAGAAAGAAACTACTAATTAAGTTATCCTGTTTCATTTAATAAATGATGCTTTCAGGAAAATGCAGTAATGCTAAAATATTACCCTGTATGGTCCCAAATGAGTCTATGAGTAGCTTAGATATTGTTAGTTTTGGTGAACTTTGCTGGACTATATTTTACTTAGATAATTGATCTAGCTGTTTATAGATACTCCCCCCATAATAACACTGTCCTTTATAAATAAAATGTTAGCCACACATATAATATAATTTTAAATGTTCCATTAGCCACACTAAAAAATGTAAAAAGTAGGTGAAGTTAATTTTCATACACCTGATTTAACTCAATACATCCAAAATTCTATTTTAATACTTAATCAATATAAAACTATTAATAATTTATTTTATTATTTTAAATTCTAATTTAAATAATTAGAATTAGAATTAGAATCCACCCCCATATATTTCACCTCAAGAAAGAGATGTTAAGTGGATTCATCTCTTCTAAGACATTCACTTACTGGACTGAATTTTTCAGGAGAGTAGGGTGAACATACAGAACCTAGCATTCTCACTGTCTTCCCCTCCCTCCCCCCACCCTGTCTCTTTCTCTTTCATTTTTCTTTTTTTGTGCAATATAGTGCTCTCATCCACAGGTGGTCAGTTAGTGGTAAGTCTGGGACTTTCAGATTAGAAGAAAATCTGCTTGGGTCTTGAGCCTAAATTAATGATCCAACTTAGTTTCACCAGTATTTCTTGCTTTAGGAGTTACTGCCACTCATTTTACAATACTATGGTGGTTTGATTTCCTATTTAATATTTCCTTTAATGTGTATAACTTTATTGGGTATCTTGTGTGTAAGAAGTAAGCCATATTTGAGAATTCCTGAATTTTCCAGGTAAACATCAGTGAAATTCAATCAACATCTCAAGGAGAGGATAAAGCATCAATAGGAAGTAAGGGAGCATGAAAATTATATTAAATTTGGAACACTAAATTTACATCTTATGTTTGAGAAAAGGAATATTTAGGGAGTTACTTGAAACAAAATTGAAGAGTTATTGAGGAAATTAATTGTATTCATAATGTTATGAGAACTATTATATTAGTATCATGGTAAGGATATTATAGTAGTCAGATGAGAAATAATGATGAAAATAATAAAAGCAATAACAGTGAAAAATTTTAAAAAGAGGCACTATTTGAGATATGAGATATTAATGAATTAACATTTGCAAGCTTGATTTGTGTGGGTAGTGGCAGAGAATAATGCTCAGCTTACTGGCTTGGACATATGGGTGTATGTTGATACTATTGATAGTCAGAGCTGGTACACAAATATTAGGCAACATTTGTGTGTGCTCCAGAGTCACGTGGATGTACAGAGTTCGTATGCAATTTTTATTTTGTTAGCTTTAATAATATCCATTTGATCCCCCTTAAGAAAACATATTATAATGTAAGTGAATAAGAGGATTTTTATTATAAGGACTTCCTTGAATCTCTTCTAAACAATTCGTAAATTTTAGTACTTTATTGGTAACAAATTATTTGTGACATTTCTTGCAGCTTATGGAAACAGACCAATATGTTATTTCATCACCAAATTCGAAGTTATGGTCTCCTCATTTGTCTCTTTACCTCAAGCCTAAGTTGATTCAGTACTGACCTCTAATGTGGCCAGACTTATCATCCTAAAAATGCTGATGATGTATCTTTCTGCTGGATTTTTAGGCCAATAGTTTAAAATAATAACTTATCTAGGTATATATGTACCTTCAAAATACCCTCAGTCTACAGTTACAGCCTCATTTTGGGACATCTCCTTTTTGTACGACATTTCCAAGATATTATAGCTCCCTTTGCAACTCCATTCCTTTGCAGATGTTCTTGCTTTTGACTGGAATAACCCATACTACTCTAATTTCCTTAATGAGAATGAAATGATCTACAATTAACCGTTCACACTTATGCACAAGCACATATTAAAATATGCTTAAATTATTAAAATACACAGCAGCACATTTAATTGTAATTTATCTGTTTCCACCTGTATCCTGTGATTGAAAATTTGGGCTTCTCAAAAAGAATTTGAATCTTATTCATCATTACAGTTCAGTCATTGTAATTGTCAGGATCAACATAGGCTTAATAAATTGAGTGGATGAAATACAATAGCAATTGAAAATGTTACAATTGTCTACATAATTTTTGATGCTTTTGGCTACGATATCTATGAATTAGTGAGGAATGTTCGAGTACCTAATGCTAATCATCAATTCATTCTATTACTTTTTACTTCTGTCAATTTTTACATTTTGGCACTCTGGTTATTAGTTCTTACATATTTTGAATGGTTATGCTTCTAGAGTAATTGGCCTTGGCCCTTTTATAGTTTTAAAATATGTCTTCCTGCCTTAAACTATACTTTTTCTGATAGGAATTCCAACTTTCTTAAGATTTGAGTTTGCATAGCATATTTTCCCCTTGTATTTAATTTCCATATAATTCCACATACATTTACTTAATATTTAAAATACTTTTCTTACAAACTTCATAGAGTTAGGACTTAACATTTTATCCACTTTGACACTTTCTGCTTGTTAATTCACTTGCTTATTCTTTTTATATTTAATATAACAAATATGGTTGGGTTTGTTTACTATCCTGCTTTTGTTTTGTATTGCCTTTATATTTTTTGTTCTATTGGATTTTAGATATACCTCTGTGATGTGTGAAAAAAAATTATGTAAAATATGCCTCATCTTTCCCTATAAAACTGAATATAATAACTATCTTCACTGTTCTTGAAACTGTGGACAATTTCCTGACCCAAATGTTCTTTTGATTATAAACGCGCTTCTCCCAAATAGCTTATAAACATGTCTCCAGGGAGGTGAAAAGCATATTTTACCTCAAAGGCCTGAAAAATTGTAAACATGTAAGTCCATATACTGATAAGCAGTAAGTTGTTTGTGAGAGCTTGTTTGCTGGTGCTGAGATAACAAGTGGCTTCCTTGTCCAAAAGAGATAAGTGCCTGCTGTAACCCCAAAGTTACAGATGACTTACAAAACCTGTGATTTAATGTATGAGGTGACTTTGAGTATAACCAATCAGAACTGGATGATACAACTGTGAATTAATAGAATAGAAGGGTTTATTACTGCCTAAGCCTTCCAGTGAGCATGCAAACTCAGAGACCAGATCATATTGAACATTGATTTGGCATGGACTCCCTGAGTATCTCTCAAGTGCACTAAGCTGACTGATGGGCCAGTAAATAAAAACCATCAGATGACTGCAACTGCTGATGTAGATCTAGGTGACCCACCTGCAAGCAGAGGTCTCTAGACACACCAGATATTATCAAGTAACAAAAAAGGGAGACTTGCAGGAAAAGCAGCATGTGCATTCTTGCCCTCCCCCTTTTCTTGTTTGCAGTTGACATATAGCTTATTGAAGAGTTTATTTAAGTGTTAGTGTGTTCAGTGCAATTTTTTTCAGTACTACTTTCCCAGAAACACCTTGAAACCAAGGTTTGATTTTGATCTTCATATGCTTTTACTCAGAATAAAAAGACCTGATTTATATATCTACTTTTTAAAATTTTATAAGCAGTTGCTCTACTGATTACAGTATGCATCCTTAACCTATTGCTCTTATCCTGGAATTAATATTTACCACTTCAAATATAATGTAAGTCATTTCCATTTGTTTTCTCCCAATTTTTGTGCTAGTGTGCTAAATATTTTACATCTATTTCATGAGCACCATAATACATGTTTATTACTGTTGCTTCAATTATATTTTTAAAACATCAATTTTTATGGTATAATTTATATACATTAAGACTTAAAGATAAGAACCGAGAAAAATAGTTTTTTATATTTGCCCATATTATATTTCTGATATTTTTCCTTCCTTCCTATAGACTTAAATTTCCACCAGGTATCTTTTCCTTCAGCTTGAAGAACTCCTCTAATATTTCTGCAGAGAAGATCTGCTAGTGATAAAATCTCTCAGCTTTCACTTGTCTACAAATTTTTTTATGTTGCACTTATTTTTAAAGAAGGTTTCACTGAATATAAAATTCTAGACTTAGTCTTTTTAAAAAAAAGACCTTTAAAGATGCCATTCCACTGTATTCTGCTTAGCATTGCCTTTAACGAGAAGTCAACACTTATTTTCATTATTCCTCATCTTATTGTACTGTCTTTTTCCTCTGGCATCTCTAAAACCTTTCTCTTTCTTTGGTTTTCAGGAATTTGATTATTATGTGCCTCCATGTGGTTTTCTTTAGATCAATCTTACTTGGACTTAATTGAGCTTCTTTGGTCTATACTTACTGCTTTTGATCAAATTTGGACCATATCTGTCCATTATTTATTTTTTAAAAATATATAAAAATATATATAGTGCACTATTTAAACAACCTATATTGCTAGACACTTTCACATTATCTCATGAGTCATGGTGGTATGCTTTCAGGCAATCTGATCTCAGTACTCTTACTCCTAACTAGAATCTATATGTATTTTTTGTGGCAAATATATAGTATCTTGTAAAATAGTTTTTACATAATTAAAAAATTTATTCTATTAGTCTGTGAGCTCACTGAGGGTAGAGGATTGCATCTTCTTTCTTTTAATCAGAGTTATTTTTAAACTGTTAATACTCTATAAAAATTTGAATGGCTATTCATATCAAGTGGGTTTCAGATTAAAAGTCACAAAAATTCAGACAGAAAATTCTCGATTTTTAGAATAAAATGCAGTAGTTAAAAAAGTAAATATCTTATATTACAAAATAAATCTAGAAATTACATCTCAAAATTATTTCCTTCTGAGGTTATACATAAATTAATATGGTAACTATTAACATTTTCCAAACCATATATAATAGAGACCCAGGGAAGAGATTTCCCCTCAGAGGATACTGTAAATAATGGGGATTTTTTTCCCCAAACGAATCACATTTGCCACAGTGATCTATGATTTACACTCTCATGTCAGATAGGCTCTCCGTAGGTTTAAAAGACTTACTGAAAATATAGTCATTCATTGCCCACTAGTCATGAGCCTCAGAATCCTCCACCTGGAATTTGTTCTAAGTTATACAACTTGACAGTAACTTCAAGATGTATTAAAGTGACTGTCAGATGTTTGTCACTTTGAGTAAGTGTACGATTATGGTGTAAAGATAACAACAGTGATTTATTAGTATGGAATCAACCTGGGAAATACTCCCTTCCTTTCTTCCTGTTTCTGATTCTTGAGTTTTCTTTGTTATACCAACATATTTTCTTTAACATAGAATGATTACATGCGATGTAAAAATGATGCCTCTTAACACCAGGCCTATATTATTTTTGTGCATTTATTAACAGTGCAACAAATTCAATATTTATAGCATAAGTTTACATTTACTCTGTAAATTATAGTATCAGATTCAAATCTTACAAATACTGAGGATTTATTTTTCACAAATTGTGTCTCTCTGGGGGAATCATGAATAATTGATAATGATGTGATGTAGTCTGCTCATCTGACACATTTAAAAACATAATAGGAAAATTGAAGTTAAATGCATAAATTGGCTGAGAATGGGAACAGAGAAGGGCTTGGGTATATATTTTGCTTGCTGTGTAAAAGCTACTCGAGGATTTAAACTATAAATGCTCCAAGAAATATTTTTATCTCTGCTGCAAGAAAAAGGAACTCAGCTCCTTATGATAAATTGAGAATTATTCTACTAGGCATTTTGAGATTCTTTGCACCCTGATATATTTTTTAAATTTTTGATTTAACATATTGGTACAAGTAAATCTGTATGAGAAACACTGAAAAATACTGGTATATTTCCTTTATAGTACTTATTCCGCTGAAATTATCTACCTTATTTGCTTATTTTATTCATCTTACTGCCAACTAGAATATAAACACAATGATACAAACACATTTTAGTATTTTTATTAATATCTCTGAACTTAAAGTAGCTCTTGCAAAAAAAAAAAGAATTTAAAATTATATGTTAAATGAATGAATGAACAAAATGACTGGCACTAATTGATTTCTTTTCAAAAGGGAGTAAATTTCTAAATCTGCATTGTGATATTACTTATGGAATATTTGTTCTTCAAAAGCAAAACAAAACAAAACAAAAACTTTAAGACGATATCATACTGATCATACTGAGTTTTTTTTGTTGTTGTTGTTTTGATGGTGGTGGTGAGAGGGACATAAGAGGAAATAGAGTAGAATAACAAACAATATTTTTTGTAGAAAGTCAAGCTTTATTTACATTTCTCATGAAGCTCAGTTCTTATTCTTACTATGTACATTGCTCATTGTGTTTACTGCTTATATATTTTCTAATCATATATTAATCCATAAGTCACTAAGGTATCATTTAATAAGTTGGTGTTATGGTATATTTATCACATTGAATGGTATCATAGCTTCTTAAAAGTACAAATTGCCATAAAATTAACAGTATATATGCGTGTGTGTATCTGTGCGTGTTTTGTGTATAACATATATTTAAAATTTAAATTGTATATTTGAAATATATATATGTAATTAAAAATTTACAGTGCCAATAAGTGTCCTAACAGTGTTCATCTAGAATATAGAACCTGTGAGCAATGTGAAAAAAAAAAATCTTTTTTGAATATGCTATGTTATATTCAAATATTTGATAAAAGAAAATGCTGTTAAATTGGTTTTTCTCTTTTCTTGTTCCTTTTTCAGAGAGTGGGTGGGAGAAGTAAATCTAGTGCATGAAAATCATATCCCTAAATCTAGGACATTTTCTCAGTTCATTTAATATTCAAAGAAATATTTAGAGGGAATGAATTAAACCACTGCTTAGTCAAAGTCAGATGGCTTTGAGTTTGAACCCTCATTTGGCGATCTCGTAGCTCTTTGGCTTTGGGAAAACTTCGTGGACTCTTTCAATTTCAATTTACTCAATGCATAAAATGGAAATTATAATCACTACTTCAAAAAATGTTGATATGATTAAATGATCTTATGCATATAATGTAAAGCAACTGATATAGATACTTAATAAATATTACTTAATATACATTAATATAATAAAAACAATAGACTAATGATTAAGCCAGGGACCAAATGCCCAACAGTGAATAGACAACAGTGGTCAGTAGACCAACACAGTTGATAGATTAGTTAACTCTTTTTGGCTTCTTTTAGGCTGTATGCCACCAAAGGGAGACAGCATCTGTAGAATAAGTCAATTATGATGTCCTTGCAAAGCTTAACAGAAAGGTCACTGATTACTTATGAACATGTGGCTTGCAACAGATGAAATTTGGTTGTAGGTGACTTAATTCTCTAAATTCATGAAACTCAGCCTATTCCAAACTCCTAGGCATAAGCACAGTATGCTGGAACTAAAAGTTTTGAGATCAAAATTTCCATATCTCACTACTAAATCCTGGAGCCATTTCATATTCATCAAAATCATAAATAATATACATATCCCTTGGATAAACTAAAAATAAAATTACCCCAGTTAAATACATCTGGAATCATAAATCTGTTACAAAGTCATACCATAGTAATTATTATAAAACCTAAGTGCCTGGGTCCTTCTCCCATCATAATTTCCTTGTCATTTAATTCAATGTAATATCACAAAATAAGTATGCACAGTTGTTTCTTAGCACAATTTCAGGTGCTAATATCCTAATTCAAAGTACTAAATAATTTTTGACTATGATGAAACAATCTTCATTTAAAATATATTTGATTGATCATATACTTGAATATTATATAGGTACATTATAATTATATGGGCTTTGGTTACATTCTAATTATAAAACTATGTTTTAGGGATATACTACAAAGTGTATAAACATTAGTGACATTTCATGGCAATTAGCATGTAAATTTAAATGTCTATTTAAAATTAAAATGGTTTTACAGGTGAATTCTACCAAACATTCAAAGAAGAGTGAACATATATCCTTCCCAAACCATTCCAAAAAATT
Organism: Eubalaena glacialis; assembly: GCF_028564815.1. NCBI lineage: Eukaryota > Metazoa > Chordata > Mammalia > Artiodactyla > Balaenidae > Eubalaena > Eubalaena glacialis. The sequence goes on along the minus strand of NC_083732.1, from coordinate 33,017,040 downwards.
GTAGAGAAAGGAATGCTTCCCAACTCATTCTATGAGGTAAGCATTATTCTCATACCAAAATCAGAGAAAGATATCGAACAAAAAAAGAAAGTTACAGGCAAATATCACTGATGAACATAGATGTAAAAATTCTCAACACAATATTAACAAACCTAATTTGATAATATAGTAAAAGGATCATACACCATGATCAAGTGGGATTTATCCCAGCCATGCAAGGATGTTTTGATATCCACAAATCAATCAATGTGATTCATCACCTTAAAATTTGAAGAATAAAATGCATATGATCATCTCAATAAATGCAGAAAAGGGTTTTGACAAAATTCAACATCCATTCATGATAAAAACTCTCAGCAACGTGGGTACAGAAGGAACATACCTCGACATAATAAAATCCACTTATGACAAGCCTACAGCTAACATCATATTCAATGGTAAAAATCTGAAAACATTTTCCCTAAGATCAGCAACAAGACGAGGATGTCCACTTGCCATTTTTATTCAACACAATATAGGAAGTCCCAGCCACAGCAATCAGACAAGAAAAATAAATAAAAGGAATCCAAATTGGAAAGGAAGAATTAAAACTATCATTGTTTGCACATAACATGATACTGCACATAGAAAATCTTAATGACACAACCAAAAAACTACTAGAACTCATCAATGAATTTGGTAAAATTGTAGGATATAAAATTAATGTACAGAAATCTGTTACATTTCAATGCACTAACAATAAACTATCAGAAATACAGATTAATAAAACAGTCCCTATTACAATCACATCAAAAGGAATAAAATACCTAGGGTTAAATCTAACTAAGGAGGTAAAGAATTGTACTTGGAAAGTTATAAGATTAAAGAAATTGAAGAGGTCACAAACAGATGGAAATATACACCATGCTCATCGATTAGAATGATTAATATTGTTAAAACAACCATACTACTCAAAGCGTCTATAGGTTCAGTGCAATCCTTATCAAAATATCAATGGTGTTTTTTCATAAACTAGAACAAATAATTCTAAAATTTGTATGGAAATGCAAAATACCCCAAACAACCAAAAAAAATATGAAAGAAAAACAAAGCTGGAGGTATCACATTCCCTGATTTCAAACTATACTACAAAACTACAGTAATCAAAACGGTGTGGTACTGGCATCAAAAAAAGTCATATAGATCAATGGAACAGAATAGAGAGCCCAGAAATAAACTCACACACATATGAGAAATTAATCCACAACAAAGAATGCAAGAACGTCCAATGGACGAAAGACTGCCTCTTCAATAATCATGTTGGGAAAACTAGACTGCTACATGCAAAAGAATCAAACTGGACAACTTTCTCACACAATATACAAAAATAAACCCAGATGGACTAAAGACTTACATGTAAGACCTCAAATCATAAAATTCGTAGAAGGAAACATAGGTAGTATGCTCTTTGACATTGGTCTTAGCAATATTTTTTTTGATATGTTTCCTCAGGCAAAGGAATCAAAAAATAAATAAATAAATAAACAAATGAGACTATATCAAACCAAAAACCTTTTGCACAGCAAAGAAGAAAACTATCAACAAAACTAAAGGCTTCCTGCTGAATGGGAGATAATAATTGCATATAATATGTCCAGTAAGCTGGTCAATATCCACTTATGCAAAGAACTTTGCAAAATATGCAAAGAACTCATACAACTCAACATCAAAAAACACAAACAACCTGATTAAAATATGGACAATTTTCCAAAGAAGACATTCAGATAGCCATCAGACACATGAAAAAATGTTCAACATCATTAATCATCAGGGAAATGTAAATCAAACCCACAATGAGATATCACCTCATACCTGTAGAATAGCTATTATTGGAAGACAACAAATAGCAAGTGTGGGGAAAAGGGAACACTTGTGCACTCTTGGTGGGAATGTTAATTTGTGCAGCCACTATGAAAAACATTATGGAGGTTCCTCAAAAAATTTAAAATAGAACTACCATATGATCCAGCAATTCCACACCTGTGTATTTATCCAAAGAAAACAAAAACACTAATTTGAAAAGATATATGGACACCCATGTTCATTGTAACATTATTTACAATAGCCAATATATGGAAGCGACCTAAGTGCTCATCAGTAGATGAGTGGATAATGAAGATGTGGTGTGTGTGTATGTGTGTGTGTATGTGTATGTATATATATATGTATATATATACACATATACATACACACACACGCAATGGAATATTACTCAGTCATATAAAAGAATGAAATCTTGTTATTTGTGACAGCACAAATTGCCCTAGAGGGTACTATGATAAGTGAAATGAGTTAGTTAGGCAGAGAAAGACAAAAACTGTATGATTTCACTTATATGTGTAATTAAAAAAACAACAACAACAAATGAGTAAACATAACTAAACAGAAGTAGATCCATACATACAGAGAACAAACAGGTAGTTGTCAGATGGGACAGGGGGTGGAGGGAGAAGGGGAGATATTAAGAGGTACAAACTTTCAGTTACAAAAACAAACACATAGAGAAAGAGATCATATTACCAGAGGCAGAGGGAGCGGAGGTGGAATTGGATGAAGGTAGTCAAAAGGTACAAATTTCCAGTTATAAGATAAATATGTCTTAGGGACATAATGTACAACATGATTAATGTAATTAACACTGTTGTATGTTATATAAGAAAGTTGTTAAAAGGGTAAATTCTAAGAGTTTCATCAAAAAGAAAATTTGGTTTTTTCTATTTCTTTAATTTTTAATCTCTGTAAGATGATAGATGTTCACTAAACTTATTGTGGTAATCATTTCATGATGTAAGCCCAATCATTTACTGCACACCTGAAGCTGATAAAATGCTGTATGTCAATTATATCTTAATAGTAGAAGAAAAATAAAAACAAAAACATAAATGTTCAGGCTTGGCTGCAGGGAATTTAAACTGTATAAATGTCTATTCATCCCTTCCAAATGTTTCATGTTTCAATTATACGAATCAATAGAAAGGATAAAGCAATTTGTAAATGGTGGATGCAGACATGTTTCTTTTATTATTGATCTTGTTTGTGTCCAGAGTAGAAATTAGAAAGAAAAACTCACCACATTAAAGAGCGATCACATGAGCTCTGTAGAGTATATAATGCAACATCCAAGAGGACTTGAACATAGAGAAACCAGATAAAAGAGAATATTCAACTTCTCATAGGAAAATTAACTTTACTTTTGAAATACATCTTATTAAATATTTTGGAGATGTGAATCACCACTATTTAGCAGATATTACCTCAATCTTATTTTCCTGTCTTCTTAGCTCTTCCAAATACAGGGCTGACTGAATAGCTTAAACAAATTTTGTTATTTGTATTACCAAATTTAGCACCCTAAATGGGAAAGGTGTTGATATTTTGTTTCTGTAATACCTGGAATACCTTTAGGGAAAATAAATTGCCTTCTATAAGGATAACTGCAGTGATCTCAATTTATAAGTGTTTATTAAATCATTTTTATAGGACATAGTATGCATCCAAGAATCTGAAATCAAGTGAACTAGGATTCTAAAAACTTGGTATAACTATGTACACCTATGCAAGCAAGTCTCCAATAGAATAATTCCCACTTTCTTACTTATTTTCTATTTTAATATTTCTGTCTGATCATCTAGACACTGAAGTTGATAGGCACCATAACATTCTTAAATAGATTTATTATCAGAAGTAGTGTACCAAATTTGTCACTACTCAAAGCAGTTCAAAATCTAACTGAAAAGTTCTAGCCATTTTTTAAAGTGATTAAAAGAAAACTGCTAGTGCCAGGGAAATTTACCCAGGGTAGGGGTGGGGGGGGGGGGAACACTGTCAGTTCACTGGAAGAATCAGTCTAAGTTGGTTCTAAATGAGAAAAAAAGTTCCTATTTCCTTGCAATCTGGAAATGCTGAGCAAAAATATCTTTGAGAATGGTAGTTCTGTAGATTCTGTGTAACCACCACCAATTGCCTGAACAGAAATCTCGCTTATGTGGAATTTCAGAAAAGGGTAAGAGATGCGCTCTAACGGCTTCCCCTCACAATCATTTCTTTTCTGTTGACATTCATAATGACAGCTTTGGAAAGAGGTCACTCATAATTTTTGTCAAGGGAGAATTATATATTTTTAGTAATTTAGAGCTCATTTAGCTTAATTTGGCATTTTTTGTGTTCATTGCATTTTAACATATATTTATTTTTAACCAAGGTCTACAGTCTTTAAAATGTCCCAAGAGCATTTGTAGGTAAGTTAATTAAGTTAGCAATTTAGGTACATGTGTTCTACACTTTACCAAATCCCCATTGTGATGACCAGGTGACATCAGTATAGGAGAAAACATGTAAGAATGCCAGGAACAATGAAAGTGTACCATATGCCTCACAGAAACTTTGAGGGATATCTGAGATTTAGGGCAGATGAGAACAGATTAGAAAAAGCACCCCTTACTGGGCCAACTCAAAAATTTGTCTCCTGATATTTCCTAGTTATTTTAGGAAATAAGTGGAAATTTCTGCAGCCCAGATTAAAATTTAATTTGCAGACATAAAGCCTAAAAAAAAAAAAAAAGATTTCTCATATAAAAAGTTAAGAAAATAGGCATTTAAAAATAATATACTCATTTCAATTACAGGGTCTTGATAGAGTCCAGTATTGTTATTTTTCATCACTACCTACTCAGGTTGGGAGTGGGTAATATGTGTGCCTACTGCCTTCCTTGGATGTGGTAACCATTTCTCAGGCTCCCTCTCTGGAATTGAATCCTGATTCTCCTCACACGTTGTCACCACGGTAGGCACTGAGACTACCATCAAAAGTTGATAGGGCAGATGATCAAATGGGTTGTCGCCCCAATGGGGGGCAGGTGATTGGCCCAAGGTTATCTAGAGTCAACAAAGCTACCAGCACCTGCCCCCTGACTGGGGCCAGAGGGAGGCTGACCAGTTGGTTTTGATCTGATAAATGCAAGCATCACCCCTGCGAAAGGGGTCAGCACCTGTCAGCATGTATTAGCTCTAGAATTACTACAGTTACCCAAGTAGGAGAGGAGCAAGTGACCAAAGGAACCATAACTGAATTAATGAGCCATTTACAGATTCACTGTACTGGGGTGCATACTTAGACATGCATGGCTTAACCTTTGAGACAACACCTATGGTCACATAATCTATGAAAAAGGAGGCCAGAATATAAAATGGAGCAAATGTAGCCTCTTCAATAAGTGGTGCTGGGAAAACTGGACAGCTACATGTAAAAGAAAGTAATTAGAACACTTCTTAACACCATACACAAAAATAAATTCAAAATGGATTAAAGACCTAAATGTAAGGCCAGACTCTATAAAACTCTTAGAGGAAAACATGGGCAGGACACGCTTTGACATAAATTACAGGAAGATCTTTTTTGATCCACTTCCTAAAGTAATGAGAAGAAAAACAAAAATAAACAATGGGACCTAATGAAACTTAAAAGCTTTTACACAGCAAAGGAAACCATACATGAGATTAAAAGACAACCCTCAGAATGGGAGAAAGTATTTGCAAAGGAAGCAACTGACAAAGGATTAATCTCCAAAATATACAAACAGCAAATATACAAAATATACAAATCCCCACAATCAACTTGATAAACTCTGCATCAGTGGAATACCTGAATAAACAACAAGTGTTCCCAAAATCGAGGCAGTGGACTTTGGGAGCAACTGGAGACTTGGGGTGTGCATACTGTGACTGATTTGTTTCTGATTTTTATGTCTATCTTAGTTTAGTTTTTAGTGCTTGTTATCATTGGTGGATTTGTTTATACGTTTGGTTGCTCTCTTCTTTCCTTTTATTATTGTTTTATCTTTATTTATTCATTTATTTATTTATACATTTATTTTACTTTTATTTTTTTAATTTATTTTTCCTTTATTTTTCTTCCATTTCTTCTGATCTGTGTGGTTGGCAGGGTATTGGTGCTCTGTTCGGTATCAGGTCTGAGCCTCCAAGGTAGGAGAGCCTAGTTCAGGACATTGGACCAACAGAGACCTCTCAGCCCCACACAATATCATTTGGCAAGAGGTCTCCCAGAGATCTCCATCTCAACAGTAAGACCCAGCAGCACCCAACAGCCTGCAAGCTCCAGTGCTGTATGTGCCATGTCAAACAACTAACAAGACAGGAACACAACCCCACCCATTAGCAGAGAGGAAGTCTAAAGTCATATTAAGTTCACAGACACACCAAAACACAGCACTAGATGAGGCCCTGTTCACCAGAAAGACAAGATCCAACCCCATCCACCAGAAGACAGGCACCAGTCCCCTCCATCAGGAAGCCTACACAACACACTAAACCAACTTTACCCACTGGGGGCAGGCCAGAAAATGAAGGGGACTACAAATCTGCAGCCTGCAAAAGGAAGACCCCAAACACAGTAAGTTATACAAAATGAGAAGATAGAAATATGTAGCAGATGAAGAAGCAAGGTAAAAACCCACTAGACAAAACAAATGAAGAGGAACCAGGCAATCTACCTGAAAAAGAATTCAGAGTAATGATAGTAAAGATCCAAAATCTTGGAAATACAATGGAGAAAGTACAAGAAACATTTAACAAGGACCTAGAAGAACTAAAGAACAAACACACAATGATGAACAACACAATAAATGAAATTAAAAATTCTGCCTCAGCAGAATAACTGAGGCAGAAGAATGGATAAGTGACCTGGAAGATAAAATAGTGGAAATAACTACTACAGAGAAGAATAAAGAAGAAAGAATGAAAGGAATTGAGGAGAGTCACAGAGACCTCTGGGACAACATTAAACACACCAACATTTGAGTTATAGGGGTCCCAGGAGAAAAAGAGAAAAAGAGAAAAAGAAAGGGTCTGAGAAAAAATTTGAAGAGATTATAGTTGAAAACTTCCCTAATCTGGGAAAAGAAATAGTCAATCAACTCCAGGAAGCATAGAGAGTCCCATACAGGACAAATCTAAGGAGAAACAGGACAAGACATATTTTAATCAAACTATCAAAAATTAAATACAAAGAAAAATATTAAAAGCAGCAAAGGAAAAGCAACAAATAACATACAAGGGAATCCCCATAAGGTTAACAGCTGGTCTTTCAGCAGAAACTCTGAAAGCCAGAAGAGAGTGGCAGGATATATTTAAAGTGAAAGAGAAAAAACCACAACTGAGATTATTCTACTCAGCAAGGATCTCATTCAGATTTGACAGAGAAATTACAACCTTTACAGACAAGCAAACACTGAAAGAATTCAGCACCACCAAACCAGCTTTACAACAAATGCTAAAGGAACTTTCTAGGTGGGAAACACAAGAGAAGGAAAAGGCCTACAAAAACAAACCCAAAACAATTAAGAAAATGGTAATAGGAACATACGTATCTATGATTACCTTAAATGTAAATGGATTAAATGCTCCAACCAAAAGCCATACACTGGTTGAATGGATACAAAAACAAGACCCATATGTATGAGGTTTACAAGAGACCCACTTCAGAACTAGGGACACATACAGACTGAAATTGTGGGGATGGAAAAAATGTACAATCTAAATGGAAATAAAAAGAAAGCTGGAGTAGCAATTCTCATATCAGGAAAATAGACTTTAAAATAAAGACTATTACAAAAGACAAAGAAGGACACTACATAATGATCAAGGGTTCACTCCAAGAAGAAGATATAACAACTGTAAGTATTTATGCATCCAACATAGGAGCACCTAAATGCATAAAGCAAATGCTAACAGCCATAAAAAGGGAAATCGACAGTAACACAATCATAACAGGGACTTTAACACCCCCCTTTCACCAATGCACAGATCAACCCAAATGAAAATAAATAAGGAAACACAAGCTTTAAATGACACATTAAGCAAGATAGACTTAATTTATATTTATAGGATATTCCATCCAAAAACAACAGAATACACTTTCTTCTCAAGTGCTCATGGAACATTCTCCAGGATAGATCATATCTGTCAACAATTGCAAAAAATAAAATAAAATGTATATCACAAATCAAGCCTTGGTAAATTTAAGAAAATGAAATCATATCAACTATCTTTTCCAACCACAATGCTATGAGACTAGATATGAATTACTGGGGAAAAAATGTAAAAAATACAAACTGATGGAGGCTAAACAATACACTACTAAATAAACTGGAGATCACTGAGGAAGTCAAAGAGGAAATCAAAAAAATAACTAGAAAAAAATGACAATGAAAACACGATGACCCAAAATCTATGGGTTACAGCAAAAGCAGTTCTAAGAGGGAAGTAGATAACAATACAATCCTACCTCAAGAAACAAGAAAAACCACAAATAAGCAACCTAAACTTACACCTAGAGCAATTAGTGGAAGAAGAACAACAACCCCCCCCCCAAATTTAGCAAAAGGAAAGAAATCATGAAGATCAGATCAGAAATAAATCAGAGAGAAATGAAGGAAAATATAGCAAAGATAAATAAAACTAAAAGTTGGTTCTTTGAGAAGGTAAACAAAATTGATAAACCATTAGCCAGACTCAACAAGAAAAATTGGAGAAGACTCAAATCAACAGAATTACAAATGAAAAAGGAGAAGTAACAACTGACACTGCAGAAATACAAAGGATCATGAGAGATTACCACAAGCAACTATATACCAATAAAATGGGCAACCTGTAAGAAATGGACAAATTCTTAGAAAAGCACAACCTTCTGAAACTGAACCAGGAAGAAATAGAAAATATAAACAGACAAACCACAAGCACCGAAATTGAAACTGTCATTAAAAATCTTTCAACAAGCCAAACCCTAGGACCAGATGGCTTCACAGGTGAATTCTATCAAACATTTAGAGAAGAGCTAACACCTATCCTTCCCAAACTCTTCCAAAATATAGCAGAGGGAGGAACACTCCCAAACTCATTCTACTAGGCCACCATCACCCTGATATCGAAAACAGACAAAGATATAACCAAAAAGAAAACTACAGGCCAATACCACTGATAAACATACATGCAAAAATCTTTAACAAAGTACTAGCAAACAGGATCCAGCACCACATTAAAAGGATCATACACCATGATCAAGTGGGGTGTATCCCAGTAATGCAAGGATCCTTCGATATACGCCAATGTGATACACCATGTTACAATGTGACATGATTGGTGTGATAGACCAATCAAACAATGTGATACACCATGTTAAAAAATTGAAGGATAAAAACTATGTGATAATCTCAATAGATGCAGAAAAAACTTTTGACAAAATTCAACACCCATTTATGATAAAAGCTCTTGAGAAAGTAGGCATAGAATGACCCTACCTCAACGTACTAAAGGCCATATATGACAAACCCATAGCAAACATCATTGTCAGTGGTGAAAAACTGAAACCATTTCCTAAGGTCAAGAACAAGACAAGAATGACCACTCTCACCACTATTATTCAACATAGGTGTGGAATTTTTAGCCATGGCAATCAGAGAAGAAAAAGAAATAAAAGGAATCTGAATCAGAGAAAAAGAAGTAGAAATGTCGCTGTTTGCAGATGACATGATACTATACATAGAGAATCCTAAAGATGCTACCAGAAAACTACTAGGGGTAATCAATGAATTTGGTAAAGTAACAGGATACAAAATTAATGCACAGAAATATCTTGCATTCCTATACACTAATGATGACAAATCTGAAAGAGAAATTAAGAAACACTCCTATTTACATTGGAACAAAAAAATAAAATATATAGGAATAAACTTACCTAAGGAGAAAAAAGACCTTTATTCAGAAAACTATAAGACACTGTTGAAAGTAGTTAAAGATGATACCAACAAGTGGAGAGATATACCATGTTCTTGGATTGGAAGAATCAATATTGTGAAAATGACTACACTACCCAAACAATCTACAGATTCAATCCAATCCCTATCAAACTACCAATGGCGTTTTTCACAGAACTAGAACAAAATATTTTACAATTTGTATGGAAACACAAAAGACCCCGAATTGCCAAAGCAATATTGACAAAGAAAAATGGAGCTGGAGGAATCAGGCTCTTGGACTTCGGAATATACTTGAAAGCTACAGTAATCAAGAGAGTATGGTACTGGCACAAAAACAGAAATATAGATCAATGGTACAGGATAGAAAGCTCAGAGATAAACCCATGCCCATACGGTCACCTTATCTTTGATAAAGGAGGCAAGAATATACAATGGAGAAAAGACAACTGCTTCAATAAGTGGTGCTGGGAAAACTGGACAGCTACATGTAAAAGAATGAAATTAGAACACTCCCTAACACCATACACAAAAATAAACTCAAAATGGATTAAAGACCTAAATATGAGGCCAGACACTGTAAAACTCTTAGAGGAAAACATAGGCAGAACACTCTATGACATAAATCAGAGGAAGATCCATTTTGACCCACTTCCTAGAGAAATGGGAATAAAAACAAAAATAAACAAATGGGACTTAACGAAACTTAAAAGCTTTTGCACAGCAAAGGAAACCATAATCAAGATGAAAAGACAACCCTCAGAATGGGAGAAAATATTTGCACATGAAGCAACTGACAAAGGATTAGTCTCCAAATTATACAAGCAGCACATGCAGCTCAATATCAAATAAACAAACAACCCAATGCAAAAATGGGCAGAAGACCTAAATAGACATTTCTCCAAAGAAGATATACTGATCGCCAACAAACCCATGAAAGGATGCTCAACATCATTAATCATTAGAGGAATGCAAATCAAAACCACAATGAGGTATCACCTCACACCGGTCAGAATGGCCATCATCAAAAAATCTACAAACAGTAAATGCTGGAGAGGGTGTGGAGGAATAGGAACACTCTTGCACTGTTGGTGGGAATGTAAATTGATACAGCCACTATGGAGAACAATATGAAGGTTCCTTAAAAAACTAAAAATAGAACTACCAACGACCCAGCAATACCACTACTGGGCATATACCCTGAGAAAACCATAATTTAAACAGAGTCATGTACCACAATATTCATTGAAGCACTATTTACAATAGCCAGGACATGGAAGCAACCTAAGTGTCCATCAACAGATGAATGGACAAAGAAGATATGGCACATATATACAATGGAATATTACTCAGCCATAAAAGAAACGTAATTGAGTTATTTGTAGTGAGGTGGATGGACCTAGAGAGTGTCATACAGAGTGCAGTATGTCAGAAAGAGAAAAACAAATATCATATGTTAACATATATATATGGAAGCCAAAAAAAAAAAAAAAAATTCTGATGAGCCTAGGCGCAAGACCGGAATATAGACTCAGATGTAGAGAATGGACTTGAGGACATGGGGAGGGGGAAGGAAAAGCTGGTACGAAGTGAGAAAGTAGCATTGATACATATACACTACCAAATGTAAAGTAGATATCTAGTTGGAAGCAGCTGCATAGCACAGGGAGATCAGTTCAGTCCTTTGTGACCACCTAGAGAGGTAGAATAGGGAGGGAGGGAGGGAAATGCAAGAGGGAGGATATTTGGCGATATATGTATACATATAGCTGATTCACTTTGTTATACAGCAGAAACTAACACAACATTGTAAAGCAATTATACTCCAATAAAGATGTTAATAAAAATCCATAGAAATTGGGTAAGGAGCAGTCCATATCATATATATATATATATATTCAGTAAACCCACTGAAGTGTTAGTAGTAATATAAGACACCCACATGAAACAGTGCAGTGTTTCCAGTTTTGCTCATTAATTGACAAATTATCTTAATAATAGTGTAGGTGAAGATATGATAAACTTTTGAGGTTGTTTTTGAAAATAGATATTATCAAGGCTTTGACTAAGCATGGGTGTCTTTTATCACTGAAAATTTTGTTTTTAAATGACTGCCCTGCCAGTTACTAAATTCGAATTATGAGCAAACAATTAATTTTTATTTTCCTCACTCTTCTCAACTATGCAATTTGGATAATAATGCCTAACTAACAGAATTTGGGACATTAAAAAATCTTGAATCACCTGGTAACATGAATATGAAGTAAACAATAATTGTTCAATATATTGTTAGTATCATTACTATTATTTTTATTATCACTGTAGGTTTGTTTATAATCTAAGGACCTTCAAATTAGGCTTCAGTGTGTCTTCTTCCTCTTTTTTTTTTAGTATCATTCTTTAAAATGTGTGAATAACAAGCTCCTCTATTTTTGATCAGTTCTGTTTTAGTTGTTTTCATATTTTTGAGTTTTGCAGCATGTATTGAACAAGACAGGGAATCTGTTTAGAGGAACCTACTGTAAGTGTAACCCAAGTGTGTTCAATGAATACTAATCCACTGAGTTTTTCCAGTTAGTTTTGCCATAGTTAGACTATTAATATAACCAAATCATGTTTAACTTTTTTTTAACATCTTTATTAGAGTATAATTGATTTACAATGGTGTGCATGTTTAATTTTTAATAAATTGGTCTGCATTCTATTAGGAATAATCCCACCTCAGATATACCTCATTGCCTGCCATGATGCCACTGTGCAAAGCTATGGTATGTGCTGTAAAAAGTCACATGACTGAACCTTTATAATTTTAATATTAAATTATGCATAATGCTGGGAGTGTAAACAAATTCCTCTTTTGTGTATGCAGGCTACTTAATTTAGCTTTGACTAAGCTTATTGTCTTTTACTTTTGAATCTGCAATACGTATTAACAGAGCCAACTCTTTACAGGATTTTGATGCAGAGATAATTTTTCCTCTTTACTTGTATTCCTTTTCCTTCACTATGCCTCCATTCCCTTTTTGCCTTCTCTTCCCACTGCCTCATGCCATTCCATTCTGCCTTCACTAGTTCTGCAATCATTGGAGAAGTCCTATGCTGTATTTTCTTTAAAAATTTCTTCCTCCTGGGAAAACTGGGGTGCTCTCTGTTGGGCAGGTGCACTGTACATACCCCGTCTCCACCCCCAGCCCCAGGGAGAGGCTGGCCAGCCTACCTGTCCTGCAAGGAGCTCCCTGCCCGCATTCCAGGACCATCCCAAGTCTGTGGAAAACAGATAATTATTCAGAGATTTAAATTTCAAAAAGATGACAAAATTTGAGAAAAAAAAAAACTTACTTGTCCTGCATTCCCTTTCTTCAGTTTCCTGCTAAATTACTAAAGTTAATCTGAGTTAAGTTAAATCTTTAGTTGGCCTTCCTAGACATTAATGGATTTGTCTGTTACTCCATCCTGATAACATCCTATTTCAAGCATGACTTTTAACGACTAATGGTAGCATTTCAGCACCAGCTTAAACATTAATGAGGGTCATTTGGATCACAGTATCTTCCATCACATTTTAAAAGACAGGGATATGTGAGTGTTTGTTCCATGTATTAGTCTTCTACTGATGCCATAACAAGTTACCACAAACTTAGCAGCCTGTAACAAAAATTTATTGTCTCATAGTTCCATATGTCAGAAGTGTTAGTAGGCTCAGCTAGTTTCTTTTCTTTGATAATCACAAAGCAGAGGTCTAGGTTTTGGTCAGCTGGGTTTTTACCTGAAGATTCTGGGGGGAAATTCACTTCCAGGGTCATTCAGGTTGTTGGCAGAATTCAGTTCCCTACTGATGAAGGACTGGGGTTCCCGATTCCTTGCTATCTGTCGGCCAGTAGTCATTCTTAGCTTCTAGATAACCAGCCATATTCCCTGGCTCTTGACCTCCTCCATCCTGAAATCGAGCAATGGTGGTGGGCCAAGTCCTCCACATGCATTGGATCTCTCTGACTTCCCTTTCTGCTGTTTCTTTTCAGTTTCCTTTTTGGCCATGTTCATTCTCTCTCTCTCTAACTTTGGTAAAGGGCTCCTATGATCACATTGCACCCACCAGAATTACCCAAGATCATCTCTTTATCTTAAGGTCTATAACCTTAATTACATCTGCAAAGTGCCTTTTGCCATGTAAGGTAACATATTGCAGGTTCCAGAGAATAGAATGTAGATATTTTGAGGGTCCAATTATTTGGTCTGCCACACTCCACATATGTGGGAATTTGACTAACAGTATTCTAGAGTTAGAAAGGTGACCTAATTTGTAAAAATAGACCTTGAGGCGCTCTCAAACATGAGACTCTTCAGCTCTCCTCTATAACTTTATACACAAGAACAGGAACTCACCTACTTTTTCCTTGGACCATAGGAAGTAGTTGTATCTAGAGTTTTTGTGTGGTTGGTGAGGGGAGAAGTCTTGTTTATGCATCTTTACTTACCAAAGACTAGAAGGTGGATGTCTTGTGCCATATGGGTTATGACTTTCATGACCTTTAGACATGTCAGTGGTAGGATCAAACTTGTTTCATACTCAGAAGCTTACAGGATAGTGTTGAGGCCCAGGGTAGGCCACCCTGAAGTATGCCTCAATGGCATATTAATTATTTTGAATCAGAGTTACTTAAGAAATGGCCAACACAAGAGGAACACTCTGACACTCCTTTTTGTCTTTCTGAAAGCAGGAGATAAATCTCTCCTGTGAAAGGTGCATTCCCTGCATCTGAAGGTAGAAAGACACCTTTATCTCCAAAGATAGGGGATTCGGGGCAAGAAACCTGTATAGATAAACCCTGTTAGTTTTTTAATTTACTACTCTAAGCCTAAGTTCTGTTTAGATTCTTCACTAACTCGGTACCCCAAACATAACTTTCTTTGTCCTGTCATTTCCTCAAAAATTTATTATTTTTTTTGTATAAAAAGTATAAAAGCTGCCTGCTTTGGCTACTTCTTAGGTCCAATTCTATGAGACCTCTATGTGCATGAATTAAAATTTATTTTATTTTATTTTTTTTCTCCTGTTAATCTGTCTTGTGTCAATTTTATTATTGGTCCAGTCACAAGAACTCAAGAGGGGTAGAGGAGAAAATTTTCCCCTCCCAGCAGTAGCAATCTAGGAAATCATTTATAAATTTTTTTTTTTATCTCTGGGGTGGGGCCTCTTTTCCCAATATATTCTTCAGGGTCTTAACTGTCCATAGGCCCTCAAGTCATGCATCTATGAGGGTGGGGTTATACAAAAGCTGTCATTAGCAATGAGGAAAATTGTTAAACATCTAGGGAAGAGATGCTTGTTCCTAACCATTCACTCCCATGCCCACAACTTTTGCTTCCTCATTCATTCATTAATTCATTCATCCCACAATAATCTGGGAAGCTTCTACTAAGTGTCAGGCACTACTTTGCTGCTGGGGTTACATCTGTTAAGAAGTTAGACAAATTCCCATCTTTGAGAAGTTTTTTTATTTAATATTGGAGGCAGTCAATAAACAAACAAATAGATATGTAGAAAAACAGTATAGGGAATGTATCCATATTACATAGAGAGAATAATGTAATGATTAAAGTGAGGGATAAAGATTGGCTATAACTTTATTTTTTTAAACATTTTTATTGGACTATAATTGCTTTATATTGTTGTGTTTGTTGCTGTATAACAAAGTGAATCAGCTATACGTATACATATATCCCCATATCCCCTCCTTCTTGCATCTCCCTCCCACCCTCCCTATCCCACCCCTCTAGGTGGACACAAAGCACCGAGCTGATCACCCTGTGTTATGCGGCTGCTTCCCACTAGCTATCTATTTTACATTTGGTAGGGTATATATGTCCATGCCACCCTCTTACTTCGTCCCAGCTTACCCTTCCACTCCCCGTGTCCTGAACTCCAATCTCTACGTCTGCGTCTTTATTCCTGTCTTGCCCCTAGGTTCGTCAGAACGAATTTTTTTCTTTTAGATTCCATATATATGTGTTAGCATACAGTATTTGTTTTTCTCTTTCTGACTTACTTCACTCTGTATGACAGACTCTATGTCCATCCACCTCACTACAAATAACTCAATTTAGTTTATTTTTATGGCTGAGTAACATTCCATTGTATATATGTGCCACATCTTCTTTATCCAGTCATCTGTCTATGGACAATTAGGTTGCTTCCATGTCCTGGCTATTGTAAATAGTGCTTCAATGAACATTGTGGTACATGACTCTGTTTGAATTATCGTTTTCTCATGGTATACGCCCAGTAGTGGGATTGCAGACTCATATGGTAGTTCTATTTTTAGTTTTTTAAGGAACCTCCATACTGTTCTCCATAGTGGCTGTATCAGTTTACATTCCCACCAACAGTGCAAGAGGGTTCCCTTTTCTCCACACCCACTCCAGCATTTATTGTTTGTAGATTTTTTGATGATGGCCATTCTGACCGGTGTGAGATGATACCTCATTGTAGTTTTGATTTGCATATCTCTAATGATTAATGATGTTCAGCATCCTTTCATGTGTTTGTTGGCAAATGGTATATCTTCTATGGAGAAGTGTCTATTTAGGTCTTCTGCCCATTTTTGGATTGGGTTGTTTGTTTTTTTGATATTGAGCTGCATGAGCTGCTTGTAAATTTTGGATATTAATCCTTTGTCAGTTGCTTTGTTGGCAAATATTTTCTCCCATTCTGAAGGTTGTCTTTTCATTTTGTTTATGGTTTAATTGCTGTGTAAAAGTTTGTAAGTTTCCTTAGGTCCCATTTGCTTATTTTTGTTTTTATTCCCATTTCTCTAGGAGGTGGGTCAAAAAGGATCTTGCTGTGATTTATGTCATACAGTGTTCTGCCTATGTTTTCCTCTAAGAGTTTTATAGTGTCTGGCCTTACATTTAGGTCTTTAATCCATTTTGAGTTTATTTTTGTGTATGGTGTCAGGAAGTGTTCTAATTACATTCTTTTACATGTAGCTGTCCACTTTTCCCAGCATCACTTATTGAAGGGCCTGTCTTTTCTCCATTGTATATTCTTGTCTCCTTTATCAAAGATAAGGTGACCATATGTGTGTGGGTTTGTCTCTGGGTTTTCTATCCTGTTACCTTTATCTATATTTCTGTTTTTGTGAAAGTACCATACTCTCTTGAGTACTGTAGCTTTGTAGTATGTTCTGAAGTCCAGGAGCCTGATTCCTCCAGCTCCATTTTTCTCTCTCAAGATTGCTTTGTCTATTCAGGAGCTTTTCTGTTTCCATACAAATTGTGAAATTTTTTGTTCTGGTTCTGTGAAAAATGTCAGTGGTAGTTTGATAGGGATTGCATTGAATCTGTAGATTGCTATGGGTACTAGAGTCATTTTCACAATGTTGATTCTTCCAAACCAAGAACATGGTATATCTCTCCATCTATTTGTATCATCTTTCATTTCTTTCATCAGTGTCTTATAATTTTCTGCATACAGGTCTTTTGTCTCCTTAGGTAGGTTTATTCCTAGATATTTTATTCTTTTTGTTGCAATGGTAAATGGGAGTGTTTTCTTAATTTCACTTTCAGATTTTTCATCATTAGTGTATAGGAATGCAAGAGATTTCTGTGCATTAATTTTGTATCCTGCTGCTTTACCAGATTCATTGATTACCCCTAGTAGTTTTATGGTAGCATCTTTAGGTTTCTCTATGTATTGTATCATGTCATCTGCAAACAGTGACAGCTTTACTTCTTCTTTTCCAATTTGTATTCTTTTTTATTTCTTATTCATCTCTGATGCTGTGGCTAAAACTTCCAAAACTATGTTGAATAATACTCGTGAGAGTGGGCAACCTTGTCTTCTTCCTGATATTAGCGGAAATGGTTTCAGTTTTTCACCTTTGAGAACGATGTTTGCTGTAGGTTTGTCATATATGGCCTTTATTATGTTGAGGTAAGTTCCCTCCATGCCTACTTTCTAGAGAGTTTTTATCATAAATTGGTGTTGAATTTTTTCAAAAGCTTTTTCTGCATCTTTTGAGATTATAATATGATTTTTATCTTTCAGTTTGTTAATATGGTTTATCACATTGATTGATTTGTGTATATTGAAGAATCCTTGAATTCCTGGGCTAAACACCACTTGATCATGGTGTATGATCCTTTTAATGTGCTGCTGGATTCTGTTTGCTAGTATTATGTTGAGGATTTTTGCCTCCATGTTCATCAGTGACATTGGCCTGTAGTGTTCTTTCTTTGTGACATCTTTGTCTGGTGTTGGTAACAGGGTGATGGTGGCCATGTAGAATGAGTTTGAGAGTGTTCCTCCCTCTGCTATAATTTGGAAGAGTTTGAGAAGGATAAGTGTTAGCTCTTCTTTAAATGTTTGATAGAATTTTCCTGTGAAGCCATCTTGTCCTGAGCTTTTGTTTGTTGGAAGATTTTTAATCACAATTTCAATTTCAGTGCTTGTCATTGGTCTGTTCATATTTTCTATTTCTTCCTGCTTCAGTCTTAGAAGGTTATGCTTTTCTACGAATTTGTGCATGTCTTCCAGGTTGTCCATTTTACTGGCATATAGTTGCTTGTAGTAATGTCTCATGATCTTTGTATTTCTGCAGTGTCAGCTGTTACTTCTTTTTCATTTCTAATTCTATTGATTTGAGTCTTCTCCCTTTTTTTCTTGATGAGTCTGGCTAGTGTTTTGTCAATTTTGTTTATCTTCTCAAAGAACCAGCGTTTAGTTTTATTGATATTTGTTATGGTTTCCTTCATTTCTTTTTCATTTATTTCTGATCTGATCTTTATGATTTCTTTCCTTCTGTTAACTTTGGGTTTTTTCTTTTTTGTTCTTCTTTCTCTAATTGCTTTAGGTGTAAGGTTAGCTTGTTTATTTGAGGTTTTTCTTGTTTCTTGAGGTAGGATTGTATTGCTATAAACTACACTCTTAGAACTGCTTTTGCAGGTTTTGGGTCATCACGTTTTCATTGTAATTTGTTTCTAGGTATATTTTGATTTCCTCTTTGATTTGTTTAGTGATCTCTTGGTTAATTATTACTGTATTGTTTAGCTTCCATTGGTTTGCATTTTTTATAGTTTTTTTCCCCTGTAATTGCTATCTAGTCTCATAGCATTGTGGTCGGAAAAGTTACTTGATATGATTTCAGTTTTCTTAAATTTACCAAGGCTTGATTTGTGACCCAAGATATGATATATCCTGGAGAATGTTCCATAAGCACTTGAGAAGAAAGTGTGTTCTGTTGTTTTTGGATGGAATGTCCTATAATATCAATTAAGTCTATCTTGTTTTATGTATCATTTAAAGCTTGTGTTTCCTTATTTGTTTTCATTTTGGTTGATCCATCCATTGGTGAAAGTGGGGTGTTAAAGTCCCCTACTATTATAGTGTTACTGTCCATTTCCCCCTTTATGGCTGTTATGCATTGTATGTATTATACAATGTATTATGTATTGTAGTGCTCCTATGTTGGGTGCATAAATATTTACAATTGTTAAATCTTCTTCTTGGATTGATTCCTTGATCATTTTAGAGCGTCCTTCTTTCTCTCTTCTAATAATCTTTATTTTAAAGTCTATTTTGTATGATATGAGAATGCTACTCCAGCTTTCTTTTGATTTCAATTTGCATGGAATATCTTTTTCCATTCCCTCGCTTTCAGTCTCTATGTGTCCGTAGGTCTGACATGGATCTCTTGCACACATCATACATACGGGTCTGGTTTTTGTATCCATTCAGCCAGTCTATGGCTTTTTATTGGAGCATTTAATCCATTTATATTTAAGGTAATTATAGTTATGTATGTTCCTATTACCATTTTCTTAATTGTTTTAGATTTGGTTTTGTAGGTCTTTTCCTTTTTTTAAATTTCCTGCCTAGAGAATTTCCTTTAGCATTTGTTGTAAAGCTGGTTTTATGGTGCTGAATTCTCTTTGCTTTTGCTTGTCTGTAAAGATTTTAATTTCTCCATCAAATCTGAATGAGATCCTTGCTCAGTAGAGTAATCTTGTTTCTAAGCTCTTCCTTTTCTTCACTTTAAATATGTCCTGCCACTCCCTTGTGACTTGCAGTGTTTCTGCTGAAAGATCTCTGTTAACCTTAAGGGATCCCCTTGTATGTTATTTGTTGTTTTCCCTTGTTGCTTTTAATATTTTTTCTTTGTTTTTAATTTTTGATAGTTTGATTAATATGTGCCTTGGTGTGTTTCTCCTTGGACTTACCCTGTATGGGACTCTCTGCACTTCCTGGGCTTGATTGACTATTTCCTTTCCCATGTTAGGGACGTTTTCAACTATAATCTCTTTAAATATTTTCTCAGTCCCTTTCTTTTTCTCTTCTTCTTCTGGGCCCCCTATAATTTGAATGTTGTTGCATTTAATGTTGTCCCAGAGGTCTCTGAAACTGTCCTTAATTCTTTTCATTCTTTTTTCTTTATTCTGCTCTGCAGTAGTTATTTCCACTATTTTTTCTTCCAGGTCATTTATTTATTCTTCTGCCTCAGTTATTCTGGTATTGATTCCTTCTAGAGAATTTTTAATTTCATTTATTGTGTTGTTCATTATTGTGTGTTTGGTCTGGTTTTTCTGGGTCCTTGTTGAACATTTCTTATATTTTCTCCATTCTATTTCCAAGACTTTGGATCATGTTTACTGTCATTACTCTGAATTCTTTTTCAGGTAGACTGCCTATTTCCTCTTCATTTTTTTGGTCTGGTGGGTTTTTACCTTGCTCTTTCATCTGCTGCGTATTTCTCTGTCTTATCATTTTGCTTAACTTACTGTGTTTGGGGTCTCCTTTTCGCAGGCTGTAGGTTCATAGTTCCCATTTTTTTTGGTGTCTGCTCCCAGTGGGTAAGGTTGGTTCAGTGTGTTGTGTAGGCTTCCTGGTAGAGGGGACTGGTGCCTGTGTTCTGGTGGATGAGGCTGGATCTTTCTTTTTGGTTGGCAGGACCTTGTCCAGTGGTGTGTTTCAGGGTATCTGTGAACTTAGTATGATATTAGGCAGCCCCTCTGCTAATGAGTAGGGTTGTGTTCCTGTCTTGCTAGTTGTTTGGAATGGGATGTCCAGCATTGGTGCTTGCTGGTCGTTGAGTGGAGCTGAGCCTTAGCGTTGAGACGGAGATGTCTGGGAGAGCTCTCACCAATTGATATTACATTGGGCCACAAAGTCTCTGGTGGTCCAATGTCCTGAACTCAGCTCTCCCACCTCAGAGGCTCAGGCATGACACCTGGCCAGAACACCAAGACCCTGTTATCCACACGACCAAGTATGTGGGGAGTTTCTTGCCTTTGGGAAGTCTGAGGCCTTCTGCCAGTGTTCAGTAGGTGTTTGGTAGGTGTTGTTCCACATGTAGATGTATTTTTGATTTATTTGTGGGAAGGGTGGTGATTTCCACATCTTAGTGCTCCACCATCTTGAAGGTCTTCCAAAGATTGGCTATAACTTTAAATGGGATATTAGAAAAAACCTCTGAAGGAAAAATTCCTAATGTAAACAGAAGAGATAACTCATGTTTCCAGATATCCTAAAAATTATAAAGCATCACCCCAGGTGAGATATATCTTGGGGCTATTTCAACAATACTAATAATAGTGGTAATATATTTATTATATGAACAATCCTTTACTTTTTTAGAAAAGGGAATAAAATTATAAATTAAAAAAGGGATAAAATTATGCAAAACAAAATGAAGCATTATTTGACATATTAGATAAGTTGAGGTTGCCATAATTCATACTGGTGAGAATATATATATCATTATTGCTTGCTTTGACTTTTAGAGTCTCGAGGGAAGGAAATACAGAAATCTAAAGCTTCTGCCAGTTCCTTAGATCTAAAAGTTGAGACCCAGAGGAGCTGGTTTTCCTGTTTCAGAAAAAAAAATTCATAGGTCTTGGGATATGCCAATTTGCAGAGGAGATCTAAATTCCTTTGCATAGAGCATGAAGGGGACTAGGAGTGTAGGGGTCTGAGAAAATGGAGGGGAAAAGAGGATGATTATACCTGTTACATGAAAAAGGGTCTGAGCCAGATGGAAATATAAAACACGTCCATCTCACAGATATTCATTCAAAATAGATATTGGAAAAAATGAAGGCAAAGGAAATGGGTTCAATCTCAGGCATGATACAGTATGGGAGAAATGTGACAACAAGTTGTAGATGACATGGACTATGAATCAGATTGGTAGGGTGAAAGCTTATTAAGACACAGGAGTTAAAAACTAAGAAGAAAGTTTAAAAGTCCTTTTCTCTCTGAATTACCAGGACTGAGAGCTTCCAAGGCTCCCTGTGTCCATGGGATGGTGTTTACACACAGTTATTTTAAATTTGAGAAGACAGGCTACATAACTTGACACCAGGATTACACTCATCTCCTGTTCTGCATCTTCAAAACAACCCAATGAAGTAGATTTGAAGTTGAATCCTCTCTCTATTTAAGAGAAAATGAAAAAGTCAAAAACAAATTGGCGTTTATTTTCCTCTGAGGACAGAATATATGTTCTAGATATTGATTCTTGATTCTGTCTTACTTTGTTTTGGACTTCTAGGTTTTCTTCTTTCCCTTTCTACTTCTTCTTCTTCCCTTTTTCATCCTCTTTTCCTCCTTCTCCTTTGCCTCCTCCAACTTATTATTATTTTGGCATTCTCAGCATCCCCTAACCATGCTCTTGCATTTTTGGAATACAGAAAGGAGGCAGGAGGTATTATTCTTTTCTTTATCAGTGACATTGGATGTGTGAACTTCAATAAATATGTGTTTTTCTCCTGCCAATTCCTTGCCTTGTTGCTGCAAGACAGCTGTGGCAATTGACAGCAATTCCACTTCCTGACTTCTGGGTAGCAGTAGCAACTTCTGGATTTTCTAGATCACACCAAGCTGGTGACTCCAAAAGCCACTGACAGTCTCCCTTAACTTTCACCCCTATAGTCATTTCAGAAGTTTTATAATCACCTAATTTCTGATATTAAATCTTTCTGCTTTATATACTTAAACTGGTTTCTGGTTTTTGAATGAAAATGGCTGATATAGTTATTTCTGATCTTTCCTTTCCAATCATTTTTAAAGTACTCTTCTAAAACGTGTTTTATTAAAGAGCTGTTTACATTGGTGTGAATGCCTAGAGAATATCATCGTACTGCATATAATCCAAAAGTCTTTAAGAGACTGGAATGCAAGTAAAATCTATGTTCATAAAGCTACTGAAGTAGAATCTGGTTCATAGACTGAGCCTTAAATAATTTAGGATATGTGTTATCAATAGGGCAATATTGTCCCTCAAAAAGGCAAAAATTGGTTCTTGAATAGGAAAAAAGCTCCTCTTTTTATGTATAAAACATAGCTCTACATACAGTGGTACATAAATAGATATATAAATTTCATGGGGTGGAGGCAATTAGGAAAAACAATGTTTCAAAACCCTCCTTAGGGGGGTGATAATGGAAAAAAAGGATAAGAAAAACTGTTTCAAGAAAATTAGAGGCTAATTTTATTCCAAGAGGCATTAGAGTTTATTTCCATTTCACCTCAGAATTTCAGAAGTGCCATGGTATCCACCATGGGAGTCCTTGCATTATCCAAGAAGATTCTGCAGTCTGTTTTAGAACTTTGTCTTCCATACCGGGTGTGTAAAATCATAGTTTCAAGATAATAGAGTCCAGAAATCTGTTATCTTATGAAGGGCTCCAGGTGGTTCCATAATCAGCTCAGGTTTGATGTAATTGCTACTCTGTTCCAACTGCAATATCCCATAGCTTCTAGGAAGCCAGTTTTGTATAATTCCCTGTTTCTGGAAAAAATGAAGACAGTGAACCTGACTCTTGTCTTTAGTGGATACATCTATCTGATATGTTCATTTTCATATTCCAGAAACAATGACTTCTTGGATTTATTGTCTTATAATTTCTTCTGTTAATCCCACTTGTACCTAATACTACTTGGCCTTTTTCTCTTAATATGTTTTGTCTTCATTATGAATATCTTATAAAAGGCTTATATGATTTTAGAATATTCCATTTTATTAATGTTTTTCCCTTACCGTTTTCCATCTCACATATGTCAACAACATATTTAAAGAGATCAAAATAAGAACATATGTCAGCCCTTAACGAGAATTATAACACTTCTATAGTAAAGCTTTTGTTAATGACTGTCAATATCATATATTTAAGAATGAGTAATGTTTCTTATAAGAAATTTCACTAAACAGGAATTGCTGTATTGATTTTTGACCCTTCTATGGCAATATATCTTGAATATAGAAATATTTCCACTGTGAGGAAATGAATCATTTCTGGTTTTTAAGAGGTATGTCAGGGCTTCCCTGGTGCACAGTGGTTGAGAATCTGCCTGCCAATGCAGGGGGAACGGGCTCGAGCCCTGGTCTGGGAGGATCCCACATGCCGCGGAGCAGCTAGGCCCATGAGCCACAACTACTGAGGCTGCGCGTCTGGAGCCTGTGCCCCACAACAAGAGAGGCCGCGATAGTGAAAGGCCCGCGCACCGTGATGAAGAGTGGCCCCCGCTTGCCGCAACTAGAGAAAGCCCTCGCACAAAACGAAGACCCAACACAGCCAAAAATAAATAAATAAATAAATAAATAAATAAATAAATAAATAAATAAATAAATAAGAGCTATGTCAGAGGGAAAAAAGAAATCAATAGACTTGAATTTACAACCTAAATTGTTTAAGTAACAAGAGATACAAATGAAGATGATTTAAATGAATAATATCAATTATGCTTTCTGTTTATTTTTTTCAAGAAAATTGATAAAGAATCATAGATCCTATTTTTATGCATACACAAAAAAAACTAAAATCAAAGTGAGAGTCTCACCAGCAGAAGGAGAGATCTTATAGCCTTCCCCAGGAACATTTTATGCTCTTTTTTGGAGGGCTAGACATCAAAACTATATTGCACTATTTTTAAATTCCTATTTTATTTTGTAGCTAGAATCATAGAACAATAAATCTAGAAGGAATCTAATAGATCATTTAGTCCAATCTTATTTTACTAATGAGGAAACTGAGATTCTAACATGTTAAAATGTAAAGTAGAATCCAGGTGTTCCAAGTCTCCTTTATATACCCTTTTCTATTTCAAAATCCTGTGATGTTTGATGTTGTTAAATGTGTCTCCATAACCACATTCAATGCTTTCTACCTTATATTCTTCTACATCTCCCAGCATACTTATAGCACAAAAATGGTCAACCAACAGTTGACTAGTAATGTCGGGGAGGACACTCCGCCAATGACTGCCCATTTTAGACGTGCTGACAAACCCCGAATACTTTGAGGCTCTGATCAGGCACCTAGATACAGGCCAGGGGAATGATAATATGGATGTCTAAAGACAGGGAACTGGAGGAACGGTGGCAATCAACATGGGTTGCCATAGAAAGGTGGTATGGATGTTTAGAGATATGGAAGGGATGTTATTGCTGGTGCGGGTGACAAGTGAAATGGTATGTAAAAAGGAAGAAATTTTACTGTTTGGGTTGCTTCTGACAGGATTTGGTAATCTATATATTTATTCTTAATTCTGAGACTTATCTTCTACATTCTATGTGTATCTCTGTTAAAACTCAAGTCTGTGAACTTAACTATTCCAACTGTTACTTATAAACTGATAAGTTTTGCATTGCAATATATGTTTTATGAATAAGGTTTAAAGTGAAACAAGATCTCTGTCTATATATGTATTTCTTTTGTGTTTTTGGTAGTATTGCTGACGTAAATTTGTGAATGAGCTCAGTTTAATTGGCTTTTTTAAAAAAAGTAACTGCTTACAAAATAAAACATTTCTAAATATAAGAGAAACTAAGCTAAATGGACTTCAGGCTCATGTGATCTGAGAAATATTTAATATTAAATTAATATCTGGTATTAAAGTTAAAGTTTGTTGTTTAAGTCTGTTAATTAATATAGACATGTCTTTAGAGTCATCAACATTAAGTATAATAGTTTATTCTACCTAGGTTGACTAAAAGTCAATAAATTTATATTATATTTGTTGTAAAATTTGTCAGCAAGAAAAATTAACCCCTAATTTTCAGATTTTGCCATCCTGATGTTCTTGTGGCATGGCAACAGTTTGCTCCTAAATGAGAAAAATTAACATAGATAAACAAAAGCTGTAAATTAATCATTCAGGGTTATGGGAAACCCAAGACAGCTACTTGGCTTTTCCTGGCTCCCTGGAAAACCCAATTTTTAATTTAATGGCTTAAAGCCTTCCTTGACTGCAAGGCTGATGCTCTCACGGTAAAAAAGGAAATGGTTAAAAATGTGTTTTTCACTTGGGGTATTTTTTTACAATTTTTAGCAATCAAGAAACCTGCTTTATTGGACCAATTTTACAAGCCTATGTGATCAATTAAGCAGACTTATTTTACAGACAAATCAATCTTAATTTGGCTATATTTGGTAAAATTGAGGGTTATTTTAGAGAAAAATTATGCTTTAATAGAGATTAAATTTTGGTTTTGCTACTTGAGGTCTGTATCTACTGTCTAAAACTCACTTTTCAAATAGCTCTTTGTGGCTGTGTTATATTATTGTGAAGCTTAATTGAGTTATTAAGAAAGAATTCGAAGCTAGTTTCTGAAGCTAATCACTGTAATCTATCTTCGGATAAAACTAGATGTCCATAATCCATAATTAGGGGATTATATATACTGAAAAAAATCATTTAAAGGATTGTGTCCAACCTAGATAAAAGGCCTCTTTTCAGGTATTTTGAAGTACATCATGCATAAGGAAACTGAAGGGAATCAACTTCCAAGACTTAAGGTACTTTTCCAGCAATTACTAGAAGTGCCCAATGGAGGACTTCCTGAACCCTGATGTCAGTCTTCCCCTCCCTCTGACCCTTACAAGTGCTGACTCTCTGTTTCCAATTTGTAGCCAGACCAGTTCCCACTCATTGTCAACACCACTTGGGACACCTTCTGTACTATTCCTTTGCAGCAATTTCTCAGGCATTAACACCTCATTGAGAGATTACTTTGAGAGGGATAGCATCTAAAGTTGTAAGTACAAATCTTGATTAAATTGCACAGTGGATTTTCACACAGGGGAAGAAAAAAAACCTTTGGATAGCTAACTGTTGCTCTGGTGAAAGCTGCTATATCCATGGAAATGGCTGCTCCAACAAGGGCTACTTCACAGGCGGGAGTGCTTGCTCCAGCCGAGGCCACTATCCCAGGGGAAAACGCACCCAAGAGTAAGAAGGGACCTCCAATATATTCACGAGCTCCTTTGTACCCTGAGTTACCCAAGGGACTCATTTTCGGCCTAGTTAGTACCTGCAACAGTGTAAGTTACCAAAAAACTGCCCCCAAGGTTCTGCCTCTGAGAGAAATTTCTGATAGAAATCAAGGAACAATAAGAATTCATGTGTTTTTTCAATGTCTGATCTAAGTCTTGTAGAGGATCTCACCTGGGGGAATTACAGATCTTATCCCACTGCTGCACCTCTGAGAAAGAATAGCATATAATACTGGCAGCCAAAGCCCATGCTGACCAAGTGGCAGCCCAAGCCCAAGAGGACCATGCAGTACACTGAGTGGGGAACAACGCTGTCCAAGGCAGATCCACAGTGGAATCGGAAGATAAATTTTATTGATAGGGAGAGATGGGATCATATGATTGTTTAATAGAGGGTTTAAAAAAGCTTACAGTGAAACCCATCAATTATGAACAAGTCCAACAGGGACCAGATGAAAATCCTGCAGTTTTTCCAGGGAGATTAGTGGAAGCTTTTAAAAAGTATATGAATGTGGATTCCTCCTCCCCCAAGGGACAGGCCCTTTTGGCTATGCATTTCATAGCCCAGTTTGCACAAGATATCAGGTGCAAATTTAAAAAAGCAACTGCTGGTCCTCAGGCCACTATGAATGATTTACTCCAATTGGCTTATTCACTTTTCAAAAATAGGTATATGGCTGAAAAGGCAGAGCACACCCAGAGAGACAAACAAAGGACCCAAATGATGGCAGTGGCTTTGACCACTCAGAGGCCACTGAAGGGGAGGTTGGGATTTCAGGGCAAATTTTGGCCATGGTAGACCACAAGGCCCATGGGTACCCAGATAAAATCAGTGTGCCCTGTGTGGACAGAAGGGATGTTGGAGGAAAGATTGTGATCAGTACACTCTTTGCAAATAGCAAAGATACTGGAAGAGGGAATGCCCCAGATGCCAGTGAGTGGCAGGGGTCCTTCAGCCATTGATGGTTTTGCAATCAGAAGACTGACAGGGGGGAGATAGCTTCAAGATGGTGGAGGAGTAAGACGTGGAGATCACCTTCTTCCCCAGAAATATATCAAAAATACATCTACATGAGGAACAGCTCCTACAGAACACCTACTGAAAGACCTCAGACTTCCCAAAAGGCAAGAAACTCCCCACATACATGGGTAGGGGAAAAGAAAAAAGAAAAAAAAACAGAGACAAAAGAATAGGGATAGGACCTGCACCTCTGGGAGGGAGCTGTGAAGGAGGAAAAGTTCCCACACACTAGGAAGCCCCTTCACTGGCGGAGATGGTGGGTGGGTGGGGGAGAAGCTTTGGAGCCAAGGAGGAGAGCACAGCAACAGGGGTGCAGAGGCAAAGCAGAGAGATTCCCACACAGAGGATCACTGCCGACCAGCATGCACCACCCTGAGAGACTTGTCTGCTCACCTGCTGGGGCAGGTGGGGGCAAGGAGCTGAGGCTTGGGCTTCGGAGTTCAGATCCTAGGGAGAGGACTGGGGTTGACTGCCTGAACACAGCCTGAAGGGGGCTAGTGTGCCACAGCTAGCCAGGAGGGAGTCCAGGAAAAAATCTGGAACTGTCTAAGAGGCAAGAGACAATTGTTTCAGGGTACAGGAGGAGAGGGGATTCAGAGCATCACCTAAACGAGCTCCAGAAATGGGCGCGAGCAGTGGCTATCAGCGCGGACCCCAGAGCGGGGCATGGAACATTAAGGCTGCTGCTGCAGCCACCAAGAAGTCTGTGTGCAAGCACAGGTCCAATGATTCAGGGACAACTTTCCTGGGAGAACACATGTCGTGCCAGAAGCTGGTGCAACGTCACACTGGTCTCTGCCAGTGAAGATTCACCCCACATTCTGTACCTCGCCCTCCTCCTGTTCTGAGTGAGCCAGAGCACTCTAATCAGCTGCTACTTTTACCCCGTCCTGTCGGGGCAGGGAACAGATGCCCTCAGGAGACCTACATGCAGAGGCGCGGCCAAAACCAAAGCTGAAACCCAGGAGCTGGGCAAACAAAGAGAAAGGGAAATCTCTCCATGAAGCCTCAGGAGCAGCGGATTAAATCTCCACAATCAAATTGATATACCCTGCATCTGTGGAATACCTGAATAGACAAAGAATCATCCCAAAATTGAGGCAGTGGACTTCGGGAGCAACTGTAGACTTGGGGTTTGCTTTCTGCATCTAATTTGTTACTGGTTTTATGTTTATCTAGTTTAGTATTTACAGCTTATTATCACTGGTAGATTTGTTTACTGATTTGGTTGCTCTCTTCCTTTATATATATATATATATTTTTTCCTTTTTCTCCTTTTGTGAGTGTGTATGTGTATGCTTCTTAGTGTGATTTTGTCTGTATGGCATTGCTTTTACCATTTGTCCTAGGGTTCTGTCTGTCATATTTTGTTTGTTTGTTTTTGGTTTTTTTAGTACAGTTTTTAGCACTTGTTATCACTGGTGGATTAGTTTTTTGGTTTGAGTGCTCCTTTCTTTCTTTCTTTTTTTTAATTACTTTAATTTTTTTTATTTTTAATAATATATTTTTATTTTTAATAATATATTTTTATTTTAATAACTTTATTTTATTCTTTCTTTCTTTCTTTCTTTCTTTCTTTCTTTCTTTCTTTCTTTCTTACTTACTTTCTTTCTTTCTTTCTTTCTTTTTCTCCATTTGCTTCTGGGCCATGTGGCTGACAGGATCTTTGTTCTCTGGCCAGGTGTCAGACCTGAGCCTCTGAGGTGGGAGAACCGAGTTCACGACATTGGTCCACCAGAGACCTCCTGGACACAGGTAATATCAAAAGACAAAAGATCTCTCAGAAATCTCCATCTCAACACGAAGACCCAGCTCCACTTAACGACCAGCAAGCTACAGTGCTGGACACCCTATGCCAAACAACTAGCAAAACAGGAACACAACCACACCTATTAGCAGAGAGGCTACCTAAAATCATAATAAGTTCACAGATACCCCAAAACACAACACTAGACGTGGTCCTGCCCACCAGAAAGAAAGATCCAGCCTCATCCACCAGAACAGAGGCACCAGTCCTCTCCAACGAAGCTGGCACAACTCACTGAATAAAACTTACCCACTGGGGGCAGACACCAAAAAAAAAAAAAAAACGGGAACTATGAACTGGCAGGCTGGGAAAAGGAGATACCAAACACAGTAAGTTAAGCAAAATGAGAAGACAGATAAAAATGCAGCAGATTAAGGAGCAAGGTAAAAACCCACCAGACCAAACAAATGAAGAGGAAATAGGTAGTCTACCTGAAAAAAAAATCAGAGCAATGATAGTAAAGATGATGCAAAATCTTGGAAACAGATTGGAGAAAATACAAGAAACATTTCACAAGGACCAAGAAGAACTAAAGAGCAAACAAACAATGAGGTACAACTCAATAAACAAAATAAAAAATACTCTAGAAGGAATCAGTAGCAGAATAACTGAGGCAGAAGAACGGATAAGTGAACTGGAAGATAAAATAGTGTAAATAACTACTGCAGAGCAGAATAAAGAAAAAAGAATGAAAAGAATTGAGGACAGTCTAAGAGACCTCTGGGAAAACATTAAACACACCAATTCGAATCATAGGGGTCTAAAAAGAAGAGGAAAAAAAAAAAGGGGACTGAAAAATATTTAAAGAGATTATTGTTAAAAACTTCCCTAATATGGGAAATGAAATACTCAAGTCCAGAAAGAACAGAGAGTCCCATACAAGATAAATCGTAGGAGAAACTCGCCAAGACACATATTTATCAAACTATCAAAAAATAATAGAAAAAATACTAAAAGCAGCAAGGGAAAAGCAAAAAATAATATAGAAGGGAATCCCAACAAGGTAAACAGCTGATCTTCCAGCAGAAACTCTAAAAGCCAGAAGGGAGAGGCAGGGCATATTTGAAGTGATGAAAGAGAAAAGCCTACAACCAATATTACTCTACCCAGAAAGGCTCTCATTCAGATTCAATGGAGAAATTAAAAGATTTACAGACAATCAAAAGCAAAAAGAATTCAGAACCACCAAACCAGCTTTACAACAAATGCTAAAGGAACTTCTCTAGACAGGAAATACAAGAGAAGGAAAAGACCTACAAAAACAAACCCAAAACAATTAAGAAAATAGTATTAGGAACATATATACCTATAATTACCTTAAATGTAAATGATTAAATGCTCCAGCCAAAAGACACAGACTGACTGAGTGGATACAAAAAGAAGACCTGTATGTATTATGTCTGCAAAAGTCCCACTTCAGACCTAGGGACTCAAACAGACTGAAACTGTGGGAATGGAAAAACATATTCTATACAAATGGAAACCAAAAGAAAGCTGGAGAAGCAATTCTCATATCAAACAACATAGACTTCAAGAAAACTATTACAACAGACAAAGAAGGACACTACATAATGATTAAGGGATCAATCTAAAAGAAGATATAACAGTTGCAAATATTTATGCACCCAACATAGGAGCACCTCAATACATAAGGTAAATGTTAACAGCCATAAGAGGGGAAATCAAAGTCACAAAATAATAGTAGGGGACTTTAAAACCTTACTTACACCAATGGAAAGATCAACCAAAATGAAAATAAATAAGGAAACACAAGCTTTAAATGATATATTAAACAAGATGGACTTAACTGATATTTATAGGACATTCCATCCAAAAACAACAGAATACACTTTCTTCTCAAGTGCTCATGGAACATTCTCCAGGATAGATCATTTCTTGGGACACAAATCAAGACTTGGTAAATTTAAGAAAATTTTAATCATATCAAGTATCTTTTCTGACCACAATGCTATGAGACTAGATATCAATTACAGCAAAAAATCTGTAAAAAACCACAAACACATGGGGTCTAAACAATACACTACTAAATAACCAAGAGTTCACTGAAGAAATCAAAGAGGAAATCAGAAAATACCTAGAAACAAATGACAATAAAAACACAATGATCGAAAACCTATGGGAGGCAGCAAAAGCAGTTCTAAGAGCGAAGTTTATAACAATACAATCCTACCTCAAGAAACAAGACATATCTCAAATAAGCAAACTAAAGTTACAACTAAAGCAATTAGAGAAAGAAGAACAAAAACCTCCCCAAAGTTAGCAGAAGGAAAGAAATCATAAAGATCAGAGCAGAAATAAATGAAAAAGAAATGAAGGAAACAATAGGTAAGATCAATACAACTAAAATGGGGTTCTTTGAAAAGATAAACAAAATTGATAAAACACTAGCCAGAAACATCAAGAAAAAAAGGGAGAAGACTCAAATGAACAGAATTAGAAATGAAAAAGGAGAAGTAACAACTGACACTGGAGAAATACAAAGGATCATGAGAGATTCCTACAAGCAATTATATGCCAATAAATTAGACAACCTTGAAGAAATTGACAAATTCCTAGAAAAGCATAACCTTCTGAGACTGAACCAGGAAGAAATAGAAAATATGAACAGACCAATCACAAACACTGAAATTGAAACTGTGATTTAAAATCTTCCAACAAACAAAAGCCCAAGACAAGATGGCTTCACAATCAAATTCTATCAAACATTTAAAGAAGAGCTAACACCTATCCTGCTCAAACTCTTCCAAAATATAGCAGAGGGAGGAACACTCCCAAACTGATTCTATGAGGCCACCATCACCCCGATACCAACACCAGACAAAGATGTCACAAAGAAAGAAAACTACAGGCCAATATCACTGATGAATATAGATGCAAAAATCCTCAACAAAATACCAGCAAACAGAATCCAACAGCACATTAAAATGATCATACACTATGATCATGTGGGGTTTATCCCAGGGAAGCAAGGATTCTTCAATATACGCAAATCAATCAATGTGATAAACCATATTAACAAATTGAAGGACAAAAACCATATGATCATCTCAATAGATGCAGGAAAATCTTTTGACAAAATTCAACACTCATTTATGATAAAAACTCTCCAGAATGTAGGCATAGAGGGAACTTACCTCAACTTAATAAAGGCCATATATGACAAAACCACAGCTAACATCATTCTCAATGGTGAAAAACTGAAACCATTTTCACTAAGATCAGAAACAAGACAAGGTTGCCTACTCTCACCATTATTATTCAACATAGTTTTGGAAATTTTTGCCACAGCAATCAGAGAAGAAAATGAAATAAAAGAAATCCAAACTGGAAAAGAAATAAAGCTGTCACTTTTTGCAGATGACATGATACTATACATAGAGAAACCCAAAGATGTTACCAGAAAACTACTAGAGATAATCAATGAATTTGGTAAAGTAGCAGGAAATAAAATTAATGCTCAAAAATCTCTTGCATTCCTATACACTAATGATGAAATATCTGAAAGAGAAATTAAGGAAACATTCCCATTTATCACTGTAAAAAAAAGAATAAAATATCTACAAATATACCTACCTAAGGAGACAAAAGACCTGTATGCAGAAAACTATAATACACTGATGCAAGAAATTAACGATGATACATACAGATGCAGAGATATATCATGTTCCTGGATTGGAAGAATCAACATTGTGAAAATGCCTATACTACACAAAGCAGTCTACAGCTTCAATGCAATCCCTATCAAACTACCAATAGCATTTTTCACAGAACTAGAACAAAAAATTTCACAATTTGTATAGAAACACAAAAGACCCCGAATAGCCAAAGCCATCTTGACAAAGAAATACGGAGCTGGAGGAATCAGGCTCCCTGGACTCAGACTATACTTCAAAGCTACAGTAATCAAGACAGTATGGTACTGGCACAACAACAGGTATATAGATCAATGGAACAGGATAGAATACCCAGAGAAAAACCCATGCTCATATGGTCACCTTACTTTTGATAAAGGATGTAAGAATATACAATGGAGAAAAAACAGCCTCTTTAATAAGTGGTGCTGACAAAACTGGACAGCTACATGTAAAAGAATGAAATTAGAACACTCCTTAACACCATACACAAAAATAAACTCAAAATTGATTAAAGACCTAAATGTAAGTCCAGACACTATAAAACTTTCAGAGGAAAAATAGGCAGAACACTCTATGACATACAGCACAGCAAGATCCTTTTTCACCCAGCTCCTGGAGAAATGGAAATAAAAACACAAATAAACAAATGGGACCTAATGAAACTTAAAAGCTTTTGCACAGCAAAGGAAACCATAAACAAGACCAAAAGACAACCCTCAGAATGGGAGAAAATATTGCAAATGAAGCAACTGACAAAGGATTATTCTCCAAAATATACAGGCAGCTCATGCAGCTCAATATCAAAATAACAAACCACCCAATCCAAAAATGGGCAGATGACCTAAACAGACATTTCTCCAAAGATATACAGATTGCCAACAAACACATGAAAGGATGCTCAGCATCACTAATCATTAGAGAAATGCAAATCAAAATTACAATGAGGTATCACCTCACAGCAGTCAGAATGGCCATCATCAAAAAATCTACAAACAATAAATGCTGGAGAGGGTGTGGAGAAAAGGGAACCCTCTTGCACTGCTGGTGGGAATGTAAATTGATACAGCCACTATGGAGAACAGTATGGAGGTTCCTTAAAAACCTAAAAATGGAACTACCATATGACTCAGCAATCCCACTACTGGGCATATACCCTGAAAAACCATAATTTAAAAAGAGTCATTTACCACAATGTTCATTGAAGCACTATTTACAATAGCCAGGACATGGAAGCAGCCTAAGTCTCCTTCGACAGATGAATGGATAAAGAAGATGTGGCACATATATACAATGGAATATTACTCAGCCATAAATATAAACTAAATTGAGTTATTTGTAGTGAGGTGGATGGACCTAGAGACTGTCATACAGAGTGAAGTAATTCGGAAAAGAGAAACAAATACCGTATGCTAATACATATATATGGAATCTAAAAAAAAAAAAAAAAGTGGTTCTGATGAACCTAGGGCAGGACAGGAATAAAAACACAAACGTAGAGAATGGACTTGAGGACACAGGTAAGGGGAAGGGTAAGCTGGGCTGAAGTGAGAGACTGGTATGGACATATATACACTAGCAAATGTAAAATAGATATCTAGTGGAAAGCAGCTGCATAGCACAGGGAGATCAGCTCAGTGCTTTGTGTCCACCTCGAGGGGTGGGAAAGGGAGAGTGAGAGGGAGATGCAAGAGGGAAGAGACATGGTGATATATGTTTATGTATAGCTGACTCACTGTGTTATACAGCAGAAACTAACACATCATTGTAAAGCAATTACACTCCAATAAAGACGTTTAAAAAACCCAGAAATCTGACGGGACCCAGGCCAGAAGTTCCTCACCTAGAGATTACATCTACATAACTAGTGCCGAGCCTCGGGTGGTCATTGAAGTGGTAGGCCACTTAATAAAATTTCTTATAGACACTGGCACAATCTTGGTCTTAACCCAAAGGATTGGAAGTCTTAGCGATCATAAAGTATATGTAATGGTGGTACCAGGGAAGAGACAGGGGCACATTTTCCTGGATCTCTTTTGTGCAACATCAACAGCTGGTTGTTTCTATATTCCTTTCTGTTTTTACCTGATTGTCCTCTCTCTTTAATGGAAGGGACTTACTAACTAAATTAGGGGCCACTCTGTTTCTTGAGGGACAAGGAACCCACCCTTATCACCAAATGATATTAACAGAAAATAAAGAAGAACAAATTAAATCTATAACTGAGAAAGAAGACGCAATAGACCCTGAAGTATGAAACATTGAGATTCTGGGCCTAGCCAAAAATAAACAGATTGAGGTCTTAAGTGCCCGTTTTTCAGATTTGGAAACTGTTTTGGGAAAAATGGTTTGGATCTTCAAACTCATGGTTATAATCTCTTTTAATGACTATTTAAATACATATTACTGTATTTCTTTTAATTTATATCTTTTGTAAACTCATCCTCTGATGCTTAACATACAAGAGGGCTAAAAGGATAATACTAAACAGAATGACATTGACTTGCAGTTCTCCCAACAGAGAAGGAACAGTCAGCCAGGTATTTTACTCCCTCCCCAGGTAGGCCTACGTCCCATCTCAGCAGGAAGCAGTTAATGATTGGTCATTGCCCCTTCCACTCTGTTAAGCATAAAAGGGTAAACACTTTCAGAGGGGAATGATAGGGACAGAGTAAAGGGACAAATTAGGGAATTAAATAGTTAATCCCACCAGGGTATTGTAAGTAAAGAAAAAAGTATGGGAGACCCCTGTACGTCAATGACTATTCAAGAAAGCAGGTTTGCTTAACCACAAAAGCAAGCCGGCTTGCTTAGCAACAAAACCAATGCAGCAGAAGCATGAGGCATGCCCCCAAATAATAAAACAACGGTGGCATATCCTGCCCAGTGAGCTCAGTAAGTTAATGACCCTTAGGCCATGCTCTCTGCACCCACAAAAAACCAAAAATTTATAAAAAGGTGACATTTCAAAGTGAAAGACTGACATTGTACTGAGACCTAAAGTAATTTTTCCATTGTGCCATGACAGTCCTAGCTTGACAATGTAGGGACAAGAAACCCAATCTGGAGGAGGAGCTGATTATGAAAGCGTGATGTCTACTCAAGAATGAGGAAGAAAGTGGTCTTTTCCCCTCCCCACTTTTCCTTTGATTATAAAACTGTAGCCCACTAAGTTCTCAGGGCGCAGCACCTTCTTGCCCACCTGCTTGTAAACCTCACAAGCATCTTATTCTAATAAATCATTTCTTATCTATCACTTTGCCTTTCACTGAATTCTTTCTGTGCTAAGACATAAAGGACCGGGCTCCTTGGAGCACCCTGAAATGACACCTATCAGTTTCACCATCATTAGATATTTTTTGACATTACTCACAACCTCAGGTCTATCCCATCCATTTCTTTTCATTTCTACTATTATCTCCTAACTATTCTCATTCTCTTGAATGACTACAATAATTTCCTAATGGAGTCTCCCTACTGACACCTTTGCCTCTCTGAAACTCATTGTTTACAAGCAGTGAGGGTAATATTTTAAAGTGTAAATCAAAATAACATTATAATAAAAATTTGCGCCTTTCCACTAGAATATACTCTCCAAGAGAGCAAGAACATTCTCATTTATGTTTGCTGTTGTATTTCTGCTCCTAGAGCAGGAGATGAGATGTGATTTGTGCCAAAAATTATCTGTTGACTGATTAATACATTTTTAAAAAGAATGTTGCTAGGCAGGAACAGAAAGCATTGTCAATGGGGAGATGGAGAAGCAACCAAGATTTTCTCCCTTGTCAGCATTCTTCTCATTCTCTCTCAGGCTTCTTTCTTTATCTTGCCTCACTGTCTCTGCATCACTATTTCCTTCTGTCGGCCTTCTTTGTTTTCCTTATTTGCTTGGCTGGTTAGTGCTCTGTTACTGCTTTAATTAAGTTTTCACTCCATATGCTACTTGCCTCAGAGGAAAGAACTTGTCTGTAATGTTCATCA
The DNA here is from genome assembly GCF_028564815.1 of Eubalaena glacialis. Classification (NCBI taxonomy): domain Eukaryota; kingdom Metazoa; phylum Chordata; class Mammalia; order Artiodactyla; family Balaenidae; genus Eubalaena; species Eubalaena glacialis. The sequence goes on along the minus strand of NC_083732.1, from coordinate 32,979,498 downwards.
TTGGAATGGGCCCCAAGGAGAATAGCAATGTGTCCTTTAAATGGATTTTTAAAACACAGGACACTCACCAGAGAACTGAACACTCTTATAAGCAGGATACCCAAACTTGAATACCAGTTCTTCAGGGATTAGTATCATCTTTATTATCAAACAAATATTCTACTATTATACCTTCATTCTTCATTACATATTTTGAAGGGCTCATCACATTTTTGACTCATAGGTGCCAAAGTCTATTTTACATACATATTGTCATTACAAGACGTAATACATGTAAACCACGTAGCAGAGTACATGACACGTAGCAAACACATACAAATGTGATATTTTAATGATTATTAATTTAGTTCTTTAATAATAAAACAAATAAAAATTTTTCTTTGGGCACTTTCCTTCTACAGCCTACACATACAGCAAACTCAAATATTATTCAGTTTGTATTTCTCCATTTAATTAACAAAGGTAAGTGTCTGTTAAAAGCCTTGCTGAAATCCAGACATACTTTATTTATACTGCTACCCTTACTAGTAACGTAATGGAAGAAGATTCCACCAAATTATCTATATATAAATCTCATAGGAAGTAGCACCAGATCCTAGTACAGGAAATCAATTTAACAATGGAACACACAAATTCAGACAGCCTTTAGAGTTGTAGATCATTACAGGTGACTGGAAAATTGGGTTCTTAAGAAAAAAAAAAGCTTCCTTGCCAAGAATATTAAATGTCCACAAAATATATAGAATTATACAATAATGGGTTCCACGAAGTATTACTGACTGTATCTCTCTTTAAAAAATACCTTAAAATAAAAGTTTTTCTGATTTGGAATTGGTTAGAATTTAATTTAAAAAATTATTTTGGTCACTACATGTAGTTAGTCTATGTTTCCTTTGGATGCTCGAGAGATATTGATAATGACCATAATGGTATTTTAAAAAATTATTCTCTACTGGCAGGTTTTATGTGTATGGATTTAACAGTGTTTACTTTTACCATTTATACTGCTATTTAAAACAAGGGTAGGAGACTGAAAGCATTTCCTCTAACATCAGGAACAAGATAAGGATGTCCATTCTCACTACTATTATTCAACATAGTTTTGGAAGTCCTAGCCATGGCAATCAAAGAAGAATAAGAAACAAAAAGAATCAAAATTGGAAAAGAAGAAGTAAATCTGTCACTGTTCACAGATGACATAATGCTATACATAGAAAATCCTAACCAGAAAAACACTAGAGCTCATCAATGAATTTGTAAAGTTGCAGGATACAAAATTAATACACAGAAACCTCTTGCATTCCTAGACAGTAACAATGAAAGATCAGTAAGAGAAATCAAGGAAACAATCCCATTTACCAATGCATCAAAAAGAATAAAATACCTAGGAATAAACCTAACTAAGGAAGCAAAAGTCCTGTACTCAGAAAACCATAAAACACTAATGAAAGAAATCAAAGATGACACAAACAAATGGAGAGATATACCATGTTCTTGGATTGAAAGAATCAATATTGTCAAAATGACTATACTACTCAAAGTAATCTACAGATTCAATGTAATCCCTATCAAGTTACCAATGGCATTTTTTACATAATTAGGACAAAACAATTTACAATTTGTATGGAAACACAAAAGACCCCGAATAGCCAAAGTAATCATGAGAAAGAAAAATGGAGCTGGAGGAATCAGGCTCCCTGACTTCAGACTATATTACAAAGCCACAGTCATCAAAACAGTATGATACTGATATAAAAAAAAGAAATATAGATCAATGGAACACAATAGTAAGTCCAGTGATAAACCCAGGCACCTATGGTCACCTAATCTATGACAAAGGAGGCAAGAGTATACAATGGAGAAAAGTCAGTCTCTTCATAAGTAGTGCTGGAAAAACTGGACAGCTACATGTAAAATAATGAACTTAGAACATTCTCTAACACCATACACAAAAATAAACCCAAAATGGATTAAAGACCTGAATGTAAGACCGGATACTGTAAAATTCTTAGAGGAAAACATAGGCAGAACTCTCTCTGACATAAATCACAACAAGATCTTTTTTGATCCACCTCCTAGAGTAATGAAAATAAAAACAAATGTAAACAAATGGGACCTAATGAAACTTAAAAGCTTTGGTACAGCAAAGGAAACCATAAACAAAACAAAAAGACAACCCTCAGAATGGGAGAAAATATTTGCAAATGAAGCAACTGACAAGGGATTAATCTCCAAAATATACAAACAGCTCATGCAGCTCAATATCAAAAAAAAAAAAAAAACCCAATCAAAAAATGGGTGGAAATTCTAAATAGACATTTCTTCAAAGAAGACATACAGATGGCATAAAGCACATGAAAATATGCTCAACATCACTAATTATTAGAGAAATGCAAATCGAAACTGAAATGATATCTCACACTAAATGGCCATCATCAAAAAATCTACAAACAATAAATGCTAGAGAGAAGAAAACCCTCCTACACTGTTGGTGGTAATGTAAATTGATACAGCCACCATGGAGAACAGTATGGAAGTTCCTTAAAAAACTAAAAATAGAACTACCATATGACCCAGAAATCCCACTACTGGGCGTATACCAGGAGAAAACCATAATTAAAAAAAAATACATGCACCCCAGTGTTCATTGCAGCACTATTTATTGTAGCCAGACATGGAAACAACCTAAATGTCCATCAACAGAAGAATGGATAAAGAAGATATTGTAGATATATGCAATGGAATATTACTCAGCCATAAAAAAGAATGAAATAATGCCATTTGCAGCAAAGTGGATGTACCTAGAGATTGTCATACTGAGTGAAATCAGTCAGACAGAGAAAGACAAATGTCATATAATATCACTTACATGTGGATCTAAATAAATGGTACAAATGAACTTATTTACAAAACAGAAATACAGTCACAGAAGTAGAAAATAAATTTATGGTTACAAATAGTGAAAGGAGTAGGGAGAGATAAATTGGGAGATTGAGATTGACATATACACATATATATTCTATGTATAGAATAGATAACTAATAAGAACCTACTGTATAGCTCAAGGAACCCTACTCAATACTCTGTAATGACCTATATGGGAAAAGAATTTTAAACAGTGTGTATATGTATATGTATAATTGATTGACTTTTCTTTATGGCAGAAACTAAAACAACACATTGTAAATCAACTATACTCCAGTAAAAATTAATTTAAAAATAAATAAATAAAATAAAATAAATCCATGTAAGTGATCACTACCTTTGCCTTCTATTGCCTGTGTTAAGAAGTCAGTTGTCAATCTTTGAATCTAGTCTGCCTTTATTTACACATGCTTTTAAGATTTTCTCTTTGTTTTATTTTTTTCAGACTTTTACTATTGTATGAATAAATTTGTTTGTTAAAAAAAAACAAACAAGCGTAGGTAAACTGGCAAAAAATGTTTATTCAACACAATCTGAGTGCACCAATAATAAATTTCTTATGAAAAAGAAAGTTCTAGCTAAAGCAAATACTCAGGAAAGAACTGGAATGAATACTATTGAGAAAGGGTAAATAAAATAGCTGAGTAAATATTAGTAAAAATAAACTAGAATATAAGCAATTGGAAAAGTGGGTAAGAAGAGAGTTCTGAGAAAACAGCATTTTAGTATAAAATAAACATCTGAATAAAGCTTAAATATGTTTGGTATTTTATACATGTCTTGAAAATTTGTCCATTAAATTTTGTTATTTCATCAGACCTCTACCCTAGACACTTCCTTTTCTCATCCTCCTCAGTTCTCCTAGGCAATTTCAAAGCTTCAGTTGCCTTTGTGTGCTATTGATATCTAAATTGCTATGCTCCACACAGCAACAATTTATAAGAGGCTCCATAACTCTCTATTCAAATTTCCAGTGGCCATGTCCTTCTATAAACACCACAAACACATATGTTCAAAATAAATTTACCCATTCCCTCATAAACTCCAGTGTGTCTCAAACATGCCATGTTCTCTGCCTGATGTGCTGGCCTTCACATTTCTAGTCTTTCTCCTAGAGATAATCATCTATTCTTTTTTTGAGTTCCTACTTTCTTCAGGGCCCAAATTAGACAAGATTTGTTTCAGGAAATCTTTTTCTTGCTAAGATATACTATGTAGAGAGTATATACAGTATAGAGTATAAACAGTCAGTGATATACTCTTCCCTCTATACTTCTAATCACAAGGCACTTTACCTGAATTCAGGAAAACCTACTACTGAAGTTTCCTGAGTACTTGTCTATATCTCCGAATGATCTAGTCCCTTGTCTGTTGTATTCATTTGTAATATTCAGAATTTAGCACAGTGTCTGGAATATAGCAGGAATTTAATACATTGTCCATTTATTGAACTTTTCCTGAGAATCTACTACAACTTACAGACACTATAATATATGTCAAGAACCACACAAATATTAGTAAACCTTATTCCTATTCTCAGAGACAATACGAGGGAGTATTCATAGCCAAATAATTACACTAAAGGATGGAAAGTTGTAAGAGCCATAAGATAAGCACACACTTAATGGCAATGAAGTGGTAATAGAGCAGAAAGCAAGGTTATACCAGGGTTCAGGATTTATAGGAAACAAGATCATAGGTGGCTGTATGAGGAAGGAATGATTTTTTTAATTCTTTAAAAGAAGTATTTCTGGAACTATTTTATTAAACATCTGCTACTGATTGGTTGTTTTGCAGCAGGATATTTTATACATGTTATCTCATTTAACTCATTTGATTCTCAGAACAAATCTGTGATGTGGTAATTACTGAATTCTTATTCCAACACCATTTTTACCATCCATCAAAGAAAAGGTTAAGGGATTTGGTGCTGAGTTTAGGACCTAAATCTGCTAGCTCCAAAAGTTATTTAGTGAGTTCCTAAATGACTGTTAGAAATGATGGTATGTTTCTGGGAGTTAGAGTGATGCAGATGGACAACTGATCACTAGTAAGAAAATATCTAAGTAGAATTTAGTCTTTTTTGGGCTAAAGTATTATTAAATGATTGAGTAACATGTGTCTGGATATAAACCCATCTGCTCTTTAAGATGTGGTAGAGTAGAAGAATCTTAATACTTATGCAGACAGCTTGTTGGCTAGATGTAACAGTCTCCTTTATTAGCAGAGGAACTGCTAAGAGAGTTTTACATGCTACAATAATAATAAGAAACTAATAACAAGACTTGGAATGAGCCATGATTAAACACAGGAAAACAGCACTGTCACACATAACTCTTTCTCTTTTGTAGTACTTACAACAATGTACTGTAATTTCCTCTTATCTGTATACCCCCATAAAACCATAACGTCCTTAAGAGTAGTATCTATATGTAACATACTTTCCATTTCAATCTAGTATCTGCATAGTTTTGGCATACAAGGTTCTTGATAAGTATCTATTGAATAAATGATCAATGTAGTTTATGTAGTTTATGCCCTACCACTTCTAGGGCATCTTGATAGACATGGAGAGGGAGATTTATTTTATCTGCTGCTCATGTTTCTATCAATTGTCATATGAGTTATATATATATATATATATATACATATATATATATATATATATATATATATATATATGTATATATATATATATATATATTTGCTAAATAAATTTAAACATAGAATAAAATTATAACTACTGAATTTGGTTTCAGGCAAAAATATTTTTGTGTACCTGCTATTTGCCAGTAATTGTTCTATTTGGCTGAAATATATCAATGAACAAAACAGACCTAAACCCTGGGCATTGTAGCACCTATAACTGAAGGTAATCTTATTTTAACCTCTTCTACCTTTCATACCTACAAATCCCAGGAGAAGGAAAGCCTACAATAGTTAGATTTCATAATCATCAAATGAATCTGTATAAAATGTGTATTATTTATTTATGAATAGTATTCCATATCCAGCCAAAATAATTTGATTCCTGCTGAACAAATATAACAGTAAGAGTATTTTAAAAGGCAGTAAAGGACCCATTAACCATATTTTGCCTTTTGTATTAATCACATTTATATTTAAAAAATTAACTACTTATGTAGAATTTTATCAGAAACCATTGTTTTGAGACTTCTTTCAACACCTTCTCAAAATATGATATTTTACAAACCTAGTTTAAGAAACTTGCATGTTTTAAGACAGAATTATGATTTAAGTGCAAATTACTGATGAACTGTATGTCATAAAACAACCAGACCTGTCACATTTTATGTTCTTTGATGGCTTGGAACACCTATTCATTTGTAAGAGAGACAGGCTTGCAGTTATTTTGACCAATATGCCTCCACATACTAAGAGGGTATTTTGTAACATTATAGATTTTTTTTAATGTTACTGCTTAATCATATTCATCTTATAATGCAAGTGAAAATGTAAGAAAACATGTCCAGTGCTTCTACTGAGGACAAAACTAAGGCTAATGGGTGAAAGTTACTAGTGAGATAAACATAGAATCTATGCTGTGAAAGAAGCTCCAAATAATTCTAGTGTCTAGTAAGGAAATAGTCTTCTTTGCAGTGTTGTTTATTGCAGATTCAAATTAAGGCAAGGAAACCTTCTATTAGGACTACCACAGGAAGGGTTCGTACTTTGGAAAGGAGAGAGAACTAGACCAAACTTCTCAAACTGGGTATCAGAGTCAACAGGAAATTTGTTAATAAGAGTTTATAGGGTTGCAACCTCAGATATTTTTATTTACTATGTCTGGAATATTGAAATTTTCAAACTATGGTTGCAGGAGTCATGGACTTGTCTTCTAGGACAAGCTTCAGCGGTCACCACCCAAGAAGGTGGATGATTGCATCACTTGTGAGTTGGGTAGGGCTTTAGGATACCAAACTGTGCTACAATCACTTTTTTTGTTTAATTTCAGGGGCTTTCCTTGATAAGAAAAAGGAGTTTTTCCCTCACGAGAAGTTAAATTCCATCATAATAGATCACCTTTAAATTTCTTTGTAATGAAAAATTCCTATGTGATACCATGTACTATAATACCACCATCAATTAATTTGTAAATTTGGCTCTGTAGTTCTATTGTAACTGTAATAAATGGACTCGACCACTAGTAACTGTTAGCTGTTTTTGATTGGGTATTGGATACAGCAGCTTTGGGACAATCTCTGAAATCAAATAATGATTTTTGCTCTGTTGCTAATATTGATTTGATAGAAAATCAATATTTTCTGGACAGAAAAGCTATCTACTTGCCCTTGTACACAGAGTATATGGTAAGAAGTGAATAAATTTCTATACCAGGAATTCCTTTTTCTTTCCTAGTTTATTTAGTTCTAGAAATGTTTAAAATAAACAAGAAATGCTATTTCATCATTTTGAAAAATTTTAGCTGATACATCTGCAAGTACAGAGAAGTCTTTAGTAAGAAACCATGTCAAATAATCTTTCTCCTTAGCACCTTATATCTTTAAAATTGATCACTACAGATACTCTGGAAGGCCTCTAATGTTTCAACCAATCTTTTGCAAAAATTGTGGTGAGGTAAGGAGTGAAGGATTTAAGAGATCTGAAATGGTACCTCATACCTGTTTATAAGGCTCCTCTAAAATCTAATAATTAATGCCAACATCATCAAATAATCTTCACTGGAAGATTGGCACAGCATGTTAACTTTTAAATCCTAATCTAATAGAACAGAAAATAAGTGCAATACACAGTGTTCACACCTATTCACATGAACATGTAAAAAAACTACACACTAAGATATTTAATTCTTCCACAGATATCTACACATGTATCCTTTATTTATTTTCTTATTTTGCCTTCTCTTTTTCTATATTATCTGGCATAAATACAAAAAGAAAAGAATAACCTGAAGATGTAGGGCAACAGTTTCTACTTTGGTGGCAAAGTGTAGATTACCTGGGTCAAATAATTTACTTCTTGAATTGACTCAATCTATCAAAAGGAAATTTATATTGGAAGGAAAAAAATAGAAAAAAATAAATTTAACAGCTTATAATGCATGTTTAGCTGCTCAAGGGCAAAATGAAACATAATACTTTCCAGGTTCTCAATTCAACCTTTTCTGAAAATTGGTATCATTAAAATTATCAGGAATAATATTAATGCTTTCAATAATTTACAATTTGTATTTGAAATTCTGAATGCATAAAAGAAGTTTACTCCTTTTTTGCCTCCCATTTCAAATAAAATGTGTATGATTCTTTTTTCACAAGACTGTAGATTATGAAATTTTTTCATGTGATGAAAACATACTGACAGCCATTTTATCAAATAATTTGTAAAATGTGATGTTTTAAAATCAATATTTTTTAATTATAATTTTAATACTTTCAATTTGTCTACATAAGATATTAACAAATTTAGGATTACTGAGTAATAAAAAATATGGAATGCAGACATCTAAATATTTCAGAACAGCATTAAAAATTTTATTAGATGTTATACTAGGAGCACAGTGTTAAGGAATTACATTGTCTAATGTTTTTAATGTAATATTAATCATACACAAGTAAAAAAGCTTTATTTCAAAAGTCAAATATAATAAATAAAAATATCAGGTTTTAGTTCACAACAGAGTATTGCATTCTTTTATTCAAAGCTTTCTTAGCTCTAAGAGAAAATCATAAATGATAAGATATCAAAAAATTAAGAAAAAAGGGCTGATTATTTGGAGATATTTAGTGATTTTCAGGGACCATATAAAATGTAAATACACTGATTTTTAAATCTATGTATATTTTATAGCAGTTTAGCTTTTCAGAAACAGCAGGAGTCTATTTCCCTGATTGTCATACAGAATCACGGGTCTATAGGGAAAAACACTATAGAGAGACTGGAAATTTTCCTGCATAAGAATTAATTTTAGGAATTGTCCTTTAGAAGAGAAAGATTACCCTGACTCTTTACTACTTCTTCCTGTATAAATAGTTTCATGAAAATAATATCTCTGCTGGTAATATAATTTATGTTTTTAATGTCAGTTGATACTCCATATCTTTATCCACATAGATATGATTCATTAACTTTATTTTTTAGGTAAAATTTCAAAGTAAAACAAGGGCCAACCTTGTCAGGAAAGCTGTCCTGAATATTTACAGGCATTTTGGATTCATCTTTGACATATATCCCAGGCAAATACTTGTGAGTAGGACCAGCTCCTATCTTGAAAGGATTAAAAAAATTTGTGAGAAACAAGTTTATTGTTTGGCCATATATCTATCCTGTGTAGTCTCCTGAAGTCTGTCAGTTTGAGGCAGCAGTTTGAGAGCTGTTCTCTGAAGCATCCCAAGCCTCTGGAGATGAAAATAGCAACTTTTATCCACATGGATCAGAAAACTGGACAAAGATAATTCAACAAGATAATTCAAATTGAAAAATGGTATATATATATATATATATTTTAAAATCTTTATTGGAGTATAATTGCTTTACAATGGTGTGTTAGTTTCTGCTTTATAACAAAGTGAATCAGCTATACATATACATATGTTCCGATATCTCTTCCCTCGTGCATCTCTCTCCCTCCCACCCTCCCTATCCCACCCCCCTAGGTGGTCACAAAGCACAGAGCTGATCTCCCTGTGCTATGAGGTTGCTTCCCACTAGCTATCTATTTTACGTTTGGTAGTGTGTATATGTCCATGCCACTCTCTCTCTTTGTCACATCTTACCCTTCCCCTTCCCCATATCCTTAAGTCCATTCTCTAGTAGGTCTGTGTCTTTATTCCTGTCTTGCCACTAGGTTCTTCATGACCTTTTTTATTTTTTTTTCCTTAGATTCCATATATATGTGTTAGCATACTGTATTTGTTTTTCTCTTTCTGACTTACTTCACTCTGCATGACAGACTCTAGGTCCATCCACCTCACTACAAATAACTCAATTTCGTTTCTTTTTATGGCTGAGTAATATTCCATTGTATATATGTGCCACATCTTCTTTATCCATTCATCTATCGATGGACACTTAGGTTGTTTCCATGTCCTGGCTATTGTAAATAGAGCTGCAATGAACATTTTGTTACATGACTCTTTTTGAATTATGGTTTTCTCAGGGTATATGCCCAGTAGTGGTATTGCTGGGTCGTACGACAAAGGATTAATCTCCACAATTTACAAGCAGCTTATGCAGCTCAATAACAAAAGAACAAGCAACCCAAACCAAAAATGGGCAGACGACCTAAATAGACATTTCTCCAAAGAAGATATACAGATTGCCAACAGACACATGAAAGAATGCTCAACATCATTAATCATTAGAGAAATGCAAATCAAAACTACAAGGAGATATCATCTCACACTGGTCAGAATGGCCATCATCAAAAAATCTAGAAACAATGAATGCTGGAGAGGGTGTGGAGAAAAGGGAACACTCTTGCACTGTTGGTGGGAATGTAAATTGATACAGCCACTATGGAGAACAGTATGGAGGTTCCTGAAAAATGGTATATTTTTTATTAACCTTTTTTTTTTTAATGTTTTCCTAGTGTGAGTCTGACCTATGATGTTATTAATAAAAAAAAAAACTAAGGACCCTAAACATTGTGTTTTAGAGAGAAGTTCAATATCTATGATAAAATCCAAGTAGATTAAATTTGTAAAATATATTTAGGTTTGTAATACCTTGATAAAATTTCTGAAATCAATAATACACTCATGCATTTCTAAGTATTTCTTTTATATTTGATTCACATTGTGTTGTGTTTTCATGATAACATTACATCAATACTTTCCTGATCATTCAAAGGCTTTTTTGGTTATAAGACATATATTTTATTAATATTCTTGATCATTTATTATGTACTTTCTACTATGTCTGATATACATGGGTTTCAAAAATTTAATAAAATAGTTCCTACTATTCAATAACTTTCCTACTATTCAAGAAGTTGAAGATAATTGATGTTGAGATTAGTAGATATGACAGTCTTGTAACTAATAGCAGTATATACTTATTCAATTATAGAATAGGACAACATAAATAAAGCATGGTATGATAATTAAGCATAATAACGTTTAATCATATAGCTTGTTATAATTGGAAATATTTGACAAATGTAAAGGTTATTCTATGGATATGCAAATAAACACAACTTTACATTTACATAAGCACTATTATGTTTATGTATAATTAATATAAATTGTCTCAAAACTCTCATTTGAAAGTAGTCTTAGAAAAAAATTACTATGAAATGAATGAGTGTGTAAATGAATGGTGTATATCTACTAGCCATCCTTAAACCAAACTTCCAGTGACTGAGATAATGGAGGTTACATAATATACATATGCATAAATATAAACTTAAATTTATGCAGTGTCCAGAGGGACATTAAATTATGAAAGGCCTTTTGCTTTGGTCATGCTATGGAGTTTAAATTACATTTAACATGAGGGCTTTAGGCAAGGGAGTAACATAAAGTGATTTATATTTTTAAAAGAACACAATGGCTGTTCAGCATAGAGTGCATGGGGTGAGATAGAAGGTAGAGATCATTAAGGAAGCTATTACAGTAGTCTGTGGAAAAAAATTATAATGGATAGAATATGCGTTTTAGCAATGTGAATGAACAGAAGCGGATTGAATTTAGATACATACTGAAGGTAAAAATGATAAGATGTGCTTATGGATTTGATAGTTTCGGTAAGATAAAAGAGTCAACTCAACAATTATTCTCAATATTTGAGCAATGTGATTGATGGTGCTTCTTGCTGAGTTGGATTGTATAGGGGTATCAACAATTTAGAGAGTCAAGAAGCTATACTTTGTTTTTTTTAAGTCTGAGACCTCCAAATGTTCTCTTTCAGATTCCTATTTAAATTCTCTATATGAGAATCAGTTATTTTAAAGCAGAATAAAATCATCCCATGCTTAAACAAACAAACAAAAAATATCATTCTTAGATTATTAAATGCACATTTAAAGGGGCCAATTACTTTTACCAAATCTTTTGTTTGATTCAGATATATGTGTGTTCACTATATCATGCATCCCTAAAATGAAATTTTTTTTTTACTCATCTGTGTTCTTAACATTGATTAATTCAACATGGTACTGACATCCATGTTCGCTTCAGCCTATCACCAAGTATTTGTAAATATACTTTGTTTACTTCAATTTTTTCTTTTCTTAGGAGAAGTTCTTTACAGAAGTTTCCCTGAGCATTCCTATAGGTGTTCCCTTTATCAGCTTGCTCAACCAGATCTACATGAATATAACTGAATCCAAGGAAAACAAAGCTTGGGCCTAGGAGAACATACTTGATAAATCTCACACCATAAATCTTTACTGTGGCTACAGAAATCTCTAAAATAATCTAGGAATCTTTTTCAAATTGCTGGAGAAATGAAAAATCCTTTACATGTAAAAATTTAGTGTTTATAAAGATCTTACTCCTCATTGAAAGGCAACAACATTTCCATCAGTGAAGGAGGTATATATAACCCTTCTACCTAACAACCAGGGGTTGGGCAAGGTAAGAACAAATTTCATAACTCTAACGAGAATAAGTGCTTTATCAACAAGGTTAGAATTTCATTGACTAGCATTAAGTCTTCAGGGGTATTCAGTTGTTAGTAAACTTCATTAGTAGAAAAACAGGTTCAAAAATCACTGCAAATGAAACTTATAATAGTATTGGAGAGTTAGTCTATTTATTTCTATAAAAGTTAATTTATGTATATGGATTGTCCGACTCCCCAGGCTACTTCATAAACTGTATCTTCTTTGTACTGTGACATTAATTGATTTCTTGTTTTCTTTCCATAAGAAACCCAAATCATGCCCAAGAGTACTATCTCTCTCTCTTTAATTTGGCATACATTAATAGGCCTAGGAGTAAGGAATTTCATTCTTCATGACTGGTAGTACATTAAATCTTTGCAAAATAATAATCTGGCATTGATTTTTTTCTTTATTTCTGGAATCTAGAGTGTCTCATTATTTTAAGCTCTTCTGTAAAATTAATTTTCTTTTGCTATTTTAACTTGCCTAGCCATGCATTTGCATCTAATTCTTTATGTCTATCCCTTAATCTTCAATCATTGTTTGACTTATCTTAAATTGCTGGCTTAACATGAGTACACCGAGTGAAGTAGCCTGGCAAAAAATTCATACGGTAAAATCACTGTAAAATACTATACATTTGTCTTTGCAACACTCAATATACAATTAGATTATTCAAATACTAGTTCATGCAGTGTAGTAAAATCAGCCAAAACTAATTGGCTATTTGTTTTTTATTCTATGCATTCATTCTTCCAACAATCCTTTTCACAGTAGTCATTCTTTAAATGTTGAAAGGATTAGGCATTATTATATTTTTAGCACACTATTAGTCATGGTTTAATATATAATTTTATCCTCAAAGAGAACATATTTTGTGGCAGAGGGAGATAAACAAGATAAGAATTTAAAGGCAGCGTGACTCCTACATTTAAGTAAGTCCAAAACATTTTATAAGGCATGGTAGAAGAGGTTAGATAAATATGCAACAGACAATTTATAAAGAGATTTATATCAATATGTTATACTAGAGAGCTTACACAAACACATATTGCCTTAGGTGAAAATTTCCCTTTTCTAACCTATTGTTCTAGGCTTCTGTTTCAATAGTCTAACCCAAACTAGCAGAAATAATTAGAAAATGATAAATAATGCCAACTTTATTTTGAAATATCTGAGTAATATTTTGAAAAATAGAACTGCCTTCTCTTAGAAGTATTTGCTGTCATGCTTGGAAATTTATTCTATTACAACATGACCTCAATTTCAACTGGTAAAATCTATTCTAAACATAAAACATATTAGGGAGAATCACTTTGCTAAGTTTCTCAAACAATGTAATAAAATAATTCTGATATGTAATTGTGTTGAGTAGGAAAACTTTCCTCTTTCTCTTTTTCAGTAAACCAAATTTTCAGGAAAATCGAAAAGTTGGACCATAAGGCTATAATGAAGTCACCTCTATCGGTCTGTTGACCAGTTAAGTACATAGGAGGAAATAAACTACATCCTTTAAGCCAGTCTTTGAAAACCTAAACTCATAATGTGTTGGAAAATACCACACTCTACTTCAGGTTATCAGAGTCCATCAGCTTATAGATATGGTTTTATTAAAAATTAGTAGGCCAAATGATATATTTTGTTATCATATCTAAACATCCTGGCTGCCTCTCTGTATCAGATTCCCATAAAAGTACAGAAAACTAAGTGATAAATAACTATGGGACTTATTTTATCTCCAACAGAAAAATTCAATTTCTGAGAAGTACATTTGGGTAAGTTGGTCTTGACAAATATACAAATTAAAGATAGAAAATAAACAATGTGGTAATTTAATTTATTACTTTACAAAGTATCTCTGATACATCTCAAAGAAAGAAAATTATCTTAATGTGTATAATGTGATATCAGCTGATTCATATCTGCTTTTGGTAAAGCAGAGAGAAACCAAGGGGGGAAAAGCAGACTAGAATTATATGGATTAGGAGGAAAACTATAAAAAGTATAAAGGGATAGGTTGTATATTTGATATTTTTAAAAATTATTTATGAGTATTAGTTAAAATACATTATATAACCCTCTAGGACTGAATTCCCAGTAGGTTGAGACTTTATATTTTCTATGTACTGCATAGTTAAAAGACCATATTTTATTATCTTAACCTCTGGTTCACCGTATACATTTTTGGCTATGTTTCCAGTTCAAATTCTTACGTTTTATTTTTTCTGAGAAGAAGTTATAATTTCAGTTTCTTTTGAAGTAACTATTTTCCCTTTTCTGTTAAGCAGCTCTAATAATCTATGCTTAAGTTAAAAAATTGTTTTGAATCATCAGGATATATATTGGCTTCAATTTTTACTCTTCTTGGGCATAGAAACTTCTTTATTGGTTTAAGAGGCTGCCCTAATCTCTGGGCATGGAACTGTGATCTCACGAGATTTAAAGCCTATAAAACTTTGTGTCTCAATGAAACAATCATATTTCATCACAGCAAACAGGTATTATCCTTGTCTGATTTAGCTCATGGGTGTTCTGGATGGATCCAGTTGGCTAATGGACCAAATTTGGGGCTGGGTCTACATACCCAAAATGGGAAGAAAAAGAAGGATCCAGAGTACAAGTTCAAAACTGTCCAAATGAATGTGTTTTCTTTAGAATGAAAGTTTCTTGGAGAAGAGAATTTTCCTAGTTCAACTTTGAATTTTTAATTCTGAGACCAATATATGGCATCTAGAAAGGAAGTAGTAAATGTTTCAAGAGAGAATTACAACATGATTATTTGAATGAAGGAGTTAATTGATTTATGAACCAATACACAAAGAAGTCAAATAATAATCTTTCTTGTTTTCCTATTGTTGTTTTCTCAGCCAAGTGTTGTGTTCCTCTTTATCCTCTTACAACTTTATAAATGTATTTAGTTATTATTATTCACTTTTTACAAATGATGAAACTGAGGCTAAGGTACAAGAAATGATGTACCTATGGAAAGAAAACTAGTAAACAATGAAACTGAGATTAAAGTGAAATATTCTGTCTTCAGAATATAATCTTTTCACTACTTTCTAATCCCCTGAAACTTTATACCTATAAATGAATATATATGTAATATATAATATATGAACATATATAGATAAATATATATTCATTTTATAAGTATAATGTACAGTACAGAATGTATGAACATATATTAATGAAATATATATTCATTCTATAGGTGTGTAAGCATACACATATCTATATGTATGTATAGCTACAGACATATTTCTGACCTCTCACAGGTGTGAGCCAAATGTGTCAACAAATGTTAATATACTTTGAGTATTAAAAACCCTATGGGGCTTCCCTGGTGGCGCAGTGGTTGAGAATCTGCCTGCCAATGCAGGGGACACGGGTTCGAGCCCTGGTCTTGGAAGATCCCACATGCCGTGGAGCAACTAAGCCCGTGCGCAACAACTACTGAGCCTGCGCATCTGGAGCCTGTGCTCCCAACAAGAGAGGCCGCGATAGTGAGAGGCCCGCGCACCGCGATGAAGAGTGGTCCCCGCTTGCCGCAACTAGAGAAAGCCCTCGCACAGAAACGAAGACCCAACACAGTCAAAAAAAAAAGAAAAAAAAAAACCCTATGGAAGAAGGAGAGTTATTATAACTACTTCCTACCTTTATACTCTGATAATTGATGGCACCCACCTGTATATATATGTGTATGTATTTTCTCTACCTTAGTCTATTACAATCGTTGGCATCCTTTAAGAAAATCCCAAATACCAAATGATGTCTAGCTTTGATACAAATAAACTTCTCTGAATACACAAGCCAACTAGAGTTGGCTTATTTCTTTTCCAGAATTACTTATACTACAAGTTCTTTTCATCGTATACCACTTGTTTCTTTTTTAACACATCCGTAGGGTCTTGGAAGACAGAGAAAATACTTCTTAGAGATCTGTGCCCTTCAGCCAGCCTTGCCTAGTCTTGCATGTAATAAATGTTTATAAATAGGTATTTCTCAAGACAGTTTTAAAAGACAATAACACAGCTTTTCATATTTTCTATTAAAAAGAAAAATAGTGTCTACTCTGTTGTACAGTTTCTTTCTTTCTTTTTCTTTTTCTTTTTTTCTTTGTTTTAAGCAAAGAACAAAGCCACTGAAACAGCCATGGAGCTAAGTGCTCATTGAAACAGATTGTAAATCTGAAACTAGTATTGTTCATTTTTATGCCCAGTAAAAATCTCTATTCTTTAAAACTTCTCAGGAAAACATAATAGGCACATCACAGAAATATACTGGTGCTTGGGCTGTTTCACATCATTTCCACAAACTTTTTTCTGAGCACTTAATTGTGTATGGTGTTGTATTACATGCTGTCAGAATTACACATAGCCAGTTCCAGCATTGTGGGAATTGGAACAATCCTGAAACCTACTTGCCAAACAATATTGATTCTGATAACTTGTTAAAATCTTATGGATACAATTTCTAGAATCTTATAAATACAATATAAATCTTATACATGTGCTGGAATATTCTCTCTCTTCATTCTAATACATCTTAGGCACAAATACAAAAAAAGTTTTCTTCTTTTTAAATTATGAGATATGCCACTATTTTACATAGAAATTTGCCCAGACACATCTGCTCCCAGCATTCAGTTTTACTATAGCTCAATTAGTACTAAAATCCTGGAAGATGTTTTGTACAACTAAAGACAATATAGTGTTGCTTGCTGGGAAGAAGTGGCAAGGGTGCTATGTTTTGTTTAATACTTCTATAGCTGATAAAATATCTACTAGGCCAAAGGGATGAATTTGTGCCTGAGGAGAAACGATATCTCACAGATATTATATAGCTCTGTTTTGGTTGCTAAGGAAAATGTCTCCATAAAACTAACTCTGCAGGCCTCTCAAATTAAAGGTGCCATCAGCCAGTACATTAATGCCAGCACACTTTAACTTAATGAAATTCATTTCATGCTGTTATCACAAAATGCACTTGTGAGAAGCAATATGGTATTAATACAAATGGTGTGACAAACAGAAATGCCTTGTTCATTGATTTAAAAATAACTATGTTCTCTATGTGCATAAACATGTATCAGTATCAAATTCAATTTAGTTTCTCACTAGCACTCATGCCTGCATACTCTTTTTTTCTACTTGCATTTATTATTTTACAGAGTGATTTTGCAGATACTCTGTGTTCTGGATGAAATATAAATTGCATCCATGAGGTCCTGGGATAAACACTTGTTGATGGGTCACTGAGAGGAATCCAGTGATGTCACAATAGGATCAGGATTATAACTCAGAACTGGAAGGTAATGTGTGGCCCCTAAACTAGATTCACTTATATTTATGTGGGTTAAAGATTTAATGTTGTTCCTCACATTTTTTAGTAACGCAAAGTCCTTATGTCAAGGAATCTTGCAATTTTCAGAACACTGAAGTACCAGTAAAACATTCCATCAAGGTAAAATAGATGCTGTCATATGCATATGAAGAATGTGCTGCATGAATATTGGATTTGATGTATCACTGAGGGTACCACAGTGAGAGAAATTTTGAGCAAAGAATGGTGAACAGAAGCTGGGAAAACTTTAGAGCTTCCAGGGTCACAATTAGGATGAATGACAGGTAGGGAATCTGCCATAATTTATAATAATGAGGGCTCACCTTGAAGTATTATGAGAAGTGACTCTCTAGCTTCTCTCATGGTGGAGAAGCGAGTATAAGTGTGCCAGTAAGCTAGACTGTGCCCCCAACCTTAATAACATCTTACAAGACCTTTAGCTACTCAAAGTATTTCTTGAAGAGGTGCTTGGGAAGCTAGAATGGATATGAGATATCTTCCTGGGTAAACCATATATCCCTTAGGTATTTTTAAATATTGGAACATTGATTGCATTCTGTTGCTAATTGGGAAAGTATGAGGAATTCAGAGTTGCTGCAAAAGTGGTGTTTCATATGAAAGCATGCGTTGAAGGCAGCAAATGAAAACTTGACTTTGTTACATGACTCTGGAAGGGTTGGGTTCTCTTTTAGGGTCTTGGTGATTCACTCCATCAGACTTCCTATCTGTAAAGAGTGGATCACAAATCAGCTGACACAGATATGAAGGCCTCAAAACAGGTCTTCACAAAATAAACTTAAACTGCATTTAAGCAGTAAGAAATGCCCAAAATAAGTTGACTGTATAGCAGAATTGACTATGGGGGCAGATCTTGTTGACAAAAATGTGGTAGTAGTTGCCCCTCATTAACATGGTAATAGTTTCCTTCCTTCCATCATCCACAGTCTACTTATTAGGGACAAGATTTTTCTGAATGTGCTTTAAGTATCTTTCTGGTGATCCTAGTGTCACATTTGTGAATGATAATGTGGCACAATTTTCCATCAAAATATAACCACTTTCTTGATGTCTCATATCCACACCTGTGTAAGGATTTGATAAAAGACATGGTGGATTCATTGACAGTTTCTCATTTCTAGTCAATAAGTGCATCCTTTGACAGGCTGCTGCCAGGATAGTGGTATTTAGTGACAGCCTTCAAATGTGTATTGCCAATATAGACTTTTCTTGGTGATTAGAATTCTTCTGTAGCAGACTAATGAATGGCTTTAATTCCTTTTAAGCTGGCTGTAAACTTGCAACTCTTTGCTGACTCTGTAAAACAATCTATAATTTAGTCTTATAACTTTTCTTAGGTGTGTGTTTCCAGGATTCATGCATTAGCATGATGACTGACTCTCTTAAGGATTATTTTGGAGTTTGCAGGTAATTGTAATGGAGGTATTTAGGAGAGTAAGGAAGCATTTCACTGTCAAATGCCTTGTTTATCTTAATAAAAGACATATGTTTCTTGATGCTGTTTTGTACATGTTTTGCAAGTACCAGATTAGCTTGACTAGGTGGTCATTTCTGGTTTTTCATAGCGTGGCTGCTCCTATCCAGATCTCAGAAGTAACTGACATTTGTTGTTGGCATCTTCTCTCCCACTGAATCCAGGATCAAAATAGTCCTTTGACAAATGAGGAAGTTCCCAGTAGCACCTTGGCTTTAACTCTTTCTTCGCTAGCAAACCTTTCCCAACCCAGTGTTTCTTTCATTTCCTTATAACTCTACTCTTTGTCTTTCCCAGAAAAGCAATCTGACACATCAGAGAAGGCTGAAATGATAAATAGCTTCAGACATTGACCTTCTAGTGGTGATTTCATGTTAATAGCAAGCCCGTGGAATAAATGTCTCAAATTAAAGGGATGAATTATTAAAGATAGCCCTTCATAAAGTGTGCTTGTACATTTGGAAAGCACTTCTGAAGAAGGAATCCCTCTCTATTTCTTTCACATATGTCTAGATACATGGCTCTACTCCAGCTGCTTATAAGGGCATATGCACATATATAAGAGTAACACTGAGTTTGCTTATGTTTCTGATATTAATGTTTCATATACAAATGAATGCAAATTAATATTAACTTTTGATATATTGGGAGGATTATTCTATTTTAGGATTTTAAATGTTTCTCTACTCATATATCAAAAATATCCCTCAAATTAAAATTATTTGGGCAGACAGACCTGACTAACTACTATGTAATCAAGTATGTATTTAGGAAAACATTTATAAAGGATGTGTCTTAGTTTTAGGACCATACATAAACACACATATGCATATACACTTATGTATAAATATACACAAATACATTGAGAAAGAGAGAGAGAGAATAAAAATGCTACATTTCATAAGCTTTGAATTGTATAAAACTCTAAGCATTTGTCAAGGAAATGTGCATATATTTCTAAAATAATTGTATAGATTTTGTCTAAATATAAGGTTATAAAATTATTTTATTTATTGTGTCTCATTCTCATACATATACCCAACTGGTGTTCTTATAAAAATTGTCAATAAAGAAAAACTCTAGCTCACCCTTAAAAACCCTACATTATAGATAGCATATGAATAAGATAATTCCAAAATTCATCAAAATACTTATATAAAACAATTACCTGTTTTTCATGTGGACAGATTCACAGTACAATCTTATTTCACATAGGTTGCTACTTGCCCTCTTCAAAGAGATTGTCATTTTAAAGGACAGTGGGGTATTATGACCTTCCTTGAAAAGTCAATCTACCCTAAACAACAATATAAGATTGTGACAAGTACCACAGAAAAAATAAATACAATACCTTGAAAACCTGGACCCTAAAACTTTCTGCATATTTTATGACCCTTTAACATGTCTTACTCAAATGATCCCTTTAAATAGAAGCTAAATAGGTTTGGGTTTAGAATTTTTCTCCCACACTCATTTGTTCCTAATAGCTCTTGTTGCTCCTCAGAGACATACTGTACCTTTCCTGCTTTGGCAGCGGCAGTTTGAACACACCAATTTCTGTCAGAGACCTCCAGGGAACGTCCTCTTGTTGTCATATGAAATGCACATTGTAACACTGACTTTGGCAGCCCTCAACAATCCAAGAGAAATGTAAAATCTTGGAGATTTCTTAGGAGAAAAGAAGGAATAAATCTGCATTGAAAAATTTAGCAGAAAATAATTACCCCTGCCTCCTAATTCCCTTTTCAGTCAATGTGATAAGTGCAAGGTATGAAATCTGTATCAGTGTGACACATGTTTGGACTGTTAAATCATTTGCCTAAGCTTTGGTATGGCATTGCCTCACTCAACTATGAACACAGTAATAAACCTTAAGTGATATAGCTGCAGCATTCTGAAATGAAGTCCATCAGATGGAAAACAATGAAATTATTTTATCCATTGGGTCTCAGTAGAGTAATTTAAATTGGGAAGTCCACTTCTGGACAGATTTAATAACTAGAGTAACAATATAGTGTTTTTATTTCTATAACCCAGCTAACTTCTGTTTAACTAATATGCACTAAACACCTATTATGTGCAAGGCATTCCAAAAGACAAATATTATGATTTAATTAATATTTTAAAATTTGAATTATGGGAATTTTGTTCCTGATAAGATAAACGCTCCTTCTCCCTCCTGATTCTTCCACTGAATACTATTACAAAATCCATATGTATGCATGGAGAAGCTAATAGAAGACTCCAAAAGTTAAATAGTAGGAGGTGGATTTGGAAGAAAATCGAATATGAAGTACCACTGAGATGACAGTGAGTTTACCATTTATGTTATTTCCTCTGTAATTCTCTGACTTGGTCTCAGAGGAACTTAAAACATGGAAGTGGATATCAGTGCAGAAGAGAGATCTTTAGGAGAAATCCTCTAGTTCTAGTTTGAGGATGTTAGATAGTAACAGTGGCTGCAGCATGGACTTGTCATCACCTAAAACTGAAGAAGGGGAAGTTTGATCCAACTTCTTTGGTCCCAAGAAGGTGGAGTTAAACCCCATTACTTTTTTTCTGTCTCTGTGCTCTTGCCATTTGACCCCAGAAGTGGTCACAGTAGTGTAAAGAGTTCAGCAGGCAGGTTAAATAAATCTCCAGCTTTCTAACTAGAGAAATGAATAGTATAATCCTAAAAGAATCTGAAAGAACCAAAGAGAGCATCAGAAGAGAGGAGCTTAGCAAACTGACCCATATGTTGCTTATGAACGCCTCTGCATTCACCTCTGATTTGATTATGTATGGATCTAATATTAAATAGGTTACTTTGATATCTGAACAGAGACTGTCACTCAGACCCCAATTTTCCATGGAATGACAGACTTATGTTCAGGAAAAGATCTAAAAAACACAGAAAAAAAAACATTAAAAAGTGAATTGACATTAGAACCACAGTATATAGAAGGTTGTTTTTACTTATGGCCAGATCTATATCTCTCGATTACCTGCTAAAATAAAAGCATCCACAGGATTTGAATAAGACCAAGGGGCTCGTAACATGATTTTGAAAATATACAGGATACAACTGAAAATTAGTAGGCATTTGAAGAGCCAGAAACATTTCAACCCACGTGGGAAAGTAAAACCTATTTAATGATAGGATTTTCAATATATGTAGATGTATTATATAAGGCAACTACAACATAAAATAAAATAAGTAGAAGACCTGTATAGTGACAAGTTTCTATTGTCTACCTGTAATAAAATATTAATTTGAAGTGGATTTTGAAAAGCCAAATATGTACATTGAAAAACCTAGAGCAAGCCCTTTTAGCAAGAAAAGGTAGGGAAGGAGAAAGAAAAATGAAAAACTGAGGTTATAAAATGTAACAAAAGTGTAGACCTACATCCAAATATATCAGTAATCATATTAAATGTAAACAGTTGGAACAGACCAGTTAAACCACAGAGACTGTCAGAACAGATAGAATCATGACCAAACTAGGTTCTGTATATATGAACCTTACTTCCATTTGTAGTGATACAGATAATTTAAAAGTAAGAGGATGGAGATTATATATAACACATGGGCTTTAAAATACAGGAAGAAAAACTGACAGAACTAGTAAGAGAACTAAACAAATCAACAATTATATTTGGTGACTTCAACTCTCCTCTATTAGTAATAGATAGAGAAATTCAGAAGCTATATAGAAGTGAACAACAACAACCAACAGAAACTAATTGACATGTATAGAACACCACCTAAAACCAGAAGAATACACAATTTTTTCACATGTATCTGGAACATTTACTAAGGTAGACTGTATTGTGGTAATAAAACAAATCTTAATTTATTTAGATAATTGAAATCATATGGAGTATGTTCTCTGAGTTAAATGCAACTAAACTAGGAATCAATAACAGAAATATAAAAGGAAAATAAACAGACATTTGGAAAGTAAACACCTACTCTTAAATAATCCATAATACAAAAAGGAAATTTGAAGAAAAATTAGAAAATATATTAACCACATGAAAATAAAAACATAGCAAATAAATATATGTGGGATGACACTAATGAAATGTTTACAGAGAAATTTAAATTAAATGCTCATATTACAAAAGAAGAAATGTCTCAAATCAATAACATACATTTTCATCTTAAGAATCTATAAATCAAGCAGATAGAAAGAATAAAGATAGAAGATATGAATGAAATTAAAAACAGAAAATACATAGAGAAAACTAATAAAATCAAAAGCTAGTTCTTGAAAAGATCAATAAAATTGATAAAACTTTAGTGAGATTGTCAAGGAAAACATCGAGAAGACAAAAATTACCAATGTCATAATAAGAGTGGATAGTACTATAGACCCCACAGACACTGAAAGAATACACAATTATATTCAACAACTTTGAAAAATGGGCCAATTCCCTGAAAACCTTGAACTACCAAAAGTCACCCCAACTTAAATGATTAACTAGTAGTGTCCTATAATTATAATATAAATTGAATTTATTCCAAACATTTATTTTGAAAAAGAAATCTTCAAGCCTAAATGGTTTCAAGTTCTACCAAACATTAAATAAATAAATAACACCAAGGACTCACAACATCTTCCAGACAATAGAAAAGGGGGAAACACCTCACAACTCATTTTATGAAACCAGTACTACAGATAATAACAGACAAATAACAGACAAATCATTCATGAACCTAGATGTAAAAATCCTCAACATAATTCACCATATTAACAGTCTATAGAAGAAAAGACACATGACTATATCAATAAATGCATAAAATGTATTAGACAAAATTACATATCCATTCATGAAAAACCTATCAGAAAACAAGTAATTGAAGGAAATTTCCCCACCCTGATAATGTTGGGGGAAAAAAGTACCACTTGCATCATTCTTAGTGTTGAAAGACAGAATGCCTCCCCCTAAGAATGGGAACAAACAAGAATGTTTACTCTCACTACTCCTATTCTACAATGTCCTAGAAGGCCTTCCAGTGTATTGTAGCAAGAAAAAAAAGACGTATACAGAAAGGAAGAAATTAAACTGTACCTATTCATAAAAATTATTTTCTATGTAGAAAACCCCAAGGAACCTGCTTTAAAATATCTACTGGAATTAATCAATTTTTTGTAGAGCCACAAAATACAAGGTCAACACATATATGCAAAAAATTTCTTATTTCAACACACTAGAAACAATTAGAAACAAAAGTCTTTTCTTTAAATGACACTATTAATAATAACTCCCCTACAGAAACAAACAAAAAATACTTAGATACAATTTTAACAAAAGGTTAAAGATCTACATATATGCTGAACATTAGAAAAGCTGCTAAAATAAATTTTTAAAATTCATGCTGTGTTTAAGGATTAGAAGACTCAATATAGTAAAATTTTTAATTTTCACAATATTGATCTCTATATTTAACACAATTACACACAAAATCCTAGCAGGAACTTTTGTAGTTACAGACAAGATGATTTTAATGTTTATATGGGAAGACAAATGAACTAGAATAGGCAAAATAACTTTGGAAAAGAATAAAAAGAGAGGTATTATATTACCTGCTTTTAAAACTTACTGTGAATCTACAGTAATCAAGACAGTGTAGTATTGGTGAAGGGGTAGACACATAGATCAACAAAACAGAATGCAGAGTCCAGAAATAGACACAACTGATTTTTTGGGTGAATGTTCAGAAGTAATTCAATGGGCTGGGAGAAAATATGTACGATTCACATATCTGATAATGGACTTTTATCTTGAATACATAAAGAATTTTCAAAACTTAACACTAAGGAAACAAGCAACTCAAATTTAAAGAGGGGAAATGATTTTGTACAAATTTCACCAAAAGAGATATATAATTGACAAATGAGCTCATAAAAAGATAATCACTAGTATGGCTGTAACTCTAATACATGGATGGAGGAAGTGCAAATTGCATACTCTGGAAAAAAGTTTGGCGGTTTCTACAAAGTTAAATTTCTGTCAACTAGTGAATGGAAAATCTGGTGCATCTATATAATGCAATATTATTTAGCAATAAAGAGGAACAAATAACTTGGATGAATGGATCTCAGGGATATATGCTCATTGAAAGAATTCAGTTACAAAAGTTTACATGGTTCCAACTATATGGCAATCTCAAAAACACAAAACTATTATTATGAACAGATTAGAGTTTGCCAAGGTGGAGACTAAAAGGGACAGTACAAGGCATATTTTAGGGTGATGTAACTGTTTTTTATCCAGACTGTAGTGATGGTTACACAAATATTCATGTATTTTAACATTCATAGAACTCCACAATAAAAAACAAAAATATATTTTTACAATATGTTAATTTTTAATTTAAATTTTTAAAAAATGGTGCATAATAATTATAAAGGTTTCATGATGATATTATTTCTTTAAGCATGAAAGATTTATCAGAGGTCCTTGGATGTGTTTTAGGCGAAGGGTAGTGGTGAAAGGCCACTGGACTATCTTTCAGTAGATATGGATTGTAGTCTAGTAATAGTCTAGTTTGACGAATTGCTAAATCTAAGGTAAAGGCAAAGAATACTTCTCAACCTAATTAAATATATAAACAATATTTATTATTATTTGAAATATATATGAATATATTCTATTTATGTGTTTTATATGGCCATATATTATTTTTCATTATGTAGAATGTGTACACATGTTAAATATACTATGAATTTTCTATAATGTATAAATATGTATTCATTTTATATTTATCCATTGTACCATAGTATAATATGTAATATATATTCATTATATATATGTGTGTGCATATACATATGGCATGGTATCCTAGAACATATCTAAGGTCCTTCAATATCTAAGCACAAATGATAATTTCTCATATATAAATTATAAATGAATGAAGAAATGTATTAATAATGAAAGTAGAATGTGTTAGAATAGACAACACATCTAACAAAAATCTTATGGTTAGTCTGAAAATCTATTAGCATGTTTCCAAGAAAAGTCTGGGAAACCAAACTTTCTGCTGTTTCTACAGCTGTAGGTTCAGAAAAAGAGTTGGTCTATGCTCCTTTAGCCAGGGATGCTGAGATATGCTCAGGCCTCAGTTTACAGTACTTTACTCAGTTCTTTATTCACAATATACATGGCATAAGTCTGAGAATGATGGCATCTCTGGCTTAGATGAGGTTGTTCCTAGCCTACATGCAGAATAGCTCAGCTTGGAGAGACACAATTAAGCTCTTAAGGTCTGGCTTGACTTTGAATCACTTAGAATAATAATAATCCACATTTGGGAGATGTAGAAGTTTACACATCCACATCATTTCTGCCAGTATCTTGACTGCCTTGACTTCCTTTGGGACCTTTTGAAAAAGTAAACCCTCTGTATGCCTTTTCTTTCTGTCATTCTGAATCTGTTCTTTACATCATGATCATGAAGTCCCTTGCCTAATTTCCTCACCTCAGCGTCCTCAGGGAAGAAAAAAAAAAAAAAGATTTCAAGTTACTATAGAGAATACCACCTTAGAGAGAAACATTCTACTGAGTAAATGCAATTGAACAGTAGAAGAATGAAGGCAATATTACTTGGGAGTTAGAAATGTGGCCAGATTTTCTTTTCATGTCTTTTTTCCTCTCTAATTTAGGAATTTTTCAGAGAAACCTTTACAAAGAAAGCATCTTGTCTTTAGAGAATTAAGGAAGGAAATATCCAAGAAGAGAAGTCAGTGGCAGATTTTATATAATAAATTCTGACCTTAAGCCAAATAAGTAGAGGTTGTACAGATTTCCCTTAGAGTTGCTCAACCAAATTCATCACTGTAAGTAAAGGAGAAGGCAGGAATTTAAGGAATTTAATTAAAATTAAGGAATTTAATTTTATACATACAGAAGTACGTATAAGAATTAATTTTCTTCTGAACTGCACCCTGTGCTGAATATCTTGAAGATCTGTGATAGTTGGGCCTGAAGTGTAGTGTCATATACCAATTAAATTAAAGATAGGTTCTGTTTTCATACAGTTAGAGGAAATATATATCATATGGACATTGTTGCTTTCATTTTCTGAGCTCTCTGGTTTTATCAAAAACAAGCATCAAGAAGATAAATTTGGTCTTATCTACATGCATAGTTGGCATTATGACCTTCTCCTTTATAGCTCGGGTAGGGGACTTAGATCATTTGGGGCATGTTTCTAAAAAAGGATACTTCAGTTGTAATTATGCACGAACTTTATACATATTCACCAATAACAGTTTGTCCTTCATTTTAAAATAAACTAATTGTCATTTAGGTCTCTTGGGTGTCTCAGGGTAGGCCATTTAGGCAGTTAGCAGAAATAATATGATAAAAAAAATCTCTAATATATAGACAAACATTCCACATAGAAATATAACAGTAACTTTCATAGTTTTTGAGTTAAAGATTTCAATAAATTTACTTTTTCATCTAGCTACACCATTTTTTATGTTACCTTAAGGCCAAAGCTTTATTAATTTTTTTCCTGCTTTATTGAGGTATATTTGATGAATAAAATTATAATATATTTAAAGTGTACAACATGATTTGATATACATATACACTGTGAAATTATTACTATAATCAAGTTAATTAACAAATCCATCATCTCATGTAGTTAACTTTATATCCATTTATTTGCAGGGAAGAGGATGGGAGAACACTTAAGATTTACTCTCTTAGCAAATCATAAATATACAATACACTATTGTTAGCCATAGTTACCATGCTGTATCTTAGCCCCTCAGACCTTATTCATCTTATAATTGAAAGTTTTTACATTTTTTACCAGCCTGTCCTTTTTTCTCCAACCCACCAGCCCCTGGCAGCCACCATTCTACTTTCTGTTCCTATGAGTTTGGCTTAATTAATTAATTAATTTTATTGCGGTGTAGTTGATTTACAATATTATATTAAGTTCAAGTGTACAACATAGTGATTCAATATTTTTATAGGTTATAGTCCATTTAAAGTTATTATAAAATATTGCCTATTATTCCTGTTTTGTACAATATATCTTTGTAGCTTGTTTATTGTATACATAGTATTATAGTTTGTGCCTCTTAATCCCCTACCACAATCTTGTCCCTTTCTCCTTCCCTTTCCCCACTGATAACTATCAGTTGGTTCTCTATATCTTTGAATTGGATTCTGTTTTATCATATTCATTTGTTTGCTTTATTTTTTAAATTCCACATATACGTAATAACATATAGTATTTGTCTTTCTCAGTGTAACTTATTTCTCTGAGCTTAATACCCTCTAGGTCCATCCATGCTGTTGCAAATGGTAAAGTTTCTTTTTTTTTTTATGACTGAGTAGTATTCTACCATATATATATGTACCACATCTTCTTTATACACTCTCTGCTGATGGAACTAAGGATGCTTCCATATTTTGTGGATTGTAAATAATGCTGCTATGAACACTGGGGTGCATGTTTCATTTCAAATTGATGTTTTCATTTTCTTTGGATATATACCTAGGTATGGAATTGCTGGATCATTTGGTAGTTCCATTTTTAGTTTTTTTGAGAAACCTCTGTACTATTTTCCATAGTGGCTGTAGTAATATGTGCACCAACACTTACATTCCTATCAATAGTGCATTAGGGTTCCTTTTTCTCCACATCCTAGTCAACATTTGTTGTTCGTAGACTTTTTGACGATAGCCATTTTGACAGGTGTGAGGTGATATCTCATTGTGGTTTTGATTTCAATTTCTCTGATGATTAATGATATTGAGCATCTTTTCATGTGCCTGTTAGCCATCTGTATATCTTCTTTTAAAAATGTCTATTCAGGTCGTCTGCCCGTTTTTTCATTGGGTTGTTTGTTTTTGGGACATTGAGTTATATGAGTTGTTTATGTATTTTGAATATTAATCCTCTCTTGGTCATATCATTTGCAAATATTTTTCCTATATAGTATATTGTCTTCTCATTATGACAATGGTTTCCGTTGCTGTGCAAAAACTTTTAAGGTTAATTAGGTTCCATTTGTTTATTTTTGCTTTAGTTTTCTTTGCTTTAGGAGACAGATCCATAAAATATTGCTACAATTTATGGTAAAGGGAGAATTCTTCCTATATTTTCTTCTAGGAGTTTTAGGGTTTCCAGACTTACATTTAGGTCTCTAATCCATTTTGAGTTTATTTTTGTATATGGAGTGAGAAAAAGTTCTCATTTTTTTTTTCTGCATATAGCTGTCCAGTTTTCCCTGCACCACTTATTGAACAATCCGTCTTTTCTCCATTATATATTCTTGCCTCTTTTTTTAGCAATTAAGTGACCATAAGTAAGTGGGTTTATTTCTTTTTTTTTTTAACATCTTTATTGAAGTATAATTGCTTTACAATGGTGTGTTAGTTTCTGCTTTATAACAAAGTGAATCAGTTATACATATACATATGTTCCCATATCTCTTCCCTCTTGCATCTCCCTCCCTACCACCCTCCCTATCCCACCCCTCTAGGTGGTCACAGAGCACCGAGCTGATCTCCCTGTGCTATGCGGCTGCTTCCCACTAGCTATCTATTTTACATTTGGTAGTGTATATATGTCCATGACACTCTCTCACCCTGTCATATCTCACCCCTCCCCCTCCCCATATCCTCAAGTCCATTCTCTAGTAGGTCTGTGTCTTTATTCCCGTCTTGCCACTAGGTTCTTCATGACCTTCTTTTTTTTTTTTTCCTTAGAATCCATATATATGTGTTAGCATACTGTATTTCTTTTTCTCTTTCTGACTTACTTCACTCTGTATGACAGACTCTAACTCCATCCACCTCATTACAAACACCTCCATTTCATTTCTTTTTATGGCTGAGTAATATTCCATTGTATATATGTGCCACATCTTCTTTATCCATTCATCCGATGATGGACACCTAGGTTGCTTCCATGTCCTGACTATTGTAAACAGAGCTGCAATGAATATTTTGGTACATGACTCTTTCTGAATTATGGTTTTCTCAGGGTATATGCCCAGGAGTGGGATTGCTGGGTCGTATGGTAGTTCTATTTTTAGTTTTTTAAGGAACCTCCATACTGTTCTCCATAGTGGCTGTAACAATTTACATTCCCACCAACAGTGCAAAAGTGTTCCCTTTTCTCCACACCCTCTCCAGAATTAATTGTTTCTAGATTTTTTGATGATGGCCATTCTGACTGGTGTGAGATGATACCTCATTGTAGTTTTGATTTGCATTTCTCTAATGATTAATGATGTTGAGCATTCTTTCATGTGTCTGTTGGCAATCTGTATATCTTCTTTGGAGAAATGTCTATTTAGGTCTTCTGCCCATTTTTGGATTGGGTTGTTTGTTTTTTTGTTATTGAGCTGCATGAGCTGCTTGTAAATCTTGGAGATTAAACCTTTGTCAGTTGCTTAATTTGCAAATATTTTCTCCCATTCTGAGGGTTGTCTTTTGGTCTTGTTTATGGTTTCCTTTGCTGTGCAAAAGCTTTTAAGTTTCATTAGGTCCCATTTGTTTATTTGTGTTTTTATTTCCATTTCTCTAGGAGCTGGGTCAAAAAGGATCTTGCTGTGATTTATGTCATAGAGTGTTCTGCCTATGTTTTCCTCTAAGAGTTTGATAGTGTCTGGCCTAACACTTAGGTCTTTAATCCATTTTGAGTTTATTTTTGTGTATGGTGTCAGGGAGTGTTCTAATTTCATACTTTAACATGTACCTGTCCAATTTTCCCAGCACCACTTATTGAAGAGGCTGTCTTTTCTCCACTGTATATGCTTGCCTCCTTTATCAAAGATAAGGTGACCATATGTGCGTGGGCTTATCTCTGGGCTTTCTATCCTGTTCCATTGATCAATATTTCTGTTTTTGTGCCAGTAACAAACTGTCTTGATTACTGTAGCTTTGTAATATAGTCTGAAGTCAGGGAGCCTGATTCCTCCAGCTCCATTTTTCATTCTCAAGATTGCTTTGGCTATTCGTGGTCTTTTGTGTTTCCATACAAATTGTGAAATTTTTGTTCTAGTTCTGTGAAAAATACCAGTGGTAGTTTGATAGGGATTGCATTGAATCTGTAGAATGCTTTGGGTAGCAGAGTCATTTTCACAATGTTGATTCTTCCAATCCAAGAACATGGTATATCTTTCCATCTATTTGTATCATCTTTAATTTCTTTCATCAGTGTCCTATAATTTTCTGCATAGAGGTCTTTTGTCTCCTTAGGTAGGTTTATTCCTAGGTATTTTATGCTTTTTGTTGCAATGGTAAACGGGAGTGTTTTCTTAATTTCACTTTCAGATTTTTCATCATTAGTATATAGGAATGCAAGAGATTTCTGTGCATTAATTTTGTATCCTGTTACTTTACCAAATTCATTGATTAGCTCTAGTAGTTTTCTGGTAGCATCTTTAAGATTCTCTATGTATAGTATCATGTCATCTGCAAACAGTGACAGCTTTACTTCTTCTTTTCCGATTTGGATTCTTTTTATTTCTTTCTCTTCTCTGATTGCTGTGGCTAACACTTCCAAAACTATGTTGAATAATAGTGGTGAGAGTGGGCAACATTGTCTTGTTCCTGATCTTAGTGGAAATGGTTTCAGTTTTTCACCATTGAGGACAATGTTGGCTGTGGGTTTGTCATATATGGTCTTCATTATGTTGAGGAAAGTTCCCTCTATGCCTACTTTCTGCAGGGCTTTTATCATAAATGGGTGTTGAATTTTGTCAAAAGCTTTCTCTGCATCTATTGAGATGATCATATCGTTTTTCTCCTTCAGTTTGTTAATATGATGTATCACCTTGACTAATTTGCATATATTGAAGAATCCTTGCATTCCTGGAATAAATCCCACTTGATCATGGTGTATAATCCTTTTAATGTGCTGTTGGATTCTGTTTGCTAGTATTTTGTTGAGGATTTTTGCATCTATGTTCATCAGTGATATTGGCCTGTGGTTTCCTTTCTTTGTGACATCTTTGTCTGGTTTTGGTATCAGGGTGATGGTGGCCTCGTAGAATGAGTTGGGGAGTGTTCCTCCCTCTGCTATATTTTGGAAGAGTTTGAGAAGGATAGGTGTTAGCTCTTCTCTAAATGTTTGATAGAATTCGCCTGTGAAGCCATCTGGTCCTGGGCTTTTGTGTGTTGGAAGATTTTTAATCACAGTTTCAGTTTCAGTGCTTGTGATTGGTCTGTTCATATTTTCTATTTCTTCCTGGTTCAGTCTCGGCAGGTTGTGCATTTCTAAGAATCTGTCCACTTCTTCCAGGTTGTCCATTTTATTGGCATAGAGTTGCTTGTAGTAATCTCTCATGATCGTTTGTATTTCTGCAGTGTCAGTGGTTACTTCTCCTTTTTCATTTCTAATTCTATTGATTTGAGTTTTCTCCCTTTTTCTCTTGATGAGTCTGGCTAATGGTTTATCAATTTTGTTTATCTTCTCAAAGAACCAGCTTTTAGTTTCATTGATTTTTGCTATTGTTTCCTTCATTTCTTTTTCATTTATTTCTGATCTGATCTTTATGATTTCTTTCTTTCTGCTAGCTTTGGGGTTTTTTTGTTCTTCTTTCTCTAATTGCTTTAGGTGCAAAGTTAGGTTGTTTATTCGAGATGTTTCCTGTTTCTTGATGTAGGCTTGTATTGCTATAAACTTCCCTCTTAGAACTGCTTTTGCTGCATCCCATAGGTTTTGGGTCATCGTGTCTCCATTGTCATTTGTTTCTAGGTATTTTTTGATTTCCCCTTTGATTTCTTCAGTGATCACTTCGTTATTAAGTAGTGTATTGTGTAGCCTCCATGTCTTTGTATTTTTTACAGATCTTTTCCTGTAATTGATATCTAGTCTTATAGCGTTGTGGTCAGAAAAGACACTTGATATGATTTCAATTTTTTTAAATTTACCAAGACTTGATTTGTGACCCAAGATATGATCTATCCTGGAGAATGTTCCATGAGCACTTGAGAAAAATGTGTATTCTGTTGTTTTTGGGTGGAACGTCCTATAAATATCAATTAAGTCCGTCTTGTTTAATGTATCATTTAAAGCTTGTGTTTCCTTATTTATTTTCATTTTGGATGATCTGTCCATTGGTGAAAGTGGGGTGTTAAAGTCCCCTACTATGATTGTGTTACTGTCGATTTCCCCTTTTATGGCTGTTAGTATTTGCCTTATGTATTGAGGTACTCCTATGTGGGGTGCATAAATATTTACAATTATTATACCTTCCTCTTGGATCGATCCCTTGATCATTACATAGTGTCCTTCTTTGTCTCTTGTAATAGTTTTTATTTTAAAGTCTATTTTGTCTGATATGAGAATTGCTACTCCAGCTTTCTTTTGATTTCCATTTGCATGGAATATCTTTTTCCATCCCCTCACTTTCAGTCTGTATGTGTCTCTAGGTCTGAAGTGGGTCTCTTGTAGACAGCATATATATGGGTCTTGTTTTTGTATCCATTCAGCCAGTCTGTGTCTTTTGGTGGGAGCATTTAATCCATTTACATTTAAGGTAATTATCGATATGTATGTTCCTATTCCCATTTTCTTAAATGTTTTGTGTTTGTTATTGTAGGTGTTTTCCTTCTCTTGTGTTTGTTGCCTAGAGAAGTTCCTTTAGCATTTGTTGTAAAGCTGGTTTGGTGGTGCTGAACTCTCTCAGCTTTTGCTTGACTGTAAAGGTTTTAATTTCTCCATCAAATCTGAATGAGATCCTTGCTGGGTAGAGTAACCTTGGTTGTAGGTTATTCTCCTTCATCACTTTAAGTATATCCTGCCACTCCCTTCTGGCTTGCAGAGTTTCTGCTGAAAGATCAGCTGTTAACCTTATGGGGATTCCCTTGTGTGTTATTTGTTGTTTTTCCCTTGCTGCTTTTAATATGTTTTCTTTATATTTAATTTTTGATAGTTTGATTAATATGTGTCTTGGTGTGTTTCTTCTTGGATTTATCCTGTATGGGACTCTCTGTGCTTCCAGGACTTGATTAACTATTTCCTTTCCCATATTAGGGAAGTTTTCAACTATAATCTCTTAAAATATTTTCTCAGTCCCTTTCTTTTTCTCTTCTTCTTCTGGGACCCTTATGATTCGAATGTTGGTGCGTTTAATGTCGTCCCAGAAGTCTCTTAGACTGTCCTCAGTTCTTTTCATTCTTTTTTCTTTATTCTGCTCTGCAGTAGTTATTTCCACTATTTTATCTTCCAGGTCACTTATCCGTTCTTCTCCCTCAGTTATTCTGCTATTGATCCCATCTAGAGTATTTTTAATTTCATTTATTGTGTTTTTCATCGTTGCTTTGTTCCTCTTTAGTTCTTCTATGTCCTTGTTAAATGTTTCTTGCATTTTGTCTATTCTATTTCCAAGATTTTGGATCATCTTTACTATCATTATTCTGAATTCTTTTTCAGGTAGACTGCCTATTTCCTCTTCATTTGTTAGGTCTGGTGTGTTTTGACCCTGCCTCTTCACCTGTTGTATGTTTTTTTGTCTTCTCATTTTGCTTATCTTACTGTGTTTGGGGTCTCCTTTCCACAGGCTGCAGGTTCGTAGTTCCCGTTGTTTTTGGTATCTGTCCCCAGTGGCTAAGGTTGGTTCAGTGGGTTGTGTAGGCTTCCTGGTTGAGGGGACTAGTGCCTGTTTTCTGGTGGATGAGGTTGGATCTTGTCTTTCTGGTGGGCACGTCCATGTCTTGTGGTGTGTTTTGGGGTGTCTGTGGCCTTATTATGATTTTAGGCAGCCTCTCTGTTAATGGATGGGGCTGTGTTCCTCTCTTGCTAGTTGTTTGGCATAGGGTGTCCAGCACTGTAGCTTGCTGGTCATTGAGTGAAGCTGGGTCTTGATGTTGAGATGGAGATCTCTGAGAGATTTTTGCCATTTGGTATTACGTGGATTTGGGAGATCTCTTGTGAACCAGTGTCCTGAACTTGGCTCTCCCACCTCAGAGGCACAGCCCTGATGCCTGGCTGGAGCACCAAGAGCCTTTCATCCACACGGCTCAGAATAAAAGGGAGAAAAAATAGAAAAAAAGAAAGAAAGAGGATAAAATAAAATAAAGCTATTATAATAAAAAATAAGAAAAAAATTAAGAATAAATTTATCAAGAAAAACAATTTTTTTAGTTTTTAAAAATAGATTTATTAATTTTTTATAATAAAAAATAAGAAAATATTAAGAAAAAATTTTTTTAAGAAAAAAAATTTAAATTTTTTAAAATAAAAATGTGAAATAACTTATTAAAAATTTTTTTTATTTTTTTAAAAATAGAAAATAAGGAAAAAATTATTAAGAAAACATTTATTAGGGAAAAAAATTTTTTAAGTAAAAAAAACAGAAAAACAAAAACAAAAAACAAAAAAAACAGATGGACCTAACCCTAGGACTAACGGTGAGAGCAAAGCTATACAGACAAAATCTCTCCCAGAAGCATACACATATACACTCACAAAAAAAGGAAAAGGGGAAAAATTAATATATCCTGCTCCCGAAGTCCACCTCCTAAATTTGGGATGATTCGTTGTCTATTCAGGTATTCAACAGATGCAGGCACATCAAGTTGTTTGTGGAGCTTTAATCTGCTGCTTCTAAGGCTGCAGGGAGAGATTTCCCTTTCTCTTCTTTGTTCGTACAGCTCCCAGGGTTCAGCTTTGGATTTGGACCCGCCTCTGCATGTAGGTCACCTGAGGGCGTCTGTTCCCCGCCCAGACAGAACAGGGTTAAAGGAGCAGCTGATTCAGGGGCTCTGGCTCAGTCAGGCCGGGGGGGGAGGGAGCGGTACGGAGGAGGTGGGGCGAGCCTGCGTCGGCAGAAGCCAGCGTGACATTGCAGCAGCCTGAGGCGCGCCGTGTGCTCTCCCGGGGAAGTTGTCCCTGGATCACGGGAGCCTGGCCTTGGCGGGCTGCACTGGCTCCCAGGAGGGGCGGTGTGGAGAGTGACCTGTGCTCGCACACAGGCTTTTTGGTGGTGGCAGCAGCAGCCTTAGCATCTCATGCCCGTCTCTGGGGTCCGCGTTGATAGCAGCGGCTCGCACCCATCTCTGGAGTTAGTTTAAGCGGCGCTCTGAATCCCCTCTCCTTGCGTGCCACAAAACAAAGAGGCAAGAAAAAGTCTCTTGCCTCTTTGGCAGCTGCAGACTTTTTCTCGGGCTCCCCCCCAGCTAGCTGTGGTGCGCTAGCCCCTTCAGGCTGTGTTCACGCAGCCAACCCCAGTCCTCTCCCTGGGATCCGACCGAAGCCCGAACCTCAGCTCCCAGCCCCCGCCCGCCCCGGCGGGTGAGCAGACAAGCCTCTCGGGCTGGTGAGTGCTGTTTGCCGCCGAGCCTCTGTGCGCGAATCTCTCCGTTTTTCCCTCTGCACCCCTGTTGCTGTGGAATCCGCGCTGATAGCTGCGGCTCGCGCCCGTCTCTGGAGCTCGTTTAGGCGGCGCTCTGAATCCTCTCTCCTTGCGCGCCGTGAAACAAAGAGGCAAGAAAAAGTCTCTTGCCTCTTCGGCAGCTGCAGTCTTTTTCCCGGACTCCCTCCAGGCTAGCACTGAAGCCTGAGCCTCAGCTCCCAGCCCCCGCCCGCCCCAGCGGCTGAGCAGACAAGCCTCTCGGGCTGGTGAGTGCTGCTCGGCGCTGATCCTCTGTGCGGGAATCTCTCCGCTTTGCCCTCCACACCCCTGTGGCTGAGTTCTCCTCCGTGGCTCTGAAGCTTCCCCCCTCTGCCACCCGCAGTCTCTGCCCGCGAAGGGGCTTCCTAGTGTGTGGAAACCTTTCCTCCTTCACAGCTCTCTCCCACAGGTGCAGGTCCCGTCCCTATTCTTTTGTCTCTGTTATTTCTTTTTGCTTTTGCCCTACCCAAGTACGTGGGGATTTTCTTGCCTTTTGGGAGGTCTGACGTCTTCTGCCAGTGTTCAGTGGGTGTTCTGTAGGAGCAGTTCCACGTGTAGATGTATTTCTACTGTATCTGTGGGAAAGAAGGTGATCTCCACATCTTACTCTTCCGCCATCTTGCCCCTACCTCCCCTGGGTTTATTTCTGACTCTCTATTCTGTTCAATTGATCTATGTGTCTGTTTTTGTGCCAGTACCATACTGATTGGTTGCTGTAGCTTTGAAGTATAGTCTGAAGTCATGGAGCATGAAAACTCCCACTTCGCTTTTTTTTTTTTTTTCAATATTTCTTTGGCAATTCAGGGTCTTTTGTGGTTCCATATAAATTTTAGGATTTTTTGCTCAAGGGCTTTCACCTCCTTGGTTATGTTTACTCCTAC
Organism: Eubalaena glacialis; assembly: GCF_028564815.1. NCBI lineage: Eukaryota > Metazoa > Chordata > Mammalia > Artiodactyla > Balaenidae > Eubalaena > Eubalaena glacialis. The sequence goes on along the minus strand of NC_083732.1, from coordinate 32,941,908 downwards.
ATATTTTATTTTATATGATGTGATTTAAAATGAGATTGTTTCCTTGTTTTCTTTCTGATAGTTCATTATTAGTGGATAGAAAATTAACAGATCTCTGTGTATTAATCTTGTATCCTGCAAATTTACTGAATTAACTCATTAGTTCTAATAATTTTTTTAGTGGAGACTTTAGTATTTTCTTTATATATAGTATCCTGTCATCTACAAAGAATAACAATGTTACTTCTTCCCTTCCAAGTTGGATACATTTTATTTCTTTTTCTTATAGGATTGCTGTGTCTAGAACTTCCCATATTATGTTGAATAGAAGTGGAGAGTGGGCATACTTGCCTTGTTCTTGATTTTAGAAGAAAAGTTTTCAGCTTTTCTCCATTGAATATGATGTTCACAGTGGGTTTGTCATGAATGGCCTTTATCATGTTGAGACATATTCCCTGTACACCAACATTGATGAGAGTTTTATCATGAATTGTTGTTGAGTTTTGTCATATGCTTTTTCTGTGTCTATTGACATCATCCCATGATTTTTATCCTTCTTTTTGTTAATGTGGTGTATCATATTGGTAGATTCCTGGATATTGAACCATATTTGCATCACTGGAATAACTGCCACTTGATATTGTTATATGATGCTTTTTATATATTGTTGAATTTAGTTTGCTAATATTTTCCTGAGTGTTGCATCTGTATTCATCAGATATATTGGCCTGTAATTTTATTTCTTGTAGTGTTTTTGTCTGGTTTTTGGATTAGGGTAATGTTGGCCTCATAGAATAAATTTGAGAGTGTTCCATTCTCTTTGTTTTAGGGAATAGTTTGATAAGTATAGGTATGAGCTCTTCTTTATATGTTTGGTAGAATACCCCTGTGAAGCCATCCAGTCCTGGACTTTTTTGCTGGGAGTTTTTGATTACTGATTCAATTTCACTACTAGTAATTTGTCTGTTCATGTTGTCTATTTCTTTCTGATTCAGTCTTGGAAGATTGCATGTTTCTATAAATTTATCCATTTCTTCTAGGTTGTCCAATTTATTAACATATAACTGTTCATAGTATTCTCTTCTGATTTTTTATGTCTGTGTTATTTTTGCTCTTTCATTTCTTATTTTGTTTTTTGGGTCCTTTATCTTGTCTTCTTGATGTGCATGGCTAAAGGTAATCAATTTTGTTTATTCTTTCAAAAAATCAGCCTTTGGTATCATCGATCTTTTCTATTGTTTTTTGACCTCTATTTTATTGGTGTGTTCTCTGATCTTTATCATTTCCTTCATTCATCTGACTTATGGCTTTGTTCCTTTTTTTTTTTGTAGTTCCTTTAGATGGTAAACTAGGTAGCTTATATGAGGTGTTTTTTTTTCCTTTTTTTTTTCTCTAGGAAGACCTATATCTCTATAATCTTCCTTCTTAGAAATGCTTTTGCTGTGCCCCAGCATAGCAAAAGCAACTGTACTAAAAACAAAAACAAAAACAAACAAACAAAAAAAACCCTACATGAACAGGATAGTTATAGTATTATTTTTATTTATCTTGAAGTTTTTTCTGATTTCTTCTCTGTTTTATTTATTGAACCATTTTTTTTAGTAGCATGTTGTTCAGTCTCCATGTGTTTGTGTTTTTTCACATTTTTCTTCCTGTAATTTATTTCTAGTTTCTTACCATTGTCATCAGAAGAAAATTGTTTTTATAATTTCTATCCACTTAAATTTTTCAAGACTTTTTTGTGGCCTAATGTGTGACCTATCCTGGTGAATATTCCATGTGCACTTGAAAAGAATGTGTACTCTGTTGGGTTTGGGTGAAATGTCCGGCAGATATCTAATTTGTCATTTATGACTACTGTTTTTTTATTGATTTTCTGTCTGGATGATCTATCCACAGATGTAACTGGGGTGTTAAACTTCCTTACTATTATTGTATTATTGTCAATTCTTCCTTTATTTTTGTTAATATTTTCTTTATTTAGGTGTTCCTATATTGGGTACATAGATATTAACAAGTGTTATATCCTCTTCTTGTATCAACCCTTTTATCATCATATGATGTCCTTCTTTGTCTGTTGTTACAGACTTTGATTTAAAGTCTATTTTGTCTGATATCAGTATTGTGACCCCAACGTTTTTATCATTTCCATTTGCATGAAATATCTTTTTCCATCCTCTCACTTTCAGTCTGTTTGTGTCTTCAGCTCTGAAGTGATTTTCTTGTATGCAACATATAGATGGGTCTTCTTTGATTGGAACATTTAGTCCATTAACATTTAAGGTGATTATTGATATTGATTATTACTGTTGACATTGATATTATTGATACTGATTGCCATTTTGTTATTTGTTTTCTGTAGTTTTTCTTTGTTCTTTTCTTCTTTTAGTTTCTTCTCTTTTGGTTTGATGATTTTCTTTCATGGTATGTTTGTGTTTGTGTTCTATCTAGGTTTTGTGTATCCATTTTAGGTTTTTGATTTGCAGTTACCATGAGGTTCCTATATGTTGACGTATAACTGTATCTATTTGTTTTAAACTGGTTATCATTTAAGTTCAAACACATTCTAAAAGATTTACATTTTTTACTCTTCTCCCCTAAATTTTGTGTTTTTGATGTCATATTTTATATCTTCATTTTTATTCCTTAATTCTGTATTGTGGTTATAGTTGATTTTATGATTTTTTTGTCTTTTAAAATCTTTGTACTAGCTTATTTAAGTGGTTGATCCTCAGCCCCTGTATATATATATTTTTAACTAGTGGAAATTTTCCATTCCTATCAATTCTTATGTCTTATTATAGTCTTTTCTTTTCCACTTGGAGAAGACCCTTTAACATTTCTTTTAAGATTGGTTTAGTAATGATGAACGCTTTATTTTTTGCTTGTCTGATGTGTTCTTTTTCTCTCCAATTCTAAACGATAGTCTTGCTGGGTAGAGTAATCTTGTCTATAGGTTTTTTTCTTTTCAACACTTTAAGTGTATCATGCCACTCCCTTCTGACCTGTGAAGTTTCTGAAGAACAATCAATGGGTAACCTTATGGGGATTCCCTTGTATATGACTCTTTGACTTTCTCTTGCTGCCTTTGGAATTCTCTCTAAATTTTCAATTTTAATCATGATGTGTCTTGGTATAGATTTGTTTAGATTCATCTTGTTTGGGGACCCCTGTGCTTCTTATACCTATCCAGTGCCTATGTTTTCCTTTCTTAAGGTTTGGGAAGTTTTCAGCCATAATTTAAAAAACTACATTTTTGATCCCTTTATTTCTCTCTTCTCCTTCTGGGATGTCTATAATGCAAATATTGGTATGCTTGACATTGTGTTAGAGGTCCCTTAATCTGTTCTTACTTTTTTTTCTTTTTGTTATTCTAATTGGGTGATTTCCATTATTCTGTTTTCCAGATCACCTGTGTGTTCTTCTGTATCACCTAGTCTTTTCTTAATTGCTTCTAGTGTGTTTTTCATTTCAGTTACTGTATTCTTCATTTCTGACTGGTTCTTTTTTATTTTTCTAGTTCCTTATTAAAATTCTCTCTGTGTTCATCTATTATTTTCTTTAATTCAGGTAGCATTCTTATTGCTAATGCTTTGAACTCTTTGGTAAATTATTTATCTCTGTCTCATTGTTTGTTTTTTCAGGATTTTCTTTCTTGTTCTTTTATTTGTAACAATACCCTGTCTTTTCATTTTCCTTAACTTTCTCTGTCTCTGTGAAATTAGGTGAAACAGTTATATATCTCATTCTTCAAAGGATGTCCTTGTGAGTCCCTATACAATTTGCATGTGCCCAGTGGCTTTGGTGGGAGACCTGGATCTGATGTGATCATGAGTCGTGTCTTCCCCCAGATGTGCTGACAGCTATCAGCTAGGTAGGAGGTAGAGATGGAGTTGAAGGGGCTAGAGCCATAACCAGGTGTGATCCAGGGCTTCTCCTCTGCTCAGTGGCCAGCATCACCCTCTAGGGGCAAGTTCAGATCCAAATTACTGGAGAGAAGCTCTGAGAGTAGGTCTGAGCTAGCTCTGTTCTCTCTAAGTGTGTGCTCTCCTTGCTTGCAACATTGGCAACTTTGCTTAAGCAAGAGGGACTGGAGTGAACACTCAGTGTGGGTTGCAGTGCAGGCTGGGGTGATTCTGGCACCAGTCAGAGTTCTGGAAAGCTCCCTATCTGCCACTTCCAGGAGTGCCATTAATAGCTGCCCTTGCCCCATTTAGATGCCTTTTCAGGTTCAAGCCAGCTTCACCCCCTATAACTGCACACTCTCCTTGCCCACACAGCCTTTGCTCTAATGTCAAGCTGTGCTGCAGAGCCAGTGGGGATTGGGTGTGCACTTGGTTGGTCACAGGAAACCAGCAAGAGTGCTGAGCAATTTCAGTCTGCTTCCCCTGCCTTGTTTTGGAAGTAGGCAAGTGTGTGCACACTCTTCATGAGTGAAGTCTATGTTTCTTATAGTCCTGCTCTCAGTGCCACTGGTTTTCAAACCAACTAAGGGGACTTATCCTCCTGGTGTCAAACCACTCATTCCCCAGGGAGGATCTCTGAGTCCATGTAATACCCTTCCCCTTCTGTGTCCCCTCCCAAGAGTGCAGGTCCTGACCTGATCACTTCCATTCCCTTCCTACCAGATTCCATGTGGATCTTTCTTAAAACTTCGTTTGTCTAAGATTTTTTTCTGCCCAGCTCCAGTTTGTTTGCAGTGATAATTTCTCCACATGTAGATGTATTTTTGATGTGTTTGTGTGAGAGAGGAGCTCCATGTCCTCCTACTCCACCATCTTGATCGTCTCCCTTCATCTACCTACATCTTGAGTGGCATGTTTGACAACAAATGATTAATACTAGAAAATGACTTGAACATGAACATTTTACCTTAAAGTACCAAGATAAGTTTTGAAGTTATAGACTCTTAGTACAACGTAATGTCATAGATTAATTTAGTGAGCTGAGTATCAGACTCATACTTTAGAGGTGGATTAAGTCCTAGATGTGGTTTAAATGTGATAAGAGTTAGGGGTAAATTTTTCCATGATGACTATGCTGCTGCATCCATTAGATCACATTGTCTATATTAACATGTCAGAAAAGGATGAGCCAGATTTTCACTTATGTATTTCCCTGAAAGTATTTGTCTTATTTTTCTTATTGGAAATATTGCTATATTTAGAAATGCAGTCAAGATTTAATAACCCAGTACAGATCAGCATCACTAAAATCTATAGCCTCAGAGATGAAACTGTGCTACAATAACTTATAGGAATTCTTAATAAAAAATTCAATACAAGAGTGGGCTTATATAAAAATGAATTTAGTAGTCAAATTTTAACATGTATTTGAAAAACATATTTAGGACTTTAAAAACATAATTGAATAGTTCTGAAATTTTCACCCAGAAGTTTCAGTGCTCTGTTTTCTATAGCATATGGATTTGTAAGCAGTCAAAATTTGCTTTGCCCCTTATTTGTAAAGTTCTAATTACTTATTCAGCACTCTATTTTAAAAAATGATGCATATACTGCTGGAAAGGTTATGAAATTATGTCCACCTAAATCTTCATTCTGCTACAATTAGATAAAGTAAGCCATATTGTGCCAGGATGCAATACAATGGGCAGCAGGAAAGTATCATGGATGTAATGATGGTATAGGTTTGTCCAATTATTAGGTAATCCACATTTGGGTTGTTTGATCTGATAATCTTTCAGGAAGTTGGTGGAGGTTTTAGTAGATGAAATGCATATAGATTAGCTAAAATGTGAGTCATCACATCTTTTTATTTTTTTTTGAGTATTGAAAATCCTGTTCATGTAGGGTTTTTTTTTTGTTTTTTGTTTTTGTTTTTGTTTTTAGTACAGTTGCTTTACAATATTGTGTTAGTTTCTGCTGCACAATGAAGTAAATCAGCTATATGTATACATATATCCCCTCTCTCTTGGACCTCCCTCCCTTCCCCATCCCAGCCATCTAGGTCATCACAGAGCACCAAGCTGAGCTCCCTGTTCTATACAGCTGGTTCCCACTAGCTATCTATTTTACACATAGTAGTGTATATATGTCTATCTTAATCTCCCAATTTGTCTCACCCTCCCCTAAACCCCCTGTGTCCACATGTCTGTTCTCTACATCTGCATCTCTATTCCTGTCCTGCAAATAGATTCACCTATACCATTTTTCTAGATTCCACATATATGCGTTAATATACAATATTTGTTTTTCTCTTTCTGACTTACTTCACTTGGTATGACAGACTCTAGATCTATCCACATCTCTACACATCTTGAAGTCATGCAAAAGAGAATATCTCTCAAGTTTAACATTCATTTATTCATTTATTTAAGCTCAATAGAATAGATGACTCTCCCAAAGACAAAGGTGTTCACACACTCTTCACTGCAAGGGCTATCAGGAAACTCTCCCCAATCAAAATATACACCTAAGGTGTATTTCTTACTTCTTTGTTTAAAGCTCATTCTTTACCATTATTATTATACTCCAAATAAATACAATAAAGACCAAAAAAGTTAACATTCCTTAAAAGTATTACAGGTCAGTGGTAAAGTCAAAAATCAGAATTCAAATGTTTTGAATTACCATTTTATGAGCTGCTTTTTTAAATCAATTGTTTGGAGATTGAAACTTATAATAAGTAAGTAAATTGCAGGAATAACAATGAATTTTATTAAATATTGCTATCTACATGGTTCTATCATAAACTTTTTACATATGTTTTAGTCACCTATAAACAGATTTAGAAAGTAAAATTAAAGTATTAATGTAATTCATTTTTCCTTATGCTGTTAAAAAAGATTTACTTAAAACCAATAGTCATTTAAGAAGTCTTTAAATCTTTAAGAAGTGAAATAAACATTGCTTTGGAAAAAAATGAAATTATTTACCATTACTATATTTAAATTTGAAAGTTTCAACCAGTAGTAACTGCTAATGGGCTTAATATCCAGTGTTAATTTAAAAGTTTTAATGGTCAGTGATTAAGAACCAAATATCTTCAAAATTCTTCCTTATACATTACTATTTTTCCATGCCTTAACAACCATATAGTAAAAATCTGGTAGAGCCAAACTTCTAAATCTACATTTTCACAGTGAGTCTTTTGTGTTTGGGTGATTAAAAAAAAAAAAAAATTGTGTTGATTCTAACACTCACCATAGAGCAGAAATGGTGAACTTCTCTACTTCCTGTTTTCTCAACAGACATGTCTTTTTAGTTCCTTCAGAATGGAAATGCTACTTAATAAAAAATGCTGTAATGTGTTCATACACAACATTCTTTACCTGGCTCTTTCAAGTGTTTCTAAGAAACTTATTTAAAATCTCTTCTCTTTGTAATGGTTTTGTTTGGCTTAGATAATAAGTTTAACCCCCCAAAAAATTAAACATAGATTTATAAAACAATTTTTATTTGTGGAAAACTGTCCATCATACTGTGAAAGACACAGAGATAAATAAAATATGGTCCTTGATCTCAAGATACTTGCAATGTAGAGGAGATAAATAGACTTATGCCAATATTTAATGGAAATCCAATTTCACAATAATTAGTAGAATGTAAGAGCTCTAAAAAATTTATATGGAGTCCCAGAAAAGAAAGAGAATATTTATTACTTAGTTGAAAGGAGAAAATATTTTGCCATTTCCATTGAAACACAGAACTAAAAGTGGTCACAATTAAAACAATAATTACAAGATATTTTGCTCTTTAAATTTTATAAAACACTCTCATGTTTCAATATCTCATCTATTTCTTTAAAATAGTCCTGTGAAGTAGTCAGAGTAGACAGTATCATCATCAGTGTGTAGATAGAGGAAATTTGGTGAGAGAGGTTAATGATAATTTTGAAATTAATAACAAATCTGGACTCCAACCCAGAAGTCATAAACATTTTTTGTTTTTGTTTTGTTTAGTTCTTAGCTTTCACTTAATACTAAAAAAAAAAAAAAAAAAGTTCTAAGGAAACAAACCTTTATACCTCCCTAAGGTACTCACAAGAAAGGCAACTTTATCATCATATTCCTGGCACCTATCTCACATATGTTTAAGAGTATTTTTTTTTCTCTTAGAAAAAGAAGTGATTCTGAATCATTTATGACTGCAAGCAGTCAAGATCTTGCTTTTATAGTTTTCTGGACAGATGGCACCTTCAGCACAGCAAAACACCATTTGTATAGAGCTTCAGTTGACCATCAAAAGGAAACATGTATCCTACTAAAATATTAACCAACATCAAATTCTTTGTAATATTTAAGGAATTCTAAATGTTAATTTTAACCACTGTTATTAATGTAAAGTTCATACAACAAACATTCATGAACATCCACTATGTTCTAGAAAGATGTAAAGGACCCACTACTAGAAAGATCCACTGCTAGAAAAATGTAAAGAACCTTTGAAAGTATCATGTTTAGTCTTATTTTACAACCCCCCAAAAATTTAAGCATTACTCATAAAGTAAGGTACCTGGTTAATTGTTTCCTGAATATTTTTCAGTGTTCTTTTTCTAAGAAAAACTATGGTGCTTGGATATTTCTTTTTCTTATTTCTTTCATTTTGATGGCATCTCAAATATTTTCAAAGCAACCTCATAAAATATTCATGTTCTAGTGCAACATGTAAGTCCTAATATATTACCTTAGATTTTGTGGTTGCCTTGTATTCAAAAATTGATATTTATTTACTACAAAGTATTCTAAATATTTTTGATATTTAGTATTTTGTAACAAATTGGTTAAAATTACCACCTTGTTTTGTTTTGCCTAAATAGACACTATTGCTGCTCCTCTATCACACCAGTGCAGGATTGTGATTGTTGCATCTGAGAATAAACATTTCATGAAATAAACTTTTCAAAAAATGATGACAAAAATACTTATTGAGCACTCAGTATAGTGCCAACAAGTGCATGGCATAGGTTTCATTGACTTCACTTCAGGAATATGTGAGGCTAACACAAGTGAATAACCAGCTGAAGATGATAGTAGTGTAATCAGGTCAAACTCAGGTCTCTGTGGCTGCAGAGCCTACAGTCTTAACCATTATAGCAGCAAATAGAAAATATGGTGTTCTAAAAGTTGTGAAAATCCAGGCTTTATTCTTCAAGAGTATGAAACATGAAGATATGCTCAAGGGATTTTCCAGAGGCACTGAGTTGTATCTCCATTCTTGATTTCAATTCCCTAAGAAATGTATCAGAGACACCCTTTATACACCCTCTATACCATTTGATGGTACAGTTTTCTCCGGTACTGGTAAAGAATAAAATAAAGTAAAATTGGTTCACAATTTAAGAGAAATTCTAGAATTAATTCAAATTTTGATAGAACGAATAATTTGATTCTGCTAAATTTTCCTATGCAGTGAAAGTGCACAGTGGACATTGACATAATAAAACACATTTCTTTCTTTCTTTCTTTCTTTCTTTCTTTCTTTCTTTCTTTCTTTCTTTCTTTCTTTCTTTCTTTCTTTCTTTCTTTCTTTCTTTTCTTTCTTTCTTTCTATCTTTCTTTCTTTCTTTCTTTCTTTCTTTCTTTCTTTCTTTCTTTCTTTCTTTCTTTCTTTCTTTCTTTCTTCTTCTTTTTTGTAAGCAAAAGATCAGGATTACTAATTAGACAAACAAAATCTTGGAAGCTATTACTTGTTCCAAAACTATTGAAACCCTGTGTTAGTTATCGGGAATTAAATAACAAAAGAGATTATCCCTGTCCCTCTAATAATTTACCCTTTAGAATAGGCCAATAACAATAAATAAACAATGAATAAGCAGATAGATGATAGATATAGATAAATAGATAGATTGATTGATTGATAAATAGATAGATGAAATGATTTGATAATATCTCCTTAAAGTACATGGCTAAGAGTGAATCTTCCTACAAAGGTTATTCAATGTGATGGCAGCCTTACCAAGAGCTAAAGTCCGTGACCAAATAGCATTCTCCAAGTCTCCTCCAAGTCCATTAATTCCTAAAAGAGCTTGCAAATTCCTGGTTGAAGATCCAAGTTCAAGTTTTGACTCAATTTTCAGCAATTATACTTGTGTTGTATATTTGACCTTCCTCTTTCTTATCTATAAAAGAGGATAATGATTCTCATCTCAAAAAGTTGCCATAACACTGGAATTAAACTAGAAAATAAAATAAATTTTTTAAATTGCAATATCGCTGAAAGAATTGAATGGTACCACTTTGACATTTAAAAATTTGTAATAGACATTTGTCTTCCTCTATCTGACTTATTTCATGTAGCATAATGACCTCAAAATTCATCCACATGTATTGTATGATTTCATTTATATGTACAGTCTAAAAAAACAAAAGAAAATAAATCCAAGCCCATAGGTACACAGAACAGATTGGTGGTTTCCACAAGGAAAGTGGGGTGGGGTATGGGCAAAATGGGTGAATGAGGTGAAAAGGTACAAACTTCTAGTTATAAAATAAATAAGTCATACGTTGCAAGGTACAGCATGGTAACTATAGTTAATAATACTGCATTGCACATTTGAAAGTTTCAAAGAAAATCCATTCTAAAAGTTCTCATCATGAGACTGGTTCAAGATGGCGGAGTAGAAGGACATGCTCTCACTCCCTCTTCCGAGAACACTGGAATCACAACTAACTGCTGAACAATAATTGACAGGAAGACATTGGAACTCACCAGAAAAGATACCCCACATCCAAAGACAAAGGAGAGGCCACAATGAGATGGTAGGAGGGGTGCAATCACAATAAAATCAAATCCCATAACTGTTGGGGGAGTGACTGACCAACTGGAGAACACTTACACCACAGAAGTCCAGCCACTGGAGTGAAGGTTCTGAGCCACATGTCAAGCTTCCAAACCTGGGGGTCCGGCAACGGGAGGAGGAATACCTAGAGAATCAGACTTTGAAGGCTAGTGATATTTGATTGCAGGACTTCGACAGGACTGGGGGAAACAGAGAGTCCACTCTTGGAGGGCACACACAAAATAGTGTGTGTATGGGGACTCAGGGGAAGGAGCAGTGACCCAATATAGACTGAACCAGACTTACCTGCTAGTGTTAGAAGGTCTCCTTCAGAGGTGGGTGGTGGCTCTGTCTCAATGTGAGGACAAGGACACTGGCAGCAGAAGTTCTGGGAAGTACTCATTGGCGTGAGCCCTCCCAGAGTGTGCCATTAGCCCCACCAAAGAGCCCGGGTAGGGTCCAGTGTTGGGTCACCTCAGGCCAAACAATCAACAGGGAGGGGACCCAGCCTCACCTATCAGCAGACAAGCGGACAAAAGTTTTACTGAACTCTGCCCAACAGAGTCACAGCCAGCTCTACTCACCACCAGTGCCTCCCATCAGGAAACTTGCACAAACCTCTTAGATAGCCTCATCCACCAGAGTGCAGACAGCAGAAGCAAGAAGAGCTACAATCCTACAGACTGTGTAAAAAGAAACACATTCACAGAAAGATAGACAAGATGAAAAGGCAGAGGGCTATGTACCAGATGAAAGAACATGATAAAACCCCAGAAAAACAACTAAATGAAGCAGATATAGGCAACCATCCAGAAAAAGAATTCAGAATAATGATAATGAAGATGATCCAGTACCTCGGAAAAAGAATGGAGGCAAAGAACGAGAGGATGCAAGAAATGTTTAAGAAAGACCTAGAAGAATTAAAGAATAAAACATCCAGAGATGAAAAATACAATAATTGAAATGAAAAATACACTAGAAGGAATCAATAGCAGAATAACTGAGGCAGAAGAATGGATACAAGACCTGGAAGACAGAATGGTGGAATTCACTGCTGTGGAACAGCATAAAGAAAAAAGAATGAAAAGAAATGAAGACAGCCTAAGAGACCTCTGGGACAACATTAAATGCAACAACATTTGCATTATAGAGGTCCTAGAAGGAGGAGAGAGAGAAAGAACCCGAGAAAATATTTGAAGAAATTATAGTCAAAAACTTCCCTAACATGGGAAAGGAAATAGCCATCCAAGTCCAAGAAGCGCAGAGAGTCCCATACAAGATAAACCCAAGGAGAAACACGCCGAGAGACAAAGTAATCAAACTGGCAAAAATTAAAGACAAAGAAAAATTATTGAAAGCAGCAAGGGAAAGACTACAAATAACATACAAGGGAATTCCCATAAGGTTAACAGCTTATTTCTCAGCAAAACTCTGCAAGCCAGAAGGCAGTGACATGATATACTTGTGATGAAAAGTAAAAAACTACAACCAAGATTACTCTACCCAGCAAAGATCTCATTCAGATTCAATGGAGAAATCAACAGCTTTACAGATAAGCAAAGGCTAAGAGAATTCAACACCACCAAACAAGCTCTACAACAAATGCTAAAGGAACTTCTCTAAATGGGAAACACAAGAGAAGACGAGGGCCTACAAAACCAAACCCAAAACAATTAAGAAAATATTAATAGGAACATACATATCGATAATTACTTTAAAAATGAATGGATTAAATGCTCCAACCAAAAGACACACGCTTGCTGAATGGATACAAATACAAAACCCATATAGGTGCTGTCTACAAGACACCCACTTCAGACCTGGGGAAATTTATAGACAGAAAGTGAGGGGATGGAAAAAGATATTCCATGCAAATGGAAATCAAAACAAAGCTGGCGTAGCAATACTCATATCAGATAAAATAGACTTTAAAATAAGGAATGTTACGAGAGACAAGGAAGGACACTACATAATGATCAAGTGATCAATCCAAGAAGAATATATAACAATTATAAATATATATGAACCCAATATAGGAGCACCTCAATACATAAGGCAACTGCTAACAGCTCTAAAAGAGGAAATCGACAGTAACACAAAAATAGTGGGGGACTTTAACACCTCACTTACACCAATGGACAGATCATCCAAACAAAAAATAAATAAGGAAACACAAGCTTTAAATGACACAATAAATCAGATAGATTTAATTGATATTTATAGGACATTCCATCCAAAAACAGCAGATTATATTTTCTTCTCAAGTGCACATGGAACATTCTCCAGGATAGATCACATCTGGAGTCACAAATCAAGCCTCAGTAAATTTAAGAAAATTGAAATCATATCAAGCATCTTTTCTGACCACAACGCTATGAGATCAGATATCAATTACATGGAAAAAAATGTAAAAAACACAAACACATGGAGGTCAAACAATATGTTACTAAATAACTAAGTGGTCACTGAAGAAATCAAAGAGGAAATTAAAAAATAACTATAGACAAATGACAATGAAAACACGATGACACAAAATCTATGGGACGTGGCAAAAGCAGATCTAAGAGGGAAGTTTACAGCTATACAAGCCTACCTCAAGAAACAAGAAAAATCTCAAATAAACAATCTCACCTTCCACCTAAAGGAACTAGTGAAAGAAGAACAAACAAAACCCAAAGTTAGCAGAAGGAAAGAAATCATAAGGATCAGGGCAGAAATAAATGAAATAGAAGCAAAGAAAACAATGGCAAAGATCAGTAAAACTAAAACCTGGTTCTTTGAGAAATGAACAAAATTGATAAACCATTAGCCAGACTCACCAAGAAAAAGAGGGAGAGGACTCAAATCAATAAAATTAGAAATGAAAAAGGAGAATTTACAACAGACACCGAAATACAAAGCATCTTAAGAGACTACTACAAGCAACTCTATGCCAATAAAATGGACAACCTGGTAAAATGGACAAATTCTTAGAAAGGTATAACCTTCCAAGACTGAACCAGGAAGAAACAGAAATATGAACAGACCAATCACAAGTAATGAAATTGAAACTGTGATTAAAAGTCTTCCAACAAACAAAAGTCCAGGATGAGATGGCTTCACAGGTGAATTCTATCAAGCATTTAGAGAAGAGCTAACACCTATCCTGCTCAAACTCTTCCAAAAATTGTGGAGGAAGGAACACTCCCAAACTCATTCTATAAGGCCACCATCACCCTGATACCAAAACCAGACAAAGATACAACAAAAAAAGAAAATTACAGACCAATATCACTGATGAATATAGATGCAAAAATCCTCAACAAAATACTAGCAAACAGAATCCAACAACACATTAAAAGGATCATACACCATGATCAAGTAGGATTTATCCCAAGGATGCAATGATTCTTCAATATATGCAAATTGATCAATGTGATACACCATATTAACAAATTGAGGAAGAAAAACCATATGATCATCTCAATAGATGCAGAAAAAGCTTTTGACAAAATTCAACACCATTTATGATAAATACTCTCCAGAAACTGGACAAAGAGGGAACCTACCTCAACATAATAAAGGCCATATATGCCAAACTCACAGCAAACATCATTCTCAATGGTGAAAAACTGAAAGCATTTCCTCTAAGATCAGGAAAAAGACAAGGATGTCCACTCTCACCACTTTTATTCAACATAATTTTGGAAGTCCTAGCCACGGCAATCAGAGAATAAAAAGAAATAAAAGGAATCCAAATGGGAAAAGAAGAAGTAAAACTGTCACTGTTTGCAGATGACATGATACTATACATAGAAAATCCTAAAGATGCTACCAGAAAACTGCTAGAGCTAATCAATGAATTTGGTAAAGTTGCAGGATACAGAATTAATGAACAGAAATCTCTTGCATTCCTATACACTAATGATGAAAAATCTGAAAGAGAAATTAAGGAAACACTCCCATTTACCATTGCAACAAAAATAATAAAATACCTAGGAATAAACCTACCTAAGGAGACAAAAGACCTGTATGCAGAAAACTATATGACACTGATGAAAGAAATTAAAGATGATACCAACAGATGGAGAGATATACCATGTTCTTGGATTGGAAGAATCAATATTGTGAAAATGACTATACTACCAAAAGCAATCTACAGATTGAATGCAATCCTTATCAAATTACCAATGGCATTTTTTCTGGAACTAGAACAAATCATTTTCAAATTTGTATGGAGACACAAAAGACGCTGAATAGCCAAAGCAGTCTTGAGGGAAAAAAACAAAGCTGGAGGACTCAGACTCCCTGACTTCAGGCTACACTACAAAGCTACAGTAATCAAGAAAATATGGTACTGGCACAACACAGAAACATAGATCAATGGAACAAGATAGAATGCCCAGAGATAAACCCATGCACCTATGGTCAACTAATCTATGACAAAGGAGGCAAGGATATACAATGGAGAAAAGACAGTCTCTTCAATAAGTGGTGCTGGGAAAACTGGACAGCTACATTTAAAAGAATGAAATTAGAACACTCCCTAACACCAGACACAAAAATAAACTCATAATTAATTAGAGACCTAAATGTAAGACCGGACAGTATAAAACACTTAGAGGAAAACATAGAAAGAACACTCTTTGACATAAATCACAGCAAGATCTTTTTTGATATACCTCCTAGAGTAATGGAAATAAAAACAAAAATAAACAAATGGGACCTATTGAAACTTCAAAGCTTTTGCACAGCAAAGGAAACCATAAACAAGACGAAAAGACAACCCTCAGAATGGGAGAAAATATTTGCAAACGAATCAACGGACAAAGGATTAATCTCCAAAATATATAAACAGCTCATGCTGCTCAATATTAAAGAAACAAACACCCCAATCCAAAAATGGGCAGAAGACCTAAATAGACATTTCTCCAAAGAAGACATACAGATGGCCAAGAAGCACATGAAAACCTGCTCAACATCACTAATTATTAGAGAAATGCAAATCAAAACTACAATGAGGTATCACCTCACACCAGTTAGAATGGGCATCATCAGAAAATCTACAAACAACAAATGCTGGAGAGGGTGTGGAGAAAAGGGAACCCTCTTGCACTGTTGGTGGGAATGTAAATTGATACAGCTCCTTTGGAGAACAGTATGGAGGTTCCTTAATAAGCTAAAAATAGAATTACCATTTGATGCAGCAATCCCACTACTGGACATATACCCAGAGAAAACCATAATTCAAAAAGACACATGCACCCCAATATTCATTGCAGCACTATTTACAATAGCCAGGTCATGGAAGCATCCTAAATGCCCATCAACAGACGAATGGATTAAGAAAATGTGGTACGTATATACAATGGAATATTACTCAGCCATAAAAAGGAACAAAACTGGGTCATTTGTAGAGACGTGGATGGATCTAGAGACTGTCATACAGAGTGCAGTAAGTCAGAAAGAGAAAAACAAATATCGTATATTAACCCATATATGTGGAACCTAGAAAAATGGTTCAGATGAACTGGTTTGCAGGGCAGAAATTGAGACACAGATGTAGAGAACAAACGTATGGATACCAAGGGGGCAAAGTGACAGGGGGTGGGGGTTGGGGTCGATGAATTGGGAGATTGGGATTGACATGTATACACTGATTTTTATAAATTGGATGACTAATAAGAACCTGCTGCATAAAGAAATATATAAAATAAAATTTAACAAGGAAAGTTCTCATCACAAGAAAAAATTTTATAACCATGTATGTTGATAGATGGTAATTAAACTTATAGTGGTGATCCTTTTGCAGGGCATACAAATATCGAAGCATTATATTGTACACCTGAAACTGATATGATGTCAATTATATCTCCCCAAGAAAAAAGAAAAAAAATATATAAGTATGTTTTTTTCAAGGCTAGGTATAGATAATTTAAAACTGATTTACATTATAAAACTCAATCTCGAAATGAAGTTTCTAAATCTATTTTCTCCACTTAATAGCTGTAAAGATTTAAGATTTCACTTAAACTTTGGAGATAATAATAATGAAAGAAGTTTTCTTTATATTAAGGATTGTCATAGCATAGGGTAAAATATATTAAGGATAATTTTCCCAGTATTTTGTTTAGAAAATATGTGTTGTCAATCAACCTTATGGAATTTAGGAATCAAAATATAGAGCATATTTATAATACCCTGAGTTTTTATTTCTAGTTCTAAATATGATGTGAAAAATACTGATTTGAGCATTACCTACATTTCAAAAATTCACAAAGACTATTTTTTTTTCTAAAAGTTATTGGCCTTAAATTTCTAGGGAGACATTTCTTTATTTTTGCACATCTGTTATTATTTACTCTCAACTAAAATTTTTGTGATTAGATCAAGAATGAAAGTTAATTAAAAATAGGATTTGTAGTATTGATAATTTTTTCCAATTTTTTATTTTGGTAAAGTCACATATATAAAATTTACTATTTTAAACATATTTAAGTGAACAGTTTAGTGATATTAAGCACATTTTTATTGTACAACCCTCACAACCTTCCACCTCCAGAACTCTTTTCATATTGCAAAACTGAAATTCTATATCCATCAAACAATAACTCCCCATTCTTCTTTTCTTCTAGTACCTGGCAACCACAATTCTGCTTTCTGTCCCTATGATTTTTCTACTATAAGTGCTTCATATAAATGGAATCATACAGTATTTGTCTTTTTGCAACTGGCTTATTTCACTTAGCCATCAAGTTTCATTCATATTGTAGAATGTGTCCAAATTTTATATGAATTTATTTTTTTAAGGCTGAATAATATTCCATTGTATATATATACCACCTTCTGCTTATCCATTTATTTGTGATGCACATCTTTGTTGCTTTCACATTTTAGCTATTATTAATAATTCTGCTGTGAACCTGAGTGTGCAAATATCTCCTCAAGACCCTGCTTTCAGTTCTGTTGAGTATATATACAAAGAAGTGGAATTGCAGGATCATGTGGTAATTGTATTTTTAATTTTGAGGCAAATCACTATACTGTTTTCCAGAGTAGTTGTACCATTTTACATTCCCACCAACAGTGCTCAAGGGTGCCAATTTCTTCATATCTTTGCTAACACTTGATTTTTCCTGTTTTTGTTTTTTGTTTATTAATAGTAGATATACTAAAGGGTGTGAAATGATATCTGCTGTGGTTTTCATCTTCATTTCTCTAGAGATTAATGATGTTGAACATGTTTTCTTATGCTGTTGAACATGTTTTCATAAATTGGGTTGATTTTTCTTTTGTTTTTGACTTTTAGGAGTTCTTTCTATGTTTTGGATATTAATCTCTTATCACATATATGATTCGAAAATATTTTCTCCCATTTTTTACTCTGTTGGTAAGGTCTTTTGAATCACAAATTATTTTTAAATTTTTATAAAGTCCAATTTGTCTATTTTTTCTTTTATTGCAAGTACGTTTGATGTCAAGCCCAACAATTCGTTGCCAAAAACAGAGGCTTTTGCCCTATGTCCTCTTCTACGAGTTTTACCATATTAGATTTCTATTTAGGTCATGGATCCACTTTATGTTAATTTTTGAATATGGTGTTAGGTAAGAATCCAACTTCATTCTTTTACTTGTGGATATCCAGTTTTCCCAGAAATGTTTATTAAAAATACTATCTTTTCCACAGTGAATTTTCTCGGTACCTTTGGCAAAAATCATTAGACCATGTACTTACAAGTTTATTTCTGGATTCTCTATTCTATTCCATTGGTCATTATATGTTATATTTATTCCAGTACCACACTGTATTTATTACTGTAGCTTTGTGGTAAATTTTGAAATAATGATGTGTGAGCCCTCCAGTTTTGTTCTGTTTTTAAAGAATTTTTTAAAAGATATTTGGGGTCCCTTGAGATTCCATATGAATTTTAGAATGGGTTTTTCTATTTCTGCGAAAATATCACTGGGATTTTGAGTAGAATTACACTAAATCTGTAGATTACTTTGGGTAGTATTGACATCTTAACAATATTAAGTCTTCCAATTCATGAACATGGGATGTCTTCCCATTTATTTATGTCTCTTTAAATGTCTTTCAGTAATGTTTTATAGTTTTGTTTGTACAAGAATTTCACCTCCCTGGTTAAGTTAATTTCTAAATATTTTATTCTTTTTGATGCTATTGTAAATGGAAATATTTTCTTAATTTCCTTTTTGGATTTTTCATTATTAGTGTATAAAATATGACTAATTTTTGTGTGTTGACTCTGTATCGTGCTACTTTGCTGAATTTATTAGTTCTAACCTTGTTTTTCTGGATTTTTAGTGTTTTCCATACATAAGATCATGTCATCTGAGAACAGAGGTAAATTTACTCCTTCCTTTCTGAGTAGGATGACTTTTATTACTTTTCCCTGATTAACTGATGTGGCTAGGTTTTCCAGTACCATGTTAAATAGAAATTGTAAAAGTGGTCATCCTTACTGTGTTCCTGATCTTGGAGGGCAGTCTTAGATTCAGTCTTTCACTATAGAGTATGATGTTCACTGTGGGTTTTTCATATGTGGCTTTTATTATATTGAAGCCTTTTCCTTCTACTCTTAGTTTGTTGAGTGTTTCTATCATGAAAGGGAGTTGAATTTTGTCAAATTCATTTTCTATACTAATTGAGAAGATTCTTTTTTTTTATTCTCCTAATACAGTATATTACATGGATTGATTTT
Organism: Eubalaena glacialis; assembly: GCF_028564815.1. NCBI lineage: Eukaryota > Metazoa > Chordata > Mammalia > Artiodactyla > Balaenidae > Eubalaena > Eubalaena glacialis. Next base: position 32,922,487 of record NC_083732.1, on the reverse strand, counting down.
TGTATATTGAACCATCCCACATGAGATGCAATAGAATACTATTGCATTCTAGTAATAAATACCATTTGGTCATGGTGTATAATATTTTAATATACTTCTGTATGTAATATACTTCTGGATATGCTCATCTTTTGTTGATATTTTTACATCATAAGGGATGTTCATAAGAGATATTGGTGTGTAGTTTTATTTTCTTATAGTGTCTCAGCTGGTTGGTGTCAAAGAAATAGTGGCCTCATAGAATAAGCTAGGTTGTGATCCCTCCTCTTAAATTTTTTTGGGAAAAATTTAGGAAACTTTGGTGTTAGTTCTTTGAATGTTTGGTAGAATTCATCGCTAAAGTCATCAAATCTAGGGCTTTTCTTTGTCAAGAGGTTTTTTGGTTGCTGATTCAATCTCTTTACTAGTTATAAGTCTGTTCAGATTTTCTATTTCTTCATACTTTATAGTCTTGGTAGGTTTTATGTTTCTAGGAATTTGTCCATTTCATCTACGTTATTCAATTTTTTGGTATACAATAGTGTATAATATTCTCTTGTAATTTTTTTTTTTTTATTTCTGTAGAATCAGTGGTAATATCCCCACTTTCATTTCTGATTTTAGTAATTTATCTTCCCTCTTTTTTTCTCAGTCCATGTAGCTAAAGGTTTGTCAATTTTATTGATATTTTTAAAGAACCATTTTTGTTTCATTGATTATTTAAAAATTTTTTATTCTCTACCTAATTCATCTCTGCTCTAATATTTATTATTTTCTTTCTTATGCTAACTTTAGGTTTAGTTTTTTCTTCTTTTAGTTTCTTAACTTGTACAGTTAGTTTGTTGATTTGAGATCCTTGTTTTTTAATGTAAGCATTTATAGTTATATATTCCCTCCTTTTCACTGTTTTCTCTGTATCTATAAATTTGGTATGTTGTATTTGAATTTTAGTTTGTCTCTAAGTATTTTCTAATTTCTCTTATTTCATTTTTTTTTAATTTTTATTTATTTTATTTATGGCTGTGTGGGGTCTTTGTTTCTGTGCAAGGGCTTTCTCTAGTTGTGGCAAGCGGGGGCCACTCTTCATCGCGGTGTGCGGGCCTCTCACTATCACGGCCTCTCGTTGTGGAGCACAGGCTCCAGATGCGCAGGCTCAGTAATTGTGGCTCATGGGCCCAGCTGCTCTGTGGCATGTGGGATCTTCCCAGACCAGGGCTCGAACCCGTGTCCCCTGCATTGGCAGGCAGATTCTCAACCACTGCGCCACCACGGAAGCCCTCTTATTTCATTTTTGATCCATTTGTTGTTTGAGAGCATGTTGTTTAATTTCCACAGACTTGCACATTTTCCAGTTTTCTTCTGTTATTGATGTCTAACTTCATCATAAAGTGGTCAGAAAAGATAGTTTGTATGACATCTGTCTTTTTAAATCTATTAAGACTTAAGTTGTGTCCTAACGTATGTTCTATTCTGGAAAATATCACTTGTGCACTTGAAAAAAATGTGTATTCTGTTGTTGAGAGTGTTTTATGTCTAGTTGGTTCATTGTATTAAGTTCTCTATTTCTTTATTTGTGTGTTCTTTGGTTGTTCTTTCCATAATTGAGAATGGGATATTGAAGTCTCTATTTTTGTAGAACTGTCTATTTCTCTTTCCCTTTAATTCTATCTATTTTGAGTCACATATTTTGATGCTGTGTTATAAAGTATTAAGTTTTATAATTGTTATATATTCTTGTTGTAGTGAATAATTTATTAAACTATTTTGAATTAAAGTCAGTTTTGTCTGATAGTAGTTTAACCATTTGTCCTCTCTTTTGGTTACTTTTGCATGGAATATCTCTCTCCAGACTTTCACTTTCAACCTATTTGTATTTTTGGATCTAAAGTGAACCTCTTGTACACAGCATGTAGTTAGATCTTGCTTTGTTTTGTTCTGTTTTAATCTATTGTGCTGATCTCTGTCATTGGGTTAAAGAATTTAATTCATTTTTATTTAAAGTAAATATTGATAAGGCAGAATTTACTTCTGTGATTTTGATATTTCTTTCCTATGTGCCTTGCAGTGTTTTTGCCCTTCATTCCTTTATTTATTGTATTCTCTTGAGTTTAGTTGATTTTTTGTAGTAAAATGTTTAAGTTCTTTCCTCATTTCTTTTTGTCTATATAATTTAGCTTTTTTCTTTGTGGTTACAATGGGGATTGCATTTAACATCATCTTAAAGTTTTAACTATTATTATAGTTATAAAGTTATAATTATATAATTATAAAGTTATAATTTGAATTTATACCCACTTAACTTCAATGATATATATAAATATATAAATAATATAAAATAATATATTTATAGTGTGTGTTATAAGTTACTAAGGTTATAAATTTTATATATCCTTGTAATATAAAAATAATATATATATAATTTGAATTTATACCCATTTAACTTCAATCTTATATATATACTTGCTCCTTTAATAGCTCCATCCCCACCCCTTTCATTGTTGGTGTCACAATATTGCATCTTTATACACTTGGGTCCAAAACCATGAACTGATAATTTTTAATGCATTTGTCTCTTAAGTCATGTAGAAAACAAGTGGAGTTAAATCTCATTGTTAAAATAGTACTAGACTTATAATTGTTCATATCTTTACCTTTACTTAGATGTCTATTTCTTCATACAGCTTCATACAGAGGGGCTGTCTAGTGTCTTTTCATTTTAATCTGCAGGACTTCCATTAACATTGCTCATAGAGCAGGTCAGGCAACAAACTCCCTCAGCTTTTACTTATCTAGGGATAAATTAAGTTTTCCTTATCCTTTTGAATTTCATTATTACTGTGTATAGAATTCTGCCCACAGCCATCTGGCCTCCAAAGTTTCTGATGAGAAATCTGCTGAAAATCTTATTGAAGATCTCTTGTATGTGACAAGTCACTTCTCTCTTGCTGCTTTCAAAATTCTTTCCTTGGTTTTGACTTTTAACAGTTTCTTTAGAACGTGTGGCTTGATATGGGTATCTTCTAGTTCAACCCATTTGGAGATTGTTGAGTTTTTTAATGTTTATATTCATGTCTTTAATCCATTTGGGGAAGTTTTTGACCATTATTTCCTCAATTATTTTCTCTGCTTTTTAAAATTTTTCTCCTTCTATGACTACCACAATGAATACATCTGTCCTCTTTATGGCATCTCACAGGCCCCTTAGGCTCTGTTCACTTATCTTCAATCTCTTTTCTTTCTGTTCCTCAAATGTGATAATTTCCATTGTTCTATCTTCAAGTTCACTGATTCTTTCTTCTATGTGCTTAAATCTGCCTTTGAATACCTACAGTGAATATTTCATTTCAGTTATTGTGATTTTCAACTCCAGAATTTCTCTTTAGTTTATTTTTAGTTTCTCTTTCTCTTTACTGATTTTTTCCACTTTCTTCATACATCATTTTCTTGACTTTCTCCATGGCTTCCTTTAGTTCTTTGAACATCTTTAAGATAGTTGATTTAAAATTTTTGTTTAGTAGATTGTTATCACACCATTTTCAGGGATAGTTTTTGTTGGTTTGTTTTTCCTTTGAATGGGATATATGCTTTCCTATTTCTTTGCATTCCTTGTTATTTTCTATGTTGAAATCTGTATATTTGAATCTAATAGTATGATAACTCTGGAAATCTGATTCTTTCCCTTCTACACAGCTTGATAGGCTTTTTGTCTTTTTCTTTGTTTGCTTTTATTCATTTTTATTTGTTTATTTTTATTGCTGTTGTCTCTCCCTTTGCTGAAACTCAGCCTGAGGTATAGGCTTTAAGCTCTTCTAAGGTGTTTTCTGAGTCAGTGCCTTTTTCTGGACATGCACAGGGACTTTCTAATGCCCTTTGTATATGCAGTTGATTTTTTAATGTCCTAGTCTTCAATGTCTAGATCCCAAAAGAGAAAAAAGTGAAAATCGAAGCACTGGCCCTTAGTATGCTTTGGAAGTCACTTCAGCCAGGGTGCAACAATGGAGGCAGGTGCAACATCAATGGCTACTTCTTAGTCTGCACCTTTGTATTCAGAAGCAGCAATCAGTTATCAGAGCATAGATCCTCCAGATTGGAAATCACCCAACCTGGCTCCCTCAAGCTGTGGCAAGCTGCTTCAAGAACATAAACAGCTAACTGCGATGGGACTAAAGGTGGGGGATGGGTAGTGCTACTCTTTTAAGTGCTGAAATCAACTAAAATTAACCTCAATTTACTGTCCGTGACTTCCCCCAGAAGATACAAGCCTTAATAAAATCCAGAGTTCCAAAATAGTTACATCAGACAGATTCTGCCAGTGCAATTGTTGTCTAGGTGGGGAGACAGATTTCTAGCACTTCCTACTCTGTCAAATTACCAGAATCCTCCTCCAGTATTAATAATTTTAAGAAGATGTTGTTTAATGGTGAGAAAAATACTGTTATTAAAGATATAGTTTTATTGTGTAACATTTAAGTTCCTTTCTAGCTGTGATATTTACATTACTCCTTGGATATTTTATTTACATTTATTAAACAATAATATACATCTACTGTATGTTCATGAGCTTAGAATCCATTTTCATATCTTCTTTGGGAAATATCTGATTAAATCTTTTTCTTTTCATTTTTGTAAAGTAGTTTGTTGGTTGGTCAAATGTTTTGTTGGGGTTTACTTTTTTACTATGTGTTATCAGTGATCTCCATATATTCTGGATATAAATCATTCATTAAGTAACTCTTTTGCAAATAGTTTCTCTTAATCTGTGATTTTTCATTTTTTTAAATGATGTTGTTTAAAGGGAAGTTTTGTTTGTTTGTTTTTACTGAGGACCTAGATGTCATTTAAAAAAAAAATTGTAACTTGTTCTTCCTGTACCCTATAGAAGAAAATGTTGGCTAATCTAAGGTCACCAAGAATTTATCTTTTATTCATCTAAAAGTTTTATACTCTTACTCTAATAGTTTGGCCTATAAGCTACTTATGTTTAATTTTTATATATGATATGGCATAAGAATGGAGGATTTTCTTTTTGTATATACAATTGTTTCAGAAATCTTTTTTATAAGGATTATAGTTTTTCTGTTGAATTATTCTTGTATCTCTTTAGAAAAGCAATTCACTATATGTGTGTGGGTGTATTTCTCAAGTATTGTATTTGTATCCTCACATTAACACCAAAATGTCTTGGTTACTGTTGTTTTAGTATGTTTTAAAAATAACTCATGTAAGACCTCCAAAATTTTTCTTTGTTCAAAGATGTTGATAATTTTAAGCCCTTTTCATTTTTAAAATGAAGAAACTGGAATTTAGAGACATTAAATATCTTCCCTAAGTTCAGAATAACAGATCCAGGAATCAAAAGCTGGTTGTTGTAGTTTGTGAGCCATTAGTAACAATCTAACAAGGTAACTAACAACTATACAAACCAATTAATTGATTATATAACTATCCACCCACTGAAGATATAAACCTAAACTCAGTTTCTTCTTTGTAACTTATTTTTGAGCCAGGAAAATATTATTCTTTTCCATAAGATTATTTTAAACATTATTTGATAAAATAATAACTTTTTATTTCTCTAATATCCTCTGTGAAAATGCTGCCTGTGTTTGAAAAAATATTATATATGGGACCTCTGTCATTGATGAGAATGTATAGAATAGCTGTGCTCTGAATATCCTATTATAGAAATAAAATTGTTAAAAAATTACCAAGAGAAACTTAATAAATTTTGTTATGATTTCTAGGAATGGTTAATAGAAGAAATATATTATAAAATTATGTTGTCACTTAATTGATTTTTCTCAATATATGTCTAAAAATTTCATTACTTCTCTGCTCTAGGAAGGACCTTAGGTAAACCTGCCCAACAATAACAAATTCTGCACTCACCCTACCAGCTATCTTACTTCTCACGCCACTGGGACACAGTTCCATGAGCAGAAGAGTAGAAGGTGAGAAGCATAAACTTCTGAACCATAAGCCTGTGGTTAATGGCAAGTTAAATATAGAAAATATACACTTCCATATTTAAAGTAATATGTGTCATACTAATAAATCTTTAAAGCAGTATTTCTAATGGAAATCTGAAGAAAAGAAAAACATGATATGCAAAAGGAAAGCACAATTTCTAAAAATTTTTGTAGCTTTTGTCCCTTAGATTAATTTCTAATGCCTTTGCCAAACTAATTTAGCTATCTTTGTAGACAATGAATAGAATTTTTTTTTTAATCTGAAGACCTAGTCAGAATTCATTTTCAGAGGTATTCTTCCCCATTGGAACAATGCAAAGTTGGAGTTGATGACCTCAAATGTCCTGTTTTCTAATATGCCATTTTGAAGACACAAAATTTGCCAAAAGTGAAGTTGTATTTACTCCAGATCTATAAAGAAATCAAACACTCACATGAGTGTTTTAATAATTTATGTATAACATTATTTGAGTCCTGGTTTTACTATATAATTATAAGTGAGCAGCATTGGCAGGGAAATTTTCCTGCAAACAATAAGATTTAATGACTTCAAGTAAACACCAGTGGCATATCAAATAAGCTTTTTAGTTTGTTTTGTATTAAGCTTTCTTCTTTCTTTTTATTTTAATTTTAGATAAATATTGGCACTTTAGAAATGTTGATGTACCTGTTATTAAATTTGGGGTAGTCTGAAGATAAGAACATTTAGGTGGTAATTAGGGTCAGTAAGCATCCTAACATGTCAAAATTCATGATTTCAAGGTAGTGATATATCCATGCTCTATGTAACTCTCAAGTACTTAAGGAAACTTCCTTCATTAGAAAAATTCCTTCTTTCATTAAAAAAATGTTTCAATTTCAGAAATTGTTTCTTAATTTGAGCACTAGTCAACCTTTTCATGGGGCAGATACACAGCAACAATGATTACAAGAAAATGTTGACCTGATCTCTATTTGACTTATATAATGGCTCTGTAGGAAAATCACATCCTCTAACAAAATTAAAACTATGATAATTATTTTGGTTTATAATATGAAAATGAACTAGATTCAAGGGTTTACTTACAACCAATATTATTTTTCTACTTGGACAGTAAAACCAAGCACAATGCTTTGTGTCTTTATCTTGCAATTCACTTTCCACTTATATACAAAGGCCAAATAAGCATTATTAAAAATGTGAGTGGAGCCAACACTGTCTTCAAATAACTTAGCTTAATTTATTTTTTTGCAAAATCCAAGAAAATTTTATATTAATACTAACAGTGAGTGCCATGAGAACTTTTGATTAAATTGATGTTAGATGATTCATTTGTTGAAGCTCTATGACTTTAAAAGTATTTGCTAAATAGATGAGAAATGCATAGTCAAGGAAAAAATATCCATATTGTACACATTTTTAGATGCTTTGCTTTTAAATGAATAATGATAACAAATGAAGAAATATATTTTTTGTTTTGTTCAAAGTCATGGGTAATTTTCTTGAAAATTAAAATACACACTTTTTACTTTAAAAAGTAAGAGCTAAATTTACAAACTCAACACCCTCATTTTAAACACACAATTTCATGAGTATTGACAAGTGTATTTACTGTGTAGCCACCACATTCAATATATAAATCATTTTCACCATCCAAATATACTATTACTACTCTTTGTGGTCAACCCCAAATTTCACCCATCTCTCAGGTAATTACAGATAAACTTTCCAGCTGAATGTATTGGATTTTTCTTTTCTGGATTCTTTATGACTTTCATTCAGCATATTGTATTTGAAATATATCCATGTTGTTGCATGTATATACCAAATTTTTAGTTTGGTTAATAATATAATTTTTTCTCAATATATGTTTTTTAGTTTCTTCAGAATACTAAGTTTAACAGAGATAGCATAATTTAATAAGACAATGAATTAAACCTCTTTATTAGGTCAGATGAAATCTAAGACATAATAAGACTATACAGTTGACCCTTGAAAAGCACAGGTTTAAACTGTGTGGGTTACACTTATACACAGATTTTTTTTTCCGTAGTAAATACTACAGTACTATATGATCTCCAGTTGGTGAATCCACAGATATGGAAGAACTGTGGATAAGGAAGGCGGACTATAAACTATACACAGATTTTTGACTGTGCAGAGGTTTGGCGTCCCCAACCCCCATGTTGTTTAAGGCTCAACTATACTATTAGGAAAGGTAGATATAATATAACACAAACCTGTACATAGAATTTTAGAATGTTAATACTAGTAGGGGGCTTCCCTGGTGGTGCAGTGGTTGAGAGTCTGCCTGCCGATGCAGGGGACACGGGTTCGAGCCCTGGTCTGGGAGGATGCCACATGCCGTGGAGCAACTGGGCCCGTGAGCCACAATTGCTGAGCCTGCGCGTCTGGAGCCTGTGCTCCGCAACAAGAGAGGCCGCGATAATGAGAGGCCCGCGCACCGCGATGAAGAGTGGCCCCCACTTGCCAAGACTAGAGAAAGCCCTCACACAGAGGCGAAGACCCAACACAGCCATAAATAAATAAATAAAATAAAATAAAATAATAATTAAAAAAAAAGGGCTTCCTTGGTGGCGCAGTGGTTGGGAGTCCGCCTGCCAATGCAGGGGACACGGGTTCGAGCCTTGGTCCGGGAAGATCCCACATGCCGCGGAGCAGCTAAGCCTGTGCGCCACAACTGCTGAGCCTGCACTCTAGAGCCCACGAGCCACAGGCACTGAAGCCCATGCGCCTAGAGCCTGAGCTGCACAACAAAGAGTAGCCCCCGCTTGACGCAACTGGAGAAAGCCGTGCAACGGAGACCCAATGCAGCCCAAAATAAATAATAGATAAATTTATTAAAAAAAAAAAATTTAGAAGAAAGTGTGTTAAAAAAAAAAAACTTTTAATAATACAGGTAGAAATTTATATATAAAAAAAAACTAGTAGGAAAAACCTTGAAATTTAAGAGTAGTGATCTTGAAATATATTAAAGAAAGAAGAGCTTTATTCAGATTATAAAAAATCTATTTAAAAATGGTCGTGAAGAACATAGGGGCAAGACGGGAATAAAGATGCAGACCTACTAGAGAATGGACCTGAGGATACGGGGAGGGGGAAGGGTAAGCTGGGACAAGGTGAGAGAGTGGCATGGACATATATACATTACCAAACGTGAAATAGATAGCTAGTGGGAAGCAGCCGCATAGCACAGGGAGATCAGCTCGGTGTTTTGTGACCACCTAGAGGGGTGGGATAGGGAGGGTGGTAGGGAGGGAGATGCAAGAAGGAAGAGATATGGGGACATATGTATATGTATAACTGATTCACTTTGTTATAAAGCAGAAACTAACACACCATTGTAAAACAATTATACTCCAATAAAGATGTTTTAAATAAAAACTATAGATCTTTCTTTAGGAAGGCAGCATTGTAGTTGGAGTTATAGTACTTAAGTTTCAATCTTAGCTCTATCCCTTGTAAGCCAAATTTATATTCACAAGTCACAAAACCACTTCAGGCCTCCAGCTTCTGCAAAATGGAAAAAAAAATACTTATTTATATTAAGCTTTCAATAAGATTAAATGAGAAAATGTATGTAAGGCACATGACATGCATACATAGTAAGCACTCAATAAGTATACAGTTTTCTCAACAATTATTTCAGTAGGGCCCATAAACTTCTCCACAGCTCTATATTATTTTGCCTCACTACAACTAAAAAATGTGTAATTCCTCACCTAGAAGTTTTATAAACTAAACTTTTGATGAATGTAAATAATTGCCTCTCTCTATAACAGATATAAGCCTATAATGTATATTCTTTTAAAACTGAATAGTACCTACAACTACTGCTCTTTGCAACTTTGCCTTCAACAGCAGTCATATTACTTAATTCATTCCTTCATCCACAGTATTTATTTAGAACATATTATGTGTGGGTGTTCATCTGAGTACTCATTTTATTCACATATCTGCTGAGTTTCATTTAATTGGATAGGCTTTGGGGGGAAACCAATCTGATATAGTACTATCTACCATCCTCTTTCCCATTTGCCTGTTTTATCTCCTTATACATGTGCACACACATACACACACACAAACACACACACACACTGTTGGGCTTCTCCTACTAAAATGTATGCTTCATAAAAATAGGGATTTTGTTTTGTTCGCCACTGTATTTTCAGTACGTGGAAAAGTTTCAGGTGCAGAGTAGAAGCTCAATGAGTGTTTACTGAACAAATCAATGGGAATACAGCTCTGACAAAAGCAAGTAACTCATCATGACTCAGTGCTCTGGGGCGACTGAACTTTCCCTTTAATCTGTGATACAGCCCACAGCAGCCTTCTCCAAGTCATTCACAAATGTGAATAACTGTTGCTGCTTTTCTTTCCTCTGCTCTCTGAAGTCCTTCAATCTAAGCTTAAGCTGCTGTTTGGTTCACTCTCCCCTTTTTCTACAGAGTAGGTCCAAAGGCTTATGTCCAGATGGACCCACTACTCATTAGGTCACTAATCATAGCCTTTGTCCATATTTTAATGCCATTGCTATTGTATGTACTTCATTCAGAAAATGTGTTATACTAGATCAAAGTTAGTCCAGGAAAGAGACCAAACTGAATTTTGACAAAATTTCCAATTTTAGATAAAAAACCTAGGAGTTGGTGAACCCGAAATAGAAGGTCTTGAACAAAAATCACTTATAATTTCTTCCTTTTCTTCAAGATACCTTTAATCCTCAAGAAATGATAATAGCTATATTTAGGGAAAATAGTCCATTTTAGATGTCAGATAAAAGTTTTTGTAATATCATATGTTTTTTAATAGAATTTCAAATAAATTTATTCTTTCAGTGCAGAAGGAAGGAGACACTAATCAATGTTAGTGTGTTTTAAAGTATCATGATCAAATATTTTTTTCTATAGACAATACTATCCATATATATATATACACATATATATGTCAAAGTTATTAGTCAATTTTTATTTGGAGTAGAGTGCGTATATGATTCCCTCAATATGAAAAAATAAATTTGAAATTATTTGGAACTGAGATTATCTCTATTAGTGTCTCAAAAATAGTCATCTATATTCTTTACCATCTTTCTCAGACCTCCTAAAATACTGAGAAAACTTACTGTCAGAATTGGATCACTTCTAATGTTCTAGGAAAGTTCTCTTGTGTGTCTGGAGTCAAGTAAGAAATTACATTCTCCTGTTCTTTTTGTTTCTTGCTAAAGGATGTGTCTTCTAAATAGGATAATGCTCAAATTTTATGACCAATGCCAGTTCTCATAAAGCTAATAACATTTTCACCATCATTTCACTAGCAAGTCTTTTATTTTAAATTTAATTTCATTAATTTCCCCAAACTGGGAAATCTGCCTCAACTGCAGAATCATAAGTAATAAACTTTACCTGTTTCTTAATGGGGGTTTGGTTTATGAAAAAAATGAAATCTGTTCTAAGAAAATGCAGAGGTTATGAAATATGCAGTTAGATATGCATAACTTTAATACTGCTATACCTTAATAAAGTGAGTAGCAGGTACACCATTCATTACTGTTATGTTTGAACTTTAAACCTTCTATCGTATACTTTTCTCTGTGGTACTGGGTCAGGAACTCAACTAACTACATTTTTCTTTGCCTACTGGTTCTTTGTTAGGTTCTGCCAATGGAGGACACTAGAAGAGATGTCAGGAGGAAGGCAAAGGACCTGCTCTTCTTTGCATTGCCTACAGCTCCTATTAATATGGCACCTGTGCTCTAATAGCAGATAGTGCTAGTGCCCATATTTTTGTTTTGTTTTTTTTGTTGTTGTTGTTGCTTTTTTGTTGTTGTTTCTTTAACACTCCTAGAAGCGACACTGTGATCTTTTCAAAGGTACCAGTAGCAGCAGAGAAATACCTTCTCTTCAGAAGTTTGAGTGTTTATTACCTCAAGCCCCTCCTCTGAATTCCTTAGGTTCTAATAGCTGCTGAGTGGCACCTCCTCTTTAGTAGTCTGGGTCCCAGGTCTAACAAACTCCTCCTGCAAAGTTCTAGGTTTTGATCATCTCAAACACTTTCTCTCATTTCTCCAGTGCTAGGACTGATAACTGTTTCATGTAATCACCATCTCTATTTACCTCACTATTCCCCTTTTCTTTACAGTTTTTCAATACCTTTTTAGTTACTTGACTATATTAAATACTCTCTGCTAAAATTACTTGTGTGGTTTCTGCTTTCCTGACTAAATCTGTTACCGAGTTCAAGCTCATACTGCTCACCACACGACAGACCGATAAGATGGTGGTTGCCAAAGAACCATCTTTCCTGGGTTTGGATGCTAGTTTCTTTTATAGAAAAAAGAGGAGGGAGGTGAGGAGGTAAAGTAAAAAGGCAATAAGTTGTTGCAAATATTTCCTGGTTCTTGGCCAGACTCTGGATAGGATGTGTTACTTTGTTCCTTCCTGCAGCCATTCATAGGTGGGCCTGGTGAGGATGTTTCCTGTGAGCTAAACAAAGGTATTTTAGCTTAATGCCCAGGCATGGGAGGCAGGAGATGTGTCATTATGTATACTTTAAACTACAGGCAACATCCCTTTAGGGATTAATTTGTAGCAAAAGCAATAGAATACAAAGGTTAAAGTAAAAGAGATCCAGTATGTAGTCAGATTTGTTCTTCCTTATTACAAATCCTAACTGATACAGTAGTTGATGTTCTCTTTATTCTAATACCTCTGTCCTGTCATAAATTTTATATCATGTGAAATCATTTCCATTTGTTAATACCATCCACTTAAACTACTGTTTCTTTCCCACATTGCTGCTTTCTACAAGTATCCTTATCATCCCAAACACAATTCAAATTCTTTGACATCTGTAATACTATTCTGCTGAGGAAAAGCATATATGTACCAATTAAAATTATTTCAGTCACTTCTGTTTTAAAGCAGTCTTGTTATGCATATATAATAAGGAAATCTAAGCCCTACCTGACTATTGGAATTCTGTTCCCTCTCCTACTTCTCAAGATGAAATCTAGTTCAAGAGATACCTTTCTGATTGATTGAGGCAGGGTTCTGAATCCTTACAGGCCTTGCAGGCAATGCCCCTTGCCTAGGTGGAGACGATCTGCATCTAAAGTAGGAGTATGTAGCTGCTGAATTCTATGACAATTTTATCCTCCTCCTTCTGACTCCTAGCTCCCATCTGGCTAGTTGCTTGGCAGCCTACTTAAGGATTCTAGAGGATCTTCAAAGTGGAGTGAGGCCTAAATAAGCATAGTAGCATTTGATCTATTACTTCTTTTCCCTTTATTACATTATATTTCTTTCTCTACTCTTGCTCCGTCTTGCTCTTGCTCCTTTTCTCCTTCATACACATCTTCTTCCTTTTCGTCTTCCCCATGGAAGTGGAATGACAATAATGACATATTTCCCTTTCCTCTCTGGCACAGATTCCTTTTGTGTCTTGCCCTCCTCTCTTCCCTAAGTTATATTTGGTTTAGTTATTCCCTCAGGCCATAATTACAGAATGGCTTCAGAGGAATATATGTTTATAAATTTATGAGGAGAAATTTAAAAAAATTATTAGTATATTATTCCAAAATATTATCCACTCTACACATGGCTCTGTGGTTCTTTGGATGTGAGAGAAAGTGCAATCTCTTTTTTAAAAGATCATGGGAAAAATAGAATCTTTAGAGAAATTGACAACAATTAAATCCAAAATACCAAAGAAACATTTAAATGCTGTAAGAGAGTATGTTTAAAATGTAGTGAAAAACTTGTTCAAAGCAAAGTGTTATGAGATAAGTTAAGAGTGGGAGAACAGAATGGGATAGCAAGTCTAAAGGAATATGGGAATAAAGGTTTTGCTTTTTGGGTGTTGTACATGCAAATATTCACTTAATCCTTATTGTTTTTAAGAAAAAAAGACCAAAATCCTTTACACAGTAAATGAGGACCTTGATCAATTGGCCCTTATCTTTCTCTATAGATCCATTTTTCTATCATTGTAAAGTATTCTAGTCATTGTTCAAGTCTCTCCTCAATCAGTTCCTCAAAGAACATTTGCTGATTACTATTATATTAAATTCTTATATATTCTCATAGAACTATGTTCTTCTTCAGAATATGCATCTGTTTGCAACTACACATTCATTAGTTTGATTATTTAATTAACATCTATCTCCTTTACAAAACAATAAGCTTTCTGAAAGAAAAATGTACATTTAACTCTGGAACAATGCAGGGTTAGGGGCAGTGACCACTGCTCAGTCTAAAATCTGTGTTTAATTTAGATTAAACACAGATTTTAATGTGGAACCCCTCCACATGCTGGGTTCCACATTCATGGATTTGACCAACCACAGATTATGTAGTACATATTTCTTGAAAAAATTCTGGTATAAACGTTCCTGCACAGTTCGAACCCATGTTATTCAAGGGTGAACTGTACATCTGGTTTTACCTACTACTATATTCTCAGCACCTAGTATGGTGCCTCTCAATTGATAAGAACTCAACAAGTACTTGTTGAATTAATGATTGAATGAATTCACAGAATTCTAAATCTTGACTAAAATTGTGGTATAACATTTTCTTATTAGTTCAGTCAGAGACTGATGGAGGGATATAATTCTCACAACTGTGATAACTACAGCTTGGTCAGCACTATATGCTTTTTTTTTCAATGTTAAAAATGTTAGTTATTTTTTGACTCTACAAAGACGAGTCCTAGGTTGACCAGTGTCTTTATTAAAGTAATTAGTATTCCCTGAGCTACTGCTGTCAACAAAGCTTACCCCCTGACCTGATCAGATATATTTAACCTCATACCAGCCAAAGACTGCCACTTGAATTCCTGAAAAATAGGTAGTGTAATACAATTCTTGAACACATTTGATATTAATAAACAATAATTAAAATGCCAAAATACATTCGACTACTATATTAACAATTTTAGTGTTACTGTCTCTGTATTTTCTTTTCTAATCCATTGTAACACAATAGAAAGAGTTATCTATCTAAAATATAAGTTGATTTATATAATTTTTCCAATTAAAAATATATGAATATTCACCATTTTATACAAAATAAACTATAAATTAATTATTGTGGTATGATGGTTTATTTTATATGTCACCTTGACTGGACATGGATATGCAGATATTTGTTCAAACAGTATTCTGGGTATGTCTGTGAGAGTGTTTCTGGATGGAATTATTGATAAAATGTGAATTGGTACAGTGGCTACAAGAGATTGTCCTCCCAAATGTGAATGGGCCTCATCCAATCACTTAAAGGCCTGAATAGAACAAAAGTCTAGATAAGAGGGAACCCCTCCTTCTTGGCTGCCTTCAAGCTGGGACATACTTTTTTATCCTTATCTTTGGGCTAAACTGGAAACTTCAGCTCTCCCAAGGTATCATGCCTGTCAGCTTTTGAATTAGAACTAGAACATCAGCTCTCCTGGGTCTGCAACTTACCAACTGCAGATCTAGCCTCCATAATTGCTTGAACCAATTCCTTATATACATATACTGTATATTATGTGATCATAAATTAAACAAGGATATCCACTTTCACTGCTCCTATTTAACATAGTACTGGAATTCCTAGCCAGTGTAATAAGACAAGAAAAAGAAATAAAGGCATACATATTGGAAAGGAAGAAGTAAAATTGTCTCTGTTTTCAGATGACATGATCTTATATATAAAATATACTAAAGACTCCACCAAGAAACTGTTACAACTAATAAATTTACTAAAGTTACAGGATACAAACTCAACATACAAAAATCAGTTGCGGGGCTTCCCTGGTGGCGCAGTGGTTGAGAGTCCACCTGCCAATGCAGGGGACACGGGTTCGTGTCCTGGTCTGGGAAGATCCCACATGCCGCGGAGCAGCTACGCCCGTGAGCCACAATTACTGAGCCTGAGCGTCTGGAGCCTGTGCTCCGCAACAAGAGAGGCCACGATAATGAGAGGCCCGCGCACCATGATGAAGAGTGGCCCCCACTTGCCACAACTAGAGAAAGCCCTCGCACAGAAACGAAGACCCAACACAGCCATGAATAAATGGATAAATAAATAAATAAATAAAAATTAAAAAAAAAAAAAGAGTCCAGCCTGGTGGAAATTGTACAGGACAAACAACCCGATTGCTTTAACATATAAAGAGCAAGAGGGGGGGAAAAAATCAGTTGCATTTCTATACACTAACAATGAATTATCTTACAAAGAAATAAGGAAAGCAATCCCATTCACAATGGCATCAAAAACAATAAAACACTTAGGAATGTCTTAACCAAGGAGGTGAAATATCTGTACACTGAAAACTTATTATAAGACATTGATGAAAGAAATTGAACAAGACACAAGCAAATGGAAAGATATTTTGTGTTCATGAATTGAAAGAATTAATATTGTTCAAATGTCCATATTCCCCCAAAATTATCTGTAGATTCAATGTAATTCCTTTCAAAAATACAATGGCGTTTTTTAGAAGAAAACAATCTTAAAGTTCATATAGAATCACAAAAGACCCCAAATATCCAAAGCAATCCTGAGAAAGAAAAACAAAGCTCAAGGCATCACACTTTCTGATTATGAACTATACTACAAAGCTACAGTAATCAGCACAGTATGGTATTGGCATAAAAACAGACAAATAGGCCAGTGGAATAGAATTGAGAGCCCAGAAATAAATCTATGCATATATGGTCAATGAATATTTGGTAAGGGAGCCAAGAATATCCAATGGGGAAAAGAGAGTCGCTTCAATAAAAACTGTTGGAAACACTGGCTTGCCACATGTAAAATAATGGAACTGGATTCCTATCTTACACCACCCACAAAAACTAACTCAAAATGGATTAAAGACTTACTTGTAAGACCTGAGACTCTAAAACTCCTAGAAGAAAATCTAGGGGAAAAGCTCCTTGGCTTTGGTCTTGGCAATAATTTTATGGTTATAACACCAAAGGCACAAGCAAAAAAAGCAAAAATAAACAAGTGTGATTATATCAAACAAAAAATCTTCTGTACAGCGAAAGAAATAATTAGCAAAATAAAAAGGCAACATACGGAATGGAAGAAAAAATTTGCAAACCATGTATTTGATATGAATAGCAAAAAACAAATAACCCAACTGAAAAATCAGAAAGAACTTAAACAGACATTTTCCCAAAGAAAATATGTTCCACTTTATGAGTTGTCTGTTCACTTTCTTGATATTGTCTTTTGATGCACAAAACTTTTTCATTTTGATGAAATCCAATTGTTTTCTTTGTTGTGTTTTAATGACATATCGAAGAAATTGTTGCCTAATTCTAGGTCATAAAGATTATACTTGTGTTTTCTTTTAACAATTGTATTACTTTATCTCTTACATTTATATCTTTCATAAATTTGACTTGATTTTTGTATATACTGTGAAGTTATACTTCATTCTTTGCATGTGGTACCCAGTTGTCCCAACACCATTTTTTAAAAGACTGTTTTCCTCATTGAATTGTTTTGGCATCCTTGTAGAAAATCAACTGATCATAAATGGAAGGGGTAATTTCTGGACTCTCAATTCTATGCCATTAATTTATATCTGTCTTTATCATATTAACACACTGTTTTAATTATTATAGCATTGTAATAAGTTTTTTTTGTTTTTTTGTTTTTTAAACATATTTATTGGAGTATAATTGCTTTACAATGGTGTGTTAATTTCTGCTTTATAACAAGGTGAATCAGTTACACATATACGTATGTTCCCATATCTCTTCTCTCTTGCATCTCCCTCACTCCCACCCTCCCTATCCCCTCCCTCGAGGTATTCACAAAGCACCGAGCTGATCTCCCAGTGCTATGTGGCTGCTTCCCACTAGCTATCTATTTTACATTTGGTAGTGCATATATGTACATGCCACTCTCTCACCCTGTCACATCTTACCCCTCCCCCTCCCCATATCCTCAAATCCATTCTCTAGTAGGTCTGTGTCTTTATTCCAGGCTTGCCACTAGGCTCTTCATGACCTTTTTTTTTTTCCCTTAGATTCCATATATATGTGTTAGCATACTGTATTTGTTTTTCTCTTTCTGACTTACTTCACTCTGTATGACAGACTCTAACTCCATCCACCTCACTACAAATACCTCCATTTCATTTCTTTTTATGGCTGAGTAATATTCCATTGTATATATGTGCCACATCTTCTTTATCCATTCATCCGATAGTGGACACTTAGGTTGCTTCCATGTCCTGGCTATTGTAAATAGAGCTGCAATGAACATTTCGTTACATGACTCTTTTTGAATTATGGTTTTCTCAGGGTATATGCCCAGTAGTGGGATTGCTGGGTCGTATGGTAGTTCTATTTTTAGTATTTGAAGTAACCTCCATATTGTTCTCCATAGTGGTTGTATCAATTTACATTCCCAACAACAGTGCAAGAGTGTGCCCTTTTCTCCACACCCTCTCCAGCATTTATTGTTTCTAGATTTTTTGATGATGGCCATTCTGACTGGTGTGAGATGATATCTCATTGTGGTTTTGATTTGCATTTCTCTAATGATTAATGATGTTGAGCATTCTTTCATGTGTCTGTTGGCAATCTGTATATCTTCTTTGGAGAAATGTCTATTTAGGTCTTCTGCCCATTTTTGGATTGGGTTGTTTGTTTCTTTGTTATTGAGCTGCATGAGCTGCTTGTAAATCTTGGAGATTAATCCTTTGTCAGTTGCTTCATTTGCAAATATTTTCTCCCATTCTGAGGGTTGTCTTTTGGTCTTGTTTATGGTTTCCATTGCTATGCAAAAGCTTTTAAGATTCATTAGGTCCGATTTGTTTATTTGTGTTTTTATTTCCATTTCTCTAGGAGCTGGGTCAAAAATGATCTTGCTGTGATCTATGTCATAGAGTGCTCTACCTATGTTTTCCTCTAAGAGTTTGATAGTGTCTGGCCTTACACTTAGGTCTTTAATCCATTTTGAGTTTATTTTTGTGTATGGTGTCAGGGAGTGTTCTAATTTCATATTTTTACATGTACCTGTCCAGTTTTCCCAGCACCACTTATTGAAGAGGCTGTCTTTTCTCCACTGTATGTGCTTGCCTCCTTATCAAAGATAAGGTGACCATATGTGCGTGGGTTTATCTCTGGGCTTTCTATCCTGTTCCATTGATCTATATTTCTGTTTCTGTGCCAGTACCAAAATGTCTTGATTACTGTAGCTTTGTAATGTAGTCTGAAGTCAGGGAGCCTGATTCCTCCAGCTCCATTATTCGTTCTCAAGATTGCTTTGGTTATTCGGGGTCTTTTGTGTTTCCATACAAATTGTGAAATTTTTTGTTCTAGTTATGTGAAAAATGCCATTGGTAGTTTGATAGGGATTGCATTGAATCTGTAGATTGCTTTGGTTAGTACAGTCATTTTCACAATGTTGATTCTTCCAATCCAAGAACATGGTATATCTCTCCATCTATTGGTATCATCTTTCATTTCTTTCATCAGTGTCTTATAATTTTCTGCATACTGGTCTTTTGTCTCCTTAGGTAGGTTTATTCCTAGATATTTTATTCTTTTTGTTGCAATGGTAAATGGGAGAGTTTTCTTAATTTCAATTTCATATTTTTCATCATTAGTGTATAGGAATGCAAGAGATTTCTGTGCATTAATTTTGTATCCTGCTACTTTACCAAATTCATTGATTAGCTCTAGTAGATTTCTGGAAGCATCTTTAGGATTCTCTATGTATAGTATCATGTCATCTGCAAACAGTGACAGCTTTACTTCTTCACTTCCAATTTGGATTCCTTTTATTTCTTTTTCTTCTCTGATTGCTGTGGCTAAAACTTCCAAAACTATGTTGAATAATAGTGGTGAGAGTGGGCAACCTTGTCTTGTTCCTGATCTTAGTGGAAATGGTTTCAGTTTCTCACCTTTGAGGACAATGTTGGCTGTGGGTTTGTCATATATGGCCTTTATTATGTTGAGGAAAGTTCCCTCTATGCCTACTTTCTGCAGGGCTTTTATCATAAATCGGTGTTGAATTTTGTCGAAAGCTTTCTCTGCATCTATTGAGATGATCATATGGTTTTTCTCCTTCAAGTTGTTAATATGATGTATCAGGTTGATTGATTTGCATATATTGAAGAATCCTTGCATTCCTGGAATAAACCCCACTTGATAATGGTGTATGATCCTTTTAATGTGCTGTTGGATTCTCTTTGCTAGTATTTTGTTGAGGATTTTTGCATCTATGTTCATCAGTGATATTGGCCTGTAGTTTTCTTTCTTTGTGACATCTTTGTCTGGTTTTGGTATCAGGGTGATGGTGGCCTCGTAGAATGAGTTGGGGAGTGTTCCTCCCTCTGCAATATTTTGGAAGAGTTTGAGAAGGATAGGTGTTAGCTCTTCTCTAAATGTTTGATAGAATTCGCCTGTAAAGCCATCTGGTCCTGGGCTTTTGTTTGTTGGCAGATTTTTAATCACAGTTTCAATTTCAGTGCTTGTGATTGGTCTGTTCATATATTCTATTTCTTCCTGGTTCAGTCTCAGCTGGTTGTGCGTTTCTAAGAATCTGTCCATTTCTTCCAGGTTATCCATTTTATTGGCATAGAGTTGCTTGTAGTAATCTCTCATGATCGTTTGTATTTCTGCAGTGTCAGTGGTTACTTCTCCTTTTTCATTTCTAATTCTATTGATTTGAGTTTTCTCCCTTTTTCTCTTGATGAGTCTGGCTAATGGTTTATCAATTTTGTTTATCTTCTCAAAGAACCAGCTTTTAGTTTAATTGATTTTTGCTATTGTTTCCTTCATTTCTTTTTCATTTATTTCTGATCTGATCTTTATGATTTCTTTCCTTCTGCTAGCTTTGGGGATTTTTTGTTCTTCTTTCTCTAATTGCTTTAGGGGCAAGGTTAGGTTATTTATTCGAGATGTTTCCTGTTTCTTGATGTAAGCTTGTCTTGCTATAAACTTCCCGCTTAGCACTGCTTTTGCTGCATACCATAGGTTTTGGGTTATCGTGTCTCCATTGTCATTTGTTTCTAGGTATTTTTTGATTTCCCCTTTGATTTCTTCAGTGATCACTTCATTATTAAGTAGTGTATTGTGTAGCCTCCATGTGTTTGTATTTTTTACAGACCTTTTCCTGTAATTGATATCTAGTCTCATAGCGTTGTGGTCGGAAAAGATACTTGATATGATTTCAATTCTCTTAAATTTACCAAGGCTTGATTTGTGACCCAAGATATGATCTATCCTGGAGAACGTTCCATGAGCACTTGAGAAAAATGTGTATTCTGTTGTTTTTGGGTGGAACGTCCTATAAATATCAATTAAGTCCATCTTGTTGAATGTATCATTTAAAGCTTGTGTTTCCTTATTTATTTTCATTTTGGATGATCTGTCCATTGGTGAAAGTGGGGTGTTAAAGTCCCCTACTATGATTGTGTTACTGTCGATTTCCCCTTTTATGGCTGTTAGTATTTGCCTTATGTATTGAGGTGCTCCTATGTTGGGTGCATAAATATTTACAATGGTTATACCTTCCTCTTGGATCGATCCCTTGATCATTATATAGTGTCCTTCTTTGTCTCTTGTAATAGTCTTTATTTTAAAGTCTATTTTGTCTGATATGAGAATTGCTACTCCAGCTTTCTTTTGATTTCCATTGGCATGGAATATCTTTTTCCATCCCCTCACTTTCAGTCTGTATGTGTCTCTAGGTGTGAAGTGGGTCTCTTGTAGACAGCATATATATGGGTCTTGTTTTTGTATCCATTCAGCCAGTCTGTGTCTTTTGGTGGGAGCATTTAATCCATTTACATTTAAGGTAATTATCGATATGTATGTTCCTATTCCCATTTTCTTAAATGTTTTGGGTTTGTTTATTGTAGGTGTTTTCCTTCTCTTGTGTTTCTTGCCTATAGAAGTTCCTTTAGCATTTGTTGTAAAGCTGGTTTGGTGGTGCTGAGAGAGTAAAGAGAGTAAAATCAAAATCACATATTGATTAATATGTGTCTTGGCGTGTTTCTCCTTGGATTTATCCTATATGGGACTCTCTGTGATTCCAGGAGTTGATTAACTATTTCCTTTCCCATATTAGGGAAGTTTTCAACTATAATCTCTTAAAATATTTTCTCAGTCCCTTTCTTTTTCTCTTCTTCTTCTGGGACCCCTATAATTCGAATGTTGGTGCAGTTAATGTTGTCCAAGAGGTCTTTGAGACTGTCCTCAGTTCTTTTCATTCTTTTTTCTTTATTCTGCTCTGCAGTAGTTATTTCCATTATTTTATCTTCCAGGTCACTTATCCGTTCTTATGCCTCAGTTATTCTGCTATTGATCCCATCTAGAGTATTTTTAATTTCATTTCTTGAGTTTTTCATCATTGCTTGGTTCCTCTTTAGTTCTTCTATATCCTTGTTAAATGTTTCTTGCATTTTGTCTATTCTATTTCCAAGATTTTGGATCATCTTTACTATCATTATTCTGAATTCTTTTTCAGGTAGACTGCCTATTTCCTCTTCATTTGTTAGGTCTGGTGTGTTTTGACCCTGTTCCTTCATCTGCTATGTGTTTTCTGTTTTCTCATTTTGCTTATCTTACTGTGTTTGGGGTCTCCTTTTCACAGGCTGCGGGTTCGTAGTTCCCGTTGTTTTTGGTATCTGTCCCCAGTGGCTAAGGTTGGTTCAATGGGTTGTGTAGGCTTCCTGGTGGAGGGGACTAGTGCCCGTGTTCTGGTGGATGAGGCTGTATCTTGTCTTTCTGGTGGGCACGTCCACGTCTGGTTGTGTGTTGGGGTGTTTATGGCCTTATTATGATTTTAGGCAGCCTCTCTGCTAATGGATGGGGCTGTGTTCCTGTCTTGCTAGTTGTTTGGCATAGGGTGTCCAGCACTGTAGTTTGCTGGTCGTTGTGTGAAGCTGGGTCTTGGTGTTGAGATGGAGATCTCTGGGAGATTTTCACCATTTGGTATTACGTGGAGCTGGGAGGTCTCTTGTGGACCAGTGTCCTGAAGTTGGCTCTCCCACCTCAGAGGCACAGCCCTGATGTCTGGCTGGAGAACCAAGAGCCTTTCATCCATACGGCTCAGAATAAAAGGGAGAAAAAAATAGAAAGAAAGAAAGAAAGAGGATAAAATAAAATAAATAAATAAAATAAAGCCATAGTAATAAAAAATAAGAAAAAAATTATTAAGAAAATATTTATTAAGAAAAAATTTTTTTAAAATAAATTTATTAATTTTTTATAGTAAAAATTAAGAAAAAATTATTAAGAAAAAAATTAATTGTGAAAAATTTTTTTAATTTTTTAAAATAAAAAATGTGAAAAAATTATTAACAAAAATTTATTTTTAATTTTTAAAAATAGAAAATAAGGAAAAAATTATTAAGAAATCATTTTTTTTTTAAATTTTTTTTTAAGTTAAAAACACAAAAACCAAAACAAAACAAACGCACAGACCGAACTCTAGGACAAATGGTGAAAGTAAAGCTATACACGCAAAATCTCACCCAGAAGCATACACATATGCACTCACAAAAAAAGAAAAAGAGGAAAAATTAATATATCCTGCTCCCGAAGTCCACCTCCTCAATTTGGGATGATTCGTTGTCTATTCAGTTATTCAACAGATGCAGGTACATCAAGGTGTTTGTGGAACTTTAATCCACTGCTTCTGAGGCTGCTGGGAGAGATTTCCCTTTCTCTTCTTTGTTCGCACAGCTCCCGGGGTTCAGCTTTGGATTTGGACCCGCCTCTGCGTGTAGGTCGCCTGAGGACGTCTGTTCCCCGCCCAGAAAGAAAGGGGTTAAAGGAGCAGCTGCTTCGGGGGCTCTGGCTCACTCAGGCTGTGGGGGAAGGAAGGGTACAGATGTGGGGCGAGCCTGCGGTGGCAGAGGCTGGCGTGACGTTGCAGCAGCCCGAGGCGCACCGTGTGTTCTCCCGGGGAAGTTGTCCCCGGATCACCGGAGCCTGGCCATGGCGGGCTGCACTGGCTCCTGGGAGGGGCGGTGTGGGGAGTGACCTGTGCTCGCACACAGGCTTCTTGGTGGTGGCAGCAGCAGCCTTAGCGTCTCATGCCCGTCTCTGGGGTCCACGCTGATAGCCGCAGCTCGTGCCCATCTCTGGAGTTCGTTTAGGTGGCGCTCTGAATCCCCTCTCCTTGCGCACCATGAAACAAAGAGGCAAGAAAAAGTCTCTTGCCACTTTGGCCGCCGCAGACTTTTTCCCAGACTCCATCCCGGCTAGCTGTGGTGCGCTAACCCCTTCAGGCTGTGTTCACACCACCAACCACAGTCCTCTCCCTGGGATCTGACCAAAGCCCGAGGCTCAGCTTCCAGCCCCAGCCCGCCCTGGTGGGTGAGCAGACAAGCCTCTCGGGCTGGTGAGTGCTGCTTGGCACCGATCCTCCGTGCGGGAATCTCTCCGCTTTGCCCTCCGCACCCCCGTGGCTGCGCTCTCCTCCATGGCTCCAAAGCTTCCCCCCTCTGCCACCTGCAGCCTCCGCCCGCGAAGGGGCTTCCTAGTGTGTGGAAACCTTTCCTCCTTCACAGCTCCCTCCCACTGGTGCAGGTCCCATCCCTATTCTTTTGTCTCTGTTATTTCTTTTTTCTTTTGCCCTACCGAAGTACGTGGGAAGTTTCTTGCCTTTTGGGAGGTCTGACGTTTTCTGCCAGCATTCAGTGGGTGTTCTGTACGAGCAGTTCCATGTGTAGATGTATTTCTTTTTTTTTTTTTTTTTTTTTCACACACACTGTATTTTATTTTTACAAGAGATATATAGACTGCCACCAAGCATTGTACACGGATGACCACAAGAAAAGCAACAATGATTGCAATTACCAAACATGAAACACACTCATACTATGTCATAATATTGACATTCAGTCCAGTAATCCTCCACTGCAACAGCTCCTTTACTTTGCAGTGAAAATTGATTTGTATATTCTTTGCTTCTGAGTTCTTGTGGGATTTTTTCTTTTTTTAAATTCAACCAGAAAGTCACAAAAAATTTACTCATCCTCATCAGTTCACTCAGTCCCATGTAATTAATTTTTTTTTTCATCTTGATCTTTTGTTAGCACTTTTATGAGCTCATCAGTTTTTCATTAGAGTTCTGAAAATGCTTATTCATTCAGTTCAGCAGTACAGTCAGGTACCAGAAACCTGTACTTGTCAGAGTCTTTTCCATGAATTTCCTGAAGATGAAACCCTTTTATAGGAACATATTTACAAAAGCATCAGAGTACACCCAGAACTGTCTGTAAATGACAAAAGACTTAAAAATGACCACGGTTAAAGATTTGATGAAAGTTCATAATAATGCAGTTGACAAGAAAATTAGTTATTTCTGAGATATACATTTTAAAGTAATAACTAGGATTATGACTTATAACATTATACCAGAACATATAAGATTTTTAGAAATTTCATGTAATGTCTGAAACATTTATATTAACATATTTCCATACAAATAACCCAATGAAAGTTTAGTATTAGTTGTTTTGTTTGTTTGTTTATACTGCAGGTTCTTATTAGTCATCAATTTTATACACGTCAGTGTATACATGTCAATCACAATTGCCCAATTCAGCACACCACTATCCCCACCCCACCGCAGTTTTCCCCCCTTGGTGTCCATATGTCTGTTCTCTACATCTGTGTCTCAACTTCTGCCCTGCAAACCGGCTCATCTGTACCATTTTTCTAGGTTCCACATACATGCGTTAATATACAATATTTGTTTTTCTCTTTCTGACATACTTCACTCTGTATGACAGTCTCTAGATTCATCCACGTCTCAACAAATGACTCAATTTCGTTCCTTTTTATGGCTGAGTAATATTCCATTGTATATATGTACCACATCTTTATCCATTCGTCTGTTGATGGGCATTTAGGTTGCTTCCATGACCTGGCTATTGTAAATAGTGCTGCAATGAACATTCGGGTGCATGTGTCTTTTTGAATTACGGTTTTCTCTGGGTATATGCCCAGTAGTGGGATTGCTGGGTCATATGGTAATTCTATTTTTAGTTTTTTAAGGAACCTCCATACTGTTCTCCATAGTGGCTGTATCAATTTACATTCCCACCAACAGTGCAAGAGGGTTCCCTTTTCTCCACACCCTCTCCAGCATTTGTTGTTTGTAGATTTTCTGATGATGCCCATTCTAATTGGTGTGAGGTGATACCTCATTGTAGTTTTGATTTGCATTTCTCTAATAATTAGTGATGTTGAGCATCTTTTCATGTGCTTCTTGGCCGTCTGTATGTCTTCTTTGGAGAAATGTCTATTTAGGTCTTCTGCCCATTTTTGGATTTGGGTGTTTGTTTCTTTAATATTGAGCTGAATGAGCTGTTTATATATTTTGGAGATTAATCCTTTGTCCGTTGATTCGTTTGCAAATATTTTCTCCCATTCTGAGGGTTGTCTTTTCGTCTTGTTTATGGTTTCCTTTGCTGTGCAAAAGCTTTGAAGTTTCATTAGGTCCCATTTGTTTATTTTTGTTTTTATTTCCATTACTCTAGGAGGTGGATCAAAAAAGATCTTGCTGTGATTTATGTCAAAGAGTGTTCTTCCTATGTTTTCCTCTAAGAGTTTTATAGTGTCCTGTCTTACATTTAGGTCTGTAATCCATTTTGAGTTTATTTTTGTGTATGGTGTTAGGGAGTATTCTAATTTCATTCTTTTACATGTAGCTGTCCAGTTTTCCCAGCACCACTTATTGAAGAGACTGTCTTTTCTCCATCGTATATCTTTGCCTCCTTTGTCATAGATTAGTTGACCATAGGTGCGTGGGTTTATCTCTGGGCTTTCTATCTTGTTCCATTGATCTATGTTTCTGTTTTTGTGCCAGTACCATATTGTCTTGATTACTGTAGCTTTGTAGTATAGTCTGAAGTCAGGGAGTCTGATTCCTCCAGTTCCGTTTTTTTCCCTCAAGACTGCTTTGGCTATTCGGGGTCTTTTGTGTCTCCATACAAATTTTAAGATGATTTTTTCTAGCTCCGTAAAAAATGCCATTGGTAATTTCATAGGGATTGCATTGAATCTGTAGATTGCTTTGGGTAGTATAGTCATTTTCACAATGTTGATTCTTCCAATCCAAGAACATGGTATATCTCTCCATCTGTTGGTATCATCTTTAATTTCTTTCATCAGTGTCTTATAGTTTTCTGCATACAGGTCTTTTGTCTCCCTAGGTAGGTTTATTCCTAGGTATTTTATTCTTTTTGTTGCAATGGTACATGGGAGTGTTTCCATAATTTCTCTTTCAGATTTTTCATCATTAGTGTATAGGAATGCAAGAGATTTCTGTGCATTAATTTTGTATCCTGCAACTTTACCATATTCATTGATTAGCTCTAGCCGTTTTCTGGTGGCAGTTTTAGGATTCTCTATGTATAGTATCATGTCATCTGCAAACAGTGACAGTTTTCCTTCTTCTTTTCCAATTTGTATTCCTTTTATTTCTTTTTCTTCTCTGATTGCCGTGGCTAGGACTTCCAGAACTATGTTGAATAATAGTGGTGAGAGTGGACATCCTTGTCTCGTTCCTGACCTTAGAGGAAATGCTTTCAGTTTTTCACCATTGAGAATGATGTTTTCTGTGAGTTTGTCGTCTATGGCCTTTATTATGTTGAGGTAGGTTCCCTCTATGCCCACTTTCTGGAGAGATTTTATCATAAATGGGTGTTGAATTTTGTCAAAACCTTTTTCTGCAACTATTGAGATGATCATATGGTTTTTATTCTTCAATTTGTTAATATGGTGTATCACATTGATTGATTTACGTATATTGAAGAATTCTTGCAGCCCTGGGAAAAATCCCACTTGATTGTGGTGTATGATCCTTTTAATGTGTTGTAGGATTCTGTTTGCTAGTATTTTGTTGAGGATTTTTGCATCTATATTCATCAGTGATATTGGTCTGTAATTTTCTTTTTTTGTAGTGTCTTTGTCTGGTTTTGGTATCAGGGTGAGGGTGGCCTCATAGAATGAGTTTGGGAGTGTTCCTTCCTCTGCAATTTTTTGGAAGAGTTTGAGAAGGATAGGTGTTAGCTCTTCTCTAAATGTTTGATAGAATTCACCTGTGAAGCCATCTGGTCCTGGACTTTTGTTTGTTGGAAGATTTTTAATCACAGTTTCAATTTCATTACTTGTGATTGGTCTGTTCATATTTTCTGCTTCTTCCTGGTTCAGTCTTGGAAGGTTATACCTTTCTAAGAATTTGTCCATTTCTTCCAGGTTGTCCATTTTATTGGCATAAAGTTGCTTGTAGTAGTCTCTTAGGATGCTTTGTATTTCTGCGGTGTCTGTTGTAACTTCTCCTTTTTCATTTCTGATTTTATTGATTTGAGTCCTCTCCCTCTTTTTCTTGATGAGTCTGGCTAATGGCTTATCAATTTTGTTTATCTTCTCAAAGAACCAGCTTTTAGTTTTATTGATCTTTGCTATTGTTTTCTTTGTTTCTATTTCATTTATTTCTGCTCTGATCTTTATGATTTCTTTCCGTCTGCTAACTTTGGGTTTTGTTTGTTCTTCTTTCTCTAGTTTCTTTAGGTGTAAGGTTAGATTGTTTACTTGAGATTTTTCTTGTTTCTTTAGGTAGGCTTGTATAGCTATAAACTTCCCTCTTAGAACTGCTTTTGCAGCATCCCATAGGTTTTGGGTTGTCGTGTTTTCATTGTCATTTGTCTCTAGGTATTTTTTGATTTCCTCTTTGATTTCTTCAGTGATCTCTTGGTTATTTAGTAACGTATTGCTTAGCCTCCATGTGTTTGTGTATTTTATGCTTTTTCCCCTGTAATTCATTTCTAATCTCATAGCGTTGTGGTCAGAAAAGATGCTTGATATGATTTCAATTTTCTTAAATTTACTGAGGCTTGATTTGTGACCCAAGATGTGATCTATCCTGGAGAATGTTCCGTGCGCACTTGAGAAGAACGTGTAATCTGCTGTTTTTGGATGGAATGTCCTATAAATATCAATTAAATCTATCTGGTCTATTGTGTCATTTAAAGCTTCTGTTTCCTCATTTATTTTCATTTTGGATGATCTGTCCATTGGTGTAAGTGAGGTGTTAAAGTCCCCCACTATTAGTGGTTACTATCAATTTCCTCTTTTATAGCTGTTAGCAATTGCCTTATGTAATGAGGTGCTCCTATGTTGGGTGCATATATATTTATTATTGTTATATCTTCTTCTTGGATTGATCCCTTGATCATTATGTAGTGTCCTTCCTTGTCTCTTGTAATATTCTTTATTTTAAAGTCTATTTTATCTGATATGGGTATAGCTACTCCAGCTTTCTTTTGATTTCCATTTGCATGGAATATCTTTTTCCATCCCCTCACTTTCAGTCTGTATGTGTCCCTAGGTCTAAAGTGGGTCTCTTGTAGACAGCATATATATGGGTCTTGTTTTTGTATCCATTCAGCAAGCCTGTGTCTTTTGGCTGGAGCATTTAATCCATTCACGTTTAAGGTAATTATCGATATGTATGTTCCTATGACCATTTTCTTAATTGGTTTGGGTTTGTTCTAAGGTTCTGGATCATCTTCACTATCATTATTCTGAATTCTTTTTCTGGAAGGTTGCCTATCTCCACTTCATTTAGTTGTTTTTCTGGGGTTTTTTCTTGTTCCTTCATCTGGTATATAGCCCTCTGCCTTTTCATCTTGTCTATCTTTCTGTAAATGTGGTTTCTGTTCCACAGGCTGCAGGAGTGTAGTTTTTCTTGCTTCTGCTGTCTGCCCTCTGGTGGTTGAGGCTATCTAAGAGGCTTGATGGGAGGCTCTGGAGGTGGGTAGAGCTGACTGTTGCTGTGGCGGTCAGAGCTCTGTAAAACGTCTCACTGTGGCTTCTCCTCTGTCCTTGGACGTGGGGTATCCTCCTTGGTGAAGTCCACTGTCTTCCTGTCGATGATTGTTCAGAAGCCAGTTGTGATTCTGGTGCTCTCGCAAGAGGGAGTGAGAGCACGTCCTTCTACTCCGCCATCTTGGTTAATCCCTAGATGTATTTCTAATGTATCTGTGGGAAGGAAGATGATCTCAGTGTCTTACTCTTCCGCCATCTTGCCCAGACTCCCCTGTAATAAGTTTTGAAATCAGGACGTGTGAGCCTTTCTACTTTGTTCTTCTTTTTTGAAGATTAATTTGATTCCAGATTCCTTAAATTTCTACATGAATTTGAGGATCAACTTATCAAATTCTGAAAATAAAATACATCAGGGATTTTTGTAGGGATTGTGCTGAATTTGTAGATCAACCTGATCTACAAAGTATTAGAGCCTCAATATTAAGTCTTTCACTATATGAATGCAGGTTTCTTTCCATTTGTTTGGATATTCTACTTTAATCTTTTAACAATGTGTCGTAGTCTTCATTGCATGTCTTATATCTTACTGTTAAATATATTCCTGAGTTTTATTCTTTTTGATTCTAAGTTGAATTTTTTTCTTTATATCATTTTCTGATTGTTCAACTTAAGTGTATAGAAATACAATTAATTTTTGTATATCAATCTTGTACCTGCATAGTTGCTGAGCTAATTTATTAGTTCTAGTAATTTTTTAGGGAATTCTTAGGGATTTTTTTATATACAAGGTAACATCAACTGTAAATAGAAGTAGTTTTTACTTTTTTATTTCCTATGGGTGCACCTTTAATTAATTAGTTAATTTTTGCCTAATTACTTTGGCTAGAGCCTCTAGTACAATAAGCATAGAAATGTCAAGAGTGGATATCCTTGTCTTGTTCCTGAGGAGAGCATTCACTCTTTCACCATTAACTATGATATTAGCTGTGTATTTTTCATGATGCCTTTACTAGGTTGATGTTTATTTCTATTTCTAGTTTGTTGAATGTTTTTGTCACAAAAGGGTGCTGGCTTTTTTCACATGCTTTTCTTCTGTGCCTGTTGAGATTATCATGTGGTTTTTATCTTTTATTCCATAAATATAGTGTTCTATATTGAATGATTTTTCAGTTTTGAATCAACCTTGCATATCTGTGCTAAACCCCACTTGGTCATGATGTATAATCTTTTTTATATGCTGCTGAATCAAATTTGCTAGTATTTTGCTGAGTACTTTTGCATCTGTATTTGTAAGGCATATTGGTCTGTAGTTTAGTTTTCTTTTCTTGTGATTTGTGATGCCTTAGTCTAGCTTTCACATCAGGGTAACATTATCTCATAAAGTAAGTCAAGAAGTCTCCCCTCTTTTTAGAAGAGTTTTGTGAAGCATTATTAATTCTTCTTTAAATGTTTGCTCAAATTACCAGTGAGACCAACTTGACTTGAGCTTTTATTTGTGGGAATTTTCTACTACAATTTAATCTGTTCAGTTGTTACAGTTCTTTCTGACTTTCTATTTACTCTTGAATCTCTTTCAGTAGTTCCTATCTTTCCAATTTAGGTAAAATTTCTTAATTTTACCTAAGTTATTTAAAATGTTGGTATAAAATTTCTCACTGTATTCCCATTTTTAGTCAGCTGAGGTAAAGTTTTGACAATTTTATTGATCTTTGCATAGAATAAGTTTTTGGCTTCACTGATTTCCTCTATTGCCTTTCTATTGTCTATTTCATTAATTCCAGCTCTAATCTTGAACATTTGGTAGTGTTACCATTAATTTATTTTGGTGCATATTTTCTCTGCCATTCAAGCTGACACAACCTCACAGACCCATACTTCTTGATATGAAAAAATAAATGTATCCACTATCCTGGCTACCCTTAGTTATCAACTGCCCAGATATAAGAGTAATGTATCTCTGACATCTATCTTCCATTTATCAGAGTTTCATTTCATTATAGTAAGTACATAGACAGTATATTATTTTCCTAAATTTTCTATGTTTATTCCCTCCTCAAAGGACACATTTATGAAAAATATTACTTTCCCAGATGAAGGAGAATTAATCTTTAGTAAATGCAACAAATTACCTACTTCCAACTCTAACCTGACTAGAAAATTCTTTTCTTTTGTCCACTATGATGTAGGGAAATGTGCATTATCAAATGTGCAGAATCAGATATAACTGCTTACTATTCCATCTATTAGCTTTTCCACTTATTAAATGTGAAATTGTTGAATATATATGTGAATTACTAAATGGATTATTAAAAGAGTGAATGGTTCTATAAACATATTTAGTAAAGAATTATAATTTCTTAAGACTTTAACATGAACTGTCTCACTTATATATCATTTGTGTGTAGCACATTGTGTGATATTATGAGTAAGATAAACTGAGACATGCTGTGCTTTTAAACAAGAGAGGGCTTTCAAATACATTATCTCATGTACCTTGTGTAATATACTGTAAGGTCATTATTATTATTATAACCTATTTAGAGAAGGCTCTGGTGATATTAACTTACAAATCAATTTTGAGAATCCAGTTTCTGAATACAATCCCAGACTTCTTTTCACTATTCTGAATTAGCTTGTTCATTGACTGCTTGATAAATTTTTGCTTAATGAAAACATCAACAACTTGTATTTGAAATTGGATATCATAAGATTTCACAAGATAGTTCTATCTAACCCACTTTGAGACTTTGATAAAGTATGTAAAGCTTAAATGTGCCTGAAACACTTAGAATAATGATGTACTATTTTTTTCAGGTTTCAGGAAAATAAATGTGAATCAATGTCTTGAAGGTGTGTGCCTTGCTCTATTCACAATATTTAGATTCAGAGAAGAATTCAGTTGTATTGTCTTCTTTCTTCAAGATACATCAATAAATCTCCTCATAGACTAGCATTCTGTATGCAGGATTATAATGAGGTACACATCATTAAAGATTTGGGGATCAATTAACTTAGAGTCAAACCCACCACTAGGAATTGGCAGTCCTAGTGGAAAGAACCACTGTGCTTAAATGTATCTCTAGTACCACTTTCTAGCTCAAAAGTTATAGTATTTCTCCCTGCCATGGGTCTTCTTGATACAAGGGCTAGTGTATTCTGCATATGATTTGGCTTGTTCTCAAAAACATGCTTGCTGTCTTAATGAGTTCTCAAGAGACAGTAAAGAAAGTAAGCTTCTCGTTTACAAGGCTCAGAGTGATTTAAAGCCTTCATTATAAGGCTACCTCATATGAATCATCTTTCATATAAAGCTACTCTGAAATTGCACACAGTGTTCCAAGCCTATGCCCTAAACCTTATGTTTTAAAGAAAAATAAATAGAGAATGCACACAACCATTGAAATATGCCTCACCAAATCTGGTTCAAATTATAAATTTAAATACATACAGAATAATGTCAAAATGAATGTGAATGCATTATAAATTTTACCTACAAGCTGATTATGAGACAAACAGAATAAACATATGACATATTAAGTGATATTCTTATGGGGAAAAATGAACATTATCTATAGTTGTCTTGCAGAGTTTATAAAGCCCTATACCCAGAAAATACAATTTTTCATTAATATTATATTTTAGAAATTGTTCTGGTCCTTTCAGCTCAATCTCTAATGTCCTTTTTATATATATGCGTAATAGTAGACTTCTAATTTACACTTTGCATATGCAGAAAAGAGAATTTATTTGAAAAGTCTTATCCAAGGAATTTTCTAACTGGTCCTAGTGAATATCACCTTAAGCTTTTTCTTAAAAAAAAAGAAAAAGAAAAAACCTGTGTGTGTGTAATTTTGATTTGATTTAAATTGATTAGAAATAATTCTATGCTATACTATTTTGGTTATTTTGAAACTGTAATGGATTAACTAATATGAGTTTAATATATTTGTGAGTGGCTTAATTTTTTCAGCACGTGAAGCCTTTTAAATCTTAAAAAAAAAGAAAACTTTTAATTCTTAAAAAATTTAAGCTTACCAGTACCTTGCTATTTTAAGAGGATTTTTTGATTGAAAAAACCTCAATCTTGTTTATGTAATAACAACACAGAAGGATGGGGAAGTGTTCAAATTACTCAGTTCTAGCTATTTTGCTTACTTTTAATTTAAAATATTAAACATATTACACAGCATAGTGGACACTTGATATTTTTAATGTCCAGAATCTATTTACTTTCACATAGCAGAGCTGTACTGGGTCTTTACTCCCTTGCACCTAGGCAATGTTAACTTTCAAGGTCTGAAACACTAATTAATCCTCAGGGTTCTTAACCATATCACCATCTCAAATGACTTTATCTTGTATAGTACATTGATGCACCATGATGACAGGATTTGGAGATAACTACACTGTAAATATCACAGGTACCTTGAGAAAATATACTTCATGAGTCAATGCATAGAAGGAAAAGTTACTGAAAATAGAAAGTCCTACCACCTCAGCATTGTTTCTTAGGCTTCAAGTATCTGGAATATGTTTGGCCATTTTCTGTAATTTGAAGGGTAAATTTCTCTACATTGAGCCCTTATACTGAGAAAGAGGCATAATTCTATGTGAATCTCTGCCATGGACTGAATGTTTGTGTCCCCCCCCCCCCCAAAAGTAATATGTTAAATCCCACTCCCAATGTGATGGTATTAGAAGGTGAGGCCTTTGGGAGTTGATTAGGTCATGAAGGTAGAACCCTCATAAATGGGATTAGGGTTCTTATAAAAGAGACCCTGGAGAGCTCCTTCACCCCTTCCAACATAAGAGGACATAGGGAGCAGATGGCCATCTATATACTAGGATGTGAATTCTCCCTTATGAGACACCAAATATGACACATTGATCTTGGACATTCCAGCCTCCAGAACTGTTAGAAATAAATGATGTAGTTTAAGCCACCCAGTCTATAGTATTTTTGCCATAGCAACCTGAGCTAAGACAGTCTCTTTGGATTTAGAAATTAATAACATATATACCTCTGACTGATTTACAGGGTCAGAATAAAAAACACCAACTTTTATTTAGACCCAGAGTTAGAGGAGAGTCTGAGGTGGCCTTAGTGTCAGTGCAGTTACATTCCTCTACCCTTGTAATCTAAGGGATCCCATGCTGCTAGAAATGTACCTGTCAAATTAAGAGACTATATTGAGCCTAAGGCAAACCCTAATAGAATACTCACAGTAAAAGCCCCCAAACTGTGTCCTATTTGGAAAATTATGCCTCTACTTTAAGAGAAACAGATCTTGCTTTTTGCTGTGCCCTGCCTG
The DNA here is from genome assembly GCF_028564815.1 of Eubalaena glacialis. Classification (NCBI taxonomy): domain Eukaryota; kingdom Metazoa; phylum Chordata; class Mammalia; order Artiodactyla; family Balaenidae; genus Eubalaena; species Eubalaena glacialis. The sequence goes on along the minus strand of NC_083732.1, from coordinate 32,887,432 downwards.
GCATACAATATGATCATGCAGACTAAATTGCACATCACAACTGCATAATATCTAATACACTGCTCACAAATCCAGGTATACCCAGCAACAATCTATTATCAGATGGAGTTAAATATTTAGAGTTCTGCCTGAGTAAAGTCTGTTGTACAAGCAAGTTTCATGAATAGTTTATTTTCCTTCTTCGTGAGATTACTCATGTTACACAGTGGACTATCCCCTACACCATATCTCTGGCCTCATGGGACTTTATTGTTATGACTACTTAACTGAAAAAAAAATTCAAGCCTAGTTTTTGATGAACCTTTATGAAATGATGGCACCATTCACAATTAGACTGCTATCTTTTTGCTTCCCCATTTGGGGGTGGTTCTAAAGGATCATAGAGAAAATAAATCCTCCTGTGTTGGCAAAACTTCAAATGCCACATCATGTTTTCCACTCTTTTAGAGAAAAGACTGAGAAAAAAATAAACGATTTTTAGAGGTTGATTTTTTTCTGTTCCACTTTTATCATAAAAAGTATAGTGATTTGCCCATAATGAAATCATGGTGTTTCTTAATGTGATTTCCTTTCCTTGCCCATTATGCTTCTGCCAGTACCATCATTTATGGAATAACCATATGCTTCAAACACTGTCAAGATATGGCACATCATATTGCTTCTGAACAGGAATTCACTTTACAGTTTAAAAAAAATTGTAAAAAGAAATAGGCCAATGTCCAAGGGATTCATTGGCCATGTCACTGGTCACAGTATCCAGAAGTATCTGGTCCTAAAAATGTTAATATATCTTTTTAATAATTCAGTTATAACAATGCCATATAAGAAAGAACACCTTCTGGGGTTGGGGTGTTATCTGTAGGATGCAATATGTGTGTGTGTGTGTGCATGTGTGTGTATGTATATATGTGTATGTGTATGTGTATGTGTGTGAAGCAGTTTCTCCCATTGCTAGAGTATTTAGCTTTGAGAATCAATGAGAAGATAGATGTAAGATTATCACTACTCACTGTTACCACCTAAAGACCTAATCACAAAAATTTTGCTTCCCAGCTCTGCTAGTTTTAAAACATTAAAAACTTACATGAAAATGATTCCACTAGGGACTCTCGGGGCAAGATGGTGGAAGAGTAAGACGCGGAGATCACCTTCCTTCCCACAGATACATTAGAAATACATCTACACGTGGAACTGCTCCTACAGAACACCCACTGAATGCTGGCAGAAGACGTCAGACCTCCCAAAAGGCAAGAAACTCCCCACGTACTTCGGTAGGGCAAAAGAAAAAACAAATAACAGAGACAAAAGAATAGGGATGGGACCTGCACCAGTAGGAGGGAGCTGTGAAGGAGGAAAGGTTTCCACACACTAGGAAGCCCCCTCGCGGGCGGAGACTGCGGGTTGCAGAGGGGGGAAGCTTCAGAGCCATGGAGAAGAGCGCAGCCATGGGGGTGTGGAGGGCAAAGTGGAGAGATACCCGCACAGAGGATCAGTGCCGAGCAGCACTCACCAGCCCGAGAGGCTTGTCTGCTCACGCGCCGGGGCGGGCTGGGGCTAGAAGCTGAGGCTCGGGCTTCAGTCGGATCCCAGGGAGAGGACTGTGGTTGGTGGTGTGAACACAGCCTGAAGGGGTTAGCGCACCACAGCTAGCCGGGATGGAGTCTGGGAAAAAGTCTGCGGCGGCCAAAGAGGCAAGAGACTTTTTCTTGCCTCTGTTTCACGGTGCGCAAGGAGAGGGGATTCAGAGCGCCACCTAAACGAACTCCAGAGATGGGCACGAGCTGCGGCTATCAGCGCGGACCCCAGAGACGGGCATGAGACGCTAAGGCTGCTGCTGCCACAAACAAGAAGCCTGTGTGCGAGCACAGGTCACTCCCCACACCACCCCTCCCGGGAGCCAGTGCAGCCCGCCATGGCCAGGCTCCGGTGATCCGGGGACAACTTCCCCGGGAGAACACACGGCACGCCTCGGGCTGCTGCAACGTCACACCGGCCTCTGCCACCGCAGGCTCGCCCCACATCCGTACCCTTCCCTCCTCCACAGCCTGAGTGAGCCAGAGCCCCCGAAGCAGCTGCTCCTTTAACCCCTTTCTTTCTGGGCGGGGAACAGACACCCTCAGGCGACCTACACGCAGAGGCGGGTCCAAATCCAAAGCTGAACCCCGGGAGCTGTGCGAACAAAGAAGAGAAAGGGAAATCTCTCCCAGCAGCCTCAGAGGCAGTGGATTAAAGCTCCACAAACACCTTGATGTACCTGCATCTGTTGAATAACTGAATAGACAACGAATCATCCCAAATTCAGGAGGCGGACTTCGGGAGCAGGATATATTAATTTTTCCCCTTTTTCTTTTTTTGTGAGTGTATATGTGTATGCTTCTGGGTGAGATTTTGTCTGTAGAGCTTTGCTTTATAATAGCTTTATTTTATTTTATTTTATTTTATCCTCTTTCTTTCTTTTGTTCTTTCTATTTTTTTCTCCTTTTTACTCTGAGCCTTGTGGATGAAAGGCTCTTGGTGCTCCAGCCAGGCATCAGGGCTGTGCCTCTGAGGTGGGAGAGCCAACTTCAGGACACTGGTCCACAAGAGAACTCCCAGCTCCACGTAATACCAAATGGTGAAAATCTCCCAGAGATCTCCATCTCAACACCAAGACCCAGCTTCATTCAACAACCAGCAAGCTACAGTGTTGGACACCCAATGCCAAACAACTATCAAGACAGGAACACAGCCCCATCCTTTAGCAGAGCGTTGTTTAAAATCATAATAAGGCCACAGACACCCCAAAACACACCACCAGACATGGACCTGCTCACCAGAAAGACAAGATCCAGCCTCATCCACCAAAACACAGGCACTAGTCCCCTCCACCAGAAAGCCTACACAACCCACTGAACCAACCTTAGCCACTAGGGACAGATATCAAAAACAACGGGAACTACGAACCTGCAGCCTGCAAAAAGGAGACCCCAAACACCGTAAGACAAGCAAAATGAGAAGACAGAAAAACACACAGCAGATGAAGGAGCAGGGTCAAAACACACCAGACCTAACAAATGAAGAGGAAATAGGTAGTCTACCTGAAAAAGAATTCAGAATAATGATAGTAAGGATGATGCAAAATCTTGGAAATAGAATAGACAAAATGCAAGAAACATTTAACAAGGACGTAGAAGAACTAAAGAGGAACCAAGCAACGATGAAAAACACAATAAATGAAATTAAAAATATTCTAGACGGGATCAATAGCAGAATAACTGAGGCAGAAGAACGGATAAGTGACCTGGAAGATAAAATGGTGGAAATAACTACTGCAGAACAGAATAAAGAAAAAAGAATAAAAAGAACTGAGGACAGTCTCAGAGACCTCTGGGACAACATTAAACACACCAACATTCGAATTATAGGGATCCCAGAAGAAGAAGAGAAAAAGAAAGGGACTGAGAAAATATTTTAAGAGATTATAGTTGAAAACTTCCCTAATATGGGAAAGGAAATAGTTAATCAAGTCCTGGAAGCACAGAGAGTCCCATACAGGATAAATCCAAGGAGAAACACGCCAAGACACATATTAATCAAACTATCAAAAATTAAATATAAAGAAAACATATTAAAAGCAGCAAGGGAAAAACAACAAATAACACACAAGGGAATCCCCATAGGTTAACAGCTGATCTTTCAGCAGAAACTCTGCAAGTCAGAAGGGAGTGGCAGGATATACTTAAAGTGATGAAGGAGAAAAACCTACAACCAAGATTACTCTACCCAGCAAGGATCTCATTCAGCTTTCATGGAGAAATTAAAACCTTTACAGTCAAGCAAAAGCTGAGAGAGTTCAGCACCACCAAACCAGCTTTACAACAAATGCTAAAGGAACTTCTCTAGGCAAGAAACACAAGAGAAGGAAAACACCTACAATAACAAACACAAAACATTTAAGAAAATGGGAATAGGAACATACATATCGATAATTACCTTAAATGTAAATGGACTAAATGCTCCCACCAAAAGACACAGACTGGCTGAATGGATGCAAAAACAAGACCCATATATATGCTGTCTACAAGAGACCCACTTCACACCTAGGGATACATACAGACTGAAAGTGAGGGGACGGAAAAAGATATTCCATGCAAATGGAAATCAAAAGAAAGCTGGAGTAGCAATTCTCATATCAGACAAAATAGACTTTAAAATAAAGACTATTACAAGAGACAAAATAGGACACTATATAATGATCAAGGGATCGATCCAAGAGGAAGGTATAACAATTGTAAATATTTATGCACCCAACATAGGAGCACCTCAATACATAAGGCAAATACTAACAGCCATAAAAGGGGAAATCGACAGCAACACAATCATAGTAGGGGACTTTAACACCCCACTTTCACCAATGGACAGATCATCCAAAATGAAAATAAATAAGGAATCACAAGCTTTAAATGATACATTAAACAAGACAGACTTAATTGATATTTATAGGACGTTCCACCCAAAAACAACAGAATACACATTTTTCTCAAGTGCTCATGGAACATTCTCCAGGATAGATCATATCTTGGGTCACAAATCAAGCCTTGGTAAATTTAAGAAAACTGAAATCGTATCAAGTATCTTTTCCGACCACAATGCTATGAGACTAGATATCAATTACAGGAAAAGATCTGTAAAAAATACAAACACATGGAGGCTACACAATACACTACTTAATAACGAAGTGATCACTGAAGAAATCAAAGGGGAAATCAAAAAATACCTAGAAACAAATGACAATGGAGACACGATGACCCAAAACCTATGGGATGCAGCAAAAGCAGTGCTAAGAGGGAAGTTTATAGCAGTACAAGCCTACCTCAAGAAACAGGAAACATCTCAAATAAACAACCTAACCTTGCCCCTAAAGCAATTAGAGAAAGAAGAACAAAAAACCCCAAAGCTAGCAGAAGGAAAGAAATCATAAAGATCAGATCAGAAAAAAAGGAAAAAGAAATGAAGGAGACAATAACAAAGATCAATAAAACTAAAAGCTCGTTCTTTGAGAAGATAAACAAAATTGATAAACCATTAGCCAGACTCATCAAGAGAAAAAGGGAGAAGACTCAAATCAATAGAATTAGAAATGAAAAAGGAGAAGTAACCACTGACACTGCAGAAATACAAACGATCATGAGAGATTACTACAAACAACTCTATGCCAATAAAATCGACAACCTGGAAGAAATGGACAGATTCTTAGAAATGGACAACCAGCCGAGACTGAACCAGGAAGAAATAGAATATATGAACAGACCAATCATAAGCACTGAAATTGAAACTGTGATTAAAAATCTTACAAAAAACAAAAGCCCAGGACCAGATGGCTTCACAGGTGAATTCTATCAAACATTTAGAGAAGAGCTAACACCTATCCTTCTCAAACTCTTCCAAAATATTGCAGAAGGGTGAACACTCCCCAACTCATTCTACGAAGCCACCATCACCCTGATACCAAAACCAGACAAAGATGTCACAAAGAAAGAAAACTACAGGCCAATATCACTGATGAACATAGATGCAAAATCCTCAACAAAATACTAGCAAACAGAATCCAACAGTACATTAAAAGGATCATACACCATGATCAAGCGGGGTTTATTCCAGGAATGCAAGGATTCTTCAATATATGCAAATCAATCAACCTGATACATCATATTAACAACTTGAAGGAGAAAAACCATATGATCATCTCAATAGATGCAGAGTAAGCTTTCGACAAAATTCAACACCCATTTATGATAAAAGCCCTGCAGAAAGTAGGCATAGAGGGAACTTTCCTCAACATAATGAAAGCCATAGATGACAAAACCACAGCCAACGTCATTCTCAATGGTGAAAACCTGAAACCATTTCCACTAAGATCAGGAACAAGACAAGGTTGCCCACTCTCACCACTATTATTCAACATAGTTATGGAAGTTTTAGCCACAGCAATCAGAGAAGAAAAAGAAATAAAAGGAATCCAAATCAGAAAAGAAGAAGTAAAGCTGTCACTGTTTGCAGATGACATGATACTATACATAGAGAATCCTAAAAATGCTACCAGAAATGTACTAGAGCTAATCAATGAATTTGGTAAAGTAGCAGGATACAAAATTAATGCACAGAAATCTCTTGCATTTCTATACACTAATGATGAAAATCTGAAAGTGAAATTAAGAAAACACTCCCGTTTACCATTGCAACAAAAAGAATAAAATATGTAGGAATAAACCTACCTAAGGAGACAAAATACCTGTATGCAGAAAATTATAAGACACTGATGAAAGAAATCAAGGATGATACAAATAGATGGAGAGGTATACCATGTTCTTGGATTGGAAGAATCAACATTGTGAAAATGACTCTACTACCCAAAGCAAGCTACAGATTCAATGCAAACCCTATCAAACTACCACTGGCATTTTTCACAGAACTAGAACAAAAAATTTCAGAATTTGTATGGAAACACAAAAGAGCCCGAATAGCCAAAGCAATCTTGAGAAAGAAAAATGGAGCTGGAGGAATCAGGCTCCCTGACTTCAGACTATATTACAAAGCACAGTAATCAAGACAGTTTGGTACTGGCACAAAAACAGAAATATAGATCAATGGAACAGGATAGAAAGTCCAGAGATAAACCCACACACATATGGTCACCTTATCTTTGATAAGGAGGCAAGCACATACAGTGGAGAAAAGACAGCCTCTTCAATAAGTGGTGCTGGGAAAATTGGACAGGTACATGTGAAAGTATGAAACTAGAACACTCCTTGACACCATACACAAAAATAAACTCAAAGTGGATTAAAGACCTAAGTGTAAGGCCAGACACTATCAAACTCTTAGAGGAAAACATAGGCAGAACACTCTATGACATAAATCACAGCAAGATCCTTTTTGACCCAGCTCCTAGAGAAATGGAAATAAAAACAGAAATAAACAACTGGGACCTATTGAAACTTAAAAGCTTTTGCATAGCAAAGGAAACCATAAACAAGACCAAAATACAATCCTCAGAATGGGAGAAAATAGTTGCAAATGAAGCAACTGACAAAGGATTTATCTCCAAGATTTACAAGCAGCTCATGCAGCTCAATAACAAAGAAACAAACAACCCAATCCAAAAATGGGCAGAAGACCTAAATAGACATTTCTCCAAAGAAGATATACAGATTGCCAACAGACACATGAAAGAATGCTCAACATCATTAATCATTAGAGAAATGCAAATCAAAACTACAATGAGATATCATCTCACACCGGTCAGAATGGCCATCATCAAAAAATCTAGAAACAATAAATGCTGGAGAGGGTGTGGAGAAAAGGGCACACTCTTGCACTGTTGGTTGGAATGTAAATTGATACAGCCACTATGGAGAACAGTATGGAGGTTCTTTTAAAAACTAAAAATAGAACTACCATACGACCCAGCAATCCCACTACTGGGCATATACCCTGAGAAAACCATAATTCAAAAAGAGTCATGTACCAAAATATTCATTGCAGCTCTATTTACAATAGCCAGGACATGGAAGCAACCTAAGTGTCCATCATCGGATGAATGGATAAAGAAGATGTGGCACATATATACAATGGAATATTACTCAGCCATAAAAAGAAATGAAATGGAGGTATTTGTAGTGAGGTGGATGGAGTTAGAGTCTGTCATACAGAGTGAAGTAAGCCAGAAAGAGAAAAACAAATACAGTATGCTAACACATATATATGGAATCTAAGGGAAAATAAAGGTCATGAAGAACCTAGTGGCAAGACGGGAATAAAGACACAGACCTACTAGAGAATGGACTTGAGGATATGGGGAGGGGAAGGGGTAAGATGTGACAGGGTGAGAGAGTGGCATAGACATATATACACTACCAAATATAAAATTGATAGCTAGTGGGAAGCAGCCGCATAGCACAGGGAGATCAGCTCGGTGCTTTGTGACCACCTAGAGGGGTGGGATAGGGAGGGTGGGAGGGAGGGAGATGCAAGAGGGAAGAGATATGGGACCATATGTATATGTATAACTGATTCACCTTGTTATAAAGCAGAAACTAACACACCATTGTAAAGCAATTATACTCCAATAAAGATGTTTAAAAAACAAAGAAAACAAAACAAACAAACAAAAAAAAAGATTCCACTAGGAAATATAAAAATATTTATAGTCAGTTGAAAACTATGGCCCTACCTGACCATTTTTATGTTTTGATTTTACTGTGAAAATAAGTAATAAGAAGGTAATAAATTAAAATCTTAACAAAAATCAGGAAAAAAATTGAAATGGAAGATAATACTGTATATAATAGCATTAAAACTTGAAAATTGTTTAGAAATAACAGGATATAGAGAATGAAAACAATGAAATTTTACTGAATATAAATAGAAAATTTCTTATATGTAACAACACCATGCCCAAACTATTAATATATTTAGAAATATGTGTTTCTCTGTATTTTCCCTCAATTTTCTTACATATTTTACAAAATGTCAAATTTTTGGATTTTTAATTGTTTTAATTGAAGTATTGTTGGTTTACAATGTTATGTTAATTTCTGCTGTACAGCAAAGTGATTCAGTTATACATGTATATACATTCTTTTCTATATTCTTTTCATACGGTTTATCACAGGATATTGAATATAGTTACCTGCATTATATAGTAGGGCTTTGTTGTTTATCCATTCTATATTTAACAGTTTGCATCTGCTAACCCTAAACTCCCAATGCATCTGAACCCCTTTCCCTTCCCACTTGGCAACCACAAGTCTATTCTCTATGTCTGCAAGTCTGTTTCTCTTTGGTAGATAGGTTCCTTTGTGTCATATTTTAGATTCCGTATGTAAGTGATATCATATGGTATTTGTTTTTTTCTGTTTGACTTACTTCACTTAGTATGATAATCTCTAAGTCCATCCATGTTGCCTCAAATGGCATAATTTCATTCTTTTTTATGGCTGAGAAATATTCCACTGTATATATGTACCACATCTTCTTTATCCATTCATCTGTCGATAGACATTTAGGTTGTTTCACTATTGTGAATGGTGCTGTTATGTTCATAGAACTTAGGGGTGCATTTATGTTTTTGAATTAGAGTTTTGTCCAGATATATGCCCAGGAGTGGGATTGCTGGATCATATGGCAACTCTATTTTTCATTTTTTTGAGAAACCTCCATACACTTTTCCATAGAGGCTGTATCAACTTACATTCCCATCAACAGTGTAGCAGAGTTCCCTTTTCTCCACACCCTCTCTGGCAATTATTATTTGTAGACTTTTTAATGCTGGCCATTCTGACCAGTGTGAGGTGGTACCTCACTGAAGTTTTCATTTGTATTTCCCTAGTAATTCTAGTTTTGTACAGATCTATGCCCAGGAATGGGATTACTGGATTATATGGTAATTCTCTTTTTTGTTTTTTTGAGGAACCTCCATACTGTTTTCCATAGTGGTTTCACCAACTTACATGCCTACCAAGAATGTAGGAGGGTCCCTTTTCTCCACAGACTCTCTGGCATTTATTGTTTGTAGACATTTTAATGGTGGCCATTCTGACCAGTGTGAGGTGATAATTCAGTGTAGTTTTGATTTGCATTTCTCTAATAATTAAAGATGTAGAGCATCTTTTTAAGTGCTTGTTTGCCATCTGTATGTCTTCTTTGGAGAAATGTCTAATTAGGTCTTCTGCCCATTTTTTGTGGGTTGTTTGTTTTTTCATTGTTGTTGCTATTAATTTTTATGAGCAGTTTGTGTATTTTGGAAATTAAGTCCTTGTTGGTCACATCATTTGCAAATATTTTCAACCATTCTGTAGGTTGAATTTTTGTTTTGTTTATGGTTTCCTTTGCTGTGCAAAAGCTTGTAAGTTTGATTAGTTCCCATTTGTTTATTTTTATTTTTCTTTCTATTGCCTTGGGAGAGTGACCTAAGAAAACATCAGTACAATGTATGTCAGTGAATGTTTTGACTATGATCTCTTCTAGTTTTTTGGTGTCATGTCTTATGTTTAAGTCTTTAAGCCATTTTGAGTTTATTTTTGTGTATGGTGTGAGGGTGTGTTCTAACTTCACTGATTTACATGCGACTGTCCAACTTTCCCAACACCACTTGCTGAAGAGACTGTCTTTTCTCTATTGTATATTCTTGCCTCCTTGGTTGAAGATTAATTTACCATAGGTGTGTGGGTTTATTTCTGTGCTCTCTATTCTGTTCCATTGATCCATAGGTCTGTTTTTGCCCCATTACCATGCTCTTTTGATTACTGTAGCTTTGTAGTATTGTCTGAAGCCTGGGAGGTTTTTTTCCCCTGCTTTGTTCTTTTTCTTCAGTATTGCTTTGGCAATTCTGTATCTTTTATGGGTCTATATACATTTTAGGATTATTTGTTCTACTTATGTGAAAACTGTCATAGGGAATTTGATATGGATCACATTAAATACATAGATAGCTTTGGGTAGTATGGCCATTTTAGCAATATTAATTCTGCCAATCAAAGAGCATGGGATATCTTTCCATTTCTTTGAATAATCTTCAGTTTCCTTTATTGATGTTTTATAGTTCTCAGCGTATAAGCCTTTCACCTCCTTGGTAAGGTTTATTCCTAAGTATTTTATTTTGGGGGGTGCAATTTTAAAAGGGAATTTTTTTTTTACATTTTCTTTCTGATATTTCATTGTTAGTGTAAAGAAATGCAACTGATTTCGATATGTTATTCTTGTATCCTGCTAACTTGCTGAATTTGTTTACCAGTTCTAGTAGTTTTCATGTGGCATCTTTCAGGTTTTCTATATATAATATCATGTCATCTGCATGTAACAATTTTACCCCTTCCCTTCCAATTTGGAAAACTTTCTTTTTCTTGTCTTATTGCTGTGGCTAGGACTTGCAATACTATGTGAAATAGTAGTGATGAGTGTGGGCATCCTTGTCTTGTTCCAGATTTTAGCAGGAAGGCTTTCAACTTTCCACCATTGAGTATTGGCTGTGGGTTTGTCATAAAGGGTTCTTATTATGTTGCCATATATACCCTCTATTCCCACTTTGGTAACAGTTTTTTTTGTTTTTTTTAACGAATGGATGTTGAATTTTATCAAATGCTTTTTCTGCATCTATTGAGATGATCATGTGGTTTTTGTCTTTTCTTTTGTTTATGTGGTGTAACACATTAATTAATTTGCCTATGTTGAATCATTCTTTTGAACCTGGGATGAATCCCATTTGGCCATGATGTGTGATTTTTTTCTGTGTTGTTGTATTCAGTTTCCTAATATTTTGTTGAAAATTTTTGCATCTATATTCATCAAAGATATTGTCCTGTAATTTTCTTTTTTCATAGTGTCTTTGTCTGGTTTTGGTATCAGGGTCAGGGTGGCTTCATAGAATGTTTTTGGGAGTATTCCCTCCACTTCAATATCTTGGAATATTTTGAGAAGCTTCTGTATAAGTTCTTTGAATGTTTGGTAGAATTCACCTGTGAAGCCATCTGGTCCTGGACTTTTGTTTGGAGAAAATTTTTTATTAAAGATTCTATCGTTGTTATTTATCATTTTTTATTTCTTATTTTGATTATTTGGATCCTCTCACTTCTCTTCTTGGTGAGCCTGGCCAGAGGTTTGTTAATTTTGTTTACCCTTTCAAAGAACCAGTTCTTGGTTTTATTGATTTTTTTGTATTTTTTTAATTTCTATTGTATTTATTTCCTCTCTGATCTTCATTATTTCTCTCCTTCTGCTAACTTTGGATTTTGTTGGCTTTTTTTCTTGTTCTCTTAGGATGTATGTTAAGATGTTTGTTTGAGATTTTTCTCGTTTCTTGAGGAAGGCCTGTATTGCTATGAACTTCCCTCTAAGAACTGCTTTTGCTGCATCCCGTAGATTTTTGTATGGTTGTGCTTTCATTGTCTTTTGTCTCGAGGTATTTCTTTTATTTCCTCTTTGATTTTATCATTGACCCATTGTTCTTTTTAGTAGTATGTTTTTTAGCCTCCATGTAACCATTTTTTCCTCATTTTTTCCCCTGTGGTTGATTTCTAGTTTCATGCCATTGTGGCCAGAAATGATACTTGAATTTATTTCTATAATCTTAAAGTTTTGGGGCTTGTTTTGTGACCTAGTATGTGGTCAATCCTAGTGAATGTTTCACGTCCACTTGAAAAGAACGTGTATTCCTGTTCTTTTGGGTGTAATGTCTTGAAAATATCAATTAAGTAACTGTTCTATTCTATCATTTAGGATCTCTGTTGTCTTATTGATTTTCTGTCTAGAAGATCTGTCCATTGATGTGAGTGGGGTGTTAAAATATCCTACTATTATTGTATTCCCATCAATTTCTTCCTTTATGTCTGTTAGTATTTGCTTTACATGTTTGAGTGCTCCTAAATTGGGTGCATATATGTTGATGAATGTAAAATCCTCTTGTTGTATTGATTCTTTTATCATTATATAGTGTCCTTCTTTATCTTTCTTTGTGGCCTTTGTTTTAAAAGCGATTTTGCCTGATTGTGACCCCCACTTTCTTGTCATTTCCATTTGCATGAAATATCTTATTCCATCCCCTCACTTTTAATATATGTGTGTCATTTGCCCTAAGTAGATTTCTTGTAGGCAGCATATTGTAGGCTCTTGTTCTTTATTATCCAATCTGCCACTCTAAGGCTTTTGATTAGAGCATTTAGTCCATTGACATTTAAGGTAATTATTGATCAATATATATTTATTACCAGTTGATTCCGTATTTTTTCTTTTTCTTTTCCCTTGTGGTTTGATGATTTCCTTTTACATTATGCTTGTGTTCTCTTCTTTTTGGTTTTAGTGAATCTATTGTATGTTTTTGATTTGTAGTTACCCTGTTTTTCAATGATATTAACCCCTTCCTATATCCACTTGCTTTAGACTGATAGTCACATATGCTAAAACACTTTCTAAAAAAAAAAATTCTACATTTCTTACTCTCTTCCTCCACATTTTATGATTTTGATGTCCTCTTTTACATCTTCTTGTTATCATTTTGCTGTTCATTGTGGTTATCACTGCTGTCACAAAAATATTTTGATTTTTTTAAGATCTGTTTAGTGGCTTATTTAAGTGATTTACTTTCCAAATGTGAGTTTTTTCTTTCCTATAACTTCCTGCTTCTTTTATATTTAGAGAAGACCTTTCAATATTTCCTTTAGGATAGGTTTAGTATTGTTGTATTCTTTTAGTTTTTGCTTGTCTGAGAAATTCTTTATCTCTCCTTTTATTCCAAATGATAATCATGCTGAGTAGAGTATCTTAGGTTGCAGACTTTTTCCTTTCAGGACTTTGAATATATCTTGCCATTCCCTTCTGGCCTGCAACGTTTCTGTAGTGAAATCAGCTGATAGACTAAGGGGGATTCCCTTTAATTAACTTTGTTTTTCTATTGCTGCCTTTAGAATCCTCTCTTTACTGTTAACTTTTGCCCTTTTAATTATAATATGTCTTGGTGTAGGTCTGTTCAGGTTCACCTTGTTTGGGACCCTCTGTGCTTCCTGTACCTGGTTATCTGTTTCCTTCTTTAGATTTGGGAAGTTTTCAACCATAATTTCTTCAAATACATTTTTGATCCCCTTTTCTCTTTCTTCTCCTTCTGGAATCCTTATTATGTGGATATTGGAATGCTTTATATTATCCCATGGGTTTCTTATATTGCTTTCATTTTTTTTTTTTTCATTTGTCTTTCCATCTGCTGCTCTGATTGGGTGATTTCCATTATTCTATCTTCCAGATCACTTATTCTTCTGCATTATTTATTCTACTATTCACTGCCTTTTGCTCAAATTTCTTCACAGAAAAAGAGTTTTTAAATTTTTCTTGGTTCCTCTTTATAATTTTCCTTACATTTTACAGTAAACTGCATTTCTATCAATAGACTTTCTAAATTTCTTCAATATTTTTATTATCTCATTTTTGAACTCCGTGTCTATTAGACTGAAGAAGTCTGTTTCATTGTTTGTTCTTTCAAAGTAATTCTCTGGGTCTTTTAACTGGGAGTGGTTCCTCTGCTCTCTCATTTTACTTATATTTCTCTCACTCTATTAGTTTATGAGAAACAATCATCTATTGTGGTCTTGAGCATTATTTTTATGTGGGAGCATCCCTATGTAGCCTCTATGGGTTTAATATTTTTGTTGTGAGTGTTGTTTTTAGTATGGATGCCTCCCACCTCTTTCCTCAGTAAGGGGTGACCAGGGCCTGCACTGGATGTTAAGCAGGGAGGGCCTCCTCCTTGTTTTGTGGTTGTCACAGATCTGTCAGAGGCAGGGTCTGCTCCCTAGTTTTTGGAGTAAAAGCCCTCAGATCTGTTTCTCAGCTGTGATGCAAGGTAGGAAGGATTAGAGCACTCCCACTGGGGGAGGAGCCACTGAGTATTCTTCTGTTGGCACTGTCCACTGGGGAGTGCACTCTGTTGTGTCACCTGTTACCCATTCTTCAGTCTCACAAAGTACACTGCTGTTGGCACTGCCCCCAACTGTGGGAATGCCAGAAATTGGCCCTGGTGTCTCTCAGGCATTGTTTTCATAAAGCCACCAATGCAGATCCATTGTAGACAGGTATCATTGCAGTCAGGAACACAGTAGCCACACACCTGGACCTTTCATTGGAGTTATGGAGGCAGTACAGACACTGACCCAAACTAACCCCCATGTGCATGTGCCCACAAAGCTCACAGCTTTTAAGGCCAGATCCATTTGAGCTGAGGGAGCACCTGTTGTCCACTGGGATGTCACACAGGTGCTGAGATTACAAAGCCAGCAATGGTGGCTTGCACAACCCTGGGAAGAGATTTCAGCCCTGCTTCCTAAATTTGCAGCCTCTGGGGCTCAGCTCTGATTTCAGCCCTGCCTTTGCATGTGGGCAACCTTCTGGTGCTTGCTCCCAGAGCTCATAGAGGCAGCGCCCCGTTAGCTGAGAACGCATGGAGAAAGAGGTTGCTATGGTGGGCACTGCCCCTCCCTTTGTGCTCCCTTTAACAATGGCACTTCACTTCTATGGCAGGCCCAGCTTCTTCCATGTACACCCTGGTTGCAGCCGTACTACACTCCAGCCCCTTCAGGCTGTCTCCATTCAGCCAACCCCAGTCCTCTCCCTGGACCTGTCCTCTAAAGGCTGAGTTTCAATGCCCAGCCCCTGCCTGTACCATCAGACTCACATCTCAAGCTGGGGAGTGCAGGGCAGTGGCCCAGACCTACTGTGCAGGTCTCTCTCTGTTCTGCCTGTTGCAAACTGGCTGCTGCACTCTCCTCCAAGCCTTTGAGTCTCCCCAGCGGTGAAGGGGTTTCCCAGGATTTGGGAACATTTCCTATTTTGCAGCTGTCTTTCAGGGGTACAGGTCTTGTCCCACTTCCTTTTTCTTTTTTTTTCTTTCATCTTACTCAGTTACACAGAGTTCTTTCTTGTACTTTCAGGTATCTGATTTCTCTTGGATTAATTAAGATTTTTTTTTATAATGATATTTTCACTCACCTGTTATTTTATTATTTATACCTTTAGAAAATTAAGGGTTTACCTAATTTTTGCAATATACATCTTTAATCAGAATTTATCTTCAAATAATATTTTATATCACGTGTAGTGAAAAAAACTTTACAACAGTATATTCTCAATTATTACCTCCCATCTCCTGAGCCATTTTTGTCATGTATTTTACATTTATATAAACTATAAATATACAATGTATTGTTATCAATTTGCTTTAAACAATCACTATTCCTCTAGAGCAATTACAAATAAGAAAAAAATGAATTTATTTTACCTATATTTATTTGATTTCCAGGGCTCTTCGGTGTTTAAGTCAATACAACTTTGGTATTATATTCCTTCTGTCTGAAAAATTTTCTTAATATTCCCTGTATATTATTTTGCTGGCAAATAATTACCTCCACATTTGTTTATAAGAACAAATCATTATTTCTACTTAATTTTTGAAGTACTTTTTTGCAGTAAATAGTATGCTATTATACCTTATTTTTCCCTCTTATGTAATGTGTCATTTTATTACTGGATGACTTAAAGATTTATTCCTTGTCTTTCAATATTTTAATATTATATGGCAAAGTACTTGCACTATTGCAACTGTGGGTGGTATGTGTATTTATTCATGCTTGGAGTTCTTGGCATTTGCTGAATTTGTGATTTGGTGCCTGTCATTAATTTTGGAAAATTTTTAGCTATCATTTTTTAAAATATTTTTTCTTCCTCAGTCTCTTTTGCTTCTCCTTCCAGTTATGTATTTTTGGAATGTTCTTCATTGTTCCACAACTCTGGGTGCTATATACAGTTTTTATCACTTTTTTCTTTGTGCTTAAGTTAGGCAACTTTTAATTACCAATATCCAAGGTCATAGACTCTGTTCTTATCTGTGTTAAATCTGCTTAAGCATCCATTGAGACATTCTCATATCTCTTACTGTATTTCACTTTTAGCATTTTCATTTCTGGTTAAAGTATTCACCTTAGCTTGCCTATTGTCCAACTTTTTCAATAAACCCTTTAATATATTAGTGATAGTTAATTTATATTCTCTGTCAAATAATTCCTACATCTGTGTCATATCTAAGTTTGACTCTGATGATTGCTTTGTTCCTTGAGAGTCTGTTTTCTCTTGGCTATTGTCATGCCTTGTGATTTTTTTGTGGTTGTTAAAAGCTGGAAATCTTGTGTAGGACAGTAGAGACTAAGATAATTTTTTTTAATGCCTGGAAACGGGGATGCCTTATATTCTGCTGAGTCTATTTAGTTAGGAGTTGAGCTGCTTTTGAAGTTCATTGTTACTGTGTTTTGACCTCAGTGCAACAGTCGTCTCAAATACCTGTAATGATACCTTATGTTTAGGATGGAGATTGCTTTGCCAGAGTAATGTCTTCTTAACTTTCAGCCTTAAGTCTTCTGATTGCACTTTACCGTTAAAAAAGGTATTTTTACTTGCTATTTTTCCCCTCTTGTCCCTCTTCTAGCAGTATTCTGTATTACTTGTCACTCAGACCTTGTTAACTTGGCTGTGGGGGATGGTGGAGTACGTGTTTTTTGTTGTTCTGATTTTACCTTGATCTCAGACAGGAACTATGCCTCTGGGTCTCAAGGGTATCGCCTTATCAGTTTTTGTACACTTTTTTTCAGCTGTAGTTTGGGGCCAGCATCTATTTATGCTCTTCTGCCTGCTTGTTTTTTTTTTTTTTTTTTCTCTTGCTAACTTTCCCTCAGATATAATGAGGTTTCACCTTCTCTAAGGGTCACAGTACTTTCATTTTTATTTTGCTGTTCCTCCTCTCTCTCCATTTTGAGGCTTATATTCTGTAGGAAAGATAGGATAAATGAACATGGCTGGAGTTCTCTGCCCCCTAGCACACGATTCCTGTTGTCCTCCCTGGGTTCTGCACTACTTACCTTGGTTCTCTACAATCTTTTCTGTGAGCTCTTAAGAAAGAGCCTGCAAAGATTTACAGACTCCACCAATTTATGTGGTCCCTAGAGCTTAACACTGTCCACTAGCAGACATAGGCTATGTAAAGTCCATGACTTCACTAATTTCTCAGACTTTACTAATTTCTCAACTGTTCTAGAGGAATACTTCATTCTGGTGACTGGTTGAATCAACTGTTTATAAGTGAGTGCTTGTGTTTCCTCTCCCCCTACAGGTGTTTGTCTCTCCTTAGATTCAAACAGTTGATTGTTGTGCAATTCTATTTCTCCGTTTGGTTCAGAAAAGCTCATGAATTTGACATTAGTCCTTTTTTTGTTTGTTTGTTTGGGGTTTTATTTTCATTTTTTTTGTTTTGCAAGGATAGCAGTGAAACTTTTTCCAGTCCTCTACATCCTGGACTGGCAGCCAGAAGTTGATATACATTTTTAAAATTCAAAGATCAGTTTTATTCTTAATTTCAATGAAGTCCTTTTAATCCTGTACTTGAAACTTCTTAAATGCTTTCTTTCTTTTAAGTTATCGTATATTTCTATCACCTTTATTAATTCACAGAGCTACTAGGAATTCTTCTAGGTTATAGTATAACTTGTTGCTAGGCCCATTTTGGTGCATTTTTACTTTTATTTACCTCTTTCCTCTATTAACTATCAAAAGATAACTAAATGTCTGGGTCTTCCATCCCAACTCCATGAAGGGGTATAATCCTAGCTGCTAATCCTCTGTTGGAGTGCTGGGAAGAGCCCTGTTTGCATTAACACTTTTAAGAGAGTAAATTGGCCAACGTCTTGTGTCACTATAGTTCCTCTAGGTTCAGGAAAATCCATTCCAGATGACATATTTGGGATTTCTACTCTCTCTGTGAGAAGATTCCAAGGTGTCTGACGGCCAAAATCTCAAGGGTCTCAAATTTTCTTATTCTGCTCTTTAGTTTCACAACTTCCTCTCCAGCTCAGAGAACAAAATCAATGTCTGTTCTCTCTTCTAGGGATCATGACAGAGTCTGTAATAGGTTTCTATTGCTGTGTAACAATTCCCCCAAACTTGGCAGCATTAAAAAAAACAAACATTTAATATTTAACATCATTTCTGAGAGTTAGAAATCAAGGTGTAGTGTACTAGGTGGTTTTGGCTCAGCCAAACTGCAAGAACTGTGAGAGTTGGCTGTGTCATCACAAGGATTGACTAGGGATGAAATTTTCACGTTCATGTTTACATGTATTTTTGAAAGGCCTCATTTCCTCAATAAATATGGGCTTAATTTCTTTCCCACCTTGGCCTTTCTATAGGGCTGCTCACAAAATGGAAACTGACTTATGTCAGAGTGAGTAAAAAAAGAGGGAGATGGAGAAGGGGAGAAATTACCCAAGACACAATCAAGTTTTTTTATAACCCAATCATCGAACAGACAGCAGTGAGAAAATCACTTCTGCCATATTCCATTCAATCACAGTGAGTCACTAAGTCCAGTTCAACTTAAGGGAGACTTGATCTCTGCTAACCCTTTACATGTACACTCTACTCTACTCTAGGCTGTACCACTTACCTGCAACAACTTTTGTTTGGCTTTGTAGAGAAAATTGAAAGGGACATGGGAGATATTGGGCATCACGGCCACTATCTTCCCTGAATTTGCTTTTCTCATAATCCATTTTGCAATTTTAAAAACATGTCAAAACATACTACAGACCACGGATAGGTATTTGTGATTTGTAGAGAAAGAAGGCAGGATTTTTAAAAGCAATGAAATCAATATTGGAAACATTTGAAATATATTACCTATTAATCTAGAAATAAAGTATATAACTCTTTCAGTTGCAAAATCAAAAATAAACTTTCTGAGATAAACCAGGATGCTCTCCAAAAATTTTAGACATAGAGATCCACAATCAGATCTATTCAATACTAAACTTTCTCACAAGCATGCATGTCTTATAATTGAGTGTGGGGGAAAAAATGACTATATTTTCACTAAAAGAAATATTATGTTTTCCAGTAAATCTAATTCTAAAATTTAGATTTACCTTGGAATAAAGTTTTGTGATTATTAAATATAACTAGTTTTTAACCACTAAATCCTGGTTCTCAAAACAGGTAAATACAATTTTATTTCCTGAAAGAATCTTATGCCCCATGAGATTTAGGTTAAATTTTTTTTATTTCTGCTTTCATAAGAAAATGGCAAGATAAATTATCACTCCAGAAAATATGCCTCAAATTATTATACCCTTGGGCAAATGTCTTGCTCATAGTCTCATGTATGTACTCAATTTCACAGTAAAACAATTAAGAATTAGAAATACCAGAGTATTAAAAATCACCTTTTGTGAGTAAAGATTTATCAGTGCTGCAACTCAGTGTTGAGAATTTTAAATGAAGTAATCAATGTGATGCTGAACATTATTTTGAGATTTTAAAAGGTCAAAAGTAGTTATTAAATAATATTTTGGATTCAATTTAATTTATCTCTTAGAGGAGGCTCAGTATATTTTCTAAATTCACTGTTGTCAATTACCTTTTAGATGAGGAAAAAAGCATCTTTATGGACTCTGCTCATTTTGACAAGTATTTTAACAGGTAAACAAAAATTTATAATTATTTGTATTCTGGAAATTACCATCAATTTGTAAATAAAGTGGTAAAGGAATTTATTAAAGATTAACAGATATCAATTGGATTGAATTCTGCATTTGATGCCAAATAACTAAACAGAGTTGATCTCAGGAGTCATTTAAACACATTGCATCACATGATGGATTAAACTGGAGTACCACAGATATGAATAGTCTTGAACTTTTTATGAAAAAATAAGTACTCCTGTCTGCATTTCAATACTGAGATGAATTGTCTGAGGAAGGCAAGTTATCTTTCTCCCAAGAAGCCCCACAAGATGGAATTACCTGGTAAATTTACCATTATTTGACATTTACCTTTAGTCTTACTGTCTCATCAACTTTAATTTTACACACATATTGAGAGTGGAAATAAAGCAAATGGCCATTATCCGATGAGTGGATATACAAAATGTGGTATATCTATACTTTGCAATCCTATTCAGCAATAAAAACAAAATGGAACATTAGTATATTCCACAAAATGTCTGAATCTCAAAAAAAAAAACTATGTCACATGAACGAAAGCAGACACAAAAGACCACCTACTGAATGGTTACTTGCCATTTAAGACATAATATCTTTGTTGTTTCATTTTCATTTTACTCATTAACTAAATGAAAATACCAACCAATATGTTGGTTGTCATGTCAGAGATTAACATATAGTGTGACTTCAGATACAGGAGTTTGACAAATAAAAGTATTTGTGAGAATCACCTCTATGAAATGTATAATGAAGAGAAATATTTCTTTTTATTATTTGTAAATTGTGTGTTATACAATCCTTACATCAGTAAAGTTTATAATAGTTGGGTGCACAAACATGTGCACACATCGTTTTCTTTGATATCCAGTTATTAAACATTAACCTGCCTATCATTGGATGGAGAAGAGATCAGCAGTTGCCTGGGACAGCAGTAAGTGAGGTGTTTTTATACTACAAAGTAGTAGCACAAGGGACTGTATTTGAAGATGATTAGACTGTTTTTTTTATCTTGTCATAAAACCATATACCAAAATTAATGAATTTTATTATATGTAAAGTAAAAAATCAAAATTTAAAATACAGCTGATGGTTGAACTTTTAAATAGAATAGGGCCAGAGGGGTTCATTTTTCTGGAAAACCTGAAAAAAACATTGAGAACAGGCCAGTATTGATCATTAAGAAATTCTGGACAATTTAGTGACTCTATTTGACTATTGACCTTGATCTGTACAGTTCTATAAAAACACAAAGCCATTTTTCTTTTCATCATCATTTTGTTTATCATCTTCAAATATTCTTTGATTATTAGAATCTATTATCCTGGGATTTGATTGGTGGAAGAGCCTTCCAGAAAAAAAAATCAGAAGAAAAAATGTATTTTAGCTCCAGTCTAATCTCCTCCCCCAATTTAAAATAACTTAATGCTTAGTAATGTGCTGCTTTGAAATAATGCACTGAAAATAATACTAGATAATATATTGTATTTTTTTAATGTCATTTATATTCATGATTTCCAACAGGGAAGTAACGCCTTTGTCAAATATTCAAAGATATAAAATTGTATGTCTAGGGCTTGGGTAACAAGTAATCTGATATAAATTGAAGAGCCCTTAAATTTTTTTGTCTAAGTCTTCTCAAGAAATTAATTCTCTCAGGGTGGGACAGCGATAGAAAATCTAATCTAAAGAGTACAAGATTAACAACTTGATTTGTAACTTTAAAAACCTATTATTGTAAACTACTATTCCCTAACTCTGTATTTGTTTCTTTTTTATTTTATTTACATAACAATTCCATGATTTCTAAATGTATTTGATTGGTATTGAGATGATTTAAAGGAAGTTTTTTGTTTAATGTGGTTGATTGTGTTAACTTCTTTCTTTTGTTTACGCATCTAAGACGTGGATTAAAAGAATGGAAAATAGATTAGTTTGGTTTTTTTTTTCCCCCTCAGTTCCTTTTGGCACTTCTTTTACTCTACATATACAATAATGGTGTTATGATGGTTGTTACCATATATTTTATTTCTGCTTCTTTAATATACTTTCCTGGATAGTCTCATTTATCCTCCTGATTTCAATTTCCACTCAAATATCCATGACTTCTTCTAATGTATATGTCTAGCCACTTTCTTCAAAATTTCAGGGCCATAAAGAAACATCTAAATTAAAGCATACTGCAAATTTCCAACTGGATACAAGTGAAAATTAAAATTATCAAAAGTCAACTCATTATATTTATTTCCCCTATTAAAAGTAAACACAGAGAAATCTTCCTGATCCTACTTTCTTTCTCAGTAAATACCATCATGAGCTACCTCTCCCTTCTCTCCCAAGTCACCAGAAACAGCAAAGTGATCTGGGCATTATTCTATACCATTTTCTAATTTCTCCCCTTTTCACTTGGTAATAAAATCCTATTACTTCCATTTCATTATCATATGTCCCATCAGTTTGCTATACCTTTAAGTTTTTCCCTTACTTTTCATATCACTGTTTCTCTTTTTCATATGAAAATGAGAAACAAATTATATATATATATGTGTATATATATATATATATGTGTGTGTGTGTGTGTGTATATTATATATATATATATATATATATATATATATATATATATATATATATATATATATATATTGCTGACTTGAGAATGCTTTGCAGTCCCACCACAATTGACATGACTGTATAAATATGGAAACAGGTCCCTCCCTCAGGACAACTTATTCCCTTTGACCACTATCTAGAAACTATCAAATCTCTGGTAATAATGAGACAAATGGCATTCTTGGAAATAAGTAATGTAACACTTGCAAATAAGAGCAGCACTGGCTCTTTTTAACGTGTCTGTTCATGTAGATGTCTTGTTTGAATCCTTTCAATCTTCCTTATTATTTACTACATTAAACTTATTCTCCATAAAACAAAATATTTTCTTAGATTTGGTTTCTCTAGAGATCTCTTCTGTTACAGGTTTCCCCTGTTCTTCCATTCACCAAAATTTTCATTCCAACTTTACAAAAAGGCCCATGCATGTTTGTTCACCATGTTTCCAAGTCCAAAATTCTCCTTATATCTTCACTTCAATGAATCTTATTTGTATTCCACTTCTTCACTTTCCCTGGTAGAATTAACCATATTCTTTTTCATACTCTTATGAATAGCCCCACTTTAACAATTATAACAATGTGTTAAATGTGTTGTATGCTTTTCTACTTATAAACTTCAACACTCCTAGAGCACGGACCAGGTCTTACTGGTCTTCCATCCCCATGGCACTGCATCCCCAAGCAGCAATTAAACATATATTTGTTGGATGAATGAAAGAATAAATGAATAAAACTGTACTAATTAATAATGTTAGACAAAGAAGAGGAAAGGTGAAAATTATTTCCAGTGCCTATCACTATGCTCAGTGCTTTAGATATAGTAAATGATTATTAAACTTAAGAGAAATTATATGGAGTTATGGATATCCTTATCCTTTTCCAGAAAAATATCTGAGACTCAGATGGTTAAATAGCTTATCCAGGGTTTCTCAGTCAGTGTGTTGCTTTGAAGCATCTTCACTTTCAAGGAATGCACAATGCTGTTGCTCTATGTTGAGAAACAGAGCAGACAGTTTGTCAAATTGAATGAAGTATTTAATTGTCTCCTGGTAAATTAGAAGAAGCATATTTTACAATTTCCCTAAAACCTTCCAATTACACCTAGTGAATATTTATCAATAGTGTGATATTGTCATATACAGCACAACCACAATAATGAAGCAATATAAAATAACAATTTAATTAAAATAGATTAAATCTACATTACTTACTTTGTATTTCTTTTCCTTTTTTCTTTTTAAACATCTTTATTGGAGTATAATCGTTTTACAATGGTGTGTTAGTTTCTGCTTTATAACAAAGTGAATCAGTTATACATATACATATGTTCCCATATCTCTTCCCTCTTGCATCTCCCTCCCTCCCACCCTCCCTATCCCACCCCTCTAGGTGGTCACAAAGCACCGAGCTGATCTCCCTGTGCTATGCAGCTGCTTCCCACTAGCTATCTATTTTACATTTGGTAGTGTATATATGTCCATGCCACTCTCTCACTTTGTCACATCTTACCCTTCCCCTCCCCATATCCTCAAGTCCATTTTCTAGTAGGTCTGTGTCTTTATTCCTGTCTTGCCACTAGGTTCTTCATGACCTTTTTTTTCCCCCTTAGATTCCATATATATGTGTTAGCATACTGTATTTGTTTTTCTCTTTCAGACTTACTTCACTCTGTATGACAGACTCTAACTCCATCCACCTCACTAAAAATAACTCCATTTCATTTCTTTTTATGGCTGAGTAATATTCCATTGTATATATGTGCCATATCTTCTTTATCCATTCATCCAATGATGGACATTTAGGTTGCTTCCATGTCCTGGCTATTGTAAATAGTGCTGCGATGAACATTGTGGTACATGACTCTTTTTGAATTATGGTTTTCTCAGGGTATATGCCCAGTAGTGGGATTGCTGGGTCGTATGGTAGTTCTATTTTTAGTTTTTGAAGGAACCTCCATACTGTTCACCATAGTGGCTGTATCAATTTACGTTCCCACCAACAGTGCAAGAGTGTTCCCTTTTCTCCACACCCTCTCCAGCATTTATTTTTCTAGATTTTTTGATGGCCATTCTGATCGGTGTGAGATGATATCTCATTGTAGTTTTGATTTGCATTTCTCTAATGATTAATGATGTTGAGCATTCCTTCATGTGTTTGTTGGCAATCTGTATATCTTCTTTGGAGAAATGTCTATTTAGGTCTTCAGCCCATTTTTGGATTGGGTTGTTTGTTTTTTTGTTATTGAGCTGCATGAGCTGCTTGTAAATCTTGGAGATTAATCCTTTGTCAGTTGCTTCATTTTCAAATATTTTCTCCCATTCTGAGGGTTGTCTTTTGGTCTTGTTTATGGTTTCCATTGCTGTGCAAAAGCTTTTAAGTTTCATTCGTTCCCATTTGTTTATTTTTGTTTTTATTTCCATTTCTCTAGGAGGTGGGTCAAAAAGGATCTTGCTGTGATTTATGTCATAGAGCGTTCTGCCTATGTTTTCCTCTAAGAGTTTGATAGTATCTGGCCTTACATTTAGGTCTTTAATCCATTTTGAGTTTATTTTTGTGTATGGTGTTAGGGAATGTTCTAATTTCATACTTTTACATGTACCTGTCCAGTTTTCCCAACACCACTTATTGAAGAGGCTGTCTTTTCTCCACTGTATATTCTTGCCCCTTTATCAAAGATAAAGTGACCATATGTGCATGGGTGTATCTCTGGGCTTTCTATCCTTTTCAATTGATCTATATTTCTGTTTTTGTGCCAGTACCAAACTGTCTTGATTACTGTGCTTTGTAGTATAGTCTGAAGTCAGGGAGCCTGATTCCTTCAGGTCCATTTTTCGTTCTCAAGATTGCTTTGGCTATTCGGGGTCTTTTGTGTTTCAATACAAATTGTGAAATTTTTTGTTCTAGTTCTGTGGAAAATGTCAGTGGTAGTTTGACAGGGATTGCATTGAATCTGTAGATTGCTTTGGGTAGTAGAGTCATTTTCACAATGTTGATTCCTCCAATCCAAGAACATGGTATATCTCTCCATCTATTTGTATCATCTTTGATTTCTTTCATCAGTGTCTTATAATTTTCTGCATACAGGTCTTTTGTCTCTGTAGGTAGGTTTATTCCTAGATATTTTATTCTTTTTGTTGTAATGGTAAATGGGAGTGTTTTCTTAATTTCACTTTCAGATTTTTCATCATTAGTGTATAGGAATGCAAGAGATTTCTGTGCATTAATTTTGTATCCTGCTACTTTACCAAATTCATTGATTAGATCTAGTAGATTTCTGGTAGCATCTTTAGGATTCTCTATGTATAGTATCATGTCATCTGCAAACAGTGACAGCTTTACTTCTTCTTTTCCGATTTGGATTCCTTTTATTTCTTTTTCTTCTCTGATTACTGTGGCTAAAACTTCCAAAACTATGTTGAATAATAGTGGTGAGAGTGGGCAACCTTGTCTTGTTCCTGATCTTAGTGGAAATGGTTTCAGGTTTTCACCATTGAGAATGACGTTGGCTGTGGTTTTGTCATCTATGGCCTTCATTATGTTGAGGAAAGTTCCCTCTATGCCTACTTTCTGCAGGGCTTTAATCATAAATGCGTGTTGAATTTTGTCAAAAGTTTTCTCTGCATCTATTGATATGATCATATGGTTTTTCTCCTTCAATTTGTTAATATGGTGTATCACGTTGATTGATTTCCATGTATTGAAGAATCCTTGCATTCCTGGAATAAACCCCACTTGATCATGGTGTATGATCCTTTTAATGTGCTGTTGGATTCTGTTTCCTAGTATTTTGTTGAGGATTTTTGCATCTATGTTCATCAGTAATATTGGCCTGTAGTTTTCTTTCTTTGTGACATCTTTGTCTGGTTTTGGTATCAGGGTGATGGTGGCCTCGTAGAATGAGTTGGGGAGTGTTCCTCCCTCTGCAATATTTTGGAAGAGTTTGAGAAGGATAGGTGTTAACTCTTCTCTAAGTGTTTGATAGAATTCGCCTGTGGAGCCATCTGGTCCTGGGCTTTTGTTTGTTGGAAGATTTTTAATCACAGTTTCAATTTCAGTGCTTGTGATTGGTCTGTTCATATTTTCTATTTCTTCCTAGTTCAGTCTCGGCAGGTTGTGCATTTCTAAGAATTTGACCACTTTTTCCAGGTAGTCCATTTTATTGGCATAGAGTTGCTTGCAGTAATTTCTCATGATAGTTTGTATTTCTGCAGTGTCAGTGGTTGCTTCTCCTTTTTCATTTCTAGTTCTATTGATTTGAGTCTTCTCCCTTTTTCTCTTGATGAGTCTGGCTAATGGTTTATCAATTTTGTTTATCTTCTCAAAGAACCAGCTCTTAGTTTTATTGATCTTTGCTATTGTCTCCTTCATTTCTTTTTCATTTTTTTCTGATCTGATCTTTATAATTTCGTTCCTTCTGCTAGCTTTGGGGTTTTTTTGTTCTTCTTTCTCTAATTGCTTTAAGTGCAAGGTTAGGTTGTTTATTTGAGATGTTTCCTGTTTCTTGAGATAGGCTTGTCTTGATATAAACTTCCCTCTTAGCACTGCTTTTGCTGCATACCATAGGTTTTGGGTCATCGTGTCTCCATTGTCATTTGTTTCTAGGTATTCTTTGATTTCCCCTTTGATTTCTTCAGTGATCACTTCATTATTAAGTAGTGTATTGTGTAACCTCCATGTGTTTGTATTTTTTACAGATCTTTTCCTGTAATTGATATCTAGTCTCATAGCGTTGTGGTCGGAAAAGATACTTGATACGATTTCAGTTTTCTTAAATTTACCAAGGCTGGATTTGTGACCCAAGATATTATCTATCCTGGAGAATGTTCCATGAGCACTTGAGAAAAATATGTATTCTGTTGTTTTTGGGTGGAATGTCCTATAAATATCAATTAAGTCCATCTTGTTTAATGTATCATTTAAAGCTTGTGTTTCCTTATTTATTTTCATTTTGGATGATCTGTCCATTGGTGAAAGTGGGGTGTTAAAGTCCCCTACTATGATTGTGTTGCTGTCGATTTCCCCTTTTATGGCTGTTAGTATTTGCCTTATGTATTGAGGTGCTCCTATGTTGGGTGCATAAATATTTACAATGGTTATACCTTCCTCTTGGATCGATGCCTTGATCATTATATAGTGTCCTTCTTTGTCTCTTGTAATAGTCTTTATTTTAAAGTCTATTTTGTCTGATATGAGAATTGCTACTCCAGCTTTCTTTTGATTTCCATTTGCATGGAATATCTTTTTCCATCCCCTCACTTTCAGTCTGTATGTGTCTCTAGGTGTGAAGTGAGTCTCTTGTAGACAGCATATATATGGGTCTTGTTTTTGTATCCATTCAGCCAGTCTGTGTCTTTTGGTGGGAGCATTTAATCCATTTACATTTAAGGTAATTATTGATATGTATGTACCTATTCCCATTTTCTTAAATGTTTTGTGTTTGTTGTTATAGGTGTTTTCCTTCTCTTGTGTTTCTTGCCTAGAGAAGTTCCTTTAGCATTTGTTGCAAAGCTGGTTTGGTGGTGCTGAACTCTCTCAGCTTTTGCTTGTCTGTAAAGGTTTTAATTTCTCCATGAAAGCTGAATGAGATCCGTGCTTGTTTGTAGGTTTTTCTCCCATCCCTTTAAATATGTTCTGCCACTCCCTTCTGGCTTGCAGAGTTTATGCTGAAAGATCAGCTGATAACCTTATGGGGATTCCCTTGTGTATTATTTGTTGTTTTTCTCCCATCCCTTTAAATATGTTCTGCCACTCCCTTCTGGCTTGCAGAGTTTATGCTGAAAGATCAGCTGATAACCTTATGGGGATTCCCTTGTGTGTTATTTGTTGCTTTTCCCTTGCTGCTTTTAATATGTTTTCTTTATATTTAATTTTTGATAGTTTGATTAATGTATGTCCTGGCGTGTTTCTCCTTGGATTTATCCTGTATGGGACTCTCTGTGCTTCCAGGACTTGATTAACTATTTCCTTTCCCATATTAGGGAAGTTTTCAACTATAATCTCTTCAAATATTTTCTCAGTCCCTTTCTTTTTCTCTTCTTCTTTTGGGACCCCTATAATTTGAATGTTGGTGCGTTTAATATTGTCCCAGAGGTCTCTGAGACTGTCCTCAGTTCTTTTCATTCTTTTTTCTTTATTCCGCTCTGCAGTAGTTATTTCCACTATTTTATCTTCCAGGTCACTTATCCGTTCTTCTGCCTCAGTTATTCTGCTATTGATCCCGTCTAGAGTATTTTTAATTTCATTTCTTGTGTTTTTCATCGTTGCTTGGTTCCACTTTAGTTCTTCTAGGTCCTTGTTAAATGTTTCTTGCATTTTGTCTATTCTATTTCCAAGATTTTGGATCATCTTTACTATCATTATTCTGAATTCTTTTTCAGGTAGACTGCCTATTTCCTGTTCATTTGTTGGGTCTGGTGTGTTTTTACCTTGCTCCTTCATCTGCTGTGTGTTTTCCTGTCTTCTCATTTTGCTTATCTTACTGTGTCTGGGGTCTCTTTTTCGCAGGCTGCAGGTTCGTAATTCCTGTTGTTTTTGGTATCTGTCCCCAGTGGCTAAGGTTGGTTCAGTGGGTTGTGTAGGCTTTCTGGTGGAGGGGACTAGTGCCTGTGTTTTGGTGGATGAGGCTGGATCTTGTCTTTCTGGTGGGCAGGTCCACGTCTGGTGGTGTGTTTTGGGGTGTCTGTGGCTTATTATGATTTTAAGCACCCCTCTGCTAAAGGATGGGGCTGTGTTCCTGTCTTGCTAGTTGTTTGGCATTGGGTGTCCAGCACTATAGCTTGCTGGTTGTTGAGTGAAGCTGGGTCTTGGTGTTGAGATGGAGATCTCTGGGAGATTTTCACCATTTGGTATTATGTGGAGCTGGGAGTTCTCTTGTGGACCAGTGTCCTGAAGTTGGCTCTCCCTCCTCAGAGGCATAGCCCTGATGCCTGGCTGGAGCACCAAGAGTCTTTCATCCACACGGCTCACAATAAAAGGGAGAAAAAGTAGAAAGAAAAAAAGAAAGAGGATAAAATATAATAAAGTAAGAACAAATAAAATAAAGTTATTAAAATAAAAAATAATTATTAAGAAAAAAAGAAAAAAACTTTTTTAAGTAAAAAAAAAACAAAAACAAAAATAAACGGTCGGACAGAACCCTAGGACAAATGGTGAAAGCAAAGCTATACAGACAAAATCTCACACAGAACCATAAACATACACACTCACAAAAAGAGGAAAAGGGGAAAAATTAATATGTCCTCCTCCCAAAGTCCATCTCCTGAATTTGGGATGAGTCGTTGTCTCTTCAGGTATTCCACAGATGCAGGTACATCAAGTTGTTTGTGGAGCTTTAATCCACTGCTTCTGAGGCTGCTGGGAGAAATTTCCCTTTCTCTTCTTTATTCAAACATCTCCCAGGTTTCAGCTTTGGATTTGGACCTGCCTCTGCGTGTAGGTTGCCTGAGGGTGTCTGTTCTTCGCTTAGACAGGATGGGGTTAAAGGAGCAGCTGATTCAGGGACTCTGGCTCACTCAGGCCATGGGGAGAGAGGGGTACGGATACGGGGTGAGCCTGCGGTGGCAGAGGCCAGCATGACGTTGCACCAGCCTGAGGCATGCCGTGCGTTCTCCCGGGGAAGTTGTCCCTGGATCCCGGGACCCTGGCAGTGGTGGGCTGCACAGGCTCCCGGGAGGGGCGGTGTGGATAGTGACCTGTGCTTGCACACAGGTTTCTTGGTGGCAGCAGCAACAGCCTTAGCGTTTCATGCCTGTCTCTGGGGTCCGCGCTGATAGCCGCGGCTCACACCCATCTCTGGAGCTCGTTTAGGTGGCGCTGTGAATCCCCTCTCCTCGCGCACCAGGAAACAAAGAGGCATAAAAAAGTCTCTTGCCTGTTCGGCAGCTCCAGACCTTTTCCTGGACTCCTTCCCAGCTAGCTGTGTTGTGCTAACCCCTTCAGGCTGTGTTCACGCCCCCAACCCCAGTCCTCTCCCTGCAATCCGACTGAAGCCCGAGCCTCAACTCCCAGCCCCCGCCTGCCCCAGCGGGTGAGCAGACAAGCCTCTCCATCTGGTGAGTACTGGTCGGCACCGATCCTCTGTGTGGGAATCTCTCCGCTTTGCCCTCCGCACCCCTGTTGCTGAGGTCTCCTCCGTGGTCCGAAGCTTCCCCCCTCTGCCACCCACAGTCTCCGCCCACGAAGGGGCTTCCTACTGTGTGGAGACCTTTCCTCCTTCACAGTTCCCTCCCACTGGTGCAGGTCCCGTTCCTATTCTTTTGTCTCTGTTGTTTCTTTTTTCTTTTGCCCTACCCAGGTACGTGGGGAGTTTCTTGCCTTTTGGGAGGTCTGACGTCTACTGCCAGCGTTCAGTGTGCGTTCTATAGGAGCAGTTCCACGTGTAGATGTATTTTTGATGTATCTGTGGGGAGGAAGGTGATATCCGCGTCTTACTATTCCGCCATCTTCTCCTCCACTTACTTTGTATTAATCAAAATATTAGGTAGTGTAAAAAACTGAGTTTTGAACTGTAATGTGTGTTTTTATTAGCTGTTAAGAACTAATTAGTTTTAAATCATTAGCTATCTGTCACTCTAGACTTTCCTATTAAGTACATTTTAAAGAAAATTCTTTAATCTCATAGATATATACTTTTGAGCCTAATTAATCTTTATTTCTTGATGATAGGATGTTTTCTTGATTTATCACTGGTTTGAAGGTTTTGTTTCTTCTCTATCCCAACATTATATTTGGTTTACTAATTCCTTGGAGCCATACAAATTGATGAAGTTACATCAATTATTTCCTTTATTGATGTTTTATAGTTCTCAACCTATAAGTATTTCATCTCCTTGGTCAAATTTATTCCTCAGTATTTTATTTTGGGGGGTGTGATTTTAAAAGGGATTGTTTTTAACATTCCCTTTCTGATATTTCATTTTTAGTATAAAGAAATGCAACTTATTTCTGTATGTTAATCCTGTATCCTTCTACCTTGCTGAACTTGTTTATCTGTTCTAGTAGTATTTGTGTGGAGTCTTTAGGTTTCTCTATACAAAATATCATGTCATTTGCATATAATGATAATCCTTCCTCTTCCCTCCCCATTTGAATACCTTTTATTTCATTTTCTTGTCTTATTGTTGTGGCTAGAACTTCCAGTACTATGTTGAGTAGAAAAGGTGAGAGTTGGCATCCTTGTTTTGTTCCAGATTTTAGCCAGAAAGCTTTCAGCTTTTCACTGTTGAGTATTACATTGGCTGTGGGTTTGTCATAAATAGCTTTTATTATATTGACAGATATTCCCTCTAAAGGGTAACAGGGTACCCAGAGGAAACCCTCTGTTTATAAGAGTTTTTCCCATGAATGGATGGTGAATTTTGTCAAGTGATTTTTCTGCATCTATTGAGATGATCCTGTGTTTTTTGTCTTTTCTTTTGTTTATACAGTACATCACATTAAGTGATTTGTGTGTGTTGAACCATCTTTGTGAACCTGGGATGAATCCCACTTGATCACGGTATATGATCTTTTCTATGTGCTGTTGGATTCAGCTTGTTAATATTTTGTTGAGAATTTTTGCATTTATATTCATCAAAGATATTATCTTGTAATTTTCTTTTTTCTTTTTTTTAGTGTCTTTGTCTAATTTTAGTATCAGGGTGAGGCTGGATTCATGGAATGAATTTGGGAATGTTCCCTCTTCTTCAATCTTTTGGAAGACTTTGAGAAGGATCAGTATAAATTCTTCTTTGTATGAATGGTGTAATTTGCCTGTGAAGCCATCTGGTCCTGAATTTTTTGTTTATAGATTTATTACAGATTCTATTTCATTTTTAGTGATCAGTCTGTTCAAGTTATCTACTTCTTCTTGATTCAGTTTTGGTGGGACGTATGTTTCTAGAAACTTGTTCATTTCTTCTATGTTGGTGTATACTTGTTCATTGTATTCCCTTATGGTTTTTAGTATTTCTGCAGTATTGGTTGTTATAACTTCTTTTTAATTTATTTTGTTTATTTGGGTTCTCTCTCTTTTCTTCTTGGTCAGCCTGGCCAGTGGTTTGCCAATTTTGTTTACCCTTTCAAAGAACCAGCTCTTGGTTTTACTGATTTTTCTATTTTTAAACTGTATTTTATTTATTTCCTCTCTGATCTTCATTATTTCCTTCCTTCTGCTGACTTTAGGTTTTGTTTGATCTTCTTGTTCTAATTCTTTTAAGTGGTAGGTTAGGTTGTTTATTTGAAGTTTTTCTTGTTTTTTTTGAGGAATGCCTGTAGTGCTGTGAACTTCCCTCTAAGAACAGTTTTTGCTGCATTCCACAGATTTTGTATTGTTGTGTTTTCATTGTCATTTGTCTCAAGGTACTTTTTAATTTCCTCTTTGATTTCATCATTAACCCATTGGTTTTGTAGTAACATGTTGTTTAGTCTCCATGTAATCTTTTTTTATCTCATTTCTTTTTCTGTGGTTGATTTTTAGTTTTATGTGGTTTTGGCCAGAAAAGATGCTTGAGATCGTTTCTAAACTATTAAATTTGTTGAAGCTTGTTTTGTGTCCTAGTCTGCAGTCAATCCTAGAGAATGTTACATGTGCACTTGAAAAGAATGTGTACTTTTATTTGTTTGTTTTTTTGAATGCAAATTCCTGAAAATATCAATTAAGTTTAACTGTTCTATTTTATTATTAAGATCTCTGTTGCCTAATTGATTTTCTGTTTAGAAGATCCGTCCATTGATGTGAGTGGGATGTTAAAGTCTCCTATTATTATTGTATTCCTGTCAGTTTCTCACTTTATGTATGTTAGTATTTGTTTTATGTATTTGGGTGCTCCTATATTAGGTGTAAGATCCTCTTCTGGTTTGATTCTTTTATCATTATATAGTGTCCTTCTTTATCTTGATTTACAGCCTTTGTTTTAAAGTCTATTTTGTCTGAGTATTGTAACCCCTGCTTTGTTATTTCTGTTTGTGTGGAATATCTCTTTCCATCTCCCCACTTTCAGTTTATGTGTGTCCTTTGCCCTAAGGTGGGTTTCTTGTAGGCAGCATATTATAGGCTCTTGTTTTTTATTATACAATCTGCCACTCTATGTCTTTTGATTGGAGCACTTATTCCATTGACATTTAAAGTAATTATTGATCAATATGTATTTATTGCCATTTTAAACATTGTTTTCCAGTTGATTGTGTATTTCTTCTTTGTTCCTTTCTTTTTCTTTTTCTTTCTTTTTTTCCCTTGTGGTTTGATGATTTCCTTTTACATTATGCTTGTGTTCTCTTCTTTTTGGTTTTAGTGAATCTACTGTATGTTTTTGATTTGTAGTTACCCTGTTTTTCAAGGATGTTAACCCTTTCCTATATCTACTTGTTTTAGTCATATAGGCTCAAAAACATTCGTTTAAAAATCTACATTTTCTTACTCTCCCCCTCCCCATATTTTATGATTTTGATGTCTTCTTTTACATCTTCATATTTATCCTTTTATTGTTCATCGTGGTTATCATCATTTTCACAAAAATATTTTCCTTTATTTTTTTAAATCTGTGTACTGCCATATTTAAGTGATTTACTTTCAAACTGTGATATTCTCTTTCCTATAATTTCTTGTTTCTTTTCTGTTTGCAAGAAGACCTTTCAATACTTCTTTTAGGATAGGTTTAGTGTTGCTGTATTCTTTTAGTTTTTGCTTATCTGAGAAATTCTTTATCTCTTTTATTCTAAATGATAATTTTTCTGGGTAGAGTATTCTAGGTTGTATATTTTTCCCTTGTAGGATTTTGAATACATCTTGCCACTCCCTTCTGGCCTGCAATGTTTCTGTAGAGAAATCAGCTAATAGCCTTAGGGGGCTTCCCTTGTAATTTACTCTTTGTTTTTCTCTTGCTGCCTTTAGAATCCTCTTTTTAACTTTTGCCAATTTAATTATAATATGTCTTGGTATAGGTCTGTTTGGGTTTATCTTGTTTGGGACCTTCTGTGATTCCTGTACATGGATTTCTTTTTCCTTTATTAGTTGTGGGAATTTTTCAGCATAATTTCTTCAAATGCATTTTTGATCCCTATTTCTCTTTCTTCCCCTTCTGGAATTCCTATTATGTGGAGACTGGCATGCTTTATATTATCCAATAGGTCTCTTCTACTGCTTTCATTTTTTAAAGTTTGTCTTTCTATCTGCTGTTCTGATTGGGTGATTTCCATTATTCTATCTTCCAGATCACTTATTCGTTCTTCTGCGTCATTCATTCTGCTATTCACTGCCTTTAACTCAGCTTTCATCTCAGCAAATGAGTTTTCTAATTTTTCTTGGTTCCTCCTTATAGTTTCTACTTCCTTTTTACAGTACTCTGCGTTTCTGTTGATAGCCTTTCTTAATTCCTTCAGTATTTTTATTATCTCATTTTTGAACTCTGTGTCTATTAGACTGAAGAGGTCTGTTACATTGTTCTTTCAGAGGAATTTTCTTGGTCTTTTAACTGGGAGTGGTTCCTCTGCTCCTTCATTTTATTTATATTTCTCTGACTCCATGAGTTTACGATAAACAATTGTTTACCATGGTCTTGGAGGGCTATTTATATGTGGAGCGTCCCTTTTAGCTTGTGTGGATTTCATATTTTTGGTGCAAGACTGTTTTTAGTATGAATGCCTGCTGCTTCTTTCCTCAGTGCGTTCTTGTCTGTTATCCACTTGATAGGGGTGTGCAGATGTGGTGGCTGATGCCTGCTCCTGGGATGCTCAGTGGAAACTCATGTGTGCCCCTGGAGGCTGAGATGGCAGTGATGGCTTGCAACTGCTCCCAGAGCTCATGTAGGTGGTATCCTGTTTCCTGAGAGCATGCCCAGGGAAAAAGGCAGCAATGGCGGGTCCCACCCCTCCCCTAGTGCACCCCCAAACAATGGTGTCTGGGCCCTAAAATGGGCCTGGGCTTCCTCAGAGTACATCATCAGTTGTGGTCACACCAGACTCTAGCCCCTTTAGGCTGTTTCCATGCAGCCAACCCCAGTCCTCTCCCTGGGTCTGATCTCTGAATCCCAAGCTTTAGCACCCAGCCCCCATCTGCACAGGCAGATGCATGTCTCAAGCTGGGTGTGCAGGGCAGGGGCACTGACCATCTGTGCAGGGCTCTCTCTGTTCTGGCTGTCACAAACAAGTAGGTAGTTACTATTATTTTTAGCATTCTAAAGATGAAGAAATAAGGACTTAAGTATGTGGTCTAAGGTCACATCTAGTAAGTAGTGAAACTGGAATTTAAATCTAGTTCTACACTACTTTAAGCCTATTCTCTTAAAAACTCCAAGTTGTTCATATGATCCATACATCATTTACTTCCTGAATTGGCAACCTAGTATATACCACAGTGTAGTCATAGAAAATCTCAAGGTTGGTGAGACATTTTTATTCCCATAAAATGAAACAAGTACAATATTTAGTTGACACATTCATTCAATTTACAATCCAGTTGGGGCAATCAGTTCCATGGTAAATATTATAAAAAAAAATTTGTATGTATCCATCCCTTATTGTTAAGGGCATCAATGTTCATTAAGTTGAATAAGTGATAAGACTGAGAATGTCTCTATATTTATCCCCTACTCCAAATAACATTTTCAAATGCTTATCAAGTCCTTTCCTTTGACTCTGACTTGTAAATCTGTCAATTCTGTTTCATTTTTTGTCACCAATGCCATATCTTCATTAGTTCTTGCTCGGATCATCGCATACATGATTTACTGTTGCCTCTGCCCACAGTTTAGTCCACCTCCAATTTATCTGCTACATTGCTGGATTATTCCTAATAATACTAATCCTGCAATTATTATTTTTAAGTGAACTCTCTCTCCTCCAGTCATTCACCTTCTTGAAAGTCTCCAGCCATTTACGTAAGTAGGCTCTGGAGAACTCAATGTTCCTCTGTGTCAACATTCTCTGAAACCCACCTAATATCAGAATACTCTCAGGTTCTCAAACATCTGGATTACTTCACAGTTTGGAATTTCACTTATATTTCGTTTGTCTGAAGTCCTTAAGTCCTATTATTCTTCAAGACTTTTAGTTTCAATATCAAGTTATGAATCCTTTTCTAAAAATCCAGGGAAAATCAACCATCTTGTCTTTCATGCCATCATTGTACACACAGATTTCTGTTGTTACATTTTTCAAATTCTTTCACAATTGTTTTTCTATTTATTTATTCAGTATTTCAACAAATATTTATTGGACATCAAAGGTGTTTATATCATTGCACTAAATACTGAGGTTATAATTTGTTTCTGCCTCCCTTGTTGGACTCCACAGGGACAGCGTTCACAAACATTTTGTGTGAAGGACACACAAATATTTTGTGTGTATATCGTATCTATGACAGATAGGAAGAAGGTGTAAAGAAATGCGTTTGAATGTATGAATATCTTAAGTGTTAGTTTATAGAAGATACAGTTTCAGTATGGGCTAGAGTAGGTGGAAAGGGATATTTTTCATTCATATTGAATGCAAGCTTGAACTATAAATATTTTGTAAAGCACTTACAGCAGTAATTAGTAAAATGATTCATGTACATATTATATTAATCTCATTTAGAAAACAGTAAAAAAATATTAGTCCAGCTAACAGGATGTTCTAATAATACAGTTCTTAGGTGATAGGAGTCTGATAATGGTGAGAGGGGGTTAGAATGGGTGAATCAACTATATTTTAAAGAATAAAACTGAGACGATGACAGATAGCATATTAAAGGAAAAGAATATCAAAGATTTCTCCAAAATTTCTAGTTTGGTATATTCATGGAAAAAGAGAAGGTAGGAAATGAAGTATTTTTAAGAAAAGATGATGAGCTTATTTGAAGAATTTGAAGTAAATTCATTTGGAATTTACTCAGTGAATACGTGACATGAGCAATTTAAGAGACAGATCAGATTGGAAATGAGAATTTACTGAACACCATGATATTCATGTTATTTAATGTCTTAAAGAAGGAGGAGTTCTTCTATCATACCCCTGTATCTTCTATAAATATGTGCATGCCACATTAAAATTTATATTTCTATTCCCATATACTTAATATGACTAATGTCTGTAGATATGAAGAATCTTGCAAGGAAAATAACCTGCATTTTTCTCATGCCTACTGCAAAGTACACATGTAAAGGGATATCTATTATTACTTCTCTAGTTCTACCAGACCATGGCCTGCATGGACTCTGTGACTCTTCCCAAATCTATCCAAGTGCAAATCTAAACTTAAATGTACTATTTTCATGTTTGATTTGAAAGCTCTCCCTTTTTAACTCTGACACACTGTACTGTGGCTTACATATTTAAGCACCAGCTTTGTCTAAGATTGAGAGGGAAAAAACATGTGCACATCAAAAGTGTTTAATTTTTAATTCAATGAGGTAAGTTTTCTCAAACTGAAGCTTACATGAAGCTGTTTGGAATTTCTTCAAGGGTCTTTTATCTGTAAATCAAAAAGGAAATTAAAAAACAAACAAACTAGTAATTCTTGTAATCAGAAATAACTCCTGTCAGAGAGTTCTTTGTTTCTGACTTGAAAGAAAAAGATAAATGGTAATTGTTTATTTATTTCTATATGTATATAACATGTTCAAATTCCAAAAGGTTTAGATAATTTTTCCTAGGTCTTATATAAATATTTAGAGAACTTAAAACCCAACTAAGATTTCTGCTATAAAAATAAGGCTTTTTTTTTTTAATTTTGGAAACTTAGAGATATACTCTGTAGATTGTGACTCTTAAAGGATGAATAGATAAATAAATACCTCCAAACCCACACATCAACATAGGGGTTGCTTACTAGATTTTTTTTTTAGATCTTCCTTGGGAAAGGAAAATGACTTGACCACATAAAATTTTCTAACATCTAATTTTTTTTTGTTGTTGTTCATGTTAGCTGCCAAAGCCAAGTCTTCCCAGCCCTTCACTAATTAATCTCAATACTTTTTCTCTGAGATAGCAGTTTTAAATATTAGAAATATTTGAAGAATCTCCAGTGAATCTCAAAATTCAAGGATTGTTAAAAACATTCAAATAGTAACTTACAGTTAATGGTAATAAAATCATGGCAGTCACTTTGATGACTTGATAATTATGATGATTATACTGCCTATCTGGAATCCCAGATGAATCACGTGAACTATCTTTGTGGCTTTTAGTAAGTTACATAATTTCTCTGATACTAGCATATCTGATCTTTAAAATATGATTATCTATATATTGTGGATGTAATGTTTAAATAAGGTAACCTGTACAAATAATTTAATATTATGCCTAGCACATATGAAGCACATAGTAAGACATTCTTCATACTTTCAAAAGCCCCAGCTCTGCTTCCCGTACTTGCATATCTTAATCTTTTTTTTTCCTCAAAACCTGTAATATTTAAAGCTTATGATAGTACCTTTTTCTATAACATTCTTTCTGGTCTATATATATTTTAAGCTCTTTGCTTTATCAAGGTGTGTGCCTGTGATCATATTTTTTTCTAGAATACTCTTTTTACTACTTTTATCATGGTTAGTTTTTTTTCACCTTTCCTTCAATAAATATTTATTGCCTCCTCTTACAGCCCTATTCTGAACCTTCAATATAAAGTAATACCCTCACAATCTAGGTAATTGCTGCCTATAATTTACCTGTCACAGTATCCTGTGGATTTTTAGTTCTTATCACAGTTTATTTGTTGGTCACTTCAGGAACAGTTAAACTGCACCTAGAATGTAGTAAATGCTCAATATTATTAGTAATTTAAAATTTTGTTTCTTATTTGTTTTTCCCACTATTTTGTAAGTTCTTGAGTGTGAAGGACATGTTCATTTTTTCACCATTATATCCTGATAGCTTAGCACAAAGCCTATATTTTATAAGAACTCAATGCATATTTGTTAAAGTAATAAATGATTTAATGAATGTGTTTCATAATATAATGTGGTTCCCTCATTGTATTAATGTAAGCATAATTTTCATTCCTTAATGACATCTAAATTTAAAGTTAAGGTTATATAATTATAATATGTTATAACACTTTGCTATGCTGCAGTATGAGAATTTCATTGTGTAAATTAGATATAGTGATTATTATATATTTTATATTGTATTACTTTCCATTATGAGAAATTAGTCCCATATAACAAATTAATTTTTTGAACTACATTTTGGAATCTACACATTCATATGAAAATAGTCAGGTACCATAAAATTGTGTGCCAGGGTGACATTGAGGATGCAGTTATCACAAGGTTGTTAATATTTTCCAACAAATCCATTATTTTAGGACTTATGTATAAATGATTTTTTGACAATTTTAAGGATAAAACAGTTTCATTTCTGAAAGATATGGGAAAGATTTAAAATAAGTTAGTGTATTATTAAATTGCCTCTAAATAACTCTTCAACATGAATTTATTGGACTTAAGACTAGCAACCTAGCAGTCTAACACAATTCCTGATGTAATTATTTTACACATTGGACTCAGCCAAAGCACTCTATATAATAATCTACTATTTAAACACATTGTATGGAACAGAAAACACAGCAGGATTTTTTTGTTTGCTGGTTTTGGGTTCTGTTTTTGCTTAGCTGGACTTCGATGATACATACTTCTTGTTACAACATGGCATTTAATTCTGAGTTCTAACCCTCTGCTGTTCACTTGCTAAAAGAATGAAAACAAAGATTTATTTAATTTCAAAGCGGAGTTTGATAATGACTTAGACATTCCGCTAAAACTTAGGTCACAGTGTATATAAGGGCATTA
Organism: Eubalaena glacialis; assembly: GCF_028564815.1. Lineage (NCBI taxonomy): Eukaryota > Metazoa > Chordata > Mammalia > Artiodactyla > Balaenidae > Eubalaena > Eubalaena glacialis. Next base: position 32,847,013 of record NC_083732.1, on the reverse strand, counting down.
CTCCTTATAAAAATAAAGATGTACGTTTTCTTTTATTTCCCATTTTCTGGATGTGAGGTATTTAAGGGGAGTAAGTTCATATTCTACTTTTTAATGAACTTTTTGGGAATAATTTTAGATTTTAAGAAAACTTGCCAAGGTTGTACAGTTTTCATAATCCTTTCTCCTATTTCCCCCTTAGTTTTAACATTTTACATAACTATGATATATTTGTCAAAATTAGCAAAAATTCTCTTAGTTTTCCTTTATAAAATAATGTCTTGATTATGCTTTCATTTCTGAATGATAGTTTGGTTCATTATAGAATTTTGGATTTACATGACTTTTTTCCCCATTAGATAATAAGTCATTTTTCTCTGTTTGCTTTCAAGATTTTTTGTCTTTAGTTTTAGCAAGTTTGACTATAATGTGTCTTAGCATTGATACCTTTGGATTTATCCTGTTTGGGGTTTAGTCAGCTTCTTGACTCTCTGGCTTTATGTCTTTTGCCAAATTTAGGAGATTTTCAGCCACTATGTCTTTGAGCACTTTTTTAGCCCTGCCCTATTATTCCTCTTCTTCTAGGTTGCTGATGAAATGAAAGTTAGATCTTTTGTGATAATATTACAGGTACCCAAGGTTTTGTTCATTTTTTAAAGTCGATTTCTTCTCTATTTTTTGGATTGGGTAGTTTCTAAAGTTCACTTATCTTTAAGTTCACTTATACCTTTTTCTATCCATTCCATTTGGTTCTTCTTTATATCTTCTTTTTTTTTTTCTGAGACTTTCTATTTCTTTGTTGAGATTTTTCATATAATTCTTTGTTTCAAATGCATTAGTAATTTATTTCAAGTGTGTTAATTCATTGAAGCATTTTTATAGTGACTACTTTAAAATCCTTTTCAGATAATTCTAACACCTGTGTTATCTCACTGTTGGCATCTGTTTATTGTCTTTTGCCATTCAAGTTGACATGTTTCTTTTTATTGGTATGATGAGTTATTCTCTATTGAAATTTGGATACCACTCCAGCAGGAGAAGGGATATTTTGCTTCATTACTGCCAGGTAGAGGTGGAAGTCCAGGTTCTCCATTCAAGTTCATTGACATCTGGTTGGGGGGGGAGAGTGCATGAACTTTCTGGGTATGGTGGGAGTTCAGAATCCTCACTAGGCCTCCAATGATACCACCCTGACTGAGAGGGGCAAGGGAATCATATTACTGTTTCCCAGGTGGCCCACATTGACATTTGGAAGTGAGGGAGGATGTGGCATCATTACCACTAAGAAGTGGAGAAAGTCCTGAATCTTCATAACTTCTCCTCTGACACCACCCCAGATAGAATGAAAAGGAGCTCCCCATTACCACCAACTAGAAGTGGAAGTCCAGGCTTCCTATGTTCTCTCCACTGAAACCATGAAAGGAAAGGGAATCTTTACCACAGACTAATACAGCAAGGGGGTTGAGGCAACTCATTACAGTATGATGGTGTTATAAATATAGGCTCTTCACATCTTCTTTGCTGGCTAGGATGGAGTTAAGGCTATAGATTTGGGAGGATTTTTGCTTGACTGTTTGTTTGTTTCCTGTGGTTTGGCTAGAATAGAGGACTTATTATCTGAATTTTTTTTTGCCTTGATACTTTTACTTGAGTTTTTTTGTTTAATCTGTGCTTGTTGGTATTTCTAATTGCTGGCTTCTCCAGTACCCAGTCTATGGTTTATGAGGCAAGAAAAAAAAAATGGAACTAAATAAAAATAAAAATTAAAAAAAACACAGGGAATTTATCCCTGTATTGTTCCTTGAGTCCTGAAATCTTTAGCTGCTCTGCAATCTTTTCTACATTCTTCAAAGTCTTCTTATATTTTTAAATCAGCTATTAACTCTACTTACTAGGATGAATAAAGAAAAGTATGTCTTCTCCATATTTCCAGAAGTGGATGTCTGATCTAGGACTTTTTATTCAGCATTATTGAGACATGTATTAAATACAATAAAATATTCTTAAGTGTACAATTGGTAAGTTTTATAAATTATGCATCCACAATTTCAGTTATTTGTTAAAGCAGCACTCAACTTCCTACTACCAAAAACTGTTATGAGTTTCCTAGGGATGCCATTACAAATTACCACAAACATGGTAGCTTAAAACAACACCATGTGTTCTCGTATTGTTCTGGAAGCCAGAAGACCCAAACCAAGGTGTCAGCATGATCACACTCCTTTTTTTTAATAAGGACACCAGTCATTGGATTTAGGGCCCATCCTAAATCTAGGACAATTTCATCTCAGATCTTTAAAGTAATTAGATCTTCAAACACCCTATTCCAAATAAGGTCTTATTTTGAGGTTCTGGGTAGATATTCATTTTGGAGGAACACTAACCCACTACAGGGTTATAAACAAGTCTCAGTAAATTAAAAAGGATTGAAGTGTTGCAAAGTATGTATGCTAACCATAGTTAAAATAAATTAGAAATAAATGAAAGATATTGTAATTTTTTTAAAATATCTGGAAATTAAAGAACATGCTTCTAAATAACTTCTAGTTCAAATAAGAAACTGTAAAGAAAATTAGAAAATATTTTTAACAGAAAGAAAACAAAACCCAACACATTAAACTTTATAAAAGCAACTAGAGCAGTACATAGAGGGAATTTTACAGCCTTAAACACAAATATAAGAAACAGATGAAAGTCATAAAATCAATGACCTAATTGTGTACCTTAAGAAGCTAGGGAAAAAAACAAAAGAATAAATTACATCCAAGTTAAGTAGAATGGAGGAAATAATAAAACAACATAAATCAGTGAAATAGTGAGAAGGTAATAAAAAGTAAATTAAAAGACCTTGTTCTTAAAGCGGATTAATTAGAAACCAGATTTATCTGTTTCTTTGGAAAATCATAGAGAAGACAGGAATTACAAGTATTACAAATGACAGAAAGGACATCACTAGAACTATAACAATTATTAAAAAGCACATGAGAAAATATTATAAACAACATTATGGTTATGTACTTGACAACTTAGATGACTTGGAAAGAGTCTTTGAAAGACACAAAGTACCAAGTTCACACCAGAACATATATATATATAACCCAAATAGCCTTGTCTCCTAAGGAAATTGGATTTGTATATACAAGTCTTCCCACATAAAAAGCATAAGCCCAGATTACTTCACTGGTGAATTCTACTTAGCATTTTGGAAAGATATAATATCAATTCTACCCAAACACATTATAAGTTATTCTGTAAGACCAGCATTTTCTTTATACCAAATCAGAAAATGACACTACAAGAATACAAAACTTCAAACTAATATTCCTCATAAACAAGATGCAAAAATCTTTCCAAAATATTAGTAATTTGAAATGAAACATAAGATAGGATATCACAGCATGACCAAGTGTGGTTTATCTCAGGAATGCAAGGTTGGTTTTACATTTTAAAAATCAATATATGGGGAAAAAAGAAGAGGAGATGAAGCAGGATGGGACCTGCACACCTGGCGAGGAGCTGAAGGTAAGGACAGGTTCCCGCATCTGGTAAATCCCCCTAACAGTGGGGAGATAAGCTGACACAGAATGAGAGCTTCAGGGGCTGAGAGGAGAACCCAGCAACAGGTCTGTGACAGGCAGGAGAGAGTGAGACCTACACAGATAGTCCATGTGCACCACAGCTTGAGATGGGTATCCGCCTGTGTGCATGGAGGCTGGATGCTGGAATGTGGGGTTTGGAGAACAGACGCAGGGAGTAGACGACTGTTGGCTGTGAGGAGACAGCCTGGGGGTGAGGAGCTCTGCAACCAGGAATGCTCGTGGAGGAAGCCTGGACTGCTACAGAAGCAAAGCAACATTGTTGAGTGACAGGCAAAGGGTGGAGCAGCCATTGCAGCCTCTCTCCTCACGTGCCAGTCCTTGCCTTCACAGGCACTAGAGAGGGCTCCTGCCAGAGCTGGCTAGGACGCCCATGCCATTGCCTCCTCTGCCCCAGTGTCTGGTGAACCACTCGCCTGATTGTGACCTGATGGGCTCACATGTTCCAATCACTACCCCAGCACCCTTCTGCCTGGGTGGCCTGCTCACCCTGATAGCCGCCTCAGCTCCTTCCTGCCCAATGGGCTCCTGTGTTATGGCAACCTCTGGAGCAGACTCTTGTGGGAGGGACACACACAGAGGGAGGGCTAAAACCACAGCTGAGCCTCAGGGGCCATGTAACTAAGGAAGAAAGGCTGAAATCTCTCCTCACAGTTGCATGGACTGAGGAGTTACACCTCCCCTGACAGCTTCCTAAATTCAGGACCTGTGAAATATCCAAACGGGTAGCAAGTGCTCCTGAAGCTGGGATGGGTCTGGCTTTAGCAGCTTTGGGCTTTGTGGGCAAGTACACACAGGGGTTGGGTCAGGCCAGAGTCTGAGCTACCTCCATATCTCTCACAGCAGGTCCAGGTGCATGACTACTGTAGTCCTGGGACCTGACCTCAGTGGATCTGCACTGGTGGCCTGTGAAAACAACACCTGAGAGTCACCAGGGCCAAATGCTGGCATACCCACAGTTAAGGTGGGACAGAGAGCAGTGCCAACAACACAACACTGAAGAAAGACAAAGGATCATCAGAGACTACTACAAGCAACTATATGCCAATAAAATGGAGAACCTGGAAGAAATGGACAAATTCTTAGACAGGTGCAACCTTCCAAGACTGAAACAGGAAGAAATAGAAAATATGAATAGATCACTCACAAGTACTGAAATTGAAACTGTGACTAAAAAATGTTCTAACAAACAAAAGACCAGGACCAAATGGCTTCACAGACGAATCCTACCAATAATTTAGAGAAGAGTAAACACCTACCTTTCTGAAACTCCTCCAAAAAATTGCAGAGGAAAGAACACTCCCAAGCTCATTTTACAAGGCCACCATCACCCAGATACCAAAATCAGACAAAGATATCACAACAAAAGGAAAATTACAGTTAATATCTTTGATGGACATAGACTCAAAGATCCTCAACAAAATACTAGCAAACCAAATCCAACAACATATTAAAAGGAACATAGACCATGATCAAGTGGGATTTATCCCAAGGATGCAAGGAATTTTCAGTATCTACAAATAAATCAGTATGATACACCAAATTAAAAAATTGAAGAATAAAATATCATATGATCATCTCAATAGAGGCAGAAAAATCTTTTGACAATATTCAACACCAATTTATGATAAAAACTCTCCAGAAAGTGGGCTTAGAGGGAACCTACCTCAACATAATAAAGGCCATATACAACAAAACCACAGCAAATATCATTCTCAATAATGAAAAACTGAAAGTATTTCCTCTAAGATCAGGAAAAAGACAAGGATGTCCACTCTCACCACTATTACTCAACATAGTTTTGGAAGTCCTAGCCACAGCAGTCAGAGAAGAAAAATAAATTAAAGAATCTAAATTGGAAAAGAGGAACTAATACTGTGACTGTTTGCACATGACATGATACTATACAATGAAAATCCTAAAGATGCTACCAGAAAACTACTAGAGCTTATCAATGAATTTGGTAAATTTGCAGGATACAAAATTAATACACAGAATTCTCTTGCATTCCTATACACTAACAATGAAAGATCAGAAAGAGAAATCAAGGAAACAATCCCATTTACCACTGCCTCAAAAAGAATAGAATACCTAGGAATAAAGCTACCTAAGGAGACAAAAGACATGTACTATGAAAACTATAAGACACTGATGAAAGAAATAAAAGATGACACAAACAGATGGAGAGATATACCATGCCCTTGGATTGGAAGAATCAGTATTATCAAAATGACTATACTACTCAAAGCAGTCTATAAAGTCAATGCAATCCCTATCAAGTTACCAATAGCATTTTTCACAGAATTATAACAAAAATTTTTACAATTTGTATGGAAACACAAAAAACCACAGATAGCCAAAGCAATCTTGAGAAAGAACAATGGAGCTAGAGGAATCGGCCTCCCTGACTTCAGACTATACTACAAAGCTACAGTAATCAAGACAGTATGGTACTGGCACGAAAACAGAAATATAGATCAAAAGAAGAGGATAGAAAGCCCAGAGATAAACCCAAGCCCATATGGTCACCTTATTTTTGATAAAGGAGGCAAGAATATACAATGGAGAAGAGACAGCCTCTTCAGTAAGTGGTGCTGGGAAAACTGGACAGCTACATGTAAAAGAATGGAATTAGAACACTCCCTAACACCGTATACAAAAATAAACTCAAAATGGATTAAAGGCCTAAATGAAAGGCCAGACACTATAAAACTCTTGGAGGAGGAAAACAGGCAGAACACTCTATGACATAAATCACAGCAAGATCCTTTTTGACCCACCTCCTAGAGAAATGGAAATAAAAACAAAAAAAAACAAATTTGACCTAATGAAATTTAAAAGCTTTTGCACAGCAAAGGAAACCATAAACAAAACAAAAAGACAACACTTAGAATGGGAGAAAAATATTTGCAAATGAAGCAAGCAGCAAGGGATTAATCTCCAAAATTTACAAGCAGCTCATGCAACTCAGTATCAAAAAAAAAAAAAAACCCAGTGAATAAATGGAAGGAAGATCTAAATAGACATTTCTCCAAAGAAGACATGCAGATGGCTAAAAAGCACATGAAAAGATTCTCAACATCACTAATTATTACAAAAATGCAAATCAAAACTACAATGTGGTATCATCTCACACCGGTCAGAATGGTCATCTTCAAAATCTACAAACAATAAAACCTGGAGAGGGTGTGGAGAAAAGGAAATCCTCCTACACCATTGGTGGGAATGTAAATTGGTACAGCTACTATGGAGAACCGTATGGGGGTTCCTTAAAAGCATAAAATAGAGCTACCATATGATCCAGCAATCCCTCTCCTGGGCATATATCTGGAGGAAACCATAATTCAAAAAGATATATGCACCCCAGTGTTCATTGCAGCACTGTTTACAATAGCCAAGACATGGAAGCAACCTAAATATTCATCAACAAAGAAATGGATAAAGAAGATGTGGTACATTATATAATGGAATGTTACCCAGCCATAAAAAGAACAAAATAATGTCATTTGTAGCAACATGGAGGGACCTAGAGATTGTCATACTGAGTGAAGTAAGTCAAACAGAAAAAGACAAATATCATATGATATCATTTGTATGTGGAATCTAAAAAAAATGGTACAAATGAACTTACCTACAAAACAGAGTTACAAATGTAGAAAACAAACTTATGGTTACCAGGGGCTAAGGGGTGGGCAGAGTGATAAATTGGGATATTGGGATTGGCATATACACACTACTATATATAAAACAGTTACCTAATAAGGACCTACTCTATAGCACAGGGAAGTCTACTCAATATACTGTAATGACCTATGTGGTAAAAGAATCTAAAAAAGAGTTGATATGTGTATACAGATAACTGATTCACTTTGCTGTACATCAGAAACTAACACAACATTGTAAATCAACTATACTCCAATAAAAATTAAAAAACAAACAAAAAAACAACCCCCCCCCAGAACCTCACAGATACAGAGGCTAGGAGGCAGTGTGTTGGGGGGAAGGGGTGGGCAAAATGGATGAAGGGGGTCAAAAAGTATAAACTTCCAGTAATAAAATAAATAATTCATGGGGATGTAATGTACAACATAGTAACTATAGTTAATAACACTGTATTGCATATTTGAAAGCTGCTAAGAGAGTAGAACGAGTTCTCATCAAAAAAAAAATATTGTAGTTCTGAATGGTGACAAATGTTAGCTAGACTTATTGAGGTAATCATTTTGCAGTATATACAAATATTGAAACATGTTGTACACCTGAAAATAATATAATGTTATATGTCAATTGTACCTCCATAGAAAATAAAAATATCTCTTATTCTACATTAAAAAATAAGTAAAATCAATATATGTCTTTCACTATATTAACAAAGTAAAGAGAAAATTAAGGAAAAACAAAGAAAAAAAGTAATGATTTCAATAGATGTAGAAAAAGCCCTTGACCAAATTCAATACACATTTATTTTTTAAAACTTTCAGCAAATTAGGAATATGAGCATCTTCATAAACTTAATTTAGGTCTTCTCAAGGGCACACACACACACACACACACACACACACACACACACACACACCCCACACAAAAGAAACTAAAGAACAAGAGCAAAACAACAAGAAACTACAGATAGCATCACCCTTAATAGTTAAAAAAAAAAAAAAAATGCAGTGCTTTCTCTTTAGAATTGGTGACAAAGCAAGATATTTACTTTCACCCCTATTTTTCCATATTTTACCAGAAGTCCCTGAAAAGTGTAATAAGGCAAGTAAAATAAATAAAAGGCATATCAGAAAGGAAAAAGTAAAACTTTCTTCGTTCACATTTTTCTCTGTAAGAAGTCCTAAGGAATGTACAAAAAAAGTTCAAGGAGATTAAACGAATTTAACATTGCTGTAGGATACAAAGTCAATACACAAATTCAACTGTATTTCTATTTTTAAAAATAAACAAGTGAAAATTAAAAATTAAAAAAAATTAGTTATAATGACCTAAAAATATGAAATACTTAGGGATGAATTCAAGAAAAGAAAGAGTTTTTTTATTGCTTCAGTTATTATTTGTATATTAATCTTTGTTCACTCATGCATTTATCCAAGGTAGATTTTTAGAAGTGGAATTCCTGAAGCAGAAGTTGAGCACATTTTAAAATTTTGTTAGATTCAGCCAAAATGCCACTTATAAACACAATATGCTATTATAGAATTGTACCAGTATATGTGAGAGTAACCCCTTCTTCATGCTCTTGTCAACTTTGAATTAACAGTACAATAATTTAATGACATTTACAAATATGAGGAGTGTTATGGGTCGAATTGCATCCCTCCATATTTATATGTTGATGTCTTAACTCTCAGTACCTCAAAATATGACATTATTTGGAAATAGGGTTGTTACAGATATAATTGATTAAGATGAGGTCATACTGGAGTACGATGGTTTCCTAATCCAACATGACTTCTGTCCTTGTAAAAAGGAGAAATGTAGGTGCAGATATATACACAGGGACAACATCATGTAAAGATGAAGGCAGAGATGAAGGTGATGAATTGGAAGTCAGGGAATACTAAAGACTCACAACAAATTACCAGAATTAAGGGAGAGGCATGGAATAGATTCTCCTTCGTGGCCCTCAGAAGGAACCAATCTTGTTGATAGCTTGGTCTTTGACTGTAAGACGATAGATTTCTATTGTTTCAACCACCCATATTGTGGTCCTTTACTACTGCAGCCCCAGGAAGCTAATACAATGAGTAACACGTTTTCCTATAAGTAATCAGTTGTGCTCCTTTTGAAATGTTGTTTTCATGAGTACTTCTTGTCCTACAAATTGCCTGTTTATATCATTTCCACTGATACCTATCTTAACTCTTTGACAAACTCCATTCTTAGTTTTAATAGTTAATTGGAGTAGCTTGGATTTTGAGACAGGGCTGCTGGTCTTTTGAGGACAAAAAAAACCCATTCTATTTGCATTTTTGCCTCCTTCTTTCAAATATTTATACCCCGCAATTTCATTCAGATTGCACTTGCCACAATTGTAGTTATTTGTGTCTTGATTTTCCTCTGTGCATCAGCTTCATGGTGACAGCAACTGGGTCTATCTTGTTTAACACTATATTCACAGTGCATAACACATTGCCTGACACACAGCAGGTGCTCAAAGATATTTGCTGAATGTAATGATACACTAAGAAAAAATCGTTTCATTTGTTGGTGTTCTCAGGAACATCAACAAATTGCAGAGAGTTATGTGACTGGAGTTAGGTTTTACTCCAATTACTCTACAGTTTGTAGAATAAAAATGAAATCTTTATATCTAATGCCTAACTGAGAATACAAATCTCAACCCATATTGATAATATACTTAGTTTTTTGAGTAAAGAAAAAACAGGAAATTAATCCTCAATTTTTCTTCGTATAATACTAAACTACAGTAAAATATAAAACTTTATCAAATAAAAAAACACGAAATCCAAATATATCAACTTTTTTTCTTTTTAATTAAATTTTAGAGCTTTATCTTCTGCACTTGCCGCTATAGCCATTTTCTAAGGGGTCATAAACTAATTGTTTCTCTGTCTTAAAGAAGGATATTTCAAAGCAGTGACCTTAGTTTATATTTCCCTTGGGGTAAATAACATGCATTCAGGATTAGTTTTGCTCATTCTACAGTGTTGAGTTCAGTACCACATCTACCAGAGTATTCAATATCATGAGCTAAGGGAAAGAGAGCATTGGGGAGTAATATGTGGAAATCACCTAAGAGTGTGATAAAGCATACCATATGTTACAATTTCCGTTAGCTCATTGAAAATACCAGGAATGTGAAGCCAGAATGAGATTGCCAGACCTTTAATTTTGCCAATTCTTGGAATATAAATTAAGGGTGGGTTGCATATGAGAAGGGGTACTTGTCTACCAAAATAATGATTTCAAAATGACTGCAAAATCATTATTAGGAAAATAGCAGTACTAATGACACTACCATCTAAAGGTTTTCCTCTCAAACCAAATAAAAAATGCTTTTAATATTTACAGCAGGATAATATGCCCTTTTCACTTCAAAATCATGTAGCAAAAGATTCTTTTATTGGGCACAGAGTATTTTTCTGAAGGACTCTCAAAGCACAGTAATAATTTTGCAGAAGAAATTATACTCTGTCCAAAGTCTGCTTTTAACATGTAAAATTTGTTATAAAAATAATACTTCTGGAATGATTTGGTGACAAGTAACAGGCATATTATTGGAGAAAACAAACCCAGGTCCATGTTTCAGTGGATAATTGAAGGGCTGGTTATTTTAGAGGATAGGTAGTGTTTATTATGTACAGATGGCTGGTTGCAGCTCATTTTACAATGTATTACAATATATACAATGTATTTACAATATATTTTGGAGATTAATATATTTTGGAGATTAATCCTTTGTCCGTTGATTCATTTGCAAATATTTTCTCTCATTCTGAGGGTTGTCTTTTCGTCTTGTTCATTCTTAATTGTGGCAGAATTTGTTCTGCTGTTTATCTGTCAAATTATTTAAAATAATGCCAAAAGACTGTTGTTTCATCGAACGGACCAAAATATGACTCAAAAATGCTTTGCAAGCAATATCATTTGAATCCAACTAATATATCCCAATTATGGTAGATTTTTTTTTCAGAAAAGGAATACATAAAATAATTATGTTCACTTACTCAAAGTAAGCTGGTATCTATATAATGCCACAATATATTTAGGGAAGAAACAGATGTAAGCAATATTTCTTCTTGGTAACCACATTCTAGTTTGGCCAGATGTAAAAGTAAATTCTACTCTTGGAATCTGATTGTTTTTAATTTTGTAGGGAACAACTATGCAATTATGACTATTCAAAGAAACCACAATTGTCTGTTGGTTCACTGTTTTGCCCCTGATTTTGCATGTACCTTGGGATAGGTGAATGGAACATTTAACCATAACCTGGCTTTGTGCCACATACAATAATGACTAAAGCTGTAGGCAATGAAGAACTTATAAGCATTAGTTTTAAGAAATGGAATCAAAAAACGGGATGGAATTGTTAATTTTCCTGATGGTCAAGGATGGGCTTGCTATCATTAAAAAGAGCTTCCTAGAAGTATACTGGAATAATTAGTGAAGGAAATAACCATTAAAAGTAGTAATACAGGGCTTCCCTGGTGGCGCAGTGGTTGAGAATCTGCCTGCCGATGCAGGGGACATGGGTTCGAGCCCTGGTCTGGGAAGATCCCACATGCCGCGGAGCGGCTAGGCCCGTGAGCCACAACTACTGAGCCTGCGCGTCTGGAGCCTGTGCTCCACAACAAGAGAGGCCGCGATAGTGAGAGGCCCGCGCACTGCGATGAAGAGTGGCCCCCACTCGCCGCAACTAGAGAAAGCCCTCGCACAGAAACGAACACCCAACACAGCCATAAATAAATAAATAAATTTAAAAAAAAAGTAGTAATACAGAAGGAGCCAACATCAAAGTGAAATATAAAGCAGAGGTAAAACATGTTAACTTCAGCTGATATCATAATGGGCAAAGCCAAGTTTATTTTCAAATTCCAAGGGACATTAACTAAAATGTATTTTGTAAATTCTTTAAGAAGGATAGCAGGAATTTAAAAAACCAGATTCCTCTGCTGAAATGATGAACACTGACTCTCTACAAAGCTGGTGGTTATGACTAATTGTGACATTTTATTGAATGGATTGTCTTTAAAACTTTCTAGATAAGAAAACTAACAGTTTTAGTGTTAGTTATAGTTTAAATGTAGGACTATACTTATTTCATTTGTTTTCCCTATTTGTTTTCACCTAACTTTCAAATCAGAAAAATTAAGGCATATTTTTTCAAATATTATTAAGTACATAATATGATAGACCTTTATTTATTAGAAGGGACATATTTGAATGAAATTAAATTCAGAATAAAGAAGTCAATTAATTTGGTATAAATCAAATTATGCTTTGTGGTGCCATCACCCATAGTCTTTTTTGGACCTCTGCTTCCTTTCCTCAATTGGTTTTATTGTCATATTGACATATGAGGTCTATATACATGGATTTAGTCAGGTTTTTAATAAAACCTTGACTAAAGATGCTAGTGTTTTATGAGGCCTTTACTAAGGTTTTTGGAGAAACTCCTGAAAGGATACACATTGAAAATGAATAGCTTCCTTGGTGACTATACACATGGTGAATATATTCTGATACAAGATAGAAACCAAATGGAATACAATAGCTAAGGTTACTAAGATCCTTCTCAAGGGTATGTGTCAAAATAACAGGTGAATATCAATCCTGGCCATAGTTCCCAGGAATTAATGGACAGTGCCTACTGACAACATTATAACCGTATCTTTCTCATGGTTTCCATGTTGCTCTCAAGATTGAAGGAATTCTTATTCTTTTTTAAAAAAATTTATTTATTTATTTATTTATGGCTGTGTTGGGTCTTCATTTCTGTGCGAGGGCTTTCTCTAGTTGTGGCAAGTGGGGGCCACTCTTCATCGCAGTGCGCGGGTCTCTCACTATCGCGGCCTCTCTTGTTGTGGAGCACAGGCTCCAGACGCGCAGGCTCAGTAATTGTGGCTCACGGGCCCAGCTGCTCCGCGGCACGTGGGATCTTCCCAGACCAGGGCTCGAACCCGTGTCCCCTGCATTGGCAGGCAGATTCTTAACCACTGTGCCACCAGGGAAGCCCCGGAATTCTTATTCTTTATCAAATACTCTAGAGGAGAAAATGTTTGCCTGATTGTGTACAGAAAGATGGTATCAATGAATATTTTTTCTTGTAAAGCACATAGAACTTTTTTTTGGAAATTTTGAATTTTATTTTATTTATTTTTTTATACAGCAGGTTCTTACTAGTCATCAATTTTATACACATCAGTGTATACATGTCAATCCCAATCGCCCAATTCAGCACACCACCACCCCCACCACCCACCGTTTTCCCCCTTTGGTGGCCATAGGTTTGTTCTCTAAATCTGTGTCTCAATTTCTGCCCTGCAAACCGGTTCATCTGAACCATTTTTTGGTTTCACATATATGCGTTAATATATGATATTTGTTTTTCTCTTTCTGACTTACTTCACTCTGTATGACAGTCTCTAGATGCATCCACGTCTCAACAAATGACCCAATTTCGTTCCTTTCTATGGCTGAGTAATATTCCATTGTATATATGTGCTACAACTTCTTTATCCATTCATCTGTCGATGAGCATTTAGGTTCTTCCATGACCTGGCTGTTGTAAATAGTGCTGCCATGAACATTAGGGTGCATGTATCTTTTTGAATTATGGTTTTCTCTGGGTATATGTCCAGTAGTGGGATGGTTGGGTCATATGGTAATTCTATTTTTAGTTTTTAAAGGAACCTCCATACTGTTCTCCATAGTGACTCTATCAATTTACGTTCCCACCAACAGTGCAAGAGGGTACCCTTTTCTCCACACCCTCTCCAGCATTTGTTGTTTGTAGAATTTTTGATGATGCCCATTCTAACTGGTGTGAGGTGATACCTCATTGTAGTTTTGATTTGCATTTCTCTAATAATTAGTGATGTTGAGCAGGTTTTCATGTACTTCTTGGCCATCTGTATGTCTTCTTTGGAGAAATGTCTATTTAGGACTTCTGCCCATTTTTGGATTGGGTTGTTTGTTTTTTAAACATTGAGCTGCATGAGCTGTTTATATATTTTGGAGATTAATCCTTTGTCTGTTGATTCATTTGCAAATATTTTCTCCCATTCTGAGGGTTGTCTTTTCGTCTTGTTTATGGTTTCCTTTGCTGTGCAAAACCTTTGAAGTTTCATTGGGTCCCATTTGTTTATTTTTGTTTTTATTTCCATTACTCTAGGAGGTGGGTCAAAAAGGATTTTGCTGTGATTTATGTCAAAGAGTGTTCTTCCTATGTTTTCCGCTAAGAGTTTTATGGTGTCTGGTTTTACATTTAGGCCTTTAATCCATTTTGAGTTTATTTTTGTGTATGGTGTTAGGGAGTGTTCTAATTTCATTTTTTTACATGTAGCTGTCCAGTTTTCCCAGTACCACTTATTGAAGAGGCTGTCTTTTCTCCATTGTATATCCTTGCCCCCTTTGTCATAGATTAGTTGACCATAGGTGTGTGGGTTTATCTCTGGGCTTTCTATCTTGTTCCATTCATCTATATTTCTGTTTTGGTACCAGTACCATATTGTCTTGATTACTGTAGGTTTGTAGTGTAGTCTGAATTCAGGGAGTTTGATTCCTCCAGCTCCACTTTTCTCCCTCAAGACTTCTTTGGCTATTTGGGGTCTTTTGTGTCTCCATAGAAATTTTAAGATTTTTTGTTCTAGTTCTATAAAAAATACCACTGGTAATTTGATAGGGATTGCATTGAATCTATAGATTGCTTTAAGTAGTATAGTCATTTTCACAATATTGATTCTTCCAGTCCGAGAACATGGTATGTCTCTCCATCTGTTGATACCATCTTTAATTTCTTTCATCAGTGTCTTATAGTTTTCTGCATACAGGTCTTTTGTCTCCCTAGGTAGGTTTATTCCTAGGTATTTTATTCTTTTTGTTGCAATGGTAATGGGGAGTGTTTCCTTAAGTTCTCTTTCAGATTTTTCATCATTAGTATAATGGAATGCAAGAGATTTCTGTGCATTAATTTTGTATCCTGCAACTTTACCAAATTCATTGATTAGCTCTAGTAGTTTTCTGGTGGTGTTTTTAGGATTCTCTATGTATAATATCATGTCATCTGAAAACAGAGACAGTTTTACTTCTTCTTTGCCGATTTTTATTCCTTTTATTTCTTTTTCTTCTGTGATTGTTGTTTCTAGGATTTCCAAACTATGTTGAATAATAATGGCGAGAGTGGACATCCTTGTCTTTTTCCTGATCTTAGAGGAAATGCTTTCAGATTTTCACCATTGAGAATGATGTTTTCTGTGGGTTTGTTGTAAATGACGTTTATTATGTTGAGTTAGGTTCCCTCTATGCCTAGTTTATGGAGAGCTTTTATTATAAATCAGTGTTGAATTTTGTCAAAAGATTTTTCTGCATCTATTGAGATGATCATATGGTTTTTATTCTTCAATTTGTTAATATGGTGTATCACATTGATTGATTTGCATATATTGAAGAATGCTTGCATCCCTGGGATAAATCCCACTTGATCATGGTGTATGATCCTTTTAATGTGTTGTTGGATTCTGTTTGCTAGAATTTTGTTGAGGATTTTTGCATCTATATTCATCAGTGATATTGGTCTGTAATTTTCTTTCTTTGTATTATCTTTGTCTGGTTTTGGTATCAGGGTGATGGTGGCCTCATAGAATGTGTTTGGGAGTGTTCCTTCCTCCACAATTTTTTGGAAGAGTTTGAGAAAGATGGGTGTTACCTCTTCTCTAAATGTTTGATAGAATTCACCTGTGAAGCCATCTGGTCCTGGACTTTGTTGGAATATTTTTAATCACAGTCTCAATTTCATTACTTGTGATTGGTCTGTTCATATTTTCTATTTCTTCCTGGTTCAGTCTTGGAAGGTATACTTTTGTAAGAATTTGTCCATTTTACCAGGTTGTCCATTTTATTGGCATAGAGTTGCTTGTAGTAGTCTCTTAGGATGCTTTGTATTTTGGTGTCTGTTGTAACTTCTCCATTTTCATTTTTATTTTATTGATTTGAGTCAACTCCCTCTTTTTCTTGATGAGTATTGCTAATGGTTTTCCAATTTTGTTATTTTGTTTGTTTGTTTTGTTCTCAAATGACCAGCTTTTAGTTTTATTGATCTTTGCTCTTGTTTTCTTTTCTTCTATTTCATTTATTTCTGCTTTGATCTTTATGATTTCTTTCCTTCTGCTAACTTTGGGTTTTGTTTGTTCTTCTTTCTCTACTTCCTTTAGGTGTAAAGTTAGATTGTTTATTTGAGATTTTTCTTGTTTCTTGAGGTAGGCTTGTATAGCTTTAAACTTCCCTCTTAGAACTGTTTTTGCTGCATCCCATAGGTTTTGGATCGTCGTGTTTTCATTGTCATTTGTCTCTATGTATTTTTTGATTTCCTCTTTGATTTCCTCCGTGATCTCTTGGTTATTTAGTAACGTATTGTTTAGCCTCCATGTTTTTGTATTTTTTACGTTTTTTTCCTGTAATTGATTTCCAATCTCATAACCTTGTGGTCAGAAAAGATGCTTGAAATGATTTCCATTTTCTTAAATTAACTGAGGCTTGATTTGGGACCCAAGATGTGATCTATCCTGGAGAATGTTCTGTGCATACTTGAGAAGAAAGTGTAATCTGCTGTTTTTGGATGGAATGTTCTATAAATATCAATTAAATTTACGTCTTCTATTGTGTCATTTAAAGCTTGTGTTTTCTTATTAATTTTCTGTTTGGATGTTCTGTCCTTTGGTGTAAGTGAGGTGTTAAAGTCCCCCACTATTTTTGTGTTACTGTTGATTTCCTCTTTTAGAGCTGTTAGCAGTTACCTTTTGTCTTGAGGTGCTCCTACGTTAGGTGCATATATATTTTTAATTGTTTTATCTTCTTGGATTGACCCCTTCATCATTTTGTAGTGTCTTTCCTTGTCTCTTGTAACATTCTTAAAGTTTATTTTATCTGATATGAGTATTGCCACTCCAGCTTTCTTTTGATTTCCATTTGCATGGAATATCTTTTTCCATCCCCTCACTTTCAGTCTGTATGTGTCCCTAGGTCTGAAGTGGGTCTCTCATAGACAGCATATATATGGATCTTGTTTTTGGATCCATTCAACAAGCCTGTGTCTTTTGGTTGGAGCATTTAATCCATTCATGTTTAAGGTAATTATCGATATGTATATTCCTATGACCATTTTCTTAATTGTTTTGGGTTTGTTTCTGTAGGTCCTTTTCTTCTCGTGTTTCCCACTTAGAGAAGTTCCTTTAGCATTTGTTGTAGAGCTGGTTTGGTGGTACTGAATTCTATTAGCATTTGCTTGTCTGTAAAACTTTTGATTTCTCCATCAAATCTGATTGACATCCTTGCCAGGTAGAGTAATCTTGGTTGTAGGTTCTTCCCTTTCATCACTTTAAGTATATCATGCCACTGCCTTCTGGCTTGTAGAGATTCTGCTGAGAAGTCAGCTGTTAACCTTATGGGAGTTCCCTTGTATATTATTTGTAGTTTTTCCCTTGCTGCATTCAATAATTTTTCTTTGTCTTTAATTTTTGCCAATTTGATTACTATGTGTCTTGGCATCTTTCTCCTTGGGTTTATCCTGTATTGGACTCTCTATACTTCCTGGACTTGGGTGGCTATTTCCTTTCCCATGTTAGGGAAGTTTTTGACTAAAATCTCTTCACATATTTTCTTGAGTCCTGTCTCTCTCTCTTCTCCTTCTGGGACCCCTATAATGTGAATGTTGTTGTGTTTAATGTTGTTCCAGCAGTCTCTTAAGCTGTCTTCATTTCTTTTCATTCTTTTTTCTTTATTCCGTTCCACAGCAGTGAATTCCAACATTCTGTCTTCCAGGTCACTTATCCATTCTTCTGCCTCAGTTATTCTGCTATTGATTCCTTCTAGTGTAGTTTTCATTTCAGTTACTCTATTGTTCATCTCTGTTTGCTTGTTCTTTAATTCTTCTAGGTCTTTGTCAAACATTTCTTGCCTCTTCTTGATCTTTGCCTCCATTCTTTTTCCGAGGTCCTGGATCATCTTCACTATCATTATTCTGAATTCTTTTTCTGGAAAGTTGCCTATCTCCACTTCATTTAGTTGTTTTTCTGGGGTTTTATCTTGTTCCTTCAACTGGTACATAGCCCTCTGCCTTTTCATCTTGTCTATCTTTCTGTGACTGTGGTTTTTGTTCCACAGGCTGCAGGATTTTACTTTTTTTCTTCTGCTGTCTGCCCTCTCTTGAATTTGGCTATCTAAGAGGGTTGTGCAAGTTTCCTGATGGGAGAGACTGGTGGTGGGTAGAGCTGGCTGTTGTTTTCAAGCTTGCCTTCTAATGGATAAGAATAGCTAACATTTATGCAGCACTTCCTGTGTTCTAAGCTCTTCACTTTCTGAACTCATTGAATCCTCACCACAACCCATAAGATATGTTTGTATGGTCTTATCTCCATTCTTGCTAAAATGCAGTTTTATTCTTCAGAGGTATAAATGGAGATCAACTTCAAAGACCCTTCATTACCCTGAAGAGATGTGACCCTTGAGACCGATGGATAGTCGTATCTGTGATAGAGCCAAGTTGGATGAGAGGGTCAAGGTTATGCCTATCAAACATTTACTGGACTTTTGCTTTCAAATGGGATGTGAACATTCCCATCACAACTTGTGCAGGTCGCTTAAGTTCACTGTGACTCACCTTCCTGATCTGGCTTCTGAGTAACTAAGCTTTAAAAATCCCCATAGTACTTTTTAAAAAAATTAGATAGATGCATTTTTCATGATAGATGAGCATAATCTATTTTTTAATGCAGCTTAATTCTAAGTCATTTTTGTAGTTATTTAGCTATGATGATGATTGCTGTTATTTTTATTTTTGGCTTGCTTTGTCTGAGAACATAGCAGGTTGAAAATAAAGACCAATCATGAGTTTCATTTTGAGTAAAATCTCCTTTTCTTAAATTACTATTTCCTTGTCTTTTATATTTTAATGCATGGCAAAGAACCTAATTTTTAAATCTGTAGTGTCAAGCCTAGAATCTTAGTAAAACCCTAAGCAATATTTTCTAAGTTCAATTCTACTTAATTCCATTTTAACCACAAAATTCCAAAAATATGTGGAACTTTTGTTTGATGCAAATTGAAAACCTCCATCTGGAATATGGCCTTTCAAAATTATCATTTTAATCAATTAGTGGAACTGTGTAGAAGACTTTTACCTAGTGCAATTATTGTGTTATGCTAAGAAGACACCAGTGCTTTAAATACAATTGAGAAGCATATAAAATCATGGCAACGAACTTTAAATAATTCACAATTAATTCTGTGACTACTTAGGTAAATTGGAAATTGATCCTAATGTTCTCTCTTCAACATATTACATGTGTTATTAATTATGGGGTTACAGATTTTTAAAGGATGGACACTTGTTTACATTTGAAAACTTATAAATATTAAAATTTAGACAACTTAGTAATCAGACATGGTAAGTAGAAAAAAGAAAGAGAAAAAACAAACAAAGAAAATATTTCCCCCATTAAACAAAGAGCTTTCTTTCTAAATGCAGCTCCCAACTGTATGCTCAGGAAACACACTACAGTGTCCCTGAAATTATGTTTGCAACATTTTAATAGTATTTATATGAGTATTGTCTTCATTCCTTTATGTAATAATGGCTATTATTTATGGAGGACTTTCTATGTGCTGTGTTATTATGAGCTAATTATTATCATCTTCCTCCTGTGGGAAAAACAAAAGCAAAAAAATGAGGCTTAGAGACAAGACAATATTGTGTTCTTAATTTTCCCCCAGAAAATAAGTCTAGTAAATTTGAGCTAAATTTAATTTATTAGAAACATTTTAATCTTCTCTTTAATCATATGCTTAATATGCCAATTTTTAAACATTTATTTGTCTGTTTTTTTTTTGCTGTGTTGGGTCTTCGTTGCTGCATGCAGGCTTCCTGTAGTTGTGGCCAACGGGGGCTACTCTTTGTTGTGGTGGATGGGCTTCTCATTGTGGTGTCTTCTCTTGTTGTAGAACATGGGGTCTAGGCACACGGGCTTCAGTAGTTGTGGCTCACTGGCTCTAGAGCGCAGGCTCAGTAGTTGTGGCACACGGGATTAGTTGCTCTGCGGCATGTGGGATCTTCCTGGACCAGGGCTCGAATCCATGTCCCCTGCATTGACAGGCAGATTCTTAACCACTGTGCCACCAGGGAAAACCCAATATGTCAATGTTTTAAGAATTAATTTAAAAGTACAAGATACCTAATCATTCATAAGGGAAGAGATTTTTCTTAAAATTTGATAAGTACCAAATATTTCAAATATTTTATTTCTCACTTAGGGTTTTTCAGACACTAACAACCACTCTCCTCCAATAATGTTTATATTGTAAGAATTTGTTCCTTTTCTTATTTCAATAGAAAGAGAGCATCACATAGGTGCAAATCCACCTTTGAATTTTTTTTTTTCTTTTTTGCATAATAGTTAATGGTAATCATCATAATAGAATATGCTTATATTGTTTTCTTAAATTGTGCCAAGTACTGTGCTTTCTGTTTGAATATATTAACTCATATAACCATCATTCTACAGCTACAAATAATAATTCAATTTTACAGATGAAGAAAATAAGACACAAGTAAGTTAAGTAACAGCTGTGTTTAACCAGCCACTAGTATGTGCTGGAGCCTTGAGGGTAACTTTACTTACAGGAATGTAACTTTATCAAGTTTAACCCCTATCCCCATTCCCAATCAAGTGTACATTCTACTATTGAGAAAACATAAATAAAGGGAAATATACACTGGCCCTGCAAACTGAGAAGGATTATCTGATGGTTCTTAATTAAATACTATTGTATTTAAATACTACTAGGCACAAGAGGATGAAGGAAGCCATAGAGAAATGACATGTAGATCACTCTTGAGAAGAGTATGCTCAAGTATTCTAAGTGAATATGACATTGTGAAAGAAGTTACAAAGCACTCATAGAGGCAAACATCTTTGCTAAGAACTGGAAAACAAAGTAGATTTCTCTAGCATTGATGTATGTGGTTCTCTCCCTAATCTTCTAAGCCTACTTGCATTATGCAGAAATGAATCATTGCTGTGTTTTCCCTTTATTCCTTTCATTTTAATTTGGAGTCCCTCTAAGATCTAGTGCAGTTAAGAAATATAAATCTGTATTAAACAGTAAACAGTGATAAAACTTTAATCCTGATCAACATAGTACCATGGTATATAAATAAAAATTACTGGACATGCGAGGAGAAATTGGTAGAAATACAAAGTAGGAAATTTTAACAAATGTTAATAGATCAATTATAAATCAACTATATCTATAATAACAATGATAACAAAAATATACAAAAAATACTATTTAGATTTGAATGAAGAACATCATAAAATTAGAAAATAAGTATACTTTTTACATTCTAAAAGCAAGTAAAAACTAATAAATTTATAAAATATAAACTAATAAATTCATAACTGAATAAAAAATTATGCCTATTATAAAGTTCTAAAAAATTACATAAAGCTGTAATTGGACTGCTATTTTCACAAAATAATGATAAAGATGATATCCAAACCCTGAACAACAACAAATGGAACATGAGCTATTTTGAGATGAAAATTAAAGGCACTATACTACATCTACTATATGTAGAAAATAATGAATATTGAAAACTACAGACCGAGATGTATAAAAGGACTGGATTTACACTTCCACTTGAAACAACCAAGAAATCAGACAAAATATACTAAGCAATGGCTTTCAGAACACTGCATATTAGGCAACAAAGGACAATGATCCTTAGAAAGAAAGAAACATGCCCCAGATTACTTCACTGAGAGAATTTAGACCAGGGTAAAAAGACATGGAACATAAGGGAAGCTGGTTGAACTTGCCAAGTTGAGGATATGAAACTGACATTTCAAAACACCAAGGTGACTAGAATTTACAAGAGAGAATACTGGAGAGTAGAAAGCTACATATAAAAAGAATTGAAGAACTGCACAGGGTCTCCCTTGAGTATTAAATGAAATATTGAAAAGTCTATGCATTTGAGGAACCTATCTGAAGCCAGGGGAAAAGTTTTCTGAAAGAATTAGAGAAACAGTATTTGACACACAAGGCAAAGAATACCAACTATTCCCATCAGCCGGACTAAAAAACTTGAAAATTCATGGTCATTGTGTAGAAAATGGAGAAGGTTATTATCTCAGTAATGGAGAACAATTACTAGATGCTTCTCAGATACCTGTTGAAAAGTTGCAAAAGCGAGACCCCAGAAAGTCAGAATGTTCCAAGTAACTGACTGAGTCCCAGAGCAAAGTTTAGGAACATTTGTAGGAACATTAAATTATCTATTACTCAAGAAGGTAAAATTCACAATGTATATCATCCAATCAGAGATTATCTGGTATGCAAAGAAACAGACAAATAAGACTTGTAATGAGAAAAATAATTAAAATGAAAACAGAACAGACTCAGGTGTCAGAATTATCAGACAAAGACATTTAAGCATCATTATAACTGTATTTTATATGTGGAAAAATTATGTAGAGACATGGATGATATAAAGTAACCCAGATCAAACTTCTACAATATAAAAATAAATATATTTTAGAAGAAAACTACACTGGCTGAGGATATCATGAGATTAAACACTTTGGAAGAAAATATTCATGAGACATAACAATGGAAAATATTGAAAATGAAACACAGAGGGAAGGAAAAAGTATGAGTTTTCTGGGACAATTCTAAGCAAACAAATACAAGGGTAATTGGAGTGCTGAAAAGAGAAAAGAGAGAGAGACAGAAAGTATTTATGATGAAAAAACAGAAAATGTTTTCAACTTTGATAAAAATTAAAATCCAACAAGCTTAATGAATATAATGCAAAAAACTGAAAACAATTATAGCACATTATAATTAAATTGCACATTAAAATTAAATTGCATAATTAATTGAACAATTACAGTAAAAAAGAGAAAGTCTAAAAAAGGTAGCCAGAGATAAAATGTTGCTTTACATACATACAGAGGAACAAATATAAAAATGGCAACAGATACCTCATGGAAAATATCTACACAAATGGGCAGTGAAGAAACATCTTTAAAGTATTAGAGAAAAACTGTAAGTCCAGAATTCTTAAGCAACAAAAGTATCTTTTAAAAATGTAGACTGAATACATTTTCAAGCATAATAAAACTGAAAAAAATTATGACCAGAAGACCTACACTCTAAAATATGCTGAAGCAAGTCCTTCAGGCAGAGAAAAATGACACTAGTTGAAAAGGTGTTAGATTTTGTCCAATGCTTTTTCTGTGGCTAGTGATATGATCAGAGGGTAGTTTTCATTTGTTGAGCCGAACTTATGCATCCCAATTAAAAGGCAGAGATTTTTAGGTTGTATAAATAAATAAATAAAAATAAAAACTAAACTTTTTACCATCTACAGGAGTTAAAATTTTAAATAAAATGTTAAAAGTAAAATGATGGATAAATACATACCAAGTAAAAAATAGTCAAAGGAACTTGGAGTAGTTATATTAATATCAGATAAAGCAGAATTCAGAGCTAAGAAATTCAGAGTTAATTATGGTCATTTCCTAATGAGCAGTGAGTCATTTCATCAAAAGGAGATAAAAATTCTAAACATACATTTACTTAATGATAGAACTTCAAATCTGTGAAGCAGATACACTGTACATCAACAGGGAAACAAACTACATAAATAGAAGATATTCAATGTAACACCTTTTATTCAATATATTAGTCAATATAATGTTTAATATATTCAACATAATATTGAGGACAATTCATAGTCCACATGGGAAAAAAAAATAGAATCCTGAATAATAGCATAGACAGACAATTTTCCACTTACATTAAAGCTTAATTATGAAATTCAAAATTTTGAAACTCTTAGAAGGTCAGGCAGGAGAATATCTACATAACTTCAGAATATGGAAAACAATAATAAGTAAGAAAATAAGACTTCAAACCAAAGAGGACAAGACTGATCAACTGAAATCTGGAACATTCCCCCTTACAGTGTGCAAAAAGAGACTCTACTCTCAAGCAGTTTAAAATCTAGCACAAAAACTTATACTAAGTTTGATACTTTCATTATTATTGCCACTTCTCTCATTTTATATAATTATGTACTTAATATTAATCATAAAATTCTAAAGTTAGCTGCAACAATATTTTCCATTTGTGATATTTATCCTCATCTTCATTTAAAAAAATATATTTAGCATATGTTTGTGAGCCACCTTATTTCCAAGGCCATTTGTCCTCAAACTTTTCACATATTTTAATGTAGTCTTTTAATTTCCATGTGCCATGTTTTAGAAGAGTTGGCCTATCTTACAAATAACCATCAATGATTGATTTTTGTCATATATATATATATACACACATATATATGTGTGTATTTACATCACCATAGTCATCTAATATGACCATATTAAATTTTATATAATTTAGCCAAAAACCAAAAAGTCTTTCTGTTAAAATTAGCCTATTAGGTCTTATCAGCCCGCTTAAAATATTAAAAATAGATTAAAAGTTAACATTATCATCTTATTAACAGCTAGAAATACATAAGTCCCTGGTTGGGAGACAATCATAAATATTTGACATCATGGTGGCAAGCAACATTCACGAGAACTGTTATCTCCTTGGTAACCAATTATTTTTCATTTTCCCTGAAATATATTTTTGCTATTCAATCTTGGATAATGAAACTAATGGCAGAATACCTGAATTATTTAAGTAGGTAGAAAGTTTATTGATACACTGTATAACTACCCCCCACCCATGAAAAAAACTGAATCAGGTGTTACAAAATTAGTTTTCTAATTTGTCTTCTCTAACTGACTACCTCATTCTGTATGACAGTCTCTAGGTCCATTTGCGTCTCTGCAAATGGCACTATGTCATTCCTTTTTATGACTGAGAATATTCCATTGTATATATGTAACACATCTTCTTTATCCATTCCTCTGTTGATGGACATTTAGGTTGCTTCTATGTCCTGGCTATTGTAAATAGTGTTGCAATGAATATTAGGGTGCATGTATATTTTTGAATTATAGTTTTCTCCAGGTATATGCCCAGGAGTGGGATTGCTGGGTCATATGGTTGTTCTATTTTTAGTTTTTTAAGGAAACTTTATACTGTTCTCCATAGTGGCTGTACCAATTTACATTCTCACCCAAAGTGTGGGAGGGTTCCCTTTTCTCCACATCCTCTCCAGCATAATATCGCTTAAATGTGGAATCTAGAAAAATGGTGTAGATGAACTTATTCGTAAAGCAGAAATAGAGCCACAGATGTAGAGAACAAACTTATGGTTTCCAAGGGGGGAAGGTGGGTGGGATGAATTGGGAGACTGGGATTGACATATATACACTACTATGTATAAAATAGATAACTAATGGGAACCTACTGTATAGCACAGGGAACCCTACTCGATGCTCTGTGGTGACCTAAGTGGAAAGGAAATCTAAAACAGAGGGGATATATGTAAACACACAACTGACTTACTTTGCTGTACAGCAGAAACTAACACAACATTGTAAAGCAACTATACTCCAATAAAAATTAATTAAAAATATAAAATAGTAAAACCAAAAATATAATTAAAAATAAATAAATAATCTTCTCTAAGTGCTATTCCTATGTAAAATTTGTAATTCAAGCTAATCTCATTAAAGCAATTATTTGTGCTGCATTGAAAGGACCTTTGTCGTCTACTGTGATTTCTTTCTATACGTGTTTTCAGTTAGACAATAGATTCACTCTACATATATACTTATAGTTTATGATGTACGTTGGCAAACACACACACAAAAAGTTTTCCCACCCTAGTAAATAAGTTATCCCTTTCTCAACAAAGGTAACAATAAAGATGTCAGAATACCAAAAGATTCATAATTATTACAATAAAATCAGATAATTATAAGAACTAAATCAAAATGTAAATTATTATACAATTGGTCACATTAAAAAATGTGAGTTCTCTAAACACCTGTCTTTGGTTATTTTTGCTTTATTCCTAAATAATGTTGCTTTCTCTTTTCCTACAAAATAAATGTGTAAGTGATATAGATTCCAACTATAGTAAACCTCTATCAAATAATTTTGTGAAGAATCATTAGCTTAATGGTGAATTATTGTTTAGAAATTATATATATGTATATATATATATATATACATATATATATACACACATATATATATATCCAATATGTATTAGGATAGTTCATATTTCAATTTTATGTCCTTTTGCCTTTAAGTAATTATTGAAATATCCCGGATGTTTCACATAAGGAACTAGAATGGCTTTATTTTTCAGATTATAGTCCTCAAAATTTTATTTTTAAACTTTACCATCATAGTTGGTTAACTGTTCATTCATTCATCCACCTATTCATTTATTCACGTATACATTCCTCAGAAAACTTTAAAGTATTTTTATTCTGTGTCAGGTATACTGCTTTCTGATTATACACTTAAGAACATAACAGGCAAAATCCTTGCCTTTTCAAGTTTTAGGGGATGGGGTGATAAATAGAAAGAAAACAATATAACATTTTAAATTACAGATTGAATATATTTTTTCAATACTACACATTTTATCTTAGGAGGTCAGTGAAATTCTCTCTGATGGTAATATTTAAACTGAGCCCCTAAAATATGAAATATGGCTGGGCACCATATATGAATTTATTCTGGTAATTTATTTAGATAATTAGAATATTCTTTAAAAGTACTTAACACAAAAAACATCATGGATTTCAGTGAAGTTTTTGAAGATTCATAAAAGAATGTCCAGTGATTTTTCCTTTCATGTGTAGGAATGATCCATCACTCTCCTTCATTTACAGGTGTGGCAAAATTGAGTAATGAGTAGAGGCTAAAAATATATGTAGGTTAAAATTCTAGTTCTGTCAATTACTAGTTGAGTGAACTTAAGCAACTCTGGATCTTTCTGTATATCTGTTTGTGAAACTGAAGCCATGTCTCTCAGTTATTTATTTCTTATGAGGTTTGAACGAAAATCTGTATTCCTGTTTTTTTTTTCTTATTTCTTATAAGGATTGAATGAGTACATACATTACTTATGAACATAAATTACATAGAAATGTCAGGCTGTAAGAGCTCCTTATATCTTTATTATCATCAACATTTCAAAAGTCTACTCAAATTTTCCTCTTTGATTCACAATCACGTTTTTTGAATTATCTGTATTTTTATATTTTCTCTAAGACTATCACCACAATTAACCAGTTAGGGCCCTTTTTCATCACAGACTGAAATTATTCTCACTAGTAACTGTGATATATTTTCTGATCTTACTCTTAGTGACATTTGACAATATTAAATGTACCATATTTCTTGAAGGTCTATTGGTATCCATGTCATCATCTTATACTCTTTTCCTTCTAAATTTCTAGCCATTTAAATACACCCTACCACTGATATGTATGTATCTTTTAGAATTCTACACATAGCTTTCTACTTTCTTTATACTCTAATGGTGGACATATTTACATCCATGACTTCAGGTAATGATTCCCAAGACCTGTATCTTTAAGTAGATTTCTTTCTTCCATGCTTCAGATGGTGTTTCTGCTTTCTTGTAGATCAGTCACCCACTGCATGACTCCCAGATCCTTTAAACATATCTTTACTCAGCATAAAATCCTTCTCCTCCTGAATTCCCTGTATATATTGTACCAATTTTTCAGTTATCCAGGACAAAACTTTGTTATAATACCATCTCTTCTTCAAACTCCAATTAATCTACAACCAAGTCTTATTTCCTCCATATCCCTCTAGTCTCATTCTCTCTGTGTCTACTGAAACAAAGTTGCTCAAACCTTAACCATCTCATCTAGGTTTTTTCCAATTGCCCCTTCATTAGATTCCTTCTCTTCATTCTGGTGTCACTTTAATCCACCTGTTGCTCTGCAGAGCATTTTCTCTAAATCATGCTAATCCAGGCTGTAGAATATAAATGGGGTCTTGGATGCAGTAAACAATATTTCTAGGGACTTTTTATCCTCTTGTTATTAAATGACATCTAGACTTCAAAATATAGATGATTTATTTTGTAAAGTAGTCCTTAGGCCTGATTCCCATGTGCCCATACACAATTCTCATCCTCAGTTTCAAGTCATTTCTCTTCAGTTGCTTCTTCCTTTGCATAGCTTTCCTGAGGCTATTCTAGCTGACCAAGAAGCCATGTGACAGATTTCCTGCCTTTTTCTGTGTCTCTCTGTGTCAGCTTGGGACCAAAACTGAGTTATATCTATACCCATATTTTTAAAAATCCTTTCTGTGTGTATACCCTTAAGTGACTACCTGCAGTTTCAATCTTTCTAAGGTGCTGATCTAGTTAACTTGGCTAGAAATAGAAGTAGGCATTCCCTTTCCCAGGCATTTGTACATAAACCACCATTAAAAAAACCCAATTAAAAAAAAAAAAACATTTGTGCTAGACAATACATGAAGTTGGGGATGAGTTGAACCCAGCAGTCTGTCAGACACACCTAATCTATGGATTTCACTTTAGGTTTAGCTGTATACTCAGTTCTAAAAATATGACACTTAAAATAGTGCTCCCTATATTGGAAGTAAAAATACTTAAACGTGGATATGGATATAACATATAGAAAGAAAAAATAGTGAGAATATAATTGTATCTGTTTTAGTTGTTTTTTTTTTTTTTTTTTAGCTTCTCTTCTTAAAGGTGTACAAGAAGCAATCTGGAATCACATGAGACAAATGTAAGCTCAATATTAGTACATAGAAAAATGATTAAAATAGTGTCTGATATTCAATAAATATTTGTTGAATCAATAAATGGATGATTAAATGGCAGATGGAGTGCTGTGTTGACTGGACAAATCCATCTGAAAATAACATTAAAAGGGCAAGGGTAATTGCTATTGGCTCAGTATCAGTAGCATGTCTTTTGGATATTAAAAAAAAAAAAGCCAAGTTTATTTCCTGAGGCAACAGAATATAAGCTAAACTGTCACTTTTAAGAATACATTAATTAGATAGCCCTATCCACCAGAGGGCAGACAACAGAAGCAAAAAGAACTACAATCCTGCAGCCTGCCAAATGAAAACCACAGTCACAGAAAGATGGACAAAATGAAAAGGTGGAGGATTATGTCCCAGATGAAGGAACAAGATAAAATCCCAGAAAAACAATTAAATTAAGTTCAGATAGGCAACCTTCCATAAAAAGAATTCAGAATAATGATAGTGAAGATGATCCAGGACCTCAGAAAAAGAATGGAGGCAAGGATCAAGAAGATGCAAGAAATGTTTAACAAAGACCTAGAAGAATTAAAGAACAAACAGAGATGAACAATACAATAACTGAAATGAAAAATACACTAGAATGAATCAATAGCAGAATAACTGAGGCAGAAGAATGGATAAGTAAACTGGAAGACAGGATAGTGGAAATCACTGCTGTGGAACAGAATAAAGAAAAAAGAATTAAAAGAAATGAAGACAGCCTAAGAGACCTCTGGGACAACATTAAATGCACCAACATTCGCATTATAGGAGTCCCAGAAGGAGAACAGAGAGAGAAAGGGCCCAAGAAAGTATTTGAAGAGATTATAGTTGAAAAGTTGAAAATTCCCCAACATGGGAAATGAAATAGCCACCCAAGTCCAGGAAGCACAGAGAATCCCAGGCAGGATAAACCCAAGGAGAAACACACCGAGCCACATAGTAATCAAATTGACAAAAATTAAAGACAAAGAAAAATTATTAAAAACAAGGGGAAAATGACAAATAACATACAAGGGAATTCCTATAAGGTTAACAGCTGATTTTTCAGCAGAAACTCTCCTAGTCAGAAGGGAATGGAATGATATATTTAAAGTGATGAAAGGGAAGAACGTACAACCAAGAATACTCTAGCCAGTGAGGCTCTCATTCAGATTTGACAGAGTAATCAAAAGCTTCACAGACAAGCAAAAGCTAAGATAATTAAACACCACCAGGCCAGCTTTGTAACAAATGTTAAGGAACTCCTCTAGGCCAGAAAGAGACTAGCAACCTAAAAAAACCTTGTACATATATAGACCTCTATAACAAATATGGGAATAGCGAACCCTAAAACTACATTAGATACACACACAAGAAAGAAGAAGCAACCCAAATACAACACTAAAGATGGTCATCAAACCATAAGAGAAGACAACAAAAGAGGAAGGAAAGAAAAAAGACCTACAAAAACAAACACAAAACAATTAAGAAAATGGCAATAAGAACACACATATCGATAATTACCTTAAATGTAAATGGATTAACTGTGTCAACCAAAAGACATAGACTGGATGAATGGATATGAAAACAATACCCATATATATGCTGTCTACAAGAGACCCACCTCAGACCTAGGGACACATACAGACTGAAAGTGACGGGATGAAAGAAGTTATTCCATGCAAATGGAAATCAAAAGAAAGCTGTAGTAGCAATACTTGTATTAGACAGAATAGACTTAAAAATAAAGACTGTTATAAGAGACAAAGAAGGACACTACATAACAATCAAGGGATCAATCCAAAAAGAAGATATAACAGTTATAAACATATATGCACCCAAAATAGGAGTGCCTCAATATATAAGACAAATACTAACAGCCATAAAGGGAGAAATAGAGAGTAACACAATAACAGTGGGGAACTTTAACACCCCACATTCATCAATGGACAGATTATCCAGACAGAAAATCAATAAGGAAACAAAGGCCTGAAATGACACATTAGACCAGACAGACTTAATTGATATTTATAGAGCACTCCATCCAAAAGCAGAAGAATACACATTTTTCTCAAGTGCACATGGAACATTCTCCAAGATTGACCACATCCTGGGCTACAAAGTGAGCCTCAGTAAATTTAAGAAAACTGAAATCATATCAAGCATCTTTTCTGACCATGAAACTATGAGATTAGAAATAAACTACAAGAAAAAAAAACTATAAAAAACAAACACTTGGATGCTAAACAATATGCTACTAAATAATCAAGAGATCACTGAAGGAATCAAAGAGGAAATGAAAAAAATGCCTAGAGAAAAATGAAAATGAAATCACAAAGATCCAAAACCTATGGGGTACAGCAAAAGCATTTCTAAGAGGAAAGTTTATAGCAATACAATCTTACCTCAGGAAATAAGAAAAATCTCAAATAAACAACCTAATCTTACACCTAAAGCAACTAGAGAAAGAAGAACAAACAAAACTGAAAGTAGGTAGAAGGAAAGAAATCATAAAGATCAGAACAGAAATAAATGAAATAGAGACAAAGAAGACAATACCAAAGATCAATGTAACTAAAAGCTGGTTCTTTGAAAAGATAAACAAAATTGATAAAACTTTAGCTAGACTCATCAAGAAAAAAGGGAGAGGACTCAAATCAATAAAATTAGAAATGAAAAAGGAGAGCTTACAACTGAAACCACAGAAATGCAAAGGATCATAAGAGACTACTATATGCAACTGTATGCCAATAAAATGGACAACGTGGAAGAAATGGATACATTCTTCAAAAAGTACAGTTTCCCAAGATTGAACCAGGAGGAATTAGAAAATATGAACAGACCAATTACAAGCACTGAAATTGAAACTGTGATTTTAAAACTGCAGATAAACAAAAGTCCAGGTCCTGATGGCTTCACAGGTAAATTCTATCAAACATTTAGAGAAGAGCTAACACCTACCCTTCTCAAACTGTTCCCAAAAATTGCAGAGGAAGGAAAACTCCCATACTCATTCTATGAGGCCACCATTACCCTGGTACCAAAACCAGACAAAGTTACTGCAAAAAAAGAAAATTAGAGGCCAATATCACTGATGAACATAGATGCAAAAATCCTCAAGAAAATACTAGCAATTTGAATCCAACAGTGCATTAAAAGGATCACACACCATGATCAAGTGGGATTTATCCCTGTGATGCAAGGATTTTTCACTATCCACAAATCAATCATTGTGATACAGCACATCAACAAATTGAAGAATAAAAGCAATATGATCATCTCAGTAGATGCAGAAAAAGCTTTTGACAAAATTCAACACTCAATTATGATAAAAAGTCTCCAGAAAGTGAGCATAGAGGGAACCTACCTCTAGATAATAAAGGCCATTTACCACAAACCTACAGCTAGTATCATACTCAATGGTGAAAAGCTGAAAGCATTTCCTCTAAGATCAAGAGCAAGAAAAGGATGCCCACTCTCACTATTTTTATTCAACATAGTTTTGGAAGTCCTAGCTACTGTAATCAGAGAAGAAAAAGAAATAAAAGGAATGCGAATTGGAGAAGAAGTTAAACTGTCACTGTTTGCAGATGACATGATACTATACATAGAAAATACTAAAGATGCTAACCGAAAACTACTAGAGTTCATCAGTGAATTTGGTAAAGTTGCAGAAAACAAAATTAATACACAGAAATCTGTTACATTTCTATACACTACCAAAGAAAGATCAGAAAGAGAAATTCATCCCATTTACCATTGTATCAAAAAGATTAAAATACCTAGGAATAAACCTACCTAAGGAGACAAAAACCTGTACTCTGAAAACTGTAAGACACTGATGAAAGAAATCAAAGAAGATACGAACAGATGGAAAGATATACCATGTTCTCGGATTGTAAGAATAAATATTGTCAAATGACTACACTACCCAAGGTAAGGCAATCTATAGTCTCAATGAAATCTCAATCAAATTACCAATGACGCTTCTCACAGAGCTAGAACAGAAAAATCTTAAAATTTGTGTGGAGAAACAAAAGACCCTGAATAGCCAGAGCAATCTTGAGAAAGAAAAATGGAGCTGGAAGAATCAGGCTCCCTGACTTCAGACTATACTACAAAGCTATAGTCATCAAACCAGTATGGTACTGGCACAAAAATAGAACTGTAGGTCAATGGAAGAGGATATAAAGCCCAGAAATAAATCCCCACACCTATGGTTAATTAATCTGTGACAAAGGAGGCAAGACTATACAATGTGGAAAGACAGTCTTTTCAACAAATGGTGCTGGGAAAACTGGACAGCTACATGTTAAAAAATGAAATTAGATCATTCTTTAACACCATACACAAAAATAAGTTCAAAATGGATTAAAGACCTAAATGTGAGACTGGACACTATAAAACTCCTAGAGGAAAACATAGGCAGAACATTTTCTGACAGAAATCGCAGCAATATCTTTTCCAATCTAACTCCCAGAGTAATGGAAATAAAAACAAAAATAAACAAATGGGACCTAATTAAACTCAAATATTTTTGCACAGCAAAGGAAACCATAAACAAAATGAAAAGACAACACACAGACTGGGAGAAAATATTTGCAAATGATGTGACTGACAAGGGATTAATATCCAAAATCTAGGAACAGCTCATGTGGCTTAATATCATCAAAATGAACAACCCAATCAATAAATGGACAGAAGGCCTAAATAGACATTTTTCGAAGGAAGACATACGGATGGCCAAGAGGCACATGAAAAGATGTTCAATGTTGCTAATAACTAGAGAAATGCAAATCAAAACTACCATGAGATATCACCTCACACCACTCAAAATGGCTATCATCAAAAAATCCACAAACAGTAAATGCTGGAGAGGGTGTGGAGAGAAGGGTATCCTCCTACACTGTTGGTGGGAATGTAAATTGGTACAGCCACAATGGAGAACAGTATGGAGGTTCCTTAAAATACTAAAAATAGAGCTACCATATGATCCAGCAATCCCACTTCTGGTCATATATCCAGAGAAAAACAGGGTTCAAAAGCATACATGCACCCCAATGTTCATTGCAACACTGTTTACAATAACCAAGACATGGAAACAACCTAAAGTCCATCAACAGAGAAATGGATAAAGAAGATGTGGTGTATATATATACAATGGAATATTACTGAGCCATAAAGAAGAATGAAATAATTCCATTTGCAGCAACATGGATGGACCTAGAGATTGTCAAACTGAGTGAAGTAAGTCAGACAGAGAAAGAGAAATATCATATGATATCACTTATATGCAGAATGTAAAAAGAAATGATACAAAAGAATGTATTTACAAAACAGAAATGGACTCACAGATTTAGAGAATGAATTTATGGTTACCAGGGGGATGGGTGGAAGGAAGGGATAGTTAGGGAGTTTGGGATTGACATGTACACACTGCTATATTTAAAAAGGATAACCTACAAGGACTTACTGTATAGCTCAGGGAACTCTGCTTAATGTTATGTGGCAGCCTGGATGAGAGGGGAGTCTGGGGGAGAATGGATACATATATATGTATTACTGAGTCGCTTTGCTGTGCACCTCAATCTATCACAACATTGTTAATTGGCTATACACCAACATAAAATAAAAAGTTAAAAAAATATATAGCAACAATGACAAATAATTCAATTGTAATTAATCAATCATTTTATTAAAAACCATTAAAAGAAAAAGAATACATTCATTAAACTGCTGTCCTCTCTCATTTTCCATATGCAGTCTTATACTTATACATGTATTTACTTCATCAATAATTAAAACTATTACTTACTGCTTGTGAACATCTTCCAGGTCAATTAAATCCAAAAATTATTGAGCTATATAGTAAAATCATTTTTATTTTACCTTACTTTTCATTTCATGAAGAAGTGTGATTTTCTTTGGTTCCTTCAACTTTTAATGTTACTAAAGTACTCAATTTCAAATAATTTTCAATCAAACTTTGACTCATACAAATTAATACAGAATTTATAACATTAATCTTTTACAGGCCTTATGTTTTCACGTTTACATCCACTCCTATCTGTATTTCTATTATAATTTATGTAAAATGTGTGAACTAATGCTTGATACAGGTATTCAGAAGTAGCTACTCTCTTTCATCATAAGGTTCTGCTCTGGTCTCATTAATTCTTTTCCTTCTCTCATATTTTGCAATATTTTTATCATTTCTATTTTAAAATTCCTTTTATATTGCTTTATTATATATATTAATGAGGTATGTTGTAAGTTTTCATTTAATTTAAACAATTCTCCCATTTGGGAGGAGGAAAAGGACATACTGACAAAGTCTTTATTTTTCCTCTTTTGTAGACAGATTTTTTTTTAAATTTTTTAATTTATTATTATTTATTTATTATTTACCTTTAGCTGTGCTGGGTCTTCACTTCCGTGTGAGGGCTTTCTCTAGTTGCGGCAAGCGGGGGCCACCCTTCATCGCAGTGCGCAGGCCTCTCACTGTCGCGGCCTCTCTCGTTGCGGAGCACAGGCTCCAGACGCGCAGGCTCAGTAGCTCTGGCTCACGGGCCTAGTTGCTCCACGGCATTTGGGATCTTCCCAGACCAGGGCTCGAAGCCGTGTCCCCTGCATTGGCAGGCAGATTCTCAACCACTGCACCACCAGGGAAGCCCAGTAGACAGATTTTTAAATGACCCTAATGATCCTCACCTTCTGATATTCAAACTCTTGTGCAATCCCATCCCCTTGAGTGTGGGCAGGATCTGGTGACTTGCTTCTCACTAACTAAATAAATACAAAAAAAATGATGGACTATCACTCATATTAGATTACAAAAGAATGTAACTTTTTTCATTCTAGCACACCTTCTCTTGCTAGCTTTGATGAAACAAGCTGCTATGTTGGAAAAGCCCTGGTGGTAAGGAACTGGACAATCTCCAGCTGTCAACCAGGAGGTAAATGAGGCCCTCAGTTCAATAGCCCACTAGGAAATAATATTGCCAAAACCACCTGAGTTTTAAAGAAGATCCTTCCCCAGCTGAGCTTTAAAATAAGACCACAGGATATGAGAGACATTGAGTCAAATGGCCCAGTCAGACTGTGCTCAGATTTCTGACCCACAGTAACTGTAAGATATAAATCAGTGTTGTTTTAGGCTGTTAAACTCTGGGATAATTTATTATGCAGCAATAGATAATAAATACATCTTTATCTTAGAAGGAGTTTTTGGTTGAATAGAATCTTAAGTTGGCACTCACCACTATTCCCACCCTATAAC
The DNA here is from genome assembly GCF_028564815.1 of Eubalaena glacialis. Classification (NCBI taxonomy): domain Eukaryota; kingdom Metazoa; phylum Chordata; class Mammalia; order Artiodactyla; family Balaenidae; genus Eubalaena; species Eubalaena glacialis. The sequence goes on along the minus strand of NC_083732.1, from coordinate 32,810,689 downwards.
TTTAAGATTATTTTCCATTTCTTTCTGGATTCTGTAATTTCTTTTGTTCCCCTGGTATTTATCATATTTTTTTAAAATCTGGCTACTTTTAAGATTTTTCTCTTTACCTTTATTTTGAATACAGAGATTATGAAATACTTAGGCCTGGTTTTCTTTGTATTTATTCAGCTCGAAATCACTGTTCTTACTGAATTAGTAGATTGATGTCTTTCTTCATAGTTTTAAAGCTAAACTTTTTTTTCCCCCTAATATTTCTTTATCCCATTTTCTCCCTTCTCTGGGAGTTTAATAATATCAATTTTACACTTTTTTAAAGTGTGTTCCACATATCTCTACACTTCATTCTGTGAAGGTTTTTTTCCCCTCATTCTTTTATATCTATGTGTTTCAGTTTGGACATTTTCTATTGAATTCTTAAGTTTACACTCATATAAGTTCTTAATTTTTTAATATTATACTTTCAAATTTTAGACCCTCCATTGGTTTTTCTGAAGATTATCTGTTGAAATTGTCTACTTTTATAGTTTTATACCTTGTTAGGAACTTTTCTTTCAATTTTTATCTTAGTCCTAAACAAGTGTATGGTCCTTACTGATGTATGTGCCTGTTTGGGGGTCTCAACTGAATGCATAGTCATCAAGATCTTCCACTCAAACTGGGCCAAGATTCCAGTGTCTCTCCAATTCTCTGCTACCTCTATAATCTCTGTTCTCTTTTAAGTCTTTCAGAGTGTTGCACTATACATGTGCATCTTTAGGATTCAGCTAGTATTCTAAGGAGATTTTATACAAATTTTTAAAATTCCCTCTTTGCTATTTACTTCTATGAAACCATGTCTCCAAAGCTGAGTTGTTTTGGAAAACAACAAATTCTAATCATTTGTTTCTTCTCTCCTATAAGAGTGCTCCTAGCTGCTTGGACTCTATTTCTCTGTACCATGGTTTCAAAAGGCTATCAGAGGCAAATTTCTGTTAATGATTGGCTCATAGTGTGTGCTGATCTTCTGTCAAGAAGGTTAGTTTTCATATTTTATTCACAGTTTATAGTTCTATGAAGGATTACAGCTCTAAGGACCCTGGAACACAGTATCCTGTTCAGGAATCAGATTTCTTCTAAAAGATGCTGCAGCAGAAGTGGAGGCAAAGATTTAGCCTCCTTTTGAGGTATGGATAAAGGATATCACCAAGGAGGCTGAAATTAACTTGAGCACTTTCTGAGACAGCTTTAGAAATCCCTAGAAATAAATTCAGAAGACTTTGAGAGGGAATTGAGATGTTATGTTATGAAGATGAGGACAATTATCCAAAGTAATCTGGAGGCTATGATTAATGTGAATTATAATAATGCCCTGCAATTTCTTAGGAAACATCAAATTACTTATAATACCTATTATATTTTAAATAAGTAATTACCACAATAATCAAAATATCTAACATATATTTGTCACATGGGGTATTTTGTTATCCCAATTCATAGTCAATGGATTGACTTCAGATGCAGCAGAGGTAAAGCAAGGCTTTAAAAACCACAAGTATCCTCTATCTCTCCATACAGGAATGTTGTGCTTGTCTAACCTGGAGCTTAGTGAATGTAAAACAAACAAACAAACTTATGTCAGATAGATATCAAATCTGAAATTTGGAGCTAAACAAGTTTAATTTCCTGGGAAGAGCTAAAAACAGCAAAAAATTTAAATTTGAAACATTACCCCCAGAATAATACAACTAGAGGCACCACAGGTAACAGGTAGAAGGAAGGAGAAGTGAGTGATTTTCCTTTGGCTAGTTCCCAGCACTGAGCCTGGCAATTCTTTGCATGTGGTAGGGATAGCCAGAGGGTTATCAAGAGCTTTGATTGGAAGGTAGAGCAGAACCTGGGTTCTTCAGGAGTCACATTTATCTTCAAAAAGTGATTGCATTGTCACCGGGAAACATTTACTACATAGGAACCAATAGGATACATGGAACTTGACAGACAGACCATGATTTGCTGTAAAATATTTCAGTAATCGCCCACTTTGAAGCAAAAGAGAGCTTATTTTCTATCAGCCTAAATTATGGAAGTCTGACCATGGGAAAGGCAAACAAATAAACAAATAAGAAAAATACCAAGTAAATAGCAAAAACACCTGTTAGAGATGATTTTTATTCCAAAATATCAACAGGCTGTTGAGGCCTATAGAAAATTCCAGTTACATTATCCTGGCTAAAGGAGCTCTTAAGAGAACTAAATTTCATATTCTAACCAAATTTTCCAGTATTTGTCAAATATTACCAGCTAAACAATTCAAGGTTATCCCACCAGGACTTAAGAAGCTAGATACAGTTAATAAAGCTAGATACAGTTAATAAAGAGATATCATTAAATTAATAGCACAAATACAGAAAGATAAATAAGAACTACATTTAGTGTGTGTGTGTTATTTTCAAGAAGAATAATTCTACATCATTTATCTACTAACCTGCTTCATATGACACATCAGACATTGGAAAAGAGGAGTGGTGGTGGAACAAAATGGTGAAGTAGTAGGGCATGGAGCTCACTTCCCCTCAACAAACATATCAAAAATACATCTACATGTGGAACAATTCTCACAGAAAAACAACTGGAAACTAGCAGAAGATGTCTTATACAATCAAACCTGCAAGAAAGATTACCACTTAACCAGGTAAGAGGGGAAAAAAACAAACAAACAAAAAATCAGGACAGGACTGGTACCCCTGAGAATGATTTCTGAGCACTCTGGTTTCAACCGCCTTACACTCCAGCTCAGAACCAAATATGGAGTAGACAGGTCCCAGGACAGCCCTCCCTCAGAGACAGCCCAGGATTCCAGGTGTCAGCAGAACCACCTCAATTCTTGCAGCCATAATGCTCTGACCCTCAGTGCAAGCCTTACACTAGATCTGGGATGAATGCAGTGAGAAAGAGATGCAACTTCTGCTACTTCTGGGCAGAACAACAGAAGCATGGACAGCACATAGATTAACTGTGACCACACAGGCCTCACTTGCTTCAATGCTCACATCTTTTGGAACAGAACATGCACTTAAGTGCAATGGAGCCTTATTGAACCTAACCACCAGGGCTTCTACTCCAACAACTGGGGAGCAGACTCCAACCCCAACAAAGCTGTGACAACCATGGAACAAAGAGGAGACCCCACCCAGCATCCAGTGCAGGCTCTGGACACCACCACACCAATCACACCCTGTATCAAGGGAATAACAGCCAGCACATGGAAGAAAGACGTGGCTGGCATCCATACCAAAAATACCCCTTGCACCAAAAATATTGGACTCCAACATTCTACACAGGGACACTCCCACATAAAAACACCCCTTTGATACCACAGTAGATAATGGTTTCTCTAAAATTCATAGAGACAGAGAAAGTTAAGTAAAATGATAGAAGCAGAGGAACTATTCCTAATTAAAAGAGCAAGAGAAATCCTCTGGAAAAAAAATAATGAAATAAACCTCACCAGTCTACTAGACTCTGAGTTAAAAAAGGAGGTAATAAAAATGCTTAAAGAATGAAGAAAAATTATCAATAGAAATGAACAAATGAAATTTAGATAACTCAATTGCCGAGATAAAACCCAATTGAGAAGCAATGAATAGCAGATTAAATAATGTAGAAGAATGAGTAAGTGATTTGGAAGATAGCATAATGGACATCACCCAATCAGAACAGCAGACAGAAAGGCAAATGAAAAAAAAATAAAAAAGGAAAGCAACGTATGAGATCTATGGAATAATATAAAGCATACCAACCTACACATAATAGGAGTCTCAGAAGGAGAAGAGAGAGAAGGGAATCAAAAATGCATTTGAAAGTGTCCATCAACAGATGAATGGATAAAGAAGATGTGGCACAAATATACAATGGAATATTACTCAGCCATAAAAAGAAATGAAATTGAGTTATTTGTAGTGAGGTGGATGGACCTAGAGTCTGTCATACAGACTGAAGTAAGTCAGAAAGAGAAAAACATACTGTATGCTAACACATGTATATGGAATCTAAAAAAAAAAAAAGGTTCTGAAGAACTTAGGGGCAGGACAGGAATAAAGACGCATATATAGAGAATGGATTTGAGGACACAGGGAGGGGGAAGGGTAAGCTGCGATGAAGTGAGAGATTGGCATTGACATATATACACTACCAAATGTAAAATAGATAGCTAGTGGGAAGCAACTGCATAGCACAGGGAGACCAGCTCGGTGCTTTGTGACCACCAGAGGGGTAAGATAAGGAGGGTGGGAGGGAGACGCAAGAGGGAGGGGATATGGGGATATGTTATACATATAGCTGATTCACTTTGTTATACAGCAGAAATTAACACAACTATGTAAAGCAATTATACTCCAATAAAGATGTTAAAAAAATGCATTCGAAGACATTATGGCTGAAAACTTCTCAAACTTAAAGAAGGATACAGATATCCAGGTACAGGTAGCATGGAGGGTCCCAAAGAAGATGAACCCAAACAGACCCACAGCAGCACATATAATAATTAAAATGGCAAAAGTTAAAAATAGAGGATTCTAAAGACTGCAAGAGAAAAGTAAAGTCAGTTACAAGAGAATGTCCATAAAATTATCAGCACTCTGCAGAAATTTTGCAGACCAGAAGGGAGTGGCATGATAAACCACAAGTCCTGAAAGGGAAAAACCTGCAAACTAGAAAACTCTACACAGTAAATATATCATTTAGAATAGATAGAGAGATAAATATTTTCTCAGACAAGCAAAAACTAAAAGAATACTAAACCTACCTTAAAAATATATATTGAAAGGTCTTCTCTAAATAGAAAATAAGCAAGAATCTATAGAAAAAGGAAAATTACAGTAAGAAAGGCAAATATATAAAGTTATTGAAGATCACTAAAAATTAGTCAGTACATAGATTAAAAACAATCCAAAATATTTGTAAAAACAATTATAACTACAATTAACATCAAAAGGGTAAAAATGAAAATGTAAAAATAAGACATAATAATCACAAAATATGAGAGAGGGGAGTAAAAACAAGTAGATCTTTTAGAATGTGTTTGAATTTATATGACTATCAAACTAAAGTAGGTAGATATAGTTATGGGTTAACATACTTGTAAACCAGGGCAACCACAAATCAACAACATACAATAGATTCAGAGAAATCAAAAAGAAAGGAACTCTAGCATATTAAAAAAGGAAACTTTTACCTAACCACAAAAGGAAAAATAAAATGAAGACATGAACAAAGAAGAACTACAAAATCAACTAGAAAGGAAGGTTTAAAATAGCAATAAGTACATATTTATTAATAATACTTTAAATGTCAATGAACTAAATGCTCCAATCAAAAGACTTAGGGTGGCAGATTGAATTAAAAAAAAATAAGAACCTACAATATGCTGCCTACAAGAGAGTCACTTTAGAGTGAAAGACACACAGAGGTTGAAAGTGAGGGGATGGACAAAGACATTTCATGTAAATGGAAACAATGAGAAAGTGAGGGTAGCAATACTCATATCAGACAAAATAAACTTTAAAACAAAGTCCATAAAGAAAGACAAATGACACTATACAGTGATAAAGGGATCAATATAAGAAAAGGTTATTTCACTCATTAACATATTTGCACCCAATATAGGAACACCTAAATATATAAAACAAATACTAACAGACATAAAGGGAGAAATTGACAGAAATACAATAATAGTAAGAGATTGTAACATACCACTGACATCAATGGACAGATCTCCCAGACAGAAAAATCAATAAGGCAACAAACATCTTAAATGACACAATAGACCAGTTGGAATTAGCTGATATCTACAGGACACTATATCGAAAAAACACACATTCTTTTTAAGTGCACATGGAATATTCTCCAAAATAAACCACATACTAGGTCACAAAAGAAACCTCAACACATTAAGGAAGATAGAAATTATTTAAAGCATCTTTTCTGACCACAACAATATGGAACTAGAAATAAACCACAGAAAAAAAAAAAAAAAAACAGGGAAAAAATGATCACTTGGAGACCAAACAAGTTGATATTAAAAAAACAATGGGTCAATGATGAAATCAAGGAAGAAATCAGAAAATACCTTAAGACAAATGGCAATGAAAACACAAACTTACAAAATGGTATGCAATGCAGCAAAAGCACTTCTGAGAGGGAAGTTCAGAGTAATACAGGATTTCCTCAAGAAATAAGAAAAATCTCAAATTAACACCCTAAAATACCACATAAAAGAATTAGAAAAAGAGCAAACAAAACCCAGAGTCAGGAGACGGAGGGGAATAATAAAGATCAGAGAGGAAATATAAATAATATAGAGATCAATAAAAATAGAAATGATCAATAAAACCAAGGGCTGGTGTTTTGAAAATATAAACACTGTAGACAAATCTTTAGCCAGGCTCACCAAGAAGAAAAGATAGAGGACCCAAATACACAAAATAGGAAATGAAAGAGGAGAAAAAAAAAAACATAATACTGCAGAAATACAAAAAAATCATAACAGAATACTATGAATAGTTATATGCCAACATATTTGACAACCTAGAAGAAATGGACAAGTTTCGAGAAACATACAGCCTGCTAAAATTGAGTCAAGAAGAAACAGATAAGTTGACAGACCAATCACTAGAAGTGAAATGGAATTTTTAATTTAAAAACTCCCTGTAAATAAAAGCCCAAGACCAGACAGCTTCACAGGGGAATTATACCAAACATACAAAGAAGAAATAATACCTATACTTCTCAAACTATTCCAAAAGATTGAAGAGGAGAGAACACTCCCAAATACATTCCATGAAGCCACCATCACCCTGATACTAAAACTAGACAAAGACACCAAAAAAAAAAAAGAAGAAGAAGAAGAAGAAGAAAACTACAGGCCAATATTTTTGATGAACATAGATGCAAAAATCCCCAACAAAATATTAGCAAACCAAATCCAACAATATATAAAGAGGATCATACAACATGATTAAGTTAGATTCATTCCAGTGTCAGAAAGATAGTTCAATATATACAAATCAATAAATGTGGTACACCACATTAACAAAAGAAAAAACAAAAACCACATGATCATCTCAATAGATGCAAAAAAAGCATTTGATAAAATTTAACATCCATTCATGATAAAAACTCTCAACAAAGTGGATATAGAGGGAATATATCTCAACATAATAAAAGCCACAACAAATCCACAGCCAACATGATACTCAACAGTGAAAAGCTGAAAGTGTTCCCAGTAAATTCAGGCACAAGACAATTGTGTTTGCTCTCACCACTTCTATTCAGCATAGTATTGGAAGTCCTAGCCACAGCAGTCAGACAAGAAAAATAAATTAAAAGTATCCAAATTGGATGGGAAGAAGTAAAACTGTCACTATTTGTGGATGACATGATACACTATATAAAAAACTCTAATCTACACAAAAACTTTAGAACTAATAGATGAATTCAGCAAGGTAGATACAAGATTAATATATGGAAATCTGTTACATTTCTTGACACTAACAATGACATGTCAGAAAGAGAAAGTTAAAAAAAAATCCTTTTAAAATGTAAAAGAAAAAAGAATACCTAGGAAAAAACTTAATCAAGTAGATGAAAGAGCTATATGCTGAAAACTATAAAACACTGATAAAGGAAATTGAAGATGATTCAAAGAAATGGAAAGATATCCCATGCTCTTGTATTGGAAGAATTAATATTGTTAAAATGGCCACACTATCCAAAGCAATCTATAGATTTAATGCAATCCCAATCAAAACACCCATGACATTTTTCACTGAGCCAGAACAAATAATCCTATAATTTATATAGAACCACAAAATACCCAGAAGCCAAAGCAATCCTGAGGAAAAAGAACAAACCTGGATGCATAACCTCCCAGACTTTAGAAAATACTAACGAGCTATAATAATCAGTGTGGTATTTGTACAAAAACCGACATATAGATCAATGGAACAGAATAGAGAGCCCAGAAATAAACCCACACACCTGTGGTCAATTAATCTATGACAAAGCATGCAAGAATATATAAAGGAGAAAATACAGTCTCTTCAGCAAGTGGTGTTGAGAAAGCTGGACAGTTACATGTACATCGATGAAATTAGAACACTCCTGCACACCATATACAAAGATAAATTCAAAGTGGTTTAACGACCTGAATACAAGACATGACACCATGTCTTATAGGCAAAACATTCTCTGACATAAATTGTAGCAATATTTCCTCTGGCAAATAAAATAAAAGCAAAAATTGAAAAATGGGACCTAATTAAACTTAAAAGCTTTTGCAGAGCAAAAGAAATCAACAACAAAATGAATAAACAACCTACAGAATGGGAAAAAATATTTGCAAACAATGTGATGAACAAGGGATTAATATCCAAAATATACAAACAGCACATACAACTTAATATAAAAAAATACAATCTAAAAAAAAAATGGGCAGAAGACCTAAACAGACAACTCTCCAAAGAAGACTTATAGATGACCAATATGCACATGAAAATATGATGAACATCACTAATTATTAGAGAAATGCAAATCAAAACTACCGTGAGGTATCACCTCATACCAGTTAGAATAGCTATCATCAAAAAGTCTAGAAAAAAATTTTTTTTAATTAAATAACAAGGTCTTACTGTAGAGCACAGAGAACTATATTCAGTATCTTATGATAAACCTTAATGGAAAGAATAATCTAAAAAAGAATGTATACATATATATATTTGTATAACTGAATCACTTTACTACACAGCATAAATTAACACAACATTATAAATCAACTATACTTCAATTTAAAATATTGAATGAATGAATAAATAAATAAATAGTCTACAAATAATAAGTTCTGGTGATGGTGTGGAGAAAAGGGAACACTTGTACACTGTTGGTGGGACTGTAAATTCATGCAGCCACTATGGCAACTATATGGAAGTTCCTTAAAAAATTAAAATAGAGCTACCATATAATCCAACAATCTCACTCCTGGGCATATACCTGGAAAAAGATGAAAACTCTAATTCAAAAGGATACATGTTCCCCCATATTCATAACAGAACTGTTTACAATAGGCAAGACATAAAAACAACCCAAGTGCCCATCAAGATACAATTGGCTTAAGAAGATTTTATATATATATAATGGAATACTAATCAGCCATAAATAAAATGAAATATTGCCATTTGCAGCAACATGGATGGACTTAGAGAATATCATAATAAGTGAAGTAAGTCAGAGAGAGAAAGTCAAATATTATGTATCACTTTTATGTACAATCTAAAAAATAATACAAGTGAATCTATATACAAAACAGAAACAGACTCACAGACATAGAAAACAAAATCATGGATATCAAAGGGGAAGGGGGATAAATTAGGTGCATGAGATTAACAGATACAAACTATTATATATAAAAAAAGATAAGAAAAGAGAGGAGAAGATGGCGGAAGAGTAAGACGTGGAGATCACCTTCCTCCCCACAAATACATCAGAAATACATCTACACGTGAAACTGCTCCTATAGAACAACGACTGAACGCTGGCAGAAGACGTCAGACCTCCCAAAAGGCAAGAAACTCCCCACGTACCTGGGTAGGGCAAAAGAAAAAAGAAACAACAGAGACAAAAGAATAGGGACGGGACCTGCACCAGTGGGAGGGAGCTGTAAAGGAGGAAAGGTTTCCACACACTAGGAAGCCCCTTCATGGGCAGAGACTGCGGGTGGCGGAGGGGGGAGCTTCGAAGCCACGGAGAAGAGCGCAGCAACAGGGGTGCGGAGGGCAAAGGGGAGAGATTCCCGCAGAGAGGATCGGTGCCGACCAACACTCACCAGCCCGAGAGGCTTGTCTGCTCACCCGCCGGGGCAGACAGGGGCTGGGAGCTGAGGCTCGAGCTTCGGTCGGATTGCAGAGAGAGGACTGGGGTTGGCAGAGTGAACACAGCCTGAAGGGTCTAGTGCACCACAGCTAGCCGGGAGGGAGTCCGGGAAAAAGTCTGGAGCAGCTGAAGAGGCAAGAGACTTTTTCGTGCCTCTTTGTTTCCTGGTGCGTGAGGAGAGGGGATTCAGAGTGCCACCTAAACGAGCTCCAGAGATGGACGCAAGCTGCGGTTATCAGTGCAGACCCCAGAGACAGGCATGGGACACTAAGGCCGCTGCTGCTGCCGCCACCAAGAAGCCTGTATGCAAGCACAGGTCACTATCCACACCACCCTTCCTGGGAGTCTGTGCAGCCCACCACTGCCAGCGTCCCGTGATCCAGGGACAACTTCCCCAGGAGAACGCACCACATGCCTCAGGCTGCTGCAACGTCACGCTGGGTTCTGCCACCGCAGGCTCACCCCGCTTCTGTACCCCTCCCTCCCCCCAGCCTGAGTGAGCCAGAGCCCCCGAATCAGCTACTCCTTTATCCCCATCCTGTGTGAGCGAAGAACAGACGACCTCAGGCGACCTACAGGCAGAGGCGGGTCCAAATCCAAAGCTGAAACACGGGAGCTGTGCGAACAAAGAAGAGAAAGGGAGATTTCTCCCAGCAGCCTCAGAAGCAGCGAATTAAAGCTCCACAAACAACTTGATGTACCTGCATCTGTGGAATACCTGAATAGACAACGAATCATCCCAAATTGAGGAGGTGGACTTTGGGAGCAAGATTTATTATTTTTTTCCCTTTTCCACTTTTTGTGAGTGTGTTTGTGTATGCTTCTGTGTGAGACTTTGTCTGTATAGTTTTGCTTTCACCATTTGTCCTAGGGTTCTGTCCATCCGTTTTTTTTTACTTAAAAATTTTTTTTTCCTTAATAATTTTTTTACTTTAATAACATTATTTTATTTTACCTTACTTTTATTTTATTTTATTTTATCTTCTTTCTTTCTTTCTTTCTATTTTTTCTCCCTTTTATTCTGAGCCTTGTGGATGAAAGACTCTTGGTGCTCCAGCCAGGCATCAGGGCTGTGCCTCTGAGGTGGGAGAGCCAACTTCAGGACACTGGTCCACAAGAGAACTCCCAGCTCCACATAATACCAAATGACAAAAATCTCCCAGAGATCTCCATCTCAACACCAAGACCCAGCTTCACTCAACAACCAGCAAGCTACAGTGCTGGACACCCAATGCCAAACAACTAGCAAGACAGGAACACAGCCCCATCCTTTAGCAGAGGGGTGCTTAAAATAATAATAAGGCCACAGACACCCCAAAACACACCACCAGACATGGACCTGCCCACCAGAAAGACAAGATCCAGCCTCATCCACCAAAACACAGGCACTAGTCCCCTCCACCAGAAAGCCTACACAACCCACTGAACCAACCTTAGCCACTGGGGACAGATACCAAAAACAACAGGAATTACGAACCTGCAGCCTGCGAAAAGGAGGCCCCAGACACAGTAAGATAAGCAAAATGAGAAGATAGGAAAACACACAGCAGATGAAGGAACAAGGTAAAAACACACCAGACCCAACAAATGAAGAGGAAATAGGCAGTCTACCTGAAAAAGAATTCAGAATAATGATAGTAAAGATGAACCAAAATCTTGGAAATAGAATAGACAAAATGCAAGAAACATTTAACAAGGACCTAGAAGAACTAAAGTGGAACCAAGCAACGATGAAAAACACAAGAAATGAAATTAAAAATACTCTAGACTGGATCAATAGCAGAATAACTGAGGCAGAAGAACGGATAAGTGACCTGGAAGATAAAATAGTGGAAATAACTACTGCAGAGCAGAATAAAGAAAAAAGAATGAAAAGAAATGAGGACAGTCTCAGAGACCTCTTAGACAACATTAAATGCACCAACATTCGAATTATAGGGGTCCCAGAAGAAGAAGAGAAAAAGAAAGGGACTGAGAAAATATTTGAAGAGATTATAGTTGAAAACTTCCCTAATATGGGAAAGGAAATAGTTAATCAAGTCCTGGAAGCACAGAGAGTCCCATACAGGATAAATCCAAGGAGAAACACGCCAGGACACATATTAATCACACTATCAAAATTTAAATATAAAGAAAACGTATTAAAAGCAGCAAGGGAAAAGCAACAAATAACACACAAGGGAATCCCCATAAGGTTAACAGCTGATCTTTCAGCATAAGCTCTGCAAGCCAGAAGGGAGTGGCAGGACATATTTAAAGTGATGAAGGAGAAAAACCTACAACCAAGATTACTCTACCCAGCACGGATCTCATTCAGCTTTCATGGAGAAATTAAAACCTTTACAGACAAGCAAAAGCTGAGAGAGTTCAGCACCACCAAACCAGCTTTACAACAAATGCTAAAGGAACTTCTCTAGGCAAGAAACACAAGAGAAGGAAAACACCTATAACAACAAACACAAAACATTTAAGAAAATGGGAATAGGAACATACATATCGATAATTACCTTAAATGTAAATGGATTAAATGCTCCCACCAAAAGACACAGACTGGCTGAATGGATACAAAAACAAGACCCATATATATGCTGCCTACAAGAGACCCACTTCAGACCTAGAGACACATACAGACTGAAAGTGAGGGGATGGAAAATATATTCCATGCAAAAGGAAATCAAAAGAAAGTTGGAGTAGCAATTCTCATATCAGACAAAATAGACTTTAAAATAAAGATTATTACAAGAGACAAAGAAGGACACTACATAATGATCAAGAGATCAATCCAAGAAGAAGATATAACAATTGTAAATATTTATGCACCCAACATAGGAGCACCTCAATACATAAGGCAAATACTAACAGCCATAAAAGGGGAAATCGGCAGTAACACAATCATAGTAGGGGACTTTAACACCCCACTTTCACCAATGGACAGATCATCCAAAATGAAAATAAATAAGGAAACACAAGCTTTAAATGATACATTAAACAAGATGGACTTAATTGATATTTATAGGACATTCCACCCAAAAACAACAGAATACACATTTTTCTCAAGTGCTCATGGAACATTCTCCAGGATAGATCATATTTTGGGTCACAAATCAAGCCTTGGTAAATTTGAGAAAACTGAAATCAAATCAAGTATCTGTTCCGACCACAACGCTATGAGACTAGATATCAATTACAGGAAAAGATCTGTAAAAAATACAAACACATGGAGGCTAAACAATACACTACTTAATAAGGAAGTGATCACTGAAGAAAGCAAAGCGGAAATCAAAAAATACGTAGAAACAAATGACAATGGAGACACGACGACCCAAAACCTATGGGATGCAGCAAAAGCAGTTCTAAGAGGGAAGTTTATAGCAATACAAGCCTACCTGAAGAAACAGGAAACATCTCAAATAAACAACCTAACCTTGCACCTAAAGCAATTAGAGAAAGAAAAACAAAAACAACCCCAAAGTTAGCAGAAGGAAAGAAATCATAAAGATCAGATCAGAAATAAATGAAAAAGAAATGAAGGAAACAATAGCAAAGATCAATAAAACTAAAAGTTGGTTCCTTGAGAAGATAAACAAAATTGATAAACCATTAGCCAGACTCATCAAGAAAAAAAGGGAGAAGACTCAAATCAATAGAATTAGAAATGAAAAAGGAGAAGTAACAAATGACACTGAAGAAATACAAACAATCATGAGAGATTACTACAAGCAACTCTATGCCAATAAAATGGACAACCTGGAAGAAATGGACAAATTCTTAAAATGCACAACCTGCCGAGACTGAACCAGGAAGAAATAGAAAATATGAACAGACCAATTACAAGCACTGAAATTGAAACTGTGATTAAAAATCTTCCAACAAACAAAAGCCCAGGACCAGATGGCTTCACAGGTGAATTCTTTCAAACATTTAGAGAAGAGATAATACCTATCTTTCTCAAACTCTTCCAAAATATTGCAGAGGGAGGAACACTCCCCAACTCATTCTACAATGCCACCATCACCCTGATATCAAAACCAGACAAAGATGTCACAAACAAAGAAAACTACAGGCCAATATTACTGATGGACATAGATGCAAAAATCCTCAACAAAATACTAACAAACAGAATCCAACAGCATATTAAAAGGATCACACACCACGATCAAGTGGGATTTATCCCAGGGATGCAAGGATTCTTCAATATACGCAAATCAATCTACGTGATACACCATATTAACAAATTGAAGAATAAAAACCATATGATCATCTCAATAGATGCAGAGAAAGCTTTCAACAAAATTCAACACCCATTTATGATAAAAGCCCTGCAGAAAGTAGGCATAGAGGGAACTTTCCTCAACTTAATAAATGCCATATATGACAAACCCACAGCCAACGTCGTCGTCAATGGTGAAAAACTAAAATCATTTCCACTAAGATCAGGAACAAGACAAGGTTGCCCACTCTCACGAATATTATTCAACAGAGTTTTGGAAGTTTTAGTCACAGCAATCAGAGAAGAAAAAGAAATAAAAAGAATCCAAATTAGAAAAGAAGAAGTAAAGCTGTCACTGTTTACAGATGACAAGATACTATACATAGAGAATCCTAAAGATGCTACCAGAAAACTACTAGAGCTAATCAATGAATTTTGTAAAGTAGCAGGATACAAAATTAATGCACAGAAATCTCTTGCATTCCTATACACTAATGATGAAAAATCTGAAAGTGAAATTAAGAAAACACTCCCATTTACCATTGCAACAAAAAGAATAAAATATCTAGGAATAAACCTACCTAAGGAGACAAAAGACCTGTATGCAGAAAATTATAAGACACTGATGAGAGAAATTAAAGATGATATAAATAGATGGAGAGATATACCATGTTCTTGGATTGGAAGAATCAACATTGTGAAAATGACTCTACTACCCAAAGCAATCTACAGATTCAATGCAATCCCTATCAAACTACCACTGGTATTTTTCACAGAACTAGAACAAACAATTTGACAGTTTGTATGGAAACACAAAAGACCCCGAATAGCCAAAGCAATCTTGAGAACGAGAAATGCAGCTGGAGGAATCAGGCTCCCTGACTTCAGACTATATTACAAAGCTACAGTAGTCAAGACAGTATGGTACTGGCCCAAAAACAAAAACATATATCAATCGAACAGGATAGAAAGCCCAGAGATACACCCATGCACATATGGTCACCTTATCTTTGATAAAGGAGGCAAGCATATACAGTGGAGAAAAGACAGTGTCTCAATAAGTGGTGCTGGGAAAACTGGACAGGTACATGTAAAAGTAGGAAATTAGAACAGTCCCTAACACCATACACAAAAATAGACTCAAAATGGATTAAAGACCTAAATGTAAGGCCAGACACTATCAAACTCTTAGAGGAAAACATAGGCAGAACACTCTATGACATAAATCACAGCAAGATCCTTTTTGACCCAGCTCCTAGAGAAATGGAAATAAAAACACAAATAAACAAATGGGACCTAATGAAACTTAAAAGCTTTTGCACAGCAAAGGAAACCATAAACAAGACCAAAAGACAACCCTCAGAATGGGAGAAAATATTTGCAAATGAAGCAACTGACAAAGGATTAATCTCCAAAATTTACAAGCAGTTCATTCAGCTCAATAACAAAAAAACAAACAACCCAACCAAAAATGGGCAGAAGTCCTAAATAGGCATTTCTCCAAAGAAAATATACAGATTGCCAACAAACACATGAAAGAATGCTCAACATCATTAATCATTAGAGTAATGCAAATCAAAACTACAATGACAC
Source organism: Eubalaena glacialis (assembly GCF_028564815.1). Taxonomy (NCBI): domain Eukaryota; kingdom Metazoa; phylum Chordata; class Mammalia; order Artiodactyla; family Balaenidae; genus Eubalaena; species Eubalaena glacialis. The sequence continues at coordinate 32,794,986 of NC_083732.1, read as the reverse complement.
ATCTTCTCACACTGGTCATAATGGTCATCATCAAAAAATCTAGAAACAATAAGTGCTGGAGAGGGTGTGGAGAAAAGGGAATAGTCTTGCACTGTTGGTGGGAATGTATATTGGTACTGCCAGTATGGAGAACAGTATAGAAGTTCCTTAATATACTAAAAATAGAACTACCATATGACCCACTACTGGGCATATAACCTGAGAAAACCATAATTCAAAAACTGTCATGTACCAAAATGTTCATTACAGCTCTATTTACAATAGCCAGGACATGGAAGCAACCTAAGTGTCCATCATTGGATGAATGGATAAAGAAGATGTGGCACATATATACAATGGAATATTACTCAGCCATAAAAATAAATGAAATGGAGTTATTTGTAGTGAGGTAGATGGAGTTAGAGTCTGTCATACAGAGTGAAGTAAGTCAGAAAGAGAAAAACAAATACAGTATGCTAACACATATATATGGAATCTAAGGAAAAAAAAATTTAAAAGGTCATGAAGAACCTAGTGGCAAGACGGGAATAAAGACACAGACCTACTAGAGAATGGACTTGAGGATATGAGGAGGGGAAAGTGTAAGATGGGACAAAGTGAGAGAGTGACATGGACATATATACACTACCAAACGTAAAATAGATAGCTAGGGAGATCAGCTCGGTGCTTTGTGACCACCTAGAGGGGTGGGATAGGGAGGGTGGGAGTGAGGGAGATTCAAGAGGGAAGAGATATGGGAACATATGTATATGTATGTGATATAGCTATAAGAATAGGCAGAGATCAGTCAAACATAAATGGTAAACATATATCATTCTTTTTTTTTAGTTATTTCTGAGATATACATTTTAAAGTAATAACTAGAATTATGACTTATAACTTTATACCAGAACATATAAGATTTTTAGAAATTTCATGTAATGTCTGAAACATTTGTATTAATATATTTCCATACAAATAACCCAAAGAAAGTTTAGTAGGTGTTGTTTTGTTTGTTTGTTTGTTTGTTTTTTTATAATGCAGGTTCTTATTAGTCATCAATTTTATACACATCAGTGTATACATGTCAATCCCAATCGCCCAATTCAGCACACTACCGTCCCCACCCCACCCCGGTTTTCCCCCCTTGGTGTCCATACGTTTGATCTCTACATCTGTGTCTCAACTTCTGCCCTACAAACTGGTTCATCTGTACCATTTTTCTAGGTTCCACATACATGCATTAATATAAGATATTTGTTTTTCTCTTTCTGACTTACTTCACTCTGTATGACAGTCTCTAGATCCATCCACGTCTTAACAAGTGACTCAGTTTCGTTCCTTTTTATCGCTGAGTAATATTCCATTGTATATACGTACCACATTGTCTTTATCCATTCGTCTGTTGATGGGCATTTAGGTTGCTTCCATGTCCTGGCTATTGTAAATAGTGCTGCAATGAACATTAGGGTGCATGTGTCTTTTTGAATTATGGTTTTCTCTGGGTATATGCTCACTAGTGGGATTGCTGGATCATATGGTAATTCTATTTTTAGTTTTTTAAGGAACCTCCATACTGTTCTCCATAGTGGCTGTATCAATTTACATTCCCAGCAACAGTGCAAGAGGGTTCCCTTTTCTCCACACCCTCTCCAGCATTTGTTGTTTGTAGATTTTCTGATGATGCCCATTCTAACTGGTGTGAGGTGATACCTCATTGTAGTTTTGATTTGCATTTCTCTAATAATTAGTGATGTGGGGCAGCTTTACATGTACTTCTTGGCCATCTGTATGTCTTCTTTGGAGAAATGTCTATTTAGGTCTTTTGCCCATTTTTGGATTTGTTTGTTTGTTTCTTTAATATTGAGCTGCATGAACTGTTTATATATTTTAAAGATTAATCCCTTGTCTGTTGATTTGTTTATAAATATTTTCTCCCATTCTGAGGGTTGTCTTTTTGTCTTGTTTATGGTTTCCTTTGCTGTGCAAAACTTTGAACTTTCATTAGGTTCCATTTGTTTATTTTTGTTTTTTTTTCCATTACTCTAGGAAGTGGATCAAAAAAGATCTTGCTGTGATTTATGTCAAAGAGTGTTCTTCCTATGTTTTCCTCTAAGAGTTTTAGAGTGTCCGGTCTTACATTTAGGTCTCTAATCCATTTTGATTTTATTTTTGTGTATGGTGTTAGGGAGTGTTCTAATTTCATTCTTTTACATGCAGCTGTCCAGTTTTCCCAGCACCACTTATTGAAGAGACTGTCTTTTCTCCATTGTATATCTTTGCCTCCTTTGTCATAGATTAGTTGACCATAGGTGTGTGGGTTTATCTCTGGGCTTTCTATCTTGTTCCATTGATCTATGTTTCTGTTTTTGTTCCAGTACCATATTGTCTTGATTACTGTAGCTTTGTAGTATAATCTGAAGTCAGGGAGTCTGATTCCTTCAGCTCCGTTTTTTTTCCCTCAAGATTGATTTGGCTATTCGGGGTCTTTTTTGTCTCCATACAAATTTTAAGATGATTTGTTTTAGTTCCATAAAAAATGCCATTGGTAATTTGAAAGGGATTGCATTGAATCTGTAGATTGCTTTGGGTAGTATAGTCATTTTCACAATATTGATTCTTCCAATCCAAGAACATGGTATATCTCTCCAACTGTTGGTATCATCTTTAATTTCTTTCATTGGTGTCGTATAGTTTTCTGCATACAGGTCTTTTGTCCTCCTAGGTAGGTTTATTCCTAGGTATTTAATTCTATTTGTTGCCATGGTAGATGGTATATTATTCTTGAAGAAACCTAGAAGGAAATACCCTCTGCAACTTTTGTGATATTATTTTTTATTTCTGTTGTTGTTCTTTAGATAGGAGTGCCCAAAACATGAGTCATATAAGACAAATAAATAATTTGGGCTTTATCAAAATTTAAAAGTTTTCTCTTTGAAATATGCCCAAAATAAAATGAAAATGACCATTTTCATTGTAGGCAATGTACATACATGTGCAAAAGAACTGGTATACAGAATAAAGAACTCAGTAATAAAAAGATAATCAAATCAATAAACTTAGCAAAATATTTGAACAGAGAGTTCACACAGAAGTTATAAATATGGTAAAGGAGCACACAGAAAGATGCTCAATAACAGGAATGTGCTGCAATAATAAGTTTAATAAAATATAATACTAACCATGAGAATACCTAAAAAGAAAAAGATTGGCAAGATTATGTGTTGTCAAAGATGTGGAGCAATTGGAACTTGTGCATTGTGGGTAGGGTTTAAAATTGTTACAGTCACTTTGAAAATTGTCAATTTCTTATAAAATTAAACAGATACAGTTGACTCTTGAACAACACAGCATGTATCTGTGCTTCCATATCCAAGATTCAACCAACTGTGATCATATAGTACTCTAGTATTGAATTTATTATTGGAAAATCTATGCATATAAGTTGACACACACAGTTCAAACCCATGTTGTTCAAGGGGTCACTGTTCTTACCATATGACACAGAATTCTGCTTTGAGTTACTTACCAAAGGAAAATGTAAACATATTTACACAGAATGATTTGTGTGAGAATGTTCATAACAGCTTTATTTACAATAGGCAAAAACTGGGAAAAAACCTACTTCCATTAGTGGTGAATGGATAAGGAACTATGGTATATTAAAACAATGGAAAATTGTTCAACAATAGAAGAGAAGTTACTGATACACAAAATATTGTTGAATAGATTTCAAAATATACTGAGAGAAGACAAAGTAGCACATACAATATGATTCCATATGAATTAAATTCTAGAATAGGCAAAACTAAACTATATTTCTTAAAGCAGATCAATAGCTGCCTGAGGCTGAAAAGGAACAGAAAATCTGGGATGGGGGGGGAGAGGGAATGGAACTATTCTGTTATTTTATTGTAGTAGTGGTGGTTACACAGAAGTATGTAACTGTCAAAATCCATTCTGTTGCACACCTAGACTAGGTCCTTTTGTTGTATGTGAAGGAGCAATGTTACTCTTAAAATTATAAGTGAGAAAAATGGAAGAGAACTAAGCTTCTGATTTACAGTAAAAATGACTACCAATTATTAAGTACTTAACATGTGCCAGGCCTTTGTCTTAACACTTTAAATGCACTGTCCCACTTAATCTTCACAGTATCTTCACAGAAACTATTACTATCCTTGTCTCAGAGATGAGGGAAGTAAGTTTTAAGGAGCAACACAGCCAATTTTTTTCTTGGGTTTAAACACTCAAGGATTACTTAATATTTTTTTAAAGTTTCTAGAAAGCTAAAGAATTTCCTGTTTCTACCTTTTAAACTGCTTTTCCTTGGCATTGAAATTTAGTCTAGTTCTTGTGGAGTGAAACTTTGAAAATCAATACATCCGTTTAACAGTTTGCAATCTCTGGAATTATCATTGAGGCTTTCTTCCTATATAAAAAATAATGACTTCAACTATTATCAAATGTAAAATAAAATGAAAAAATGGAAAAAGTAGTCTAATTTTGAATGTAAGTTATATATAAATATCTATACTATGTACATGCAGTCCATTCAGAATACCAGGTAATTTGCCCATATTTAAATTTTCTTTCTGAAGGATAAACCTAAGAAAAGTTCTTTTAATGTACTGATAATGTTCTGAAATATGAGGATAGGGAGGTTAATAAGACTGGTATTAAAGCTCATGTTTTGCTAAAAGGATAGCATTTTGGTGGCAGCACCGTTAGCTTTTACACAGAAAATATGCTATCACAAAGGAACTTTCCAGAGGGAATATTTCATCTTCTTTAGACCTATTTCCTTTGTGTATAGAAAAAAATCAAAATGCCATTTTTCGGTAGTGCCCTCAATGTCTTCTGAAGGTTTATTTCTCCTGAATCTTAGATACTCTTTCACAATTAACATTTATTAAAAGCAGACTTCAAGCATGTAAGTGAAAAGAAGTTTAAGATAGGTACACAATATTTCTAAAAAATAATAATAATAATAATAACATATCCCTTTTCAAGAGCTTATCTCCCAACTAGAAGTTCCATGTGCAAATTTCAGAATGTCTCAGCACAGGAAATGAATTTCAGAGAAGAACAAAAAAGTATGTTCATCATCGTTTTATATCTTTATGATATCAGTTTTCTCTCTGCAGAATTAGGTAAACTATGTTCCTAGATACCTTATTCAAAGAAAAAAAGTATATATAAAAACATACACACACACATAAACACATATATATCTACACATACATATATGCATATATATACATACACACACATGCATATATATGCATATATACACATACATATAATGCCTATATTTATACTTTATGTTTATATTAATATTCTAAATAACAAAAGTACAGCATGAGAAATAATCAAGATTGTCCCTTGAAGTTCACTATAATCATACCTGACAAGTAATATTTTATCATAGTGAATGCTGTATTTCTAAGAAATAAGAGAGCCCTCCATACAGAGAATTTCATGAAAAAAATGGTAAAAAAAATTTTTCATAGTGTAAATGAATTTTCTACAAAGAAAAATTTTGAATATTTTTTTTCCTAACTGCTTGACCGTATAACCTGCCTTGTGATTAGACAATAGCCATGGGTCTGTGTTCAGGCACGAAAGTGAAAACACAATCATAGAAAAAAACCTAAACAAATAACCACCTAAGATGCTGATATTTTCACTGCTGAAAGCATAGAGAATATTGCTGACCTTTTGTATCCAGTCATCAAAGAGCAATTTTTCTTTGCCTTCATTTTCTCTTAAAAAGGCTGACAACCAAAGTTCAATATTTATCTGAACATCCAAATTTTCCGGTAATCACAGAAAAACTGTATTCTACAAGTTTTGACAATCAGAAAGGAGAAATAAGCAAGCATGACGGTGTAAACTACTTCTTTGTGTGTGCATGTGTGTGTGTGAAATATGACAAATTCAACAAAATTTATTGAATGTGTACTATGTGCAAGACATTGAGGTAGGGCCTGGGGAAGGAGGGAGAAGATTGACCTTGTTCATGCCTTCATGCAGCTTACAGTCTACTCCCCAAAGTGCTAGGTTGTTTTTATTTATTCATGAACACGCTCAGTGAGTAACATCAATGATTCATTCTAACTTCTGGGAACAGAGTGATGAATATTAGGTGAGGTCTTCAAGGGTGAATAGACAAGTAAACAATTACAGTGTTCAGTACTGTGGTATGAGTGACATGTAATGATGGAGGATAAAAATAGTATGCCATAAGAGATTATAAAAAGGACACTACTAAAGAATTCCCTTTGGAGGCCAGAATCAGTACAAGCTACTCTAGATTTGTAAACAATATTGACACTCTAGCAAAATAATTGGGCTAGAGATAAATTCTTGATAATGTGCCTTTACTGAGATATCTCCCTCAACTTACAATGCAGTTATATCTCAATAAAGCCATAACAAATGGAAAATATGGTAAGTCTAAAATGCATTTAATACACCTAATACAAATGCTCTTGCTTATGTTACTCTAGATGTTGAAGAGAGGCATCTATTTTACAAAGTGTGCATGGTGAAGGATGGGATAAGTGGTAAAGGAGCAATGCATTTAGGTTCCAGGGAAGAAAAATGGCATGTAAGAACAAAACACTCTAATGCTATCATTTGGCATTACAAAGGAAGAGTAATAATAAATTTCAGCATTTTTACCTTTCAAAGGACCCTTCTTTTTATTAAGCTGTCAGTGACAAATGGAGAGGGCTGTTCCAGGGCTACAATGAGGAAAGGTGGGAGTAAATTTCCTCCAGCCCCAGACTGGAGTTCAGTTTTCATTTGGAAAATAAAAGTACAAAACTCCTTTAGAGATGGTCAGGAAAAAAATGTGTCTAACATTCTTCCTCCTTAAAAGTAGTTACTGAGCATTTGAACTACAGGAAAGCTGTAGTTCAACTCATTACAGCTCAACTCTGCATCAAACTGGTAAAAAAACCAAACAAAAACAAAAACAAAACAACAACAGCAACAAAAAATGCACAATTGAGAGTGAACTCCAGTGTTTCCTTGCACATTTTTTTAAAAGAATACTTTATGATTGCAACTTACTACACATGCTATGAGATTTTAGGTTTATGAATGAATGGGTATACATCAGGAATGTGCAACACACACCAAATGCACAGAGGATTCATATTCAGTTGGTCAAGTGTGAAAAAGTAGGTTAAAAAGAAATACTTTAAGATCACATCAGAGGTCCTTGAAAGAAAGAGAGGAGAGAGAACATCAAAATACTTCTACTGATGCATAGAAGAATGCAGTATTCAGTCCTGACCCAGTTTCATGTGTATGCCACAAAAGCAGCTTTGGTCTTTCACAAAAATAGTTCAGTGAAATTCCAAATTTATTACGAATGCCAATCTAAATAAGCAAATTAAGGTTACCTGTTAGTAAGCGGTCTGCCAATCAGTTTGTGAAAATCAAACCCAGCAGTGGATTCAACAATTAAAAGTCACATTTATCCATGCCACCTAAGTGCATTACAGATATTGAGGCTGATGTTCAGTTTGTGAATTTCACAAAAAAGTAAGGATGAGAGCCAGAGAGAGAGAGGGAGAGAGAGAGAACGAGAGTTAGGAATTAACATAGATAAATTAAATGATGTAAACATTATTTCCTCACTCTTTTCTGCTCATTTCACAACTCTGGCATACATATATTGAATTTTTAGACTTCCAGTCAGCCCAAGTTCTCCCAATCACTTTATCAACAGCTGTCCTCCCAAAAAGTCTGGGATAATATATTTACAAGTTAGAAAGAATATAAATCCACATGTCAGTTTTCCCAGGGGATAAGTACTTCATCACAGAAGACTTTGAACATCATGAGATAAATTATTGGCACCAACTGAAGGAGACTAAGGGAAAAAGAAATCAGAACGGGTATTAAATGCCATGTAATTAATTGCATTTAAAATAGAGGACTGCACCTTCTATGTATGGCTGGTAAATGGAATGCAGGCCAACTCTATAATCCATAAACATCTGTAAATCTCATTTAACAATTGTGTATATAACAGCACTGAAGGTGGTTTGGAGAGATTAAGAAGTCATAAGACATAATCCTTTTCCTTTAAATGTGACTGGGACAATCAAACAGACATAAACTATTTTAACTCTATGGAATGTATAACAATGAACCATTGATTTATTACTAAATTTTTCTCTTTAGTTCACACATGAGATTTTCCATGTGATAGAATATCTAATTTTTTTTAATGTTTAGGCATGTAAGACCTTTATGAACTATTTTTCTACTTACTATGTTAAAAATGGAAAACTTCTTTGTGATTATGGTAGTAAAAAATAATGATTTTATCTAGCAGCGTTTGATAGCATCTAGTAATGTGATGAATCATAATGTGAACAAATAAAAAAAGAAAAAAAATTTTTTCCTTTAATGGAAAATGACAGATTAAACATTTTGTATTATGAAATCACAAGCAGAAACAACCCAGTTACTTTTTATTTTGTAGCATTACAGAAGCCTTCTGTAAAGCATTGTGAGTAAAAAAAAAAAATGCACCAAAAGAACAAGATTCTAAATTAAACTTTAGAACTTATTAAATATAAGCTCTTTGAGTTTTAGCTTCTCAAATATAAAATTGGTAAGCATTATTACAGTTAGAAGAAATTAAGACAATCTATGCTAAACTGCTTCACTTTTTAAATTTAATTCTAAATATGTGCTTAGTTATTAGAAATGTATTTGTAACACAAAAATGCCTTTGAAAATAATTTTATTTTGGCTATGAGATTATTTTAATGTTAATTTTTGACATATGGCAGATGAAAGCAAACCTCCTGGCTATTTGAATTTTAATGGAAAAATGAAGAAACATAGAGCTTTGTTTTAAATAGGAATTAAAAATCACATTCAAAAGCCAGATCTTACCTATTACTTCGTGAATTCTTCTCCTAAAGCCCTCACTATGTCATCCAGATTAGAAAAGATGAAGAATGAATGTGTCTTAGGAACGCCCTGCATATTTTCTATAGCCAATAATTATACAAGCTTTGCTGCTCTTGGTTGTGGTGTTAGTAGAGTGTGCATGTATGCAAGTGTACAGGATGGGAAAGTCTGTAAAGTATGGGGTTCCTGGACTTATGGTCTTCATTATCCCCTTCTGGATCCTATGATGTCAGGGACTTGTGTGAGTGGGTCAAGACTGAAAAATTCTCTTGCAAATAAATACACATTCCATATTCTCATCATTCCCCAAAAGGTATAACAGAAAAAGTTTCCTTTCTAAAAAATCTTCAAAATCATTTTTGATATGTGTAGCTCTTGGATAGTAATGACTTATTGCTCCCTTCATACATTTTACCCATTTATTTTCTCCCATATTCAAAGTGTGTGGAAGAGTGAACACAATTTGAATTTCTAACTTGTGCTCCAAAAATCTGACATTAATCAAAACACAGTGCAATTCTAATTAGACTCCAGTATGCTTCTAACATCTGATTAACCCTCAAAATCTTAGTGTCACATACTACTGAACATTTAAAATTGTGTCAGACTATCTGAGGACTCCAAAGTTTCATACTCTTTATTTTAGCTAAAACATGATGGCAGGTTTGCCCTTAAGGGGTCTGCAGCCTCCAGGAAGATATTATGGAGGAAAACAGGGAACCAATCAGAACAATCTCCTTGCTAAGCTGACATCTTGGACTTGGGCATGGCCAAATATCCCTGGAAAATCTCATGGATCGAAGTCATGGAGAGCCTCAAAGTATCTCATCTACCCCACATGGAAATGGGTTGGAAATAACCCCAAAGGAAAGAACAAGGACAAGGTTCATTTGGGCTGTGGCCTAGATGAGACCACCATAACTGGTGGGTCCAAGGCACTAAAGGATTATTATTTTTTTCTTTTTTTAAGGAAGGCATTCCAAAACATAAGGCCAGGGAAAGACTTCTATTTGTCAATAGATAAGGATGATCCTGCCTGATGGAAAACTTGTTCAAACTTCAGATGAGTCTATAACTAGAGGAAGAAAAATATCCCCTCTCATGCAAACTAACATCAGGTAGGAAGAAGGCTCTTCTGACCTAGACAGCTATGAGCAATAGTATTCATAGCAACACTGAGTCTTTGGAAGTGTGAAGGATGGTCCCAGTCTGCATTTGGGGGTAGGGCATGGAAAGATCTCAATAGCTTTGACTATAAAGAGGAGAATTTTTTTTCTCCTGCCTTGAAAGTGCATTACTCAAGGTAAGTAAGAGAAAATCAAGCAAGAAAAGGAAATAATCAAAGTATGTTTAAAAACAAGGACTTAAATCATTCTATGATGATATAAAGAGTTAGAAGTTTAAACCCCTTCTCTTTCTGTTTATTCAGGAAAACATATGACACAAACCAAAATGTGTAGGTATTTGTGCTATACTCCTATGTGAATATATGAAAAATTTCTCTCTGACACACAGTAGCTTAGCGTGATAATTTGTTGGGGCAAAAATAAAAGAACATTCATAAAATACAATGCAAAGAACAAGGATTCAACAGAGACAGGAAGTCTGAGGAAAAAGGAATTCTTGAAAATTCTAGACCTCTTCTGGGATTCTGGGACACTTTTTTTTTTTTTTTTTTTAAAGTAAAACAGAGAAAGGGAGGTTCCAGTCACACTTACTTAGGTCTCAAGGGACAGAATAAATTCTGCTAACGACAAGATTTCAAGTGTATCTCCCAGGCCCTCCTTAGGTTCTAATTTATCATTCAAGCTTGATTTGGCATACATATTAATTTCATCAGATAAAATACAGGAATCCTGCTTACATTTAAATTTCAGATTTAAAAAATGATTTTTAAAATCTAAGTATGTCCCCCAAAATACACGGAGCATACTTATACTGAAAAAAAGTATTCATTGCTTATCTGAAATTCAAATTTAACTGGGTGTTTTGTGTTTTATTTGCTAAATCTGTCAACAATAATACAGATGTAATTTGTCTTCTTATTTAGCTAAGCTTAATTTTTGCTTGCTCAACGTGTTTCATCACTTAGTCTGATTCATCCCCATACCTCTTCTACTAGGGTCACTTTCATCATATCTATCAACTTGATGCTAATATACCTATGAGTGAATTATATTACTGAATGTCATTTAATGTGATAGTTAACTTAGAGTTGCCTTCTGCTCTGATTAAATGAATATATATGGTTTCCCCTTCATCACAGAATAAATTTTTTGCCATGAAATATTTTTCTGAGATCCAGAGATGAAACTAAATATTCCAACTATTATTGTTATGGTGAATACCATTTTACTTCATGTTTTCATTTAATAAGTGCACCATAGACCAAGCACTATCCTAGGTAATGAGAATAAGACAAGATTCTTGTTCTTAAGGGTCTCACATTGCATTTGGGGAAAAGATGAGTAAATAAGTTATTGTAATATTAATTGCAATGAAAGAAGTTTCTATAAGAAGTAGCCTCTAAGTAAAGATGTCTGAAGATGTTCTTTCTAAGACTGTGATAGTAGAAGATGATTAAGAGCAATTCACCAAAAAAAGAAAAAAAAAGAAAAAAAAAAATGAGTTTCCTTTCCAAGGAGGAGTAGGATGAGTCAAGGACAAGAAAATGTAGAAAGGTTTGACATGTTCTAATATATAAAAGTAGCTCAATATTTCTAGACCAGTAGAAGGCCTGTCACTAATAAAATAAACCGGGTGATAATCCTAAAAATAATTTATACCAATTTCTAAAGATTTGGGTCTTTATTTTTTAAAGTTGGCAGCAGTTAATGTTTTAAGCAGAGGTTTACATTATTAGATATTCTATGTGGGTCAAAGAGATAACTCCGGTAGTAAAGTTTGAAGGTAGTGATTAGAGGGCAAAGAAACTTGAGGGAGGGATTTGTATAGACAAGCTATTTCATTGGGTGAACCCAGAGGAAACTAGGACATAAACTAAGTCAGGAAGAATAAGTAAGTCTGAAGAAGGTGATGGATTGAAGAGATATTTAGTTGGCTGCATTAATTAAATTTACAGATTAGTTCATGGAATGATAGAGAGAAGCTAAGGAGAAGACAAGAGCCTTAGATAATTCCATTGTTTTGGGGTCAATTGTAAATCCATCTAATGAGATTAGAACAAAGGATGCGCAATCTGAATTGGGAGATTGGGATTGACACATATACACTACTGATATTATGTATAAAATAGATAACTAATGAGAACATACTGTATAGCACAGGGAACTCTACTTAATGCACTGTGGTGACCTGAATGGGAAGAAAGTGCAAAAGGGAGGGGATATATGTATATGTATGGCTGATTCATTTTGCTGTACAGTAGAAACTAACACAACATAGTATTGCAACTATACTCCAGTAAAAAATAATTTTAAAAATATAGAAGATTCATTTAATTGATGACTCATTCACAGGCCCAGGACTGTGGCGTGACAAGTGAGACACTTGTCTCAGGCACAAAATTTCAAATCTGTTTATTTCTGTTGCTTGGCCTTCATGACGAATAACCAAAGCAGTATTTCTGACTATTTACTCATATATTTTTTGCCCAAATATATTAGTGTCCATTGACACTAATTTATTGCTAGGAAGGAATTTTGTTAAATGTAGCTCTTATTTCAATTCTATATATATACATATATATGTGTATATATACACACATGTATATATATATAAAATCCTAACAAGATTTTCTATAGAACTGGACAAAAGACTCAAATTGATATAGACATCATTAGCCCAACAATAAGCAATATACTCCTAATGAAAAATAATTAGGTGGGAAGAATTGCAGTATTAGATATTAACACTTACTACAATACCACAGTAAGTTTAGCATTGGTGCTTGAATAAACAAGTAGATCAATGGAGCCAAATAGGGAGCTAAGAAACATACCCATGTATATATGAAAACTTGACTCATACTGAGTGGGCACTAGAGCTCTTTGGGAAAGTACTGATTATTCAACCAGTAGTGCTGATACACTTGATTATCCCTATAGAAAACACAAATTGATGCCTACTTCACACAATACAAAAAAAAAAATCAATTTCAGGTAGAATGAACACTTAAACATTAAACACAATGCTAAAAATCCTTTAGAAACCAATAATCTCCAATAAAGGAGATTATCTCTGATTTTGTGGTAGGCAGTATTTCTTCAGGAAGACAAAGAAAACACTTGTTTATCTGAAGACACAAAACTGAGAGCAAAAAGACAAACCACAAAATGAACAAAACCCAAATAACTGATAATGGATCAATATTGAGTTGCCTAAACAAGTGAGTCCTACAATCAGTAAGAAAAGTGTTATCAACATCATGAAAAAGAGGGAAAAAAACAGTTAATTAAGAGAAAACAAATAATGGCAAAAATTCTATCATTATTAAGCAGATCAATAAAAGAATATCCTTAATAAGCAGATCAATTAAAAGAATACATGATAAGAAAAAGTTATATTTTCCTGAATGGCAATAATTAAAATGTGTGACAATATCAACTGTTATATGTACATGCATTATGACTATCATATACTGCTTGTTAGACTATGACTTAGTGAGTAATTTCTGAAAATATTTTGGCAATCTGTAGTAAAGCCTCCCATGCATAGACTCTATGATCCAATAATTCCATTCTAAGGTACATGCTCTGGAGAAAGCTTATATTTGTGTACCAGGAGACATGTACAAAAAAGCTCAAAGTAACAATGCTTGTATTATCACTTTTTTTTTAAATCTAGGAAAATGTCTGTTACTAGTAAAATAGGTAGATAAATTGTAGTACATGAATTGAATCAAATACAGAGTAGTGAAAATAAATGAAATACAGTTGCACAAAATCATCAAGGATACATTCTAAAATAGTATTTAACAAAGAAGTTAATGAAAATACACATTATATTGCTCAATTTGCATGTAGTGCAAAAGAGACGAAAATATAAGATAGAAGTTATTCTGAGAAAGAAAGAGTAAAATCCGAGACCATTCAATGTACAGGCAATGTTTTATTATTTTTAAACTAAGTAGCACATTCATGAATGTTCATTTTACTTTTCAACTGTTTGTATAAGTATTTTTTTTTATAATGCTTCTTTCTGTAAATACAATAATTGTTGCCTCAGTTGCCATGTTGGTAATGTCTTGGATGGATATCTTGGTACTCATTATGATATTTTTCTGGAAAGTCTGTCTGATAGTTTTTATAACACATTTCAGCTCCATTTGTTTCTGGCTTCCATTATGAATGACCAAACAATTCTGTGACCATCTTTAGAAATATTTTGAATTGTCTACTAGTTGTAACACTTTCTGATCTTAGATGTCTCTTGTTTTACCTGGTGTTATCAATGATGCTTGACTGCCTTCTTTGTCACTGCCCAACTTCAAACCAGTTATTGTCTAGGCAAAAGATTTGTGGTTTGCATTATTGAGATCATAAAAGTATCCTTTTCCCCTATAAGCTGTCATATCTCTCTGGGCTGACATATTTGTTGGTATCTACCTACTGATTGTACCCTGTCCAGCTTTTACTTTTCCTTCATCAACACTTCTTGTCTTTCTGCATACTTGACTCCTACGTCAATTGTAATCATGAAATTCCTTTCATTTCTGCTAGTCTTGTTAAGACTATTTGAGGTGGTCTAAACCTAGAGAGTGTTTCCAATCCCTAAAAGAGTTTTGTTTAAAAAATGTCATAAAATTCCTTGCCATAAGCCTAATAACTTTAGTGAAGTTGCCAATGTTCTTTCTCCAACTGAGGTCAGTTTAATGACAACTCAATGCATATCTTCATAAAACTTGACTACAGTTCAATACATACAATTTTTAGATCAATAAAAATTGTTACCTCTTCCAATAAATAACGAAGATATTCTTCTACCTAATAATCATATTTGAAGTCAATCTAGACTTGATCTCAGCAGAGAGAGACAGTAGGAAGGGATTTTGATAAAGTAGGTTGAGTGATTTCCTGCTATGTAAGGAGGTTATGGTTGTGCCAGAGTGAGAGGAGGTCTCTCCCATTCAAATTTTTACTTCCCAGCGAAAGATTCTCTGATCTTGGCTCTTCTCAAGAGAAGTTCCAGTAGCGGTAGTAAGTTTGACAGCTAGATTCTGCTGAACCCTTGAAAGCTAAAGCTTCAATCTGTAGTACACTCCCTACCCATCACCCTGTTGATCCACAAATCATTCTTCAACAATAATTTATATACTTTATTATTAAATAGAAACTGTATTTGTTGACTATTCATTATTATTTTGGATTTGTTAAGAATATAGATAAGAGAAAGGCCAAATAAATTAAATAAAAAAACAAATACACACACACAGAGAACCATACTATCACCACAAACACTACCACTGTCAACAACTTCAAATTGGCATAATAGGAAGAACCATTTAAAAATGTACAATTGAATTATATTTAAATTTAGAAAGACATGGCATTTCCAAAACTGTATAAAAGTTATTAGATATTTGAGAATTTAATTTCTCTTTCTTAATGTAGCTACCAACAGCAACACTGACTCTCGTAATTTGTTGAAACTTTTAAAACAAAGAAAAGAGAAGATCTGATTTTTTGTTGCTGTGTATGATCATATTTAATAATCACTTTTTAAATAGAGAATTATTAGAAACAGGTACCACGTTTTTGTTTGTTTGTTATTTTTAATCTGGTATACTTAGAATAATTACTATTTGTTAAGGTTAACAAAACTCACACAAAACTGTTTCAATCCAGGCTTTAACAGTATAAACTCGGAGGCATTACCTTGTGGATCTACCTTACACCCCTGAGTTGAATACGTTTGCAACCGGCTTTGATCAAAACTGAACTAGAGGCAAGTCCTCTCCTGCCTAATTAGTATCAAGTTAATCTAGAGCAGGATGTTGCTAAATCTACAAAGTCCTGACTAAATCTAGGCTTAACAAGATAAAATGCCCCTGTTATTACCATTTTTAATTTCAATGCATGAGCTGCTCAAATCTAATTGTAGATATTATTAAATACTATTATAACATAAAGCTCTAAAGAATTTCTCAAAGCTAAATTATTCAAGAGGGAAAAAATACTAAAAAAGGCACTGGCTTGGAAGTTAAACAGACTTGGCTTCAAATTCTTTCTATAGTTTACCATTTATGTGATCTGAGGCAGAGTACTTTGATTTTCTATGTTTATTTCCTAAGCCTTAAAATGAGGACAATATTTTTTATATTAGTGTTTTGAAAATTTTTCCATGTATGGTATATGGGATTAAACTGGAGGCAATTTATAGGTGTTTATATAGGGCTTGGGAAAAAGTTATCTTTATACTATATATTCATTAGAATAATAGAAAAGTATTAGGCCCAATATTAATATTAGTTTGTATAACACTTCCAAATAGTTTCATAAACAACTTGAATGTGATCTATTAACATGAGGGTTTTTTTTCCCCAACTCTTAAGCTTGATTAAATTTTCATGATAATCTTTTCAAAGTATAGTAAGTTGTCATCAATGTGAAACTTTGCACAAATAGGTAAAAAGTGTAAACCCCTTTAGAACCATTTTAAAATGTACAATTGAATTATATTTAAAGGGTTGTCTTCTTTACTTTTATTGATTACTAAATTTATTGTTAAAATGAGATATATTTTGACTATAACTGAACTTTTCATGTAAATAATTTCAAAGTAAGATAAAGCTTTTATTTTCAGAATTTTGTGCATTTTCTAAGCAATTAGTTATTCTGGAGCAAGTTCAGTTGGCACTATTGGTTCTAGTTATCTTCACTACATAACAAGTCACCCTTAAATTTTATGACTTAAAGCAACAATATTTGTTTAGTATTCTCACAAATCTGAAATTTAGGAAGGGCTCAGAAGGGATGGCTCATTTTGTCTCCAAATACTGTCAGCTGGGATAGCTTCATGCGAGCTAGAGGATCCCTTTTCAAGAAGGATCATTCACGTGGCTGACAATTTGGTTCTGGCTTCTAGCTGGGAGCTCATCCTTGTCCTGTCAGCCAAGGACATTGGTTTAGTTCCAAGTGGACTTCTTTATAGGTTTCCTTGGGTTTCCTATAGTATGGTGACTGGATTCCAAGAGGTAGCATTCCAAAAGACAGGAAATGGAAGTTTAGTCTTTTATTTCCTCTGTTCAAAAACTGGGGATCATTTCTGTTCCATTCTGTTGTTGAAGTAGATGTCCACATAATAGAGCATCTTCTTGGCTTAAGGATGGCCAGCAAGTACTTATCCTGCTCACTGCCTGTGAAGATTATGGAGTGTCCTTCTGCCTGCACTGTGTCTGCTTTCCATGAAGTACTTCTCATTGACAGAAGGCAGGTCCAGGAGTTCTAGCAAATCTAGGTCCCTTCAAGTTTGCCTGAGGATAGAGAGGTTATAGCATTTTGCTATACACTATAACCAGTTGGAGAACATCAGATGTGAACTCTGATTTACCTCCATACGAAGATTAGTCATTATTCATATAATGTGTATACTAGATCATTGAAGGTATGTAAATGGTGGTTGAATATGTGGACTCTGTATTCAGACCATCAGAATTCAAATTCAAAACTCTATCTTTTAATAGTCATTTGACTTTATGAGTAAAATAGAAGTTAAACTATATTTTATGTAGGGTTGCTATAAAGAATAGATAAAGCATATTTTAAAAAATGTAGCACCATGTCAATCCAAATACAATAAATATAAGGAAGGGAGGGGCAAGATGGCGGAAGAGTAAGACGCGGAGATCACCTTCCTCCCCACAGATACATGAGAAATACATCTACACGTGGAACTGCTCCTACAGAACACCCACTGAACGCTGGCAGAAGACGTCAGACCTCCCAAAAGGCAAGAAAATCCCCACGTACTTGGGTAGGGCAAAAGAAAAAAGAAATAACAGAGACAAAAGAATAGGGACGAGACCTGCACCAGTGGGAGGGAGCTGTGAAGGAGGAAAGGTTTCCACACACTAGGAAGCCCCTTCGTGGGCAGAGACTGCGGGTAGCAGAGGGGGGAAGCTTCGGAGCCACGGAGGAGAGCGCAGCCACAGTGGTGCGGAGGGCAAAGCGGAGATTCCCACACAGAGGAGCGGTGCCGACCAGCACTCACCAGCCCGAGAGGCTTGTCTGCTCAGCCGCCGGGGCGGGCGGGGCCTGGGAGCTGGGGCTCGGGCTTCGGTGCTAGCCGGGAGGGAGTCCGGGAAAAAGACTGCAGCTGCCAAAGAGGCAAGAGAATTTTTCTTGCCTCTTTGTTTCGCGGCGCGCAAGGAGAGGGGATTCAGAGCGCCGCCTAAACGAGCTCCAGAGACGGGCGCGAGCCGCGGCTATCAGCGCGGATCCCACAGCAACAGGGATGCAGAGGGAAAAACGGAGAGATTCCCGCACAGAGGCTCGGCGCCGAGCAGCACTCACCAGCCCGAGAGGCTTGTCTGCTCACCCGCCGGGGCGGGCGGGGGCTGGGAGCTGAGGCGCGGGCTTCGGTCGGATCCCAGGGAGAGGACTGGGGTTGGCTGCGGGAACACAGCCTGAAGGGTCTAGCGCACCACAACTAGCCGGGAGGGTGCACGAGAAAAAGTCTGCAGCTGCCGAAGAGGCAGGAGACTTTTTCTTGCCTCTTTGTTTCGCGGCGTGCAAGGAGAGGGGATTCAGAGCGCCACTTAAACGAACTCCAGAGACAGGCGCGAGCCGCGGCTATCAGCGCGGACCCCAGAGACGGGCATGAGACGCTAAGGCTGCTGCTGCCGCCACCAAACAGCCTGTGGGCGAGCACAGGTCATTCTCCACACCGCCCCTCCCGGGAGCCTGTGCAGCCCGCCACGGCCAGGCTCCCGTAATCCGGGGACAACTTCCCCAGGAGAGCGCACGGCGCGCCTCAGGCTGCTGCAACGTCACGCCGGCCTCTGCCGCCGCAGGCTCGCCCCGCCTCCTCCGTACCGCTCCCTCCCCCCGGCCTGACTGAGCCAGAGCCCCCGAATCAGCTGCTCCTTTAACCCCGTTCTGTCTGGGCGGGGAACAGACGCCCTCAGGGGACCTACATGCAGAGGCGGGTCCAAATCCAAAGCTGAACCCCGGGAGCTGTACGAACAAAGAAGAGAAAGGGAAATCTCTCCCAGCAGCCTCAGAAGCAGCGGATTAAAGCTCCACAAACAAGTTGATGTGCCTGCATCTGTTGAATACCTGAATAGACAACGAATCATCCCAAATTTAGGAGATGGACTTTGGGAGCAGGATATATTAACTTTTCCCCTTCTCCTTTTTTTTGTGAGTGTAGATGTGTATGCTTCTGGGTGAGATTTTGTCTGTATAGCTTTGCTCTCACCGTTAGTCCTAGGGTTAGGTCCGTCCGTTTTTGTTTTTGTTTTTTTTTTTTTTTTTTTGGCTTAAAAATTTTGTTTTTTTCTTTTCCCTAATAAATGTTTTCTTAATAATTTTTTCCTTATTTTCTATTTTTAAAAAAATTTTTAATAAGTTTTTTCATATTTTTTATTTTAAAAAATTAAAAAATTTTCTTTTCTTAATAAATTTTTTCTAAATAATTTTTTTCTTATTTTTAGTATAAAAAATTAATAAATCTATTTTTAAAAATTAAAAAAAAATTTTTTTTCTTAATAAATTTACTCTTAATAATTTTTTTTCTTATTTTTTATTATAATTGCTTTATTTAATTTTATTTTATCCTCTTTTTTTCTTTCTTTCCATTTTTTCTCCCTTTTATTCTGAGCCGTGTGGATGAAAGGCTCTTGGTGCTCCAGCCAGGCATCAGGGCTGTGCCTCTGAGGTGGGAGAGCCAACTTCAGGACACTGGTCCACAAGAGACCTCCCAGCTCCACGTAATACCAAACGGCGAAAATCTCTCACAGATCTCCATCTCAACATCAAGACCCAGCTTCACTCAACGACCAGCAAGCTACAGTGCTGGACACCCTATGCCAAACAACTAGCAAGACAGGAACACAGCCCCATCCATTAACAGAGAGGCTGCCTAAAATCATAATAAGGCCACAGACACCCCAAAACACACCACCAGACGTGGACGAACCCACCAGAAAGACAACATCCAGCCTCATCCACCAGAACACAGGCACTAGTTCCCTCCACCAGGAAACCTACACAACCCACTGAACCAACCTTAGCCACTGGGGACAGATACCAAAAACAACGGGAACTACGAACCTGCAGCCTGTGAAAAGGAGACCCCAAACACAGTAAGATAAGCAAAATGAGAAGACAGAAAAACACACAGCAGATGAAGGAGCAGGGTCAAAACACACCAGACTTAACAAATGAAGAGGAAATAGGTAGTCTACCTGAAAAAGAATTCAGAATAATGATAGTAAGGATGATCCAAAGTCTTGGAAATAGAATAGACAAAATGCAAGAAACATTTAACAAGGACGTAGAAGAACTAAAGAGGAACCAAGAAACGATGACAAGCACAATAAATGAAATTAAAAATACTCTAGATGGGATCAATAGCAGAATAACTGAGGCAGAAGAACGGATAAGTGACCTGGAAGATAAAATGGTGGAAATAACTACTGCAGACCAGAATAAAGAAAAAAGAATGAAAAGAACTGAGGACAGTCTCAGAGACCTCTGGGACAACATTAAACGCACCAACATTCGAATTATAGGGGTCCCAGAAGAAGAAGAGAAAAAGAAAGGGACTGAGAAAATATTTGAAGACATTATAGTTGAAAACTTCCCTAATATGGGAAAGGAAATAGTTAATCAAGTCCTGGAAGCACAGAGAGTCCCATACAGGATAAATCCAAGGAGAAACACACCAAGACACATATTAATCAAACTATCAAAAATTAAATATAAAGAAAACATATTAAAAGCAGCAAGGGAAAAACAACAGATAAGACACAAGGGCATCCCCATAAGGTTAACAGCTGATCTTTCAGCAGAAACGCTGCAAGCCAGAAGGGAGTGGCAGGATATACTTAAAGTGATGAAGGAGAAAAACCTACAACCAAGATTACTCTACCCAGCAAGGATCTCATTCAGATTTGATGGAGAAATTAAAACCTTTACAGACAAGCAAAAGCTGAGAGAGTTCAGCACCACCAAACCAGCTTTACAACAAATGCTAAAGGAACTTCTCTAGGCAAGAAACACAAGAGAAGGTAAACACCTACAATAACAAACCCAAAACATTTAAGAAAATGGGAATAGGAACATACATATCGATAATTACCTTAAATGTAAATGGATTAAATGCTCCCACCAAAAGACACAGACTGGCTGAATGGATACAAAAACAAGACCCATATATATGCTGTCTACAAGAGACCCACTTCAGACCTAGAGACACATACAGACTGAAAGTGAGGCGATGGAAAAAGATATTCCATGCAAATGGAAATCAAAAGAAAGTTGGAGTAGCAATTCTCATATCAGACAAAATAGACTTTAAAATAAAGACTATTACAAGAGACAAAGACGGACACTATATAATGATCAAGGGATCGATCCAAGAGGAAGGTATAACAATTGTAAATATTTATGCACCCAACATAGGAGCACCTCAATACATAAGGCAAATACTAACAGCCATAAAAGGGGAAATCGGCAGTAACACAATCATAGTAGGGGACTTTAACACCCCACTTTCACCAATGGACAGATCATCCAAAATGAAAATAAATAAGGAAACACAAGCTTTAAATGATACATTAAACAAGATGGACTTAATTGATATTTATAGGACCTTCCACCCAAAAACAACAGAATACACATTTTTCTCAAGTGCTCATGGAACATTCTCCAGGATAGATCATATCTTGGGTCACAAATCAAGCCTTGGTAAATTTAAAAAAATTGAAATCGTATCAAGTATCTTTTCCGACCACAACGCTATGAGACTAGATATCAATTACAGGAAAAGATCTGTAAAAAATACAAACACATGGAGGCTACACAATACACTACTTAATAACGAAGTGATCACTGAAGAAATCAAAGGGGAAATCAAAAAATACCTAGAAACAAATGACAATGGAGACACGACGATCCAAAATCTATGGGATGCAGCAAAAGCAGTTCTAAGAGGGAAGTTTATAGCAATACAAGCCTACATCAAGAAACAGGAAACATCTCGAATAAACAACCTAACCTTGCACCTGAAGCAATTAGAGAAAGAAGAACAAAAAAACTCCAAAGCTAGCAGAAGGAAAGAAATCATAAAGATCAGATCAGAAATAAATGAAAAAGAAATGAAGGAAACAATAGCAAAAATCAATGAAACTAAAAGCTGGTTCTTTGAGAAGATAAACAAAATTGATAAACCATTAGCCAGACTCATCAAGAGAAAAAAGGAGAAGACTCAAATTAATAGAATTAGAAATGAAAAAGGAGAAGTAACCACTGACACTGCAGAAATACAAACGATCATAAGAGATTACTACAAGCAACTCTATGCTAATAAAATGGACAACCTGGAAGAAATGGACAGATTCTTAGAAATGCACAACCTGCCGAGACTGAACCAGGAAGAAATAGAAAATATGAACAGACCAATCACAAGCACTGAAATTGAAACTGTGATTAAAAATCTTCCAACACACAAAAGCCCAGGACCAGATGGCTTCACAGGCGAATTCTATCAAACATTTAGAGAAGAGCTCACACCTATCCTTCTCAAACTCTTCCAAAATATTGCAGAGGGAGGAACACTCCCCAACTCATTCTACGAGGCCACCATCACCCTGATACCAAAACCAGGCAAAGATGTCACAAAGAAAGAAAACTACAGGCCAATATCACTGATGAACATAGATGCAAAAATCCTCAACAAAATACTAGCAAACAGAATCCAACAGCACATTAAAAGGATCATACACCATGATCAAGTGGGGTTTATTCCAGGAATGCAAGGATTCTTCAATATACGCAAATCAATCAACGTGATACATCATATTAACAAATTGAAGGAGAAAAACCATATGATCATCTCAATAGATGCAGAGAAAGCTTTCGACAACATTCAACACCCATTTATGATAAAAGTCCTGCAGAAAGTAGGCATAGAGGGAACTTTCCTCAACATAATAAAGGCCGTATATGACAAACCCACAGCCAACGTTGTCCTCAATGGTGAAAAACTGAAACCATTTCCACTAAGATCAGGAACAAGACAAGGTTGCCCACTCTCACCACTATTATTCAACATAGTTTTGGAAGTGTTAGCCACAGCAATCAGAGACGAAAAAGAAATAAAAGGAATCCAAATCGGAAAAGAAGAAGTAAAGCTGTCACTGTTTGCAGATGACATGATACTATACATAGAGAATCCAAAAGATGCTACCAGAAAACTACTAGAGCTAATCAATGAATTTGGTAAAGTAGCAGGATACAAAATTAATGCACAGAAATCTCTTGCATTCCTGTATACTAATGATGAAAAATCTGAAAGTGAAATTAAGAAAACACTCCCGTTTACCATTGCAACAAAAAGAATAAAATACCTAGGAATAAACCTACCTAAGGAGACAAAAGACCTGTATGCAGAAAATTATAGGACACTGATGAAAGAAATTAAAGATGATACAAATAGATGGAGAGATATACCATGTTCTTGGATTGGAAGAATCAACATTGTGAAAATGACTCTACTACCCAAAGCAATCTACAGATTCAATGCAATCCCTATCAAACTACCACTGGCATTTTTCACAGAACTAGAACAAAAAGTTTCACAATTTGTATGGAAACACAAAAGACCCCGAATAGCCAAAGCAATCTTGAGAACGAAAAATGGAGCTGGAGGAATCAGGCTCCCTGACTTCAGACTATATTACAAAGCTACAGTAATCAAGACAGTTTGGTACTGGCACAAAAACAGAAATATAGATCAATGGAACAGGATAGAAAGCCCAGAGATAAGCCCACGCACATATGATCACCTTATCTTTGATAAAGGAGGCAAGCATATACAGTGGAGAAAAGACAGCCTCTTCAATAAGTGGTGCTGGGAAAATTGGACAGGTACATGTAAAAGTATGAAATTAGAACACTCCCTGACACCATACACAAAAATAAACTCAAAATGGATTAAAGACCTAAGTGTAAGGCCAGACACTATCAAACTCTTAGAGGAAAACATAGGCAGAACACTGTATGACATAAGTCACAGCAAGATCCTTTTTGACCCAGGTCCTAGAGAAATGGAAATAAAAACACAAATAAACAAATGGGACCTAATGAAACTTAAAAGCTTTTGCACAGCAAAGGAAACCATAAACAAGACCAAAAGACAAGCCTCAGAATGGGAGAAAATATTTGCAAATGAAGCAACGGACAAAGGATTAATTTCCAAGATTTACAAGCAGCTCATGCAGCTCAATAACAAAAAAAAAAACAACCCAATCCAAAAATGGGCAGAAGACCTAAATAGACATTTCTCCAAAGAAGAGATACAGATTGCCAACAGACACATGAAAGAATGCTCAACATCATTAATCATTAGAGAAATGCAAATCAAAACTACAATGAGGTATCATCTCACACCGGTCAGAATGGCCATCATCAAAAAATCTAGAAACAATAAATGCTGGAGAGGGTGTGGAGAAAAGGGAACACTCTTGCACTGTTGGTGGGAATGTAAATTGATACAGCCACTATGGAGAACAGTATGGAGGTTCCTTAAAAAACTAAAAATAGAACTACCATACGACCCAGCAATCCCACTACTGGGCATATACCCTGAGAAAACCATAATTCAGAAAGAGTCATGTACCAAAATATTCATTGCAGCTCTGTTTACAATAGCCAGGACATGGAAGCAACCTAGGTGTCCATCATCGGATGAATGGATAAAGAAGATGTGGCACATATATACAATGGAATATTACTCAGCCATACAAAGAAATGAAATGGAGGTGTTTGTAATGAGGTGGATGGAGTTAGAGTCTGTCATACAGAGTGAAGTAAGTCAGAAAGAGAAAAACAAATACAGTATGCTAACACATATATATGGAATCTAAGGGAAAAAAAAAAAAAAAAAAAAGATGTCATGAAGAACCTAGTGGCAAGATGGGAATAAAGACACAGACCTACTAGAGAATGGACTTGAGGATATGGGGAGGGGGAGGGGTGAGATGTGACAGGGTGAGAGAGTGTCATAGACATATATACACTACCAAATGTAAAATAGATAACTAGTGGGAAGCAGCCGCATAGCACAGGGAGATCAGCTCGGTGCTTTGTGACCACCTAGAGGGGTGGGATAGGGAGGGTGGGAGGGAGGGAGATGCAAGAGGGAAGAGATATGGCAACATATGTATATGTGTAACTGATTCACTTTGTTGTAAAGCAGAAGCTAGCACACCATTGTAAAGCAATTATACTTCAATAAAGATGTTTAAAAAAAATAAATAAATAAATAAATAAATATAAGCTTACTGGTCTAATTATAATAAAAAGTGTAGATCACATCACACATCTATCTGTAAGCTTTATGCAGTCCCATGCTTTTCAGTAGTGCTCACTTTTATATTCTTCTTGAAACAAAAGTTTATGGCCTTTCACCTAATTTTATCAGTTTCTTGTTTTTACCCATTTTGCTTCACAATTCAAGTCCCCTATCTCTTCCTTTCATTTACATTGTTTGAAACATTTCCTACTTCAATATTGCATGTGGTTTCTGGTTTCTAGTAGGGCTGAGTTTCCGTCCTACCTTTCTGTAAGCCCAGGGAAAAGTCATGTAACACCTGGGCATCTGCAGGTGGCAGGAGACATCTGTAAGGCCACCATTTTGTCCCTTCCCCTTCAACTCTTCTTTCAACCTGACCTCCTTTCCTCTCTTTGAAATCTTTGAAGACCTGAGATATTCCATTTACTCTGTTTGTCAGTACTTGGATCTGAAGTATTGTGTCTTTGTAGGAGGTTTTCTGAGAGTCTGCAGTCCTGTATCTAAAGGAGTGTCTGATTAGGATGGCTGGACCTGTGTGTGTCTTATAGTTTGTGTTCTGTGTTGTGATTTGTGATGACCATTTTGCCTTGTGAAATGAGCAATTCTGGTTCTGCTCCACTGCGGAGTCCTCTGGGACAAATTCTGTCTGACTGGAAAGATTTTAGCTGTAAGCCTATGCCTAAAAAAAAGATGATTATTTTATTATAACATTGTGTGGCCACAATATTCTGTAGACTCCAGAGAAAGTTGGTTTAGGTAAAACTCTGGAAAATTCTAAAGCTGTTTTTTTTTGCATATACAGTTAGTAAAAGCAAGCTTGATAAAACGTCTTTTCAGAATTCTGAACTTGAGAGAACAATTCCTTCTAAGAGAACTTTCTTTTCTCCCCCAGTGCCTTGAGACCAGGGCTCTCAGGATCACTTATCTTATCTAGATCATACCTAATTCCTGAGACTGAGGGAAAAAAAAGTATAAGAAGCCTTTTTAAATTTAACCTATTCCAACTGTTATTTATAAGCTAGTGAGTTTTATATTGTATCCATAATTCATTACTTAGTTTAGAAAATGAAGCTATGAGATCTCTGGTTGTGTTTGTCTATATGTCTGTGTGCATTGTATATACATCCTTAGGATGGTATTATCAAAATTAATTCAGCAATGAGCTCTACTTAATTGGCTTAAAGGAAGTTAAGTGCTTATGTAAATTCTCAAAAATATAAAAGGTAACTGGCCAGAATTAATTTCAGGTTCATGTGAACTGGGAAATATTCACTATTAAATTAATATCTGGTATTAAACTTAGTTTAAGTTTGTTTAATTAATATAGGCGTGTCTTTAGAGTCATCAACATTAAGTATAATACCTTTATTGTACCTCAGTTTAATAGAAGTCGAATAAGACCTTATTATATCTGTTGCAAATTTGTCAGCAAGGCAAATAACTTGGTATGATGAAATTTTTATAAGTGAATTAAATGAAAGTGAGATAAGAGCTTTTGGATAAACTTTTTAGAAATAATTATATTTTAGGAATGTCTACTTAAGAATAATCCCTCCAGATACTTGGAAATTTACTTGAAATTTGGAGTTGTTCTAAATTAAGTGATGGAAGAATATTGAATAGCTAGGTCATTCCCAAATAAAATAAGATACTGAGACATCAATTACTAAACAGAAAAACTAAAGATATTTAGGACTATTAATGAATATGTTTGGTGCCACCCTGAAATGTTCTCTATAAGAAAGCAAATATTTTTAGAAATTATCACTGGTATTTATGTTCACCAATCTACAGAATGCTAATGTAAATGACAGTTTATAATTGCTTACTTCACAGTTTTCACTAGAAATTAAGGTTTTTAAGAGTTGAGGACTCTAATTTAAACATGTAATTAGGGATAATAAAAATAATAAAGGAAGCATTTCAGTATACAGTAGGAAAGTAGTAAGAAGGTATGAGTAATGGAATTGCATTTTAATAAAGGAAAAGAAAGTGAGTCAGTCATAGAGCTGGTTGTTTCTGGATGGAGAAGAGAATGGGGGACAGACTAATATGGATACAGAAAGTGATGGAGAGTTTGTGGATGGTCAGTGTTGGCTAAGTTTTGATTGAAGTTAATTGAGTAAATACATTTTAAAAGTAAGCTGGTGCAAAACTTGAATTTGGCTTTTATCTCTGTTAAGAAGATACATTTTCTTAAAATGTTAAGCTGCCTCTGATAACAGATTTTAAGTTTCTTTACCTTTTAAGCAATCTGTTCTATATTTTCCTTTGAAAACTTTTATTGTCGCTTTGGCTAAGTGAATAACTATTGTTTCACAGTGACCTATGATCCTATCTGACCAAGTGTTTTAAATCCTTTTTGGTATTTTTTTGGACAAAACTTCCTAAATCAAATTCTAATGAAGTCCTTTTGACCTCTAGCTTACTTTCGGATGCTTCAAAGGGCCCCTGAATCATCCCAAAGGGAGATATCAAACTAATTATGTTCATTTGGTATATTACATGGGAACTATTGTCTAATGAGTAATAAATCTTCTTAGGATATATTGTATGGTAAATATTATTAATATAGATATTCTAGAAATTATATGGCGCTCCTAAAACTCTGATATGTCCTGGTAAAATGTTATCAGTTATAATTCTAGTTATTATCTGAAAGTGCTGTCTGTCACAGCAGTAAACAAGTTTCTTTTTCAATTGCATTATAATCAGGTTTTATTATGCCTTTGCAAAAAATGCTACCTCTTCGTGATTTATAGAGATAAATTTTTTGATGAGTACAGGCTTCTGACTTTCAGACCATAGCACTGAACTTGGTAAGAAATTGAAGCATTCTAGTGGGAAAACTGATGGCTTCATAAACTGTTAACAAAAAGGATTAGTTACATAGAACTGAGCAAACTGGTGAATATGGTTATAATGTTCTGGTTTCTATCTGAAAAATTACCGCCTTAAATCTGTGTTTTCCAGATATAAAGAAAATTATCCCCTCAAACTAATTATGACTTACAGTAATTTGGTAAATTATATCTTTGTAAGCAGAATTTAAACCTTTATCTTTTTTATCTTCTCCCTTCAGAGACTGGAAACTCTTAGGTTCCCAGCAGCTTTATCTGATAAATTAGGAAGTCCACTTCCTGACAGGTGCAGGAATCTCAAGGTATTTTGGGGACCTCAAAAAGGGAGGAATTCACCTAAATCCATAAGGCGAAATCTGTGACAAGCCCTTGACATGGCTTTCTTGGTCTTGGGAGGTCTTTCATCAATTAATCAGAATTAATTTGTGGACAAATTAATCTTGATTTGGCTATATTTGATAAAAATGAGTATAATTTTGGAGAAAAAAGAGATGTTTCAGTGGATATCAAATTCTAATTCTGTTTATTGAGGTCTATATTCACTGAGACTCACTTCTTAGATAATGCCTTGATGTTTTGTTATATTCCTGCAAAGTTTAATTGAATTATTACAAGGACCCTCTAAGTTTATTTCTGAAGCTTAACTCAGCAATCTGTCTTTGGATGAAGATCAGATGCTCCATGATCTACAACCCAGAGGTTAACACCAGATTATGGTCATTTAAATTTAAAGACTCCCTTATGTTGAGGACAAGTAAACCTTATTAGGGATAACCAATCTAGTAACACTAGGAAATTGGGCTGGGTGCTTTATGGACAATGCCAATATATAATTCCCCTTAAAGAATAATATTGGTACAGAATAGACTAATATCCCAGATGACCTGGGATATACTGGGCTGTACCTAATGAAAGTTCTTGACTTAAATTCTTACTTGTAACCTTACTAATACTGCTAGCTGTACTATTTTTTATATTACCTATTTTACAAAACTGCTGTTTCTTGCATTACCAAATGTGTGACTGATGTTCTGATTAAATGATGATATATAGTTTCATATGAGATCAGTGATTTAATAGTGTAACTCTAGATATGGGAAGAAGCAACAAGAGGGAATATTTTCCTGGACCATGATAGACTAGTAAAAGAGGTGGTCCAGAGACTTTTGGCTACTGTTAATAAGGCCTAGTCCAGTAATAGCACATTGAGTGGCCTATCAGGGAAATCTTCACCAGACCTGGGAATGAGCATTCCTAGCACCATGGGATGAATTGGTCATGAAAAGCCCCCCAAAACATGGTCGAGTTTATGACCCTGAACGGACCCTGCCAACTGAAATTGGCACTTGCCATATGCCTCTGCAAGTATTTGGTCAGTGGCCACTGGGGCCACTGACCTTCAACACTCCCTGAAAGGAGTTCAGGGTGGATATCAGGAATGAGGCACTCTGTGTTCTGAAAAACTGGCAGAACAGGCCTTCAGATAGTTAGATACTTTCAGGAGAAGATTTTATGAGCTCAAATTGTTGCATCTTCTCATATCTAGAAAAGAACTAAGATCATTAACCATGACATCTACTTTGGTCGCTAAGGAGAGAAATGCAATTGAAAGTCAAAATGGAGTAGCTGTGATTCAGACAACCAAGGTTATACTAGGTGGCATTATGGACGTGATTTGAGACAAGCCCTTGTGTCACTGAGAGCTTGAGTTTTCTGAGCTGTGTCAGTTTTGGGATGCCACCAGCCATTCTCAAAACAACGTCTGCTGGCAGCTGGTAGCTGCAACCTTATGGTTTCAAAGTATCCTCTTGTAACTATTAATCTTTTAAACAATGAAATTGCTTTAGATCAGATATTAACAAAAAGAGGAGACATACGTATAGTGGCCAATAGCTCCTGTTATGTATATGTTAATGCTACATCAGCAGTTAAAATCTACCTAGTTAAAATTAGACAACTGGCTACAAGTCTTCCAAAGGTGTGAGGTCCAGACTGGGTTTCAGGCTTATTCTGAATTTCTCAGGAATGAGATTTTTTTTTTGTTTATTAAAATTCCATTTGTCACTCCTCCTACTACTTCTAATTGGGTCTATTTCACCCAGGTGGGGGACCAAGGGATTGAGATCTTAATCATACAAGATTCAGATCCAGGACTTGGAACTCATAAATATTTCCAATTCAGTGTCTATTACCCAAATTGAGACAGGACTATGCCCCATTTCAGCAGGAAATGGCCAGAGTTGTCATTGCCCCATTCCCTGAAAGACTGAGGATTATCAAAGAAACGGGGGGGGGGGGGATTGTAACTGAGCTGGACTTTGTGGGGCTCCTAAGTACAAATCCTTTCTGTGTTCCGTTTCTCGTTTGTAGGATATAGGCTTCATTCAGGTTCCTTGAACTTCCCTGAGTTCCAAAGTGCAGATTCAAACTGTTGTTAATCAGGGAAAGGAGGGGATGCAGAAACAGGAGAGGAGCAGTCAAGTGGTGGTACAGCCTTGGGGCAGGGTCCTGGTTCCTCCTCAAGGAGTATGCATAACAATACCTTTGAGTTGTTCTGCAGGACTGGGGCCCCGTCCAGGTGGAGGATGGTAACATCAGGCTGAGCACAAGATTCCTGGAGCACCGTCCTGTTACCTCACTACCAACCAATCAGAAGAAAGTCACACACTCTGCAGCCCTCACTCCAAATTTTGCCTTCCTGTTCTGTGCCCAGTGATGACCATCATGTTTGGCCCCTGTCTGTTTCAACTGCTAGCAAGGTCTATCTCCAACAGCATCCCACAATTTCAGGCTAAATTTTTGTTACTATGAGGGTGGAAGCTGGTTTCAGACACAGAATACCTCAATTTAGATCAGGTAGAGAGAGACTTCTACTCTACTAGGCAGGACAACACCCACTCTCAGCAGGAAGTAGTTACAGAAGAAAGAGACCCCCGCCCCAGTTCCCAAGAAGTATCTTGAATATGAAGTCTCTCAGAGAGAGATTTGTTAGGGGAACCGCTGAACAAAACCTCCTGCCCTGGCCAGGCACGATAGTAACCATTTGAGTGAGTTATCTTACAACAGGAGGCCCTGGTAAGGAATGCAGAACTGACAAGCTACCACCAACAAGAAGAACTCAGGAAAGGTCAAAAGGAGAGAGGAGATGCCAGTCTCTATGTCCTACCAACCTCCCAGAATCCTTCTTGCTGGAATCCATTTTGGCTGAGCAATGCACACACCACCAGGAAGGACCCTGAGTCAGAATGATTGGCCAGAGACAACCCAGAAACTAACCCCATTACCATAAAACTAGAGATTGTGAACCACTTGACAGAGCAGTTCTCCTGGTTTCCCTTACCCTGCTGCTCTCTACACGGGCACCCCTTTCCAATAAAGTCTCTCACTTTGTCAGCATGTGTGTTTCCTCAGACAATTCATTTCCAAGTGTTAGACAAGAGCCCACTGTTGGGTCCTAGAAGGGGTCCCCCTTCCTACAACATAAATACTGCATTCTCACAATGTAAATACTTTGGAAGCGTTTATCAGACTAATCCCAGTGTACCAAGGATCCGTGTCAAAGTGAATCTAAGAGACTCTGAAGTCTGATCAGAGAATTCAGAGAGTGACCTATCTCAATCATTCACTAAGAGTTTTTTGGATACATCTATTTGAAGTGCAGGAAGGATTTAGGAACAATGATTGTACAAGAGTCAGCTAACTGCTGTGTTATATTTCACCCAAATAGTCTACAAGATAAAAATCTTAATCCCTCTTAAATGTGATAGGGAAACTGAGGACCAGATCAGATGATTACTGCTTCTTTAGAAGAAAGCCTGCACTACTGCTAACAAATTTTCGTTGAATTAAAAAAAAGGAATTCCAAGAAGGGAAATTTAGGCACCATTACAAAGGGTATTGGATGGAATGTGGCCAAAATATGACAATGTCTACTACACTACTACATAAAAACTTTGATCAGAGTTTGAAAATTAGGTACTTAGTATTTGATATTTCTTCCTCATTCTTAGATCTTTCAAGAGGATTGTCTACTTAAATACTCTTTTCTAAGAGAGAGGTTTGGTTTTATTAATTGGTCTAGAGGGTTTTTTTTGTTGTTGTTAAAAAATATGTAATGTTTACATCTTCTATATTCTTACCTATTTTCCCTGTGATTTCTTTTAAAACCTGGAAGATTTGTATGAACATTCTATAAGTTGGTTATGGATTTGTCAGTTTTTCCTCATGTATTTCAAAGTTACATTGCACTTATCTTACATTAGTTTCAAAACTTCCTGTAGAACTCTGAGGCCTGCCTTCCTTGTCTTGTAGTATCTAGTCTCACAGCTGATAATTGCTCTTTCCTTAGAGCAAGGTAGATACATTTTTCCTACAAAGAGTCAAATAGTAAACATGTTAGGCTTTGTGGATGGGATGATCTCTGTTGCAGCTACTCAACTCTGCCTTTGTAGTTTGAAAGGAGCCATAGACAGTATGTAAATGAATGAGTGTGTCTGGGTCCCAAGGGAACTTTATTTACAAAAACAAGATGGCTGTGGGCCTTAGTTGTAGTTTTCTAAACTTTGACTTTAGAAAATAAATACTCTCATTCCTTCTGAAAGAATTAAAATTTTGTTTTGTTTTGTTTTAATCCTTAGGTTTGCAGTTACAGTAGTATGGGTCTACAAGAATATATATGGTTTTTTTTTTTTTCACTAATCAAGAATGTCACTCAGTGATATTTTTCAATATAAAGACTTGAGATTTCATTCTAGATTTTTTTTTCTTTTACTAGATTGATGAACTATTCTTTTGTTATTCTATTAAAGAACAGTTGAAATTCTTGAAGCTATTCATTATATTGCATAACTTTTCTGTTTTCTATTTAATTTTTCTTGGGTGATCAGAAAAATAACTCCTTTCTTTCATCTCACTAATTTTATATTTAGCTGGGTCAAATCTGTTATTTACTCCTTTAATTTTTTGTTGTTGTTGTTGTTGTTAATTTAGGATTTGATGGTGTTTCTTTTTTATGGTAATATATTAAAAATAGTTTTGTTTTCTCCATTTTTGTTTTTTTTTTTTTGAGTGGTTTATTTTCTGTTTATTGTGTTTGGTGTCTTTCTTTATGAAGGCTATACTAAAATGTTCATTCTTAATTATCTGTTAATATGTAAATTATTTTATAGGCAGGACAGTATTTGTGGTGGGAATGTATAAATGAAAATCAGAATGAGTGGGAATTCCTACTCACCATTCAATGAAATTCAGATATTCAGGACAGAGGTATGTTTTTGACAGTGGGGAAGGGCATTGCACAACTGGGAAAAGGTGTGCAGATAGTTATTCTGGGAGATGGGGATTTCTTTCCCTCTTGGCAGTTCTGTATTTCTTGATATTATATCATGTGTCTCTCTCCCAACTGACCAATCAGGGTGTATCCTATGTCAGAATTGTCACTTCAGAAAACCATACCTGTGGTTTAATTTAAGATCACATTAAAATAACATGAGAACACTAACACTGTACTTGCTATATCCACAGTAGCATTCTAAGCATTTTTCATAGAGTATCACTTTAATCCTCACAATAACTCTCTATAAGAGCTCTATTATCCCTGATGTACGAAAAGGAAATTGAAATTTATAAAGTTTATAAAACTTGCTCAAGTTTGTATAGTTAACAAGTGGAAGATTTGGTACTCAATCCCATTTTTTTGGCTACGGAGTCAGTGTTCTTAACTACTATCACACTATATTCCTATTTACTTGCTGATCAATACCTGAGTCATCCTCTCACATTGTCAAGAAATAGTTGGCTCAATGCCAATCTACCATAAATAGCCTAATCTTTCTTAATATTTGCTTGATTTGATCTTGGAATTCCAAGGTTCTACTGGAAATTTTTAATTGTTTTTAGATATCTATTCTATTGCCTATATAAGATTAATTTTTCAGTTCTGGTGAGTTTCACTGTCAATTCATGTGATTCATATTGAGCAGAAATTCTATGGTATTCTATTTTGCTCTGACTTCCTTTTACTTTTCCAATGTTTCAATTTTTATGCTTATTTTTTAATACTTATTGTCTTATTTTAATGAGACTTGGGATAAAAAGAGAGATAAATGATTTTAAACAATCTTCTTGAACGAGAAAATTCTACCTGATTTTTATAACAATATAAAATCCCAAAAAAAAGTTACACTGGATTTTGATTAAAGCTTCCATTAATTATATATTTACTGTCTCAAAATTTTTTCTTTCAAGAAGGTACATGTGTGTTTGTGTGTGTGTGCATGTACATGTGTATATCTGTATGGGTATGGGTATCTGATTTTTTATGGTCTGTGTTCCTCAGAAGATTTATGTGATTATTATCATGAAGTAAATTTCTGATTTATTTTTAAACAAGAAGCTTGACATTTTACTCTTAAGTATATATACATATATATATATATATATATATATATATATTTGTCTCTCATTAAACAAATATTGAACATCTACTAGGTTTAATATTTCCTGCATGCTGAGTATATAGCAGTGAAAATGACAGAAAGAAATCTTGGTCTTGATGTAGCTTACTTCTAACGGGGAAATTCAATAACGTAAATTCATATAAAACAAAAAAATATTTCTTTTCAGATATCTAGATTAAACAAAATTAAAGCATCCACTCCTTTAAAAACCTTTGAGAAGTAAAATATTTCCTCATTTTCTAAAAATCAATTCCAGATTAGTGTTTTCCAAGTTTACATAGCCTTGATATTTTCTTGTATATTTGGCAAGAAAGTGAGATAAATTCAAATCAACAACTATTTATTGATTAACTATTGTATAGTCAGCACTGTGTATACAAAACCGTGCTGGTAGACTCATTAACAATCAGGCAAGAAATACATGCACTTAACACAGCTATTAAGACAAGACTATAAGTAATTAAGACACAAATGTAATAAGAGCTCCTACAAGAGTTCAAAAGTATATAAAGTTGTACATTAAACATAATTATCATTAACATTACACTGAAACAAATCTAATTTTCATTTAGCAATTCAATAGACAATTTAGCCTATTTCCACTCCCTCAAGATTATATTATGAACATCAAAATATGGCATAATGCAAAAAAATGGCTAATGTATAAAAGCATAAGTATATTTTTAATTAAGTGTATAATTAAATTTTAAATGGAACACTTTTTAACAGTAGCACTTATATCTTCTCATTTACTTATCCAAATATTCAATGTATTTTCTTACTTTTCACATAGGCCTTATAAAATACTTTATTTTACCTTGCAAAATATTATGTTTAGTTAAAGTAATGAAATTACAATTCTTTTATTTTTAAAGCTTCTAATGCCTACATGATGTCTTTCTACATTGTCTGTGATGATCTCTAGAAGATAATAAGGCATTTTAAGTGAAAATATTTTCTAAACAGATACACATATAGTCAAGGCACAGTATATATGCACAGCTTATGTATTCATAAGCTATTTTATTAGCATGATTTTTATGCCATTCATGCTAGCAAACATATAGTCTTGTGTTGAATTTCTAAGGCCTGTAATAATGTCCCTAAAATATTAAGAAAATGAGTGTGACTCAAATGAAAGTGTTACTATGGAATTACAGATTATGTTACTATGAGACTATTTTCTGAGTCTTTCCCACTAATATTAGTAATACATGAGGATGACTCTGGAGAGTTGACAGAAAAATTAATAGTTCAGGTATGACTATGACCTTTCTTAAACTGTTTTTTCAGGTAGCATAAGAAAATTTATCTTTGGATACACTATGTCATTAAATTCTTTCAGTGTCATAGTGCTGGGCTGCACCCCACAGGACTACAAGCCCTGCACTTGCCAAGCTTTAAGACTGAAGAAAGAGCCCAGAGTCAGCAACAGAGACATCAATAATTTAATGGATGAGGGAGCTTACACATCTGAAACAAGGTCTTGGAGCTACACCCCACCATGTGCAGCAGATGGTGGGCAGAACATGGTGGCAGTCTTTGCTCCCGAGGGGACGAGGAGATTGCCAGTTATAGGTGGAATTGAAGTCAGGTTGGCTCATTAGTTACCAGGGAAACCTGCAGAAGGGCACGCCCCTCACCACCCCTTTGATAAACTACCAATAGCTGAGGCCTGGGGCAAGTATGTAGGAAGATTAGTCATGTTCATAAGGTATAGGTGAAGCAGGCACTGGTCAAGCAAGGAACGTACAGAGAGCAAGAGAACAGCCATCTTGAGTGGCCTGACAATAAACATAGGTTTTGGTCAGACATGACAAAGATCCTATAGGGCAATATATCCAAGATCAATTGTAATCTCCAACTAAAGATTTGGTGGGGAAAATTAGTCAAAGTAGGGATGAGCATAAGCGTCTGATACACAAATGAATACTCCATATTTCATTTTCTACTTCCGACCATCTTCTACTTAAAGCAGGGAAGGCACAGTAGGAAAAGATACAGAGACTAATTTGACAGTAGAAAAGGTGAATCTGAAATTAACTGGGTTCAGAAAAGAAACCCAACCCCAAAATTTCCTTGTATATGACTGTTTTCTCCACTAGACCGTAAGCTCCCTGAAGGTAAAGATAAAGTGGAAATAAACCTTGACTATATCTACAGTGCAATATTCAATGAGATATGAGCTTTCTCATACTTATATACATATTTATACATCTGTGATCAATCCTTTTTATTGTTACAAAGTATACATAACATGATATTTATAATTTTAACCATCTGTAAGTATACAATGGTGGCATTAAATACATTGACAATGTTGTGTACCCATCACAACTATCTACAACCCAAACCTTTCCATCATCCCCAAAGTAAACTCTGTACCCATTAAACAGTAACTATTCCTCCTCAGGAACCCCCACAATTTAGTCCCTGCTAATCTCTATTCTGTTTTCTGTCTCTATGAATTTGCCTATTCTAGATACCTCATATATATAGAATCATACAATATTTATCCTCTCTGTCTGGCTTATTTCACATGTTTTCAAGGTTCATCCATGTTGTAGTATATATCAAAATTTCATCTTTTTTATAGCTCATTAGTATTCCAATGTATATATACACCACTTTGTTTATCCAGTTATCTGTTGACAGGAATTCAAGTTGTTTCAACATTTCTGCTATTGTGAATAATGCTGCTATGAACATTGGTGTACAGAATCTGTTCCCTGATTTCAGTCCTTTTGGATATATACCTAAGTAGTGAAATTTCTGGGTCACATGATAATTCTATGTTTAACTTTTTGAGAAACTATCAAACTGTTTTCCACAATAGCTGTACCATTTACATTTCTACTGTCAATGCACAAGTGTTCCAATTTCTCCACATCCTCACGAATATTTGTTCTTTCCCTTTTTAAAATAATGATCCAGGAGGTGTGAAGTGTAATCTTACTGTAGTTTCGATTTGCATTTCCCTAATTACTAATGATGTTGAGCATCTTTTCATGTGCTTATTGGCAATTTGTATATCTTCTTTGGAGACATGTTTATTCAAATTATTTGCTAATTTTTGAATTTTGTTGTTGTTGAGTTGTAGAAATTTTTAATGTAATTTATGTATTAATCTCATATCAGTTATATGATTTTAAAATATTTTTCCATTCTGCAGGTTGTCTTTCCACTTTCTTGAGAGTGATCTTTGATGCACAGAAGCTCTTAAAATTTTGTTCAAGTCCAATTTATCTATTTTTTTTTCTTTTCTTGCCTGTACTTTTGGTGTTATATCCATGAAATCTTTGTCAAATCCAATGTCATGGAGATTTTCCCCAATGTTTTCTTCTCAGACTTTTATAGCTTTAGCACTTAAGTTTAGGTCTTTGACCAATTTTGAGTTAATTTTTATATATGGTGTAAAGTAAGGGTCCAGCTTCATTCTTTTGCATGTGAATATCCATTTTTCCCCACACTATTTGCTGAAAAGAGTGTCCTTTCCTACACTGAATAGTCTCAACCCCCTTGTAGAGAATCAATTGACCATATATTTGAGAGTTTTTTTCTGGGCTTTCGAATCTACCCATTGATCTATATGTCGGTCCTTATGCCAGTATCATACTGATTTAAGTATCACAGCTTTGTAGTAAGTTGCAAAGTCAGGAAATTTGAGTCCTCCAGCTTTACCCTTCTTTTTCAAATTTGTTGGCAATTTGGGGCCCCTTGAAATTCCATATGAATTTTAGAATCTGTTTTGTATCTCTGTGAGAAAAAAGCTGTTGGAATTGTCATAGGGTTTACATTAAATCTGTAGATCACTTTGAATAGTAGTCAGCTCTCCATATTCACAGATGCAGAACCCACGAATACAGAGTCAACTGTATTGACATCTTTTAAAAAAGAATTTATTGGAGTATAGTTGCTTTACAATATTGTGTTAGTGTATTCTGTTACAGCAAAGTGAACCAGCTATGCATATACATATATCCCCTCTTTTTGGATTTCCTTCTCATTTAGGTCACCACAGAGCATTGAGTAGAGTCCCCTGTGCTATACAGTAGGTTCTCATTAGTTATCTATTTTATACATAGTATCAGTAGTGTATATATGTCAATCCCAATCTCCCAGTTCATCCCACCCCACCCCCCATTCCCCCTTGGTATCCATACGTTTGTTCTCTATGTCTGTGTCTCTATTTCTACTTTGTAAATAAGATCATCTCCAACAGTATTGACATCTTAACAGTGTTAAAGTCTTCCTATCATAAACACAAATGTCTTTCCATCCACTTAAATCTTTAAATTCTTTTGGCAATATTTGTAGTTTTCAGCATATAAGTCTTTCACTTATTTGGTTAGATTTATTGCTAAGTATTTAAATAATTTAGATGCTATTTTAAATGAAATTACTTTCATAATTTTCTCTTCAGATTGTGTATGGTGGTGTATAAAAATGACTTATTTTTTTGTTGATCTTATACTATGCAATTTTTTCTGAATATGTTTATTAGCTCTAATAGCTTTCTTCTGGATTCGTTGGGATTTTCTATGTATAGGATCATAACATCTTTGAATAGAAATGGTTTTACCTTTCCAATGTGAATAACTTGTCTTTCCTTCCTTCTTTCTTTCTCTCTTTCTTTCATTTCCTTCTTTCTTTCTTTCACCTCTGATTTAAGCTTTCAGTAACTTGTTGAATAGCAGCAAAGGTGAAAGTGAGCATCCTTGTCATGGTTTTGATTTTAGCGGGAAATCTTTCAGTCTTTTACATTGAGTAATTGAGTATAATGTTTTTTGTTTTGGGTTTTTTTTTTTTTTGTTTTATTTTGCTTGTTTATTTTTAATAAATACCCTTTATTATGTTGAGGGTTTCCCTTCTATTTGCAGTTTTCTAAAATTTTTTTATCATGAAAAAAGTGTTTGATTTTATCAAATGCCTCTTGTGAATGAAGATGTTCATTTGTTTTTTCCCCCCTTCATTCTATTACTGTGATGTATTACATGAATTGATTTTCTTATATTGAACCACTGCTGCATTCTTGGTATAAATCCCACTTGGTCATACTGAATAATCCTTTTAATATGCTATTGGATTTGATTTGCTAATACTTTACTGAAGATTTTTGCACTTATATTCATAAGAGATATTGGTCTGTAATTTTCTTTTCTCATAATGTTATTTTCTGACTCTGGAATCATAGAATGAGTTAGAAAGTGCTTCCTTCTCTTCTATTTTTTGTGGAACAGTTTGAGAAAAATTTGTGTTAATTCTTCCTTAAAATTTGGGAGAATTTATTTCTGAGGACATTTGACCCAGAACATTTCTTTGTGGGGAGTTTCTTTACTTGTTATAGATCTGTTGAGATTTTCTATTTCTTCTTACAGTTTAGGTAATTTCTATGTTTCAAGGAATTTGTCCATTTCTTCTATATTATCTAATTTGTTGGTATACGGTTTTTCAATAACTATAGTTGGCATATAATTGTTCCTATAATCTTTTCCATTTCTGTAAATTCAGTAGTATGTTTTAATTTTGATTTTAGTTATTTGTATCTTATTTCTTTTGGTCTTTGTCAGTCTAGCTAAAAATTTGTCAAATTTGTTGATTTTTTTCAAAGAACTGACTTTTAGTTTCATTGATTTTCTCTATTTTTTTCTATTCTCTGTTTTATTTATCTCCACAATAATTTTTTTATTATTTCTTTCCTTCTGCTAGCTTTGGTTCTTTTCTGCTCTTCTTTTTCTAGTTGCTTAAGGTGTAAAGTTAGGTTATTGATTTAAGATCTTTCTTCTTTTTTAATGTAGGCATACACAGCTCTTTCAGTCTTCTTTGAGTAGGCTACAATGACAGAAGTAAATAAAATATAATATTTCAAGAACTTTAAAAGAAAATCTTTAAGAGAGATTCCACAAAGAACACTGTGCAATATCAAGCTATTTGTTTTAAGAGATCTTGAAGAGTTCCTTTTCTTCTAGAATTTTCTATAAAAGTATCATTTTGATTCACTTTTATGATTCATGAAGTTATTTTGAAAATAAAAATTTAGATTGTTCTAAAAGCATCTGAGGAATATATTATCCTTCTCCTCCTCTTCCTCCTTTCATCATCATCTTTGTCATTATCATTACCCATTTAGTCAAAGCATCAAAAGATGTACCCCCTTTGGACTAGGCATGTTGTAGCAATTTATCAAAGTGTGTGAATGAAAATCAAGGCATGGATGTGCAAATCACAGAAGTTAGAGTTTGAGTGGATTGAATCGTCATTGCATGATGGTATTGAGAAAGAACACAAAGGAAGGGATGAGATTTGGATACTGAAGAATGCCAAGTTAGGGACTAAGTGGCTAAGAAGGTGAACCATATTCTAGGATGTCATCTCAAGATAAATTTAAATATATTTATATTTGAAACGATAATTTGTTCCATAAACTATTCGCCTCTGTTAAGAGTTTTCATGATCTACTGAGGCTCTGATGCACTTTTCTGAAGAAACAAATATGATGTCATATTGCAAAAAGGCCTTTGTGGCCCTGTCAGTGATTAGCCATTTGACCCCATATAAAAGTAAACCCTACAATTAATTAATGCCTAGTTGTTCCTCTCTATGGCTTTAGTCACTCATCTTACCTGTGTTTCCTTATTCTTTGTCAGTGACCATACCTTTCCCAAAACATTCAATGAGTCAAAGTCATAGGAGATTTATGACACAGTGAAAAAGTCAGCTATTTTTAGCTATCATCTATGTTCACAGAACTTTTATCTATGTTTTCAAGATTAATGGTGTGATTCCCAGTTAAGATTACCTAAAAGAGACAGATGGTGTCACCACCAAGAGATCTGATATTTGGTAGGCATGCTAAGTCAGAAAAGCTATCAACATTATTTTATCACCTTCCTCATTCATGATCACGCAGTGACCTCTGATATTAAAGGGTCAATGTTTAAAATCACTACTCATCTTTTCCAGTTGCCAAGTCTCACTGCAAAATAAATGTATTTTGCAAGCTGGTCATCTGTTTGTGATTTTCTTATTCAATATGGCAGTGTCATGCTGATGTAGAGCCAATTCAGTAGCCAAAGCTTCAGAAAGCCACTTGACATGTAAACATATTAAAATCCTCTAATCTTTGAAAACTCTACATGTTAAGGAGTAATTTCACATACTCTTGTTACTTTATAACCTTCAAGCAACATATGGTGCATTGCTCCTCAATTTCCTTTTATCCAAAATGAAGGGTTTAGAATAAATAACATGCTGAACCACTCTAGACTCTATGCATTGCTGGTTCTTCTCTTTCCCAGTTTCACCGAAGTTTGATTGTTGACTTTGTCAACTAAAGGAAAGTCATTAGGGCTCCAGGCAGTTATTGCAGTAGTTCATGTTCATTAAAAATCTCCTCAATCCTGCCCCCAGACTAAATGAGTAGCCACTGACTGGGTTATGTTTTCCTTATGGTATGGTGAGGGCAAAAGCAAGGGGAATGGAGTCAATCACATATACTCCTGCTGGGAGTTGGCATACATCTTAACTGCTCACATTTATTTGCCAAAGCAAGTCTAATGGGGCAGGGAAGAGTTGTCCACCTACACAGAGCATGACAAAAGTAGGAAAGGATTTGTTAACAAATAATAGATTCTACCATAGGCTACACACTTGTTTACAAATATTTACTATCTTTCCACACAAAAAAGTATGTTCACCCTCTTCACAAGACACCTTAAAAGTGTTATCCAATCACTGTTTTAACTTCAAAGTATAGGATCTTGATCTACATAATATCCATAAGATTCAGTTCCTTTTAGTTTATGTGCCCTATACACCCGTTATGTGGTAGTAGAACAGTTACATATCAAACAACAAATACTCCCATTTGGAAAGGCAAGTAATAATTGGTCCTTAAGAATTCTGAAATCCTACAGCACTGGTTACAATGACTTTCTACCCTGGGATGCGAAATAATCCTTGATTATACCTCTGACAGTAACTTTTAGCCCATTTTTCTCTATGGATGATCCCTCCCTCTGGGAGGTCCTTCCTTTTCTACTATCATCTTTGTCTACCTCTAAAGAAATCTTTGGAGAATATGCCCTCCTTAGTCATTGAGTGGCTTTTCCAGCCTGTTTCCTGCTGTTAGAAATTTAGATGTTCAAGGGTTGTTTTAAAGCTCAGTCACAATCTCTTTTAAATCCAACCTGGCAGCACTTAGGTACTTACATGATTTTTATCTACTTGATTTAAGTTGTCTCTATGTGCCGATAGCCATACCAATAGTTTCTGGGGCATGTTTGTCTTTCTGGACTAAGGTACATGTCTTTGAAACTTACTTAGCTTCCGTGAGACAACACCATTGTTCTTTTTACCCTGAGCCACTTTGTCCGCCTAAAAGTATTTTCTGGAGCCACATTTACAGACTTTAAAGGATTTGGGTCACATCCTTGATTGCATATTTATCCTCCGACATGCCCATGGTTTGGATTTTGCCCTGTGACTAGGTCACTGAATATTTTTGCTAATTGTGGAGAAAAAATAGATGCATATTTTAAGCCTGAAAATTTCATAAATTCTAAATTTTC
Organism: Eubalaena glacialis; assembly: GCF_028564815.1. Classification (NCBI taxonomy): domain Eukaryota; kingdom Metazoa; phylum Chordata; class Mammalia; order Artiodactyla; family Balaenidae; genus Eubalaena; species Eubalaena glacialis. Next base: position 32,751,696 of record NC_083732.1, on the reverse strand, counting down.
CATTTGTCCTTCTATTCCTGCTTATAAACAAGCCAATTCTTTTTTTTTTTTTTTTTTTTTTTTTTTTTACTAATCTCTTTCTTGTAGAAGCATATCAAATGCAGCTACTGAGAACCAACTCATTCTAACATTTTTTAAAAAATCTCTATGTCCAAGGCTGCAATTTTATTATGCATATTTTTATCTTTCAAGTTATTACAGTTTTATCAGCCTTGTACAACATTTACCTCAACGCACAGTCCAAACCTAGTGATACATAGTTTATATAATCATACAAATTTCTGTGTTATTTAGGTTTTGTTGGAGCTACAATCAATCCAAATACCAGGGACTTAAAATAACAAATATTTATTTCTTGGTCAGTCTAGATGAGGGCTATTACTCAGCTGGGCTCCATTCATCTTCTTACTTTAGAAACCAGGCTTACTGAATAGTCACTACCCAGGACAGGATGTTCTTATGGTGAAGAGCAAGGGGAAGAGAATTGGAGGAAAATAACACAAATACATTTAATTATTCTGCTGAGACATGACATATTATAATTTCTGCTCCATTTGATTAGCCAGAGCAAGTCACATGGTCAAGCCTAAATTGTTGGATAAGGATGAATAGTCCACCTACAGGAAAGCATAGCAACAGAGAGGAGGAATTTATAAATGTGAGCAACCAAAACAATCTACCACAATGTGCAATGTAAACCATTTAATTAAAGGGCAGAAACTTAGTGTCTAATAAAGATAGACACATCATCACTACATTAAGTTTTATTTATTGGTACAAATGTGGTATGCATACCAAATTTTCAAAAATTACACTGTAACCTTCTGTGTATTATGTGTACATTATCAGTGAAATAAGTTGGCATTTAATAAAATATGATTTGGAATGGTTTTATTAATCAATCTTAAGTACTTATCAATCTTAAGTATCTTTTTCTGTAAATGAGTTTATCTTTAAAGGTGAGGATCATAAGAAGTAATATCTGTACTTTTTAATTTAAATAATAGCACTCTGGTGACTTTTGGTAATACTTCATTTAGAGGGAATGTGATAGAAAGAGGACAGTAATAATGTTAGGGTTTCACATAAGGAATTGGAGCCTCTTCCCTTAAATGCATCAGTGGTCCCAAAGTTATATTTGTGTTTAAGAGATAAGCCAAATGCGATTACTCTGACCCATAGTGGTTTGTATTTTTAGAAAGATAAAATAACCAACACTTGCATCTTTACATCTGTGATGTGAACCAATAAACTCAGGAAATTAGATGAGCACTGACCTTCTGTAAAAAATGATAAGTGCCATATTCTAAGATAGAAAATAATAAAATATGAAAACATTTCAAGAAAAAGATTTCCTTCTTCTAAGTTATGAATTAAATTTCTTTGAAAAAAATGTTGAAAGCCATGCATTTATTACAGAATATGAAAAACTAAGTTGTATTATTTATTGTTTTGAACTTGTAAAGAGAGTGCTAAAAAATGTTACACATTTCCCCCTAAAAACAATTTACTCCCTAGCACTTTATTGAAACCCCTTTCATTTTTATGTCAAAAAGAGCAATAACATAGAGGTTGAGTGTGCCAACGGTGATGTCAACTACACAGGAATAAAGCCCATGAGTTGATTTGGAATTATAGCTGACATACAAGTCAATGCATTCTAAGGATTGTTGAAACCCAAATCAAATCTAATTTTTCTGAAGCAACATGTTCCTTTGCTTGAGATATTAAATATTACAGCATCACATCATTTTCCAAAATGAATATTTGGAGAGAAATATTCTTGAACTTCAATAATGAACATATGCTCAGAAATTTTAATGTAAAATTTCTAATCCTTATCTGTCACTATATGAATATATACTCTATAATTTAAAATTTTCACTCTCATCAAAAATATTAATAAATGCTATAACACTCATGTTTACTAAGTTACTTATATGTTAGTAAATATGAGACATATGCATATGAAAAATTAAAGGAGTCTATCTTACCTATGCAATACATTTTGTCATTTTTAGAATTTATTTGGCTTATTGGCTTATGTAGAAAAATTACTGGAGAAAATGTGAAGAAACAATGCTTCAAATTAAGATTATGCAAAATTATCCCTAGACTCAATAAAATTTGATAACTGTTTAATAAAATTGCAAATAATATGGCAGTATGTTTTATATATTGGCTTTTTTCTTAAGAACCAAAATAAAATTTAGACAAATTCATAGCTTAATGAAACATTTTGAATTTCCAATTATATAGATTAAATACATTTAGTTTATGTATGATGATATAGCTATATGTTTAAATGACAAGGATGTTTCTTGAGGAGCCAGCAGTATGATTTAAGTCTTTCAGCTGCAAAGTGTTGGTCTAATGAGAGCTTCGGGCTTTATTTCCTTCACCTTTCATTAGCTCAAAGCTATTATTCAAAGCTAAAGTCAGTATTTGATCAGAAGGCTGGGGCTGAATCATGTGTGAGGAACAAAGAGAGCAAAATATGTTGTGTTTATGGGGTGGCTCTTACTCAAGGCTTGCCTCAATGGATTGTGTTTTCATATTGAAGTTTTTATGTGATTAGTGGCACAGTGATCTTGTGATAGGCTTTTACCTGGTTGGACACTTTATCCCAGGAAAACTAAAGAGCAAAGAGTAAAGGAGGCTTTGAGAGGCATCTTTATTATGTTGCTCTAAAGTTTGAGAAGGAAACATATTTTCAGGGATGTATTTTTTCTTTCTGGCCACTGAAGTTATAAAATGCTAAGGGCCAATGGAAAGGCATTGAAGACGGCAAAAGAAATTCTCCAACTTCGCATGGTTCAAACAGATTCACCATAGTAGGAGCCCACATAGAGCTTTGTGGGTAGATGGGAATGAAAGTCTTGCAGTTCCTCTAGAAGTAAATATTCTTCCAAATGCTATTCTTCTAGTAACTTTCACTCCAAGCATAAATAATTAAGATTAAGTCCAAGGATGCTACAAGGCTGCAGAGCTAGGAGTGGAGATTTAAGTGTAGAGTTTTTAAAAGTTGGAGACTGATTATGACAGGAGAGCTCTATTTTTGGATTTGTCTCCTTTGCTGCTTCTTCACTCCGTATGTAACCCAGTGAGGAAATACTGTCTGAGATCTCTGGGAACTAACCCACTGTAGTGCATTCCTTCTTACCTGGATCTGATAGGTGGATCAGGTGATATAGCTTTATTATCTGTATTGAATTGCTCATTATTCAAATTATTTTTCTACAATTTTGTTCTCTTGGTTACTTAAATTAATTGCTTTGAGCAATCTTGCTATTTTCTTCTATATATTTTTTTCTTACCAGTTTCTCATTTTCTGTTTTATTCTTCTTTTAAGTGAAAACAATTCAGTCTTTTATTTAATTATTTAATTTATTTTTGGCTGTGTTGGGTCTTCATTGCTGTGCACGGCCTTTCTTTTGTTGCAGTGAGAGGGGGCTACTCTTCATTGGGGTGCACAGGTTTCTCATTGCAGTGGCTTCTCTTGTTGTGGAACACGGGTTCTAGGTGCACAGGCTTCAGTAGTTGCAGCTCGTGGGCTCAGTAGTTGTGGCATGCAGGCCCTAGAGCACATAGGCTTCAGTAGTTGTGGTGTATGGGCTCAGTAGTTATGACACGTGGGCTCTAGACTTCAGGTTCAGTAGTTGTGGTGCATGGGTTTAGTTGCTCCGTGGCAAGTGGGATCTTCCTGGACCAGGGATTGAACCCATGTCCCCTGCATTGGCAGGTGGATTCTTAACCACTGCACCACCAGGGAAGTCCTATGGGTTTTTTTGTTTGTTCGTTTTTGATAGATTTCATTTTTTAGAGAGTTTTAAATTCACAGCAAAATTGAATGGAAAATATAGAGAGATCCGTATGTCCCCTACCTCTGCAGGCACAGCCTCTGCTACTATCAATATCCAACACCAGAGTGGTACATTTGTTACAATCAATAAAATTATATTAGCATGATATTATCACCCAAAGTCCACAGTTTACATTAGGGTTCACTCTTGGTGTTGTATATTCTATAGGTTTTGACACACGTCACATGTTACTTTTTATAGTAACCTAACAACACTGATGCATATAATGTAGGCATATTAATATTCAAAGTATGATCTTGAACATGGTGATGAAAAAATCATGGAATAATATGGTAACTGAAATGCTATTCATGGAGAACCTTTCCTTTTGTCCTTTTTGAGGGGTTATTCCTAGGGTAAGAGGAAGGGGAGAGAACTAGGTGGGTTTTATCAAAGATAATGTAAGCTTTCTATGAAAATTTTCCTCTCTGGGTCAGGCTTGAGTTATAGCATTGTCTGGCCCCATAGACTAATGACTATAGTGGATGCTATGTAACTTATGAAAAATCTAAGATGTTGTGAACCAAAAGCCCTTTCTTTGTTCCCTTTGGAGTTATGCAAGACCTATAGGAGCAACGGTCATTGGGGGAATAAATCCTAGTAATGTGACATCCTCTGTCTTTACTCTTTGCCTTATTCTCCTAAAATATCCTATTCATTTTACAAAATTCAGCTCATACATCACCCTGTTGAGGAAACCTCTTACTACTCTACAGTGACAGAGTTAATCACTCCTTGTTATCTGCTTTATACATAATTCTGTTAGTGCACTGCATAGTAATTTCTTTGTGTATGTGAACATCTCCTGTAATAGATTTCCTTAGTTGAAATCAGGAAGTCTCATTCATCTCTATTATAGCACAAAGAACTATGTCCTGTCCACTGTAAATGCTCAATAATATTTTTTTATTTGAATTAACTAAATGTTCCATTATAGTTTGTGTTTTCATTTCCTTTAGTTGACTTATCTTCATTTCCCCATACGGTTTTTCTGTTATAGTGAATTGAATCACAAAATCATTCATTGTTCAAATGTATAAAGAAAACGTGACTTTTTAATTTTCATATAAATGATCTAATATTCATCATAAGTACTCAACTAGATAACTCAAAAAAATTAAATCTGGTCCAATTCAGTTAACTCAGTCTAATTTGGTAATTTAATCAGTTTATTTTGATAATCCAGAACTACCTGCATAGTTCCACTGAATGGTAAGTCTTTGAGATTTTTACTATAGGCTTATTTTCAAGATACCACGTGGTGGGAAAATCTGGTGTGTCTTGGGCTTTCAAGAATTCATGTTAGACTTAAAAAATGCTGAAATAACTTTTCTAATAGATAAAAAAATTTTAATCATCCTTCCAATCAGTGAAATCATAACCTTTAAGATTATCTTTTCTACTGAAGAGAAACGTACAATTGAACATATGACTTCTCAGAGTCTGAGTCCTGATCACACATAAATAATGTAACAAGAATGGTACACCTTTAGAGAATTAAATAATCTTTGGGTGGGCATGTTAGATAATACTTCACTATGACATGGAAAAGGCATGCAGTCATCCTTTTGACTTTTCTCTTAACGGTGCTCAAGCCCTCTGAGGACTTTTGATTCCATCATTGGATCACAACTAAATTTCTGGATTCTTACCATGCCATGTGCAGGTATAGGAAATAAGAAAGTATAGGAGAGTCATTTCCCAAACTCATCTAAGAGCATCCTGACATGACTGTGTTGCTCTATTTCCTTTTAACATATTAGAAGTGTCTGTTTGCAAAGTTTTTCCAAAATGACTGTAGCCTTCCTCTTTTAGATCGTATGGAGCAAAACGTTACTCTCATTTTTGATCTCTGATTTCCACTATATCTATCTGCATGTTTCTACCATGCCCCTACTACATTGAAGTATAAATTTGATTGAGGTTGGGAGGAAAAAATGAGGAAGAAAATTAATTGAACTTATCTCTCCATTTTCCTCTATCATGAGACCACGATGATAAAGCTTTCAGGTTCCTCCTCCTATCTGGGTAGGATGTTCTCTATGTAAAATCTATAATCAAGTACATTAGGCTTCATTATTTGTATATCAATGAAGGAAATTTGGTAATTATTATGCCTTAATTCTCATTCTCTTCTCAAACTATGACTTTCAAGAATTTAGTCTCCTCAAATAGAACAGAAATTAGCCTTCAGTCTTTAATACTTCTTTTTTTTTTGAGACATCCACATTCTATAAAACTTTATAATGAATGAAATTGAAAATTCTCTACAAGGGATCAATAGCAGAATAACTGAGGCAGAAGAACGGAGAAGTGACCTGGAAGATAAAATAGTGGAAAAAACTACTGCAGAGCAGAATAAAGAAAAAAGAATGAAAAGAACTGAGGACAGTCTCAGAGACCTCTGGGACAACATTAAATGCACCACCATTCTACTTATAGGGGTCCCAGAAAAAGAAGGGAAAAAGAAAGGGACTGAGAAAATATTTGAAGAGATTATAGTTGAAAACTTCCCTAACATGGGAAAAGAAATAGTTAAGTCCAGGAAGCACAGAGAGTCCCATACAGGATAAATCCAAGGAGAAACACATCAAGACACATATTAATCAAACTATCAAAAATTAAATACAAATAAAAAATATTAAAAGCAGCAAGGGAAAAACAACAAATGACACACAAGGGAAACCCCATAAGGTTAACAGCTGATCTTTCAGCAGAAACACTGCAAGCTAGAAGGGAGTGGCAGGACATATTTAAAGTGATGAAGGAGAAAAACCTACAACCAAGATTACTCTACCCAGCAAGGATCTCATTTAGATTTGATGGAGAAATAAGAACCTTTAGAGACAAGCAAAAGCTAAGAGAATTGATCACAACCAAAGAAGCTTTGCAACAAATGCTAAAGGAACTTCTCTAGGCAGGAAATACAAGAGAAGGAAAAGACCTACAATAACAAACCCAAAACAATTAAGAAAGTGGTAATAGGAACATACATATTGATAATTACCTAAAATGTAAGTGGATTAAGTGCTCCCACCAAAAGACATAGACTGGCTGAATAGATACAAAAACCAGACCCATACATATGCTGTCTACAAGAGACCCACTTCACACCTAGGGACACATACAGACGGAAATCAAAAGAAAGCTGGAGTAGCAATTCTCATATCAGACAAAATAGACTTTAAAACAAAGACTATTACAAGAGACAAATAAGGACACTACATAATGATGAAGGGATCAATGCAAGAAGAAGATATAACAATTGTAAATATTTATGCACCCAACATAGGAGCACCTCAATACATAAGGCAAATACTAACAGCCATAAAAGGGGAAATTGACAGTAACACAATCACAGTAGGGGACTTTGACACCTCACTTTCACCAATGGACAGATTATCCAAAATGAAAATAAATAGGGAAACACAAGGTTTAAATGATACATGAAACAAGATGAACTTAATTGATATTTATAGGACATTCCATCCCAAAACAACAGAATACACATTCTTCTCAAGTGCTCATGGAACATTCTCCAGGATAGATCATATCTTGTGTCACAAATCAAACCTTGGTAAATTTAAGAAAATAGAAATCATATCAAGTATCTTTTCCGACCACAGTGCTATGAGACTAGACATCAATTACATGAAAAAATCTGTAAAAAATACAAACACATGGAGGCTAAACAATACACTACTTAATAACCAAGAGGTCACTGAAGAAATCAAAGAGGAAATCAAAAAATACTTAGAAACAAATGACAATGAAAACACAACGACCCAAAACCTATGTGATGCAGCAAAGCAGTTCTAAGAGGGAAGTTTATAGCAATACAATACTACCTTAAGAAACAAGAAACATCTCAAATAAACAACCTAACCTTACGACCTAAAGCAATTAGAGAAAGAAGAACAAAAAAGCCCAAAGTTAGCAGAAGGAAAGAAATCATAAAGATAAGATCAGAAATAAATGAAAAAGAAATGAAGGAAATGACAGCAAAGATCAATAAAACTAAAAGCTGGTTCTTTGAGAAGATAAACAAAATTGATAAACCATTAGCCAGATTCATCAATAAAAATAGGGAGAAGACTCAAATCAATAGAATTAGAAATGAAAAAGGAGAAGTAAGCACTGACACTGCAGAAATACAAAGGATCATGAGAGATTACTACAAGCAACTCTATGCCAATAAAATGGACAACCTGGTAGAAATGGAAAAATTCTTCAAAATGCACAACCTTCTGAGACTGAACCAGGAAGAAATAGAAAATATGAACAGACCAATCACAAGCACTGAAATTGAAACTGTGATTAAAAATCTTCCAACAAACAAAAGCCCAGAACCAGATGGCTTCACAGGGGAATTCTATCAAAAAATTAGAGAAGAGCTAACACCTATCATTCTCAAACTCTTCCAAAATATAGCAGAGGGAGGAACACTCCCAAACTCATTGTAAGAGGCCACCATCACCCTGATACCAAAACCAGAAAAAGATGTTACAAAGAAAGAAAACTACAGGCCAATATCACTGATGAACATAGATGCAAAAATCCTCAACAAAATACCAGCAAACAGAATCCAACAGCACATTAAAGGATCAAACACCATGATCAAGTGGGGTTTATCTCGGGAATGCAAGGATTCTTCAATATATGCAAATCAATCAATGTGATACACCATATTAAATTATTGAAGGAGAAAAACCATATGATCATCTCAATAGATGTAGAGAAAGCTTTAGACAAAATTCAACACCCGTTCTTGCTAAAAACCCTCCAGAAAGTAGACATAGAGGGAACTTTCCTCAACATAATAAAGGCCATATATGACAAACCCACTGCCAACATCATCCTCAATGGTGAAAAACTGAAACCATTTCCACTAAGATCAGGAACAAGACAAGGTTGCCCACTCTCACCACTATTATTCCACATAGTTTTGGAAGTTTTAGCCATGGAAATCAGAGAAGAAAAAGAAATAAAAGGAATCCAAATCAGAAAAGAAGAAGTAAAACTGTCACTGTTTGCAGATTACATGATATTATACATAAAGAATCCTAAAGATGCCACCAGAAAACTATTAGAGCTAATCAATGAATTTGGTAAAGTAACAAGATACAAAATTAATGCACAGAAATCTCTTGCATTCCTATACACTAATGATGAAAATCTGAAAGTGAAATTAAGAAAACACTCCCATTTACAACTGCAAAAAAAAGAGTAAAATATCTAGGAATAAACCTACCTAAGGAGACAAAAGACCTGTATGCAGAAAATTATAAGACACTGATGAAAGAAATTAAAGATGATAGAAATAGTTGGAGAGATATACCATGTCCTTGGATTGGAAGAATCAACATTGTGAAAATGACTCTACTACCCAAAGCAATCTACAGATTCAATGCAATCCCTATCAAACTACCACTGGCATTTTTCACAGAACTAGAACAAAAAATTTCACAATTTGTATGGAAACACAGAAGACCCCGAATAGCCAAAGCAATCTTGAGAAAGAAAAACGGAGCTGGAGGAATCAGGCTCCCTGACTTCAGACTATACTACAAAGCTACAGTAATCAAGACAGTATGGTACTGGCACAAAAACAGAAATATAGATCAATGGAATAGGATAGAAAGCCCAGAGATAAGCCCACACACATATGGTTACCTTATCTTTGATAAAGGTGGCAAGAATATACAGTGGAGCAAAGACAGCCTCTTCAATAAGTGTTGCTGGGAAAACTGGACAGCTACATGTAAAAAATGAAATTAGAACACTCCCTAACACCATACAGAAAAATAAACTCAAAATGGATTAAAGGCCTAAATGTAAGGACAGACACTATCAAACTCTTAGAGGAAAACATAGGCAGAACGCTCTATCACATAAATCACAGCAAGATCTTTTTTGACCCCCCTCCTAGGGAAATGGAAATAAAAAAAATAATAAACCAATGGGACCTAATGAAACTTAAAAGCTTTTGCACAGCAAAGGAAACCATAAACATGACAAAAAGACAACCCTCAGAATGGGAGAAAATATTTGCAAATGAAGCAACTGACAAAGGATTAATCTCCAAGATTTACAAGCAGCTCATGCAGCTCAATATCCAAAAAACAAAGAACCCAATTCAAAATTGGGCAGAAGATCTAAATAGACATTTCTCCAAGGAAAATATGCAGATTGCCAACAAACACATGAAAGAATGCTCAACCTCATTAATCATTAGAGAAATGCAAATCAAAACTACAATGAGATATCATCTCACACCGGTCAGAATTGCCATCATCAAAAAATCTACAAACAATAAATGCTGGAGAGGGTGTGGAGAAAAGGGAATCCTCTTGCCCTGTTGGTGGGAATGTAAATTGATAAAGCCACTATGAAGAACAGTATGGAGGTTCCTTAAAAAACTAAAAATAGAACTACTATATGAGCCAGCAATCCCACTACTGGGCATATACCCTGAGAAAACCATAATTCAAAAAGAGTCATGTACCAAAATGTTCACTGCAGCTCTACTTACAATAGCCAGGACATGGAAGCAACCTAAGTGTCCATCAACAGATGAATGGATAAAGAAGATGTGGTACATTTATCTCATGGAATATTACTCAGCCATAAAAGGAAACTAAATTGATTTATTTTTAGTGAGGTGGATGGACCTAGAGTCTGTCATACGGAGTGAAGTAAGTCAGAAAGAGAAAAACAAATACTGTATGCTAACACATATATATGGAATCTAAAAAAAAAAAAAAAAAAAAAATGGTCATGAAGAACCTAGGGACAAGACGGGAATAAATACACAGAACTACTAGAGAATGGACTTGAGGTTAGGGGAGGGGGAAGAGTAAGCTGGGACAAAGTGAGAGAGTGGCGTGGACATATATACAGTATGAAACGTAAAATAGATAGCTAATGGGAAGCAGCCACATAGCACAGGGAGATAAGCTCGATGCTTTTTTACCACCTAGAGGGGTGCAATAAGGAGGATGGGAGGGAGGGAGATGCAAGAGGGAAGAGATATGGGGACATATGTATATGTATAACTGATTCACTTTGTTATAAAGAAGAAACTAACACACTATTTTAAAGCAATTATACTCCAATAAAGATGTTTAAAAATAAATAAATAAATAAATTCCAGGCTTTTCAAGCTAAAAAAATAAAAAGAAAAAAAAAAACTTTATTACTTTTTGATGGCTTTATTATAAATTTATATCATCTTATTAGACAAACACAAAAGATATGTTATACCCTGTTCTCTCTCTAGAATTATCTTTTTCCCCTTCCTTGTCATATTCTATTCTTCAATCAAAATGAGATATTTCATTTCTCTCTATATGCTTCTGAGTTTAGTGTGCTGATCTTTCTGCCTTGAACACACTTCCACTAGCAATTCTGGCTAAATCTTAGTCATCTTTCTTGTCTCAGCTTAAGAATGACTTCCAGAATGCCTCTTGTATGCTTCTGTGGCATTCTGCATTTCACACAATATAACATATACCATTCTTCTGTTTATGTATTTCTGTGTAACAAACCACCTTAAAATTTAGTGTCTTAAAACAATCTGAGACCAGACACTGGCAAAACATGACATATCTAATTCAATTGATCTGGTAGTCACATAGCTCACCAAGATTCAGAAGGAGGGGACATAGACCCCCACCTCTTTATGGGAAGAATATAATTGTAACCATGTTTAATCAACCACAACTATATTATATATCAATTGCCTATTGACCTCTTTGTACTTCCACCAAAATATAAAATACATTATTTTAGAATTTACTGTATTTCACATAAGGAAGCTTTTATTAATCATCTTCAAGCTCACTGATTCTTTTCTGTTCCATGTTCAGTCCACACATAAGCCCATCACTGGCATTCTGCATTTTTGTTACAGAGAATTTGATTTCCAGCATTTTCTTTTGGTCTTTCTTAGAGATTTCATCTCTCTTTTTGTATTATCCCCTTGATTTTACATCCTGCCTACTTTTTCCATTAGAATCCTTAATAGTAAACATAATTATTTAAAACTCTTTAATAATTACATCTGTGTCATATCTGAATTTTGCTCTGATGCTTGCTTTGTCTCTTCAGACTGTGTTTTTTCCTGCCTTGTAGTTATTTTTTTTTTTTTTAATTGAAAGCTAGACATGATCCATTGGGTAACAGGAACTGAAGAGAATATATTAGTGTGAGGACATATGTTAATTTGGTTGGAAATTGAATTGTACTTAATGTTCTGATGTAAGGGTCTTAAAATTTCATTAGTGTCATTTTTGTTATCTCTCTTGAATTTGGACTTTCCTATTAAGTACGCCTCTTCAGAGATAGTCTGTGTCTTTCAGCTGCAATTCATTCTTACTGTCTGGAACCTTGTAAGTGTGGTGAGAAGGTGTGAAGGAGAAGGAACATCTCTATAATTTTCCAGTTAAATCTCAGTCTTTTAGTGGGCATATTTCTTTAGCCATTGAGTTTCACAAGTGTTTCTTCTTATATAGAGTCCTTCTTTAAGTAAAACAGGAAGGCTAGAAGGGGTTGGAATAAGAGGAATACCCTTCCCTGACAGCTCCAAGATAAGGCTGTGGTAGTCTTCTTGCATGGAGAAGGCTCTGTGTGTATTTTATGAGGATTACTCTTACCTTCCCTGTGGCAAAGTATAAAGAACTCCTTCCTAGGTCTTCATCTCGAGAATCTGGTCCTGCAGGTAAACAACGTGAAACGGTGCCTCACATAAGACTACAGCAGTCTGCAGGAGTTTCTCACTATTACACTAGTCCAATTTACCAATAATTCATTACAGTTATCGTGTATGTGTTCCTACCAATTTATGGCTATAGCAGGTTCTGCTCCAGGAAAGCAGGTCTTTGCTATGACTCTGTATTCATCTGTCTCTGCAGATTTTGGGGTGGTTGTTTGCCTTGCAAACTCAGTTCTCTGACACACCCAAGAAAATACATTGATTTTTCTGTTTGTCCAGGTTTTCTTTCTGTAAAGATGGGATTGATTACTTCTAATCTCTTTACATATTCAAGATGAAGGCAGAAGGCACCTCAAAATATCATTTTGAAAATTTAAAATAATACTTTTTTTTTTTACACATATGTCTAAAATAATAAGATTTGGAAGAATACATTAACTACACTAGGGTGAATACTATTGGATGTGGAAAGCATTTGGATGACATAATATGAAGACAGAAAGTAATGAAAAAAATAAAACAAAGCATGCTAAACTTTTTGTTCAACTATGGGTTTTAAACAGGGAAAACAAAAAATAAACAGTGTGAAATTATTAGCTTATAAGCATGTCTTAGTGTTCGTTTATATGTTAGTTCAATGAAGTTATTAAACACATGGAATCCTTAGGTCTCTCTTCTCTGCTATCCACAGTTCTGTTTTCATGCAAAGGCTGGTTTGATCCCTTTATTGTTATAGAATGTCACCATTATTAGTTAGCAACACACACTTTCTCAGAAACGTATAGAAAACCACCTATTTGTTTTATTGGCCAGATCTGGGTCTCATAGGAACACATGATGTTGAATAATGGAGGAAGAAAAAAGAAATTTTGCATTAACCATCTCATCAGAAGTAACTTCAAGAATCCCTTAGTGTGCCAAATAAAACAGAAAAACACAGGGAATTTATATATAACATGCTTACCTGCATGCTCTATAAACTCAAACTCAGGCTGTCAAATTTGAACTCATCATCTGATTCCTTAACATGGCACCCATGATCCAGTATTTATTTCTGGCACTAATACTACTGATTTTCCAATCTCTCATATTATATAGTTAGGTTATCCTATACCACAAATCTAGATATGTGGACTATATATATATAATATATATTTATAAATATTAACAATATATTTAATATTTCTCTCAGATTTCCCCCTGCTTTCCTTTTCCCACTGTCTTCACACCAGACAAGTTCTGCTTTATCTCAATGGTAGACCACCCTCACAGTCTTCTAGTAGGTCTCAGTTCAAATATACTTTACCTTATAACTTTATCTTCAATTTATCATTCCCTTCTCAAGAGCCTAATACAACTTCTGATTGCCCCAGCAGCTGGCACAGAGTCCTTCTCTAGCTTTCAAACTAATTTTCCACTCTTTCTCAACATGCAATTCCATTCCATTCATGTGACTCATACCACTGCATCTGAAGACAACTTACTTATCTCTACATTCTGGTCTAAGATCTTTTTTTAATGCTTTGCCCCCAGAACTGTAGTAGCCATATTTTCTTTTAGTAATGGAAAGACAACTTATATGGAAAAATAAATCCAAATCTTACTTGTTTATAAAGGTATTTTTGATAGTTTGTTATCATTGTCTGCACATCCCACCTCCTCTTTGTTTAAATATAATTGCAGTTATAGTCAGGGAGAAGTACTGAGAGGGACCAATTTTTATAAATAGCAGTGCTAGAATTTACAAGTTCTCTTATTTAACTTAAAAACAGCCTTATGTAATATTATGATTATTTTATACGTGAAAAAACTGCAAGATTGTACACCAACTAAATATTAGAGCCAGGATTTAAATTTGTGGTCTGTCAGATTCTAAAACTTTTCTATTTACACATATGCAGACACATAGACACACACACACACACACACACACGTCACTACCTAGTAAGTTTTTCTCTCAATAAAATCTGGTTTCACACTTAAGTGGTCTCAAAAGTTTCTTCATGTTACTTTCATTACTTCAACTAGATTATGAGGAAGGATAGAAAGAGCAGTCATACCATATTTTACCATCATTGCACTTTTGACAACTAGCTAACTAAAGGTCTGCCTCCTCTTCGAGACTGTGATTTCCTTAAGAAAATGGAACATAGAGCTCTACCCACCACCAGTCCCTCCCATCAGGAAACTTGCACAAGCCTCTTAGATAACCTCATCCACCAGAGGGCAGAGAGCAGAAGCAAGAACTACAATCCTGCAACCTGTGGAATAAAAACCACATTCACAGAAAGATAGACAGGATGAAAAGGCAGAGGGCTATGTACCAGATGAAGGAACAAGATAAAACCCCAGAAAACCAACTAAATGAAGTGGAGATAGGCAACCTTCCAGAAAAAGAATTCAGAATAATGATAGTGAAGATGATCCAGGACCTCGGAAAAACAATGGAGGCAAAGATCAAGAAGATGCAAGAAATGTTTAACAAAGACCTAGAAGAATTAAAGAACAAGCAAACAGAGATGAACAATACAATAACTGAAATGAAAACTACACTAGAAGGAATCAATAGCAGAATAACTGAGGCAGAAGAACGGATAAGTGACCTGGAAGACAGAATGGTGGAATTCACTGCTGCAGAACAGAATAAAAAACAAAGAATGAAAAGAAATGAAGACAGCCTAAGAGACCTCTGGGACACATTAAATACAACAACATTTGCATTACAGGGGTCAGAGGAGGAGAAGAGAGAGAGAAAGGACCAGAGAAAATATTTGAAGAGATTATAGTCGAAAACTTCCCTAACATGGGAAAGGAAATAGCCATCCAAGTCCAGGAAGTGCCACGAGTCCCATACAGGATAAACCCAAGGAGAAACATGCCGAGACACATAGTAATCAAATTGGCAAAAATTAAAGACAAAGAAAAATTATTGAAAGCAGCAAGGGAAAAACGACAAATAACATACAAGGGAATCCCATAAGGTTAATAGCTGATTTCTCAGCAGAAACTCTACAAGCCAGAAGGGAGTGGCATGATATACTTAAAGTGATGAAAGGGAAGAACCTACAACCAAGATTACTCTACCCAGCAAGGATCTCATTCCAGATTTGATGGAGAAATCAAAAGTTTTACAGACAAGCAAAAGCTAAGAGAATTCAGCACCATGAAACCAGCTCTACAACAAATGCTAAAGGAACTTCTCTAAGTGGGAAACACAAGAGAAGAAAAGGACCTACAAACACAAACCCAAAACAATTAACAAAATAGTCATAGGAACATACATATCAATAATTATCTTAAATGTGAATGAATTAAATGTTCCAAGCAGAAGACACAGGCTTGCTGAATGGGTACAGAAACAAGACCCATATATATGCTGTCTACAAGAGACCCACTTCAGACCTAAGGACACATATAGACTGAAAGTGAGGATATGGAAAAAGATATTCCCTGCAAATGGAAATCAAAAGAAAGCTGGAGTAGCAATACTCATATCAGATAAAATAGACTTTAAAATAAAGAATGTTACAAGAGACAAGGAAGGACACTACATAATGACCAGGGGATCAATCCAAGAAGAAGATATAACAATTATAAATATATATGCACCCAACATAGGAGCACCTCAATACATAAGGCAACTGCTAACAGCTATAAAAGAGGAAATTGACAGTAACACAATAATAGTGGGAGACTTTAACACCTCACTTACACCAATGGACAGATCATCCAAAATGAAAATAAATAAGGAAACAGAAGCTTTAAATGACACAATACACCAGATAGATTTAATTGATATTTATAGGACATTCCATCAAAAAACAGCAGATTACACTTTCTTCTCAGGTGTGCACAGAACATTCTCCAGGATAGATCACATCTTGGGTCACAAATCAAGCCTTAGTAAATTTAAGAAAATTGAAATCATATCAAGCATCATTTCTGACCACAACACTATGTGATTAGAAATGAATTACAGGGAAATAAACGTAAAAACCACAAACACAGGGAGGCTAAACAATACGTTACTAAATAACCAAGAGATTACTGAAGAAATCAAGGAGGAAATCGAAAAATACCTAGGGAGAAATGACAATGAAAACACAATGATCCAAAAGCTATGGGATGCAGCAAAAACAGTTCTAAGAGGGAAGTTTATAGCTATAAAAGCCTACCCCAAGAAACACGAAAAACCTCAAATAAAAAATCTAACCTTACACCTAAAGGAACTAGAGAAAGAAGAACAAACAAAACCCAAAGTTAGCAGAAGGAAAGAAATAATAAAGATGAGAGCAGAAATAAATGAAATAGAAGCAAAGAAAACAATAGCAAAGATCAATAAAACTAAAAGCTGTTTCTTTGAGAAGATAAACAAAATTGAAAAACCATTAACCAGACTCATCAAGAAAAAGAGGGAGAGGACTCAAATCAATAAAATTAGAAATGAAAAAGGAGAAGTTACAACAGACACCGTAGAAATACAAAGCATCATAAGAGACTACTACAAGCAACTCTAGACAAATAACATGGACAACCTGGAAGAAATGGACAAATTCTTAGAAAAGTATAACCTTCCAAGACTGAACCGGAAAGAAATAGAAAATATGAACACACCAATCACAAGCAATAAAATTGAAACTGTGATTAAAAATCTTCCAACAAACAAAAGTCCAGGACCAGACGGCTTCACAGGTGAATTCTATCAAACATTTAGAGAAGAGGTATCACCCAGCCTTCTCAAACTCTTCCAAAAATTTGCAGCGGAAAGAATACTCTCTAACTCATTCTATGAGGCCACCATCACCCTGATACCAAAACCAGACAAAGATACTAAAAAAAAAAGAAAATTACAGACCAATATCACTGATGAATATAGATGCAAAAGTCCTCAACAAAATACTAGCAAACAAAATCCAACAACACATTTAAAGGATCATACACCATGACCAAGTGGGATTTATCCCAGAGATGCAAGGATTCTTTGTACGCAAATCAATCAATGTGATACACCATATTAACAAGTTGAAGAATAAAAACCATATGATCATCTCCATAGATAAAGAAAAAGTTTTTGACAAAATTCAACACCCATTTATAATAAAAAAAAAGTCCAGAAAGTGGGCATAGAGGGAACCTACCTCAACCTAATAAAGGCAATATATGAGAAACCCACAGCCAACATCATTCTCAATGGTGAAAAACTATAAGCATTTCCTCTAAGATCAGGAACAAGACAAGGATGTCCACTCTCACCACTATTATTCAACATAGTTTTGGAAGTCCTAGTTATGGCAATCAGAGAAGAAAAAGAAATAAAAGGAATACAAATTGGAAAAGAATAAGTACATCTGTCACTATTTACAGATGACATAATACTATACATAGAGAATCCTAAAGATGCCACCAGAAAATTATTAGAGCTAATCAATGAATTTGGTAGAGTTGCAGGATACAAAATTAATGCACAGAAATCTCTTGCATTCCTATACACTAATGATAAAAAATCTGAAAGAGAAATTAAGGAAACACTCCCATTTACCATTGCCATGAAAAGAATAAAACACATAGGAATAAACCTACCTAGGGAGACAAAAGACCTGTATGCAGAAAACTATAAGACACTGATGAAAGAAATTAAAGATGATACCAACAGATGGAGAGATATACCATGTTCTTGGATTGGAAGAATCAATATTGTGAAAATGACTATACTACCCAAAGCAATCTACAGATTCAATGCAATCTCTATCAAATTACCAATGACATTTTTTACAGAACTAGAACAAAAAATCTTAAAATTTGTATGGAGACTCAAGAGACCCTGAATAGCCAAAGCAGTCTTGAGGGAAAAAAACAAAGTTGGAGGAATCAGGCTCCCTGACTTCAGACTATACTACAAAGCTACAGTAATCAAGACAATATGGTACTGGCACAAAAACAGAAACATAGATCAATGGAACAAGATAGAAAGCCCAGAGATAAACCCACGCACTTATGGTCAACTAACTATGACAAATGAGGCAAGGATATACAATGGAGAAAAGACAGTCTCTTTAATAAGTGGTGCTGTGAAAACTGGACAGTTACATGTAAGGGAATGAAATTAGAACACTCCCTAACATCATACACAAAAATAAATTCAAAATGGATTAGAGACCTAAATCTAAGACCAGACACTATAAAACTCTTAGAGGAAAACATAGGAAGAACACTCTATGACATAAATCACAGCAAGATCTTTTTTGATACACCTCCTAGAGTAATGGAAGTAAAAACAAAAATAAACAAATGGGACCTAATGAAACTTCAAAACTTTTGCACAGCAAAGGAAACCATAAACAAGACAAAAAGACAACCTTCAGAATGGGAGAAAATATTTGGAAACAAATCAACAGACAAAGGATTTATTTCCAAAATATATAAACAGCTCATGCAGCTCAGTATTAAAAACACAAACAACCAAATCCCAAAATGAGCTGAAGACCTAAATAGACATTTCTCCAAAGAAGACATACAGATGGCCAAGAAGCACATGAAAAGCTGCTCAACATCACTAATTATTAGGGAAATGCAAAGCAAAACTACAATGAGGCATCACCTCACACCAGTTAGAATGGGCATCATCAGAAAATCTACAAACAACAAATGCTGGAGAGGGTCTGGAGGAAAGAGAACCCTCTTGCACTGTTGATGGGAATGTAAATTGATACAGCCGCTATGGAGAACAGTATGGAGATTCCTTAAAAAAACTAAAAATAGAATTACCCTATGATCCAGCAATCCCACTACTGGGCATATACCCAGAGAAAACCATAATTCAAAAAGACACATGCACTCCAGTGTTCATTGCAGCACTATTTATTATAGCCAGGTCATGGAAGCAAGCTAAATGCCCGTTGACAGACAAATGGATAAAGAAGATGTGGTACATATATACAATGGAATATTATTCAGCCATAAAAAGGAACGAAATTGGGTCATTTGTTGAGATGTGGATGGATCTAGAGACTGTCATACAGAGTGAAGTAAGTCAGGAAAAGAAAAACAAATATCGTATATTAACGCATGTATGTGGAACCTAGAAAAATCATACCAATATACCAGTTTGCAGGTCAAAAGTTGAGACACAGTTGTAGAGAACAAACGTATGGACAGCAAGGGGGGGAAAGCCGTGGGGTGGTAGGGGTGGTGGTGTGGTGAATTGGGCGATTGGGGTTGACATGTATACACTGATGTGTATAAAATTGATGACTAATAAGAACCTGCTGTATAAAAAAATAAATAAAATAAAATTTAAAAATTAAAAAAAAGAAAAAAAGAAAAAGAAAATGGACCATAAATTAATATTGTCTCTGCCTTCATTAGTTGTATTAATGAATGGATGTACTAATCAAATAACCGATTAAGGCAGGATATATATATATATATTCCTGGCAAGTAGGTGGCTTTAGAAAAGTGCTATTGATGTAGTATTAGGCAAGGAATACCAGTTGATGATGACTTGGTAAACAAAAATGTAGAAGTAAAATTAGGTTGTTTAATCTGGATGTATTATTTTTCACACTTCAAAGAGTAGTAATAATATTTTAAAACAAAATTCTCATTTTTAATATGTCCATGCATTTTCTCAATTTACCTTTTACTTGAAGAATATCTGACTGCTAGAGAAAAAACAAATTAATTAATAAATCTTATATCATAAAGCTATACTGAATTTACCAGCAGCTCACTTAAGAATAGTAGCTTTTTTTTCCTTATTACTGCCTGTACATACAAGTAAGATTAATGAATACTCAGCCTTTTTAAACCAGATTCCAGAAATGTATCACCAGTGCCCATTGACTCATAAAGGTATAGCATAATATTTCTTACCCTAAATATTTACAAATAATCCCTATGTCTCCCAAATTTTGTGTTCAGAGAAAGTGGCAAACTGAAATTATGATAAAGTCCTCTGACTCTTGGAGTTTTGTTTTTAAATCCTCATATTTAATGATTGGCTGAGACCAGTTTCAGAGGATGTTTCTTGTGGAGGGTGTTTCTCTGTATGAAGTAAATCCATTAGTAAAATATGGTGTTGCAAAATTTTATGACTAGGAAGAGAAGATTAATTCTCTAAAATAAATGTACTTTCATTACTAGTAATAATGTAATAAAACAAGGTTTATTGCAATAGAATGCTTAATATAATTTCATACAAAGGGAAATTAATGACTAATTTACAAAATGTATTTTGTTTTTATTAACATAAATATTTAAAGTTGTTCTTAACTTTAAGTTCTACTTGTGAATCTGAGTGATAAAATAATAGAGAAATTATACAACATATACAATCCTACTAACTCTCCTTGAGGCTCAAGGTGAACACCAATCAGCTGTTATTTTGGAAGGAAATAAAACCATAAAATAAAAACAAAAACAAACTTTGCTTCATGCTGGAGAATGTATCTGAGCTTCTCTTTGTGGAGACTGAATTAAGGAAACAAAATGTAATTTTTCATGTAATATCTAAAGGCCAAAATAAATTTTATCATGTACCCTAGAGATTCAAAACTAGGCATTTTCAGTCTTATATTTTAAAGTCAAGATTCTTTTGGATTTGGGTAACTTGTGGACTGAGAAAATATTTTTGAATCTTTAATGTTGCTTGTTGACATTTAAAGAATTGATATGACTGAAGATGATAAGGTATATATGTTAATGGAGAATGTGACTCTAGGTAGCATTTTATCAGTATTAGAAAATAAAAAGTAAAAATTAACTTATGTGGGACTTCTGGTTTTCTACTTGGAACATACAAATCTGGAAAGAGCATTATTCTCACCCTAACAGAGAAAAAAGCAAAAAATCTACAAAAAGCTCAACTTTTCCTGAACCCATTACTGAGCAAGAGACTACAGAACTCTGACCAAAAAAATTTTTTAAGTAAATATGAAACTAATATTTGTCAAAACTTGGAATTAGGAACATGAATACTTGTTCAAATATTTGCTATTCTTTTGCATATTTAAAATATTTCATGAATAAAATAAAAGTTCTAGGGTCCATTTGGGCTGTGAGAGATAACACTATACCCAGAGATGAGAGGTTTTGTCCCACAGTCTGTTATGGGTGTGACCTTAGGCATTTTACTTCATTTGTACCACCTTCAGTTAGTTTCTTCCTAGGGCATTTCTCTTTGCTTTTAGGCAAGTTTTCCATGTTTTCTCTAACATTTCCCATTGTTTGAAGATGCCTGTATTGGAAGTAATGTTACCCTGGAATTTAATTTTTACCTTCTTTGTGTACCTGTTAATATAATCTTAATTGATGCCTGCATCTGAATGCAGTATATTTCAATTTGAGTAATTCCTGAATAAAAGGTTTTGAATTTTGTAACATTGTGTTGTATTTGTAACTTATTTAGAAAAATGGACACCTATATACTTTTGTCTAAGTTACACTGACAACATACTAGATGAGAAGGATATCACAATCAGTTTTTAACCTGGTAGAAGGATCAGCTCACATATGAATATGCATTTTAGGTTATTCTTGTGATGATCTCTTACTGATATTCACAGAACACTGTACATACAAAATATCCCATTGTATGCAATTTTTAAAAGGATGAAAAGAAAAAGGGAATGTGAGTAAAAGTATAGAGCATTTTCTTATAAGGAGTAAGGATGTAGCAGTCTGATTAGGAACTATGATGTAGTGTACAGATGCTAGATAATATGACTTCCTTAAAATACTTTGAAACCTCTCTTGATATTCCTGTAATTAAGGCATGGGTTTTAGCAACTTAAATGTTTCTTAAAGTTTGCAAGCAGTTTGCCTCAACAGGCAAAGTTTGTAACAATCCTTTTATTTTCTTAAATTCCAGGTTTGCTTGATACAAATAACATTTCTTCAAGACTTATTTGTTTCTAACAGTTACAAAATATTTGTAAGATTTCAAAGTTCATTTTGTATTTGTTCAATAATATTAACCAAAAATAAAGAGAGTGAAACAAGTGTACCTTCCAATCTGTAGACAACATTTGGATCGTTATCAAAAGTTGTAATTCCAACAAACAGCATTCTTTTAAGATGATTCTGCACAACACTGGACCAATTTCTCCTTTCATAAAGGATAAATGGTTAGTAACTTCAGTTTGTTTGGGAGTTTTCATGTTATAAAATAGGATAGAAGTTGAAATTATCCCATAAGGCAAATTCTAGAAAAGACTGATAAAACCTTGCACTTTGTGTTCTTCCAGCCAGCCAGCTGTTTTATAAAGAGAGGTTCTATAAAATCTTCTTTAAGTGTTCAGCCAGCTCTCAATTATTTCAGCAGTGATTAACTAATTGATAGACCAGTGAAAACTACAAAAATTGCCCTTGCCCCCACTAATAGCTTGACTTGTTAGCCATTATTTCCTTTAGAGAGTTTATATGGAACACTGGGTTGGTTTGTTTCTCTCTGTAAAACATATTATAATAGGGCGGGGAAAGTTTTCTGAAACAAAACTCAAAAAGCACAAACTATAAAGAAATTATTGAAAAAATTGACTATACTAAAATCAAAATTTTGGGTATAATAAAAAAGCACATAGAAGAACATATTAGATTATTCTTTGTTTTAGAATTTCATTGCAAAGTCTTACCCTTCCCTCTTTAGCATTTTTATAGAAAGCTTTAACTGGCACCTCATCCCACCCCACTTCAGTGTCTTCACTGTAAAATCTAGCTTTAAACTAACAATTCATAATGTCTTTTCCTCACTTTTATTAAGGATGTCATGGATTCCCAATTCCATAGCTGACTTATCTCAGATCTGTCTTCAAAGATATGTTTGCTCCCTCCACCCCATGACCCTAGGTAATTGGGAATAGCTTTTAGGCTCAACAAAGCTCCCATATTATAGCATGAAGTCTGGTTCCAGCTCACTGCTTTGGGTGGTGTGTGTGTGTGTGTTTGTGTGTATGTGTGTATGTGTGTGTGCAACACAGGTCAATTTTAATTCCCATTACCTCTGCAGAAGTTGAGTTCCATGATTGTATTAGGCTCCACAGACTTTTGATGAAGATACCTAGTTCTTAAGTGTGGTTATGTCAGTTATTCTTTAACTTTCTCTTTGTAATTTTTTTCTGTCTTTGCTATATGGTTTCATTAGAATTTTCTCAAAGCATGTGTTTATCACTTACACCATCTTTACTAAAAATTCAGTCCTCAGCTCTTTTTCTCAAACCAATTCATGTCTTATAAAAAAAACATGTCACTATTATTTAGAACATGAAACGTTTTAGGAAAAAGACTAACCTTTCCTTAATTACAATATTCATTAAAACCAATATTGAAGTAGAAACTTTCAGTAGTTTTATCCTCCTTCATGGTCTTCATTTCTGAATTAGCAATTGTAGTCCTCAGCGTGAGTTGGCATTTAAAGTAAATAATTCTACTGGATATTATGATTCTACTGTTATATAAAGTAAATGAGTCAATGCAATTTCAGTGACAGTTGTGTCTATGGAATGCTTGCAGGCCAGAATCGCATTTGATATTTCTAGCAGGAGGCTCTATGGGAAATTAAACATAAAATAATTGAATAGTTTCAAGAACAAAAATGGTTTAAGAAACAAAAAGTTTTGGCCTTTTTTATTCACCCTTTTCCCCCATTATACTGTACCAATAATTATAATTCTATATTTGACTTTGTGACATTTGTAGTAAAACTATTTTAAAATGTGGTCATATTTGTTAATATTTAGAATCAGTGACATCTTTTGATATTCCTACTACCAATTTCTGCTAATGTATTGGAAAGTTTAGTTTTTATCAAAAAAATTGATTTTGAGTTCCCTATATGTAGAAATATAGGCAATGTTACATAATAGTGAAAACTCAGGATTCAAATCCTGTCTCTATCAATGACTAGCTATGTGGCTTGAGCAAATAACATCACCCTTCCAAGAAATATGTCAGAGGATTATGTATGAGAGATAAATGTAAAGTGCTAGAAAAATATCTTGGACATAATATGGACTTTCTAGATGATAGCCATTATTCTATGAGAATTATATCTTATTTACCTTTAAATCCCTAAATCATGTATTGCACTCCCTTACGTATTATACTTGCTGATTAGATTTCATCTCTTTATTTACACAAATTTACAACCTTAGAATTTTTCATTTTTTTGGTTCTCAAAAATATTTCAAATGAATACTAGCGTAAGATGTATTAATCATTAAAATTATAGCATAAAAATGTAGAGATTGTGTTGGCATGGCCTTTCTTTAAAGATGATGATATTGACTATGACTATAAAGTTTACAAGTGGTGATGGTTAAAAGATCCAAAAGTGTGAACAGCAAGTGTCTCTCTTTCCATTGTATGCATATGAAACTTGTGGTGTTGTTGATTTTTGAAATAACTTGAAGTGTTTTTTGTTTCTTTGCTTGCTTGTTTGCTTGTTTCTAAGACACAGTATTAGCTGGGATGAATTTTCCTTCTTTTCCTAAGTAGTGAAATAAAGTGAATGTGTTTATTTAGTTTACTTTTTAAGGAAATCATAAAGCTTCAGAACAGGATACAGAGATAGAGAAAGGTTAAGTAACTTGACAGCTAGTCCAGTGCATTGCCTTCTGAGCATTACTGACTGTTTCCTGGCATGCATGCAAAAATGTACAGTTCTCTGCAGAAGAAAATAATATCTGTTTATTTATTTATTTATTTTAATATTTTTCTTCCAGTATTATGGAGCTATAATAGGCAGACAGCACAGTATGAGTTTAAGGTGTACAGCATAATGATTTGATTAATATACATCATGAAATAGTATCACAATACATTTTGTGAACATCCACCGTCTCATATAGATACAAAATTAAAGAATAGAAAAAAGTATTTTTCCTTGTGATGAGACTCTTAGGATTTACTCTATTAACAACTTTCATATATAAAATACAGCAGTGCTAATTATATTTATCATGTTGTACATGATATCCCTAGTACTAATTTATCTTATAACTGAAAGTTAGTAATAGTTTTGACTGCCTTCATCTAATTCCCCTTACCCCATACCCCACCTCTGGTAACCAGAAATCTGATCTCTTCTTCTATGAGTTTGTTTACTTGTTTTTTTTGAAGTATAATTTACCTACAATGCAATGTTAGTTCACAACATAGTGATTTTTTCCCTATACATTTCAAAATGATCATCACAATAATTCTAGTTATAGAATGTCACCACAAAGATACTAGTTAGTTACCAACTATGTAACCCACACTGTACATTTCATACCCATGACTCATTTATTTTGCAACTGGAAGTTCGTACCTCTTAATCTCCCTCACTTATTTCTTTTCTCTCACTTCCCCTAACTCCTTTGGTAAAAACCAGTGTGTTCTCTGTATCTGTAACTCTGCTTTGTTATATTTGTTCATTTGTTTTGTTTCTTAGATTCCACATATAAGTGATATCATACAGTATTTGTTTTTCTCTGTCTGACTTATTTCACTTAGCATAATACCTTCTAGGTCAATCCACATTGTTGCAAATGGAAAGATTCCATTCTCTTTTATGGCTGAGTAATATTCCATTGTGTGTGTAAGTGTGTGTGTATGTGTGGGTATATGTGTGTGTGTGTGTATATATATATATATATATATATATATATATATATATATAGTCTTCTTTCACCATTCATTTATTGATGGGCACATGGGTTGCTTCCATATGCTGGCTATTGTACATAATGCTGCAATAAACAAATAAACATAGTGGTGTATATACATTTTCTAGTGTTTTTGTTTTCTTTAGATAAATACCCAGGAGTGAAATTGCTGGATCCACCAGTAGTTCTATTTTTAATTTTTTGAAGCACATTTATACTCAGTTTTCAATAGTGGCTTCACTAATTTATATTCTCATCAACAATGCATGAGGGTTCCCTTTTCTTCACATTCTTGCCAACACTTGTTATGTGTTGTGTCTCTTTGATAATAGCCATTCTGGCAGGTGTGAGGTGATATCTCACTGCTGTTTTGATTTGCATTTCCCTGATGATAAATGATGTTGAGCATCTTTTCATGTGCATATTGGCCATCAGTATATCTGCTTTAGAAAAAAAATGTCTATTCAGAACCTCTGCCCATTTTTTAACCAGGTTGTTTGGTTTTCTGATGTTGAGTTGTTCTTTGTATATTTTTGATATTAACCCCTTATTAGATATAGCATTTGCAAATATCTTCTCCCATTCATTAGGTGGCCTTTTCATTTTGTTGTTAGTTTCTTCACTGTGCACAGTGAAGGAATGGTTTCTATTTAAAATAAATAGATAAAAGTACCCAAGAACATTGGAATTAGTGTCTGTACTTTGCTCGTCTGGTCTACCTCACCTGAAATTTCAAAATTTTGAAAGCAGGTCAATCAAGATATTTTATTTTCTTGTGTTCTATGTCTACTTTCTGTAGATATTGTCAGTAACAATTCATCACTTAAAATAAGCTTGATTCTTTGGGAACTAGGTTACCCACATGTCTGTGGGGGCTGATTTTCCATAGTATACAGTCATGGTAGTTTTAAAGAAGTAATCTTCCAAATTCCTGCTGTGTATATGTATTCTTTCCTAAAATCATTCCCTCCAAAAATACACTTGTAGTTTGGTATTTACTTTGCACATTTGCATTCATTATTATCTTTACCTCACATTATAAAAGCAATATGAACCTCTCACTCTCCTCAAACCTAATGATAATATACTATTTTATTGGTATATACAATTCTATGGCACCAACCTAAGGCACAGATAAAAAATATATTACTCTTGAGAGGATGCAATAGAGACTGCAAAATATGGAGTGCTTTGTTATGAAATTATAAAAGGGCAACACCTTATTCATCTGAGGTTTGCTTTATACTGACAGCTAATCTCTTCTTTACAGTCCATCTATTTGTCTCTCTGTAGATCTGTCTGACTATATATCTATCCATTCCTCAAGGCACATATGTTAGAATTAGATTTCAGAAGTGAAATATTTATCCTGGTGACTTTGAACATGCTTATTTGAATAAAAAATTAGGAAACCTGTTTTTCATAAATATCATGAGAATGAGAAATGACCTTGCCTATTAGTTATGTGGTAGTCTTTACTTTAAATGGAAGGAGTTAAACCACAGTTGAAAGGCCCTAAGGAATTTATACATGGGTCAGCACTAGCCCCAGGCACCCACAGACCGAACAGTCAGCTGCCTGGGACATGACCTTAACCACACTATAGGGTAGGGCCTGGCAGCCAACCAGGCAAGAGGCCAGCCCCACCACCAGCAAACCTACAGTAGTAGACCCTGCCAAATATAAGGGACCATGGAGCCTACAAAGGGGGCACTGCTAGATGATATAGCTCTGGTGACCAGAGGGAAGTGAGCTCTGGGCCCCAAAGGACATCTTAAACATAAGGTTACTTCTTCAAGAATGGGAAACCAAACCAACTTATCTAACACATTAAAATAAACACAGAGATTTAGGCAAAATAAAGAGATAGTTATTCCAAGGGAAGGAACAAGACAAAACCACAGAAAAGGAACTAAGCAAAGTGAAGATGAGCAATTTACCCAATAAAGAATTCAAGGTAATGATCATAAAGATGCTCAATGAACTTAGGAGAATAGTGGATGAACACAGACAGAAGTTTAACAAAGAGTTAGAAAATATAAAGAAGAATCAGAGATGAAGCATACAATAACTAAAATGAAAAATACACTGGAAGAAATAAACAGTAGATTAAATAATATAGAGGAATGGATCAGCAAACTGGAAGGCAGAATAGTGAAAGCCACCTAAGCTGAACAGAAAATAAGAAAAAATAATTTTAAAAAATGAGGATAGTTTAAGAGACCTGTAGAACAATATCAAGAATACTAATATTTGCAATATGGGGCTCCCAGAAGGAGAGAGATAGAGAACAGGAAAGAAAAGTTGTTTGAAGAAATAACAGCTGAAAACTTTCATAACCTGGGAAAGGAAACAGACATCCAAGTCAGAAGTGGAGACAGTCCCAAATAAGATGAATCCAAAGAGGTCTAAATCAAGTACAATGTTATTAAAGTGGCAAAAAATTATAAAGAGAGAATATATATATATATATATATATATTGGCTACACTGTGTGGCATGCAGGATTCTAGCTCCCCAACCAGGGATCAAACCTGCACCCCCTGCATTGGGAGTGCAGAGTCTTAACCACTGGACTGCCAGGGAAGTCCCTGAAAGAATTTAAAAAGCAGCAAAGAAAAGCAACTACTTATGTATAAGGGAGCTCCCATACAACAATCTGCTGACTTTCCAACAGAAACTTTCTGGGCCAGAAGGGAGGGCCACATATAATCAAAGTGATGAAAGGAAAAAACTTATAATCAAGAATATTCTACTTGGCAAAGCTATCAATTCAGATTTGAAGGAGAGGTCAAGAGTTTTATTGACAAACAAAACCTAAAAGAGTTTAATGCCACCAAATGCACTTTACAAGAAATATTAAAGGGACTTCTTTAAGCAGAAAAGATGACAACTAGAAATATGAAAATTACAAAAGAAGAAAATCTCATTCATAAAGACAAACATATATTAAAGGTTCAACCAGTTATAAAGCTAGTAAGAAGATTAAAAGTGGGTAGTAAAATTATCTATATCCACAGTAAGCAGTTAAGGGATACACAAAACAAAAAGTAAATATGATGTCAAAACCATTAAGCATTTTGGGTAATTGGGAGTAAAAATACAGGGTTGCTAGCATACATTCAAACTTAAGAGATCATCAACCTAAAATAAATAAACAAGTAAATAAATAAATTTAAAAATATATATAATTGTTGTCACATATGAACTTCATAGTAACCACAAAAAAAATCAGTAATAAATAATCTACATTTTTCAAAAAAGAAAAAGGAGTACAAACATAACACTAAAAATAATCATCAAATCACAAGGGAACAGAGCAAAAGAAGAAAACAGCAAAAAACAATTACATAAACAATCCCAAAGCAATGAACAAAATGGCAAGAAGTACTTACCTATCAATAATAACTTTACATGTAAATAAACTAAATGCTCCAATTAAAAAACACAGACTGGCTGAATGGATACAAAATCAGGACCCCTATATATGCTGCCTACAAGATATTCACTTTGGAGCTAAAGAAACATACAGACTGAAAATGAGGGAATGGAAAAAGGTATTCCATGCATATAAATATGAAAAGAAATCTGGGATAGCAATATTTATATTAGACAAAGTTGACTTAAAACAAAGACAAAAAAAGACTTTATAAAATGATAAAGGAATTGCTCCAACAAGAAGATGTAAAACTTGTAAACATATATACACCTAAATACATAAAGCATAAAGGAAGAAACTGACAGTAGCACAATACTAATAGAGGATTTTAAACCCTACTTACATTAATGGAATTATCATCCAGATTGAAAAAATCAATAAGAAACACTGGTTTTTTATTATACATTAGGCCAGATGGACTTCATAGATATTCAGAGAACATTCCATCCAAAAGCAGTGGAATACACATTCTTCGTCAGTTCACATGGAACATTCTCCAGAATAGATCACATCCTAGGCCACAAAAGAAGCCTCAATAAACTTAAGGACACTGAAATCATATCAACCATCTTTTCCACCCACAACAGTGTGAGACTCGAAATCAACTACAAGGGAAAAAAAAGCTGCAAAAAACAAACCTGTGGAGAGTAAACAGCATGCTATTAAACAATCAATGGGTTAATAATGAAATCAAAGAGGGAATTGAAAAATACCTGGATACCAATAAAAATGGAAACACAATGATACAAAATCTATAGGACACAGCCAAGGCTGTTATAAGAAGGAAGTCTACAGTTATATAAGTCTCCTTCCAAAAACAAGAAAGATATGAAACAAACTAACCTTACACCAAAAAAAAAAAAAAAAAAAAAAACGAAAATGAGAAGAACAAACAAAACCCAAAGTTAGTAGAAGAAAACAAAAATAAAGATCAGAGCAGAAATAAATGAAATTGATCCTTTAATAAACAATAGGAAAAAAATCAATGAAACTAAAAGCTGGTTCTTCAAAAAGATAAATAAAATTGATAAATCCATAGCCAGACTCATTGAGAAAAAACAGAGGGAGGGCCTAAATAAATAAAATCAGAAATGAAAGAGAAGTTACAACTAACACCACAGAAACGCAGAGGATCATAAGAGATTACTACAAAAAAATATATGCCAATGATTTATCTAGAATAAATGAATAAATTCCCAGAAATGTACAATCTACCAAGATTGAATCAGAAAGCAGTAGACAATATGAATAGAAAAATTACCAGTAATGAAATTGAATCAGTAATTAAAAAAAAAATACTGCCAATAAACAAAAGTCAAGGACCAGATAGCTTCACAGGTGAATTCTATTAAACATTTAAAGAAGAGTTAACACCTATCCTTAGTAAACCATTCCAAAAATGTGAAAAGGAAAAAATGCTTCCAAACTCATTCTGAGGCAGCCATCACCCTGATATCAAAACCAGGCAAAGATACCACAAATAAAGAAAATTACAGGCCAATATCACTGATGAACATGGACATAAATATCCACAACAGAAGACTAGCAAACAGAATCCAACAACACATTAAAAAATCATACAACATGATCAAGAGGGATTTATCCCAGGGATGCAAGAATTTTTCAATATCCATGAATCAATTAGTGTAATACACCACATAATCAAATTGAAGAATAAAAACCATATGATCATCTCAATATATGCAGAAAAGCTTTTTGATAAAATTCAACATCTATTTATAATAAACTCTCTGGAAAGTGGGCATAGAGGGAACCTACCTCAACATAAGAAAGGCCATATATGTCAAACCCACAGCTAACATGATACTGATGAAAAGCTGAAAGCATTTCCTCTAAGATCAGGAACAAGTCAAGGATGTCCACTCTTGCTAATTTTATTTCAACATGGTTTTGGAAGTCCTAGCCATAGCAATCAGAGATGAAAAAGAAATAAAAGGAATCCAAATTAGAAAAGAAGAAGTAAAACTGTCCTTGTTTCAGATGACATGATATTATACATAGAAAATCCTAACACCACCACTGAAAAACTATAACAACTCATTAATAAATTCGGTAAAGTTGCAAGATACAAAATTAATATACAGGGAAATCCCTGGTGATTCAGTGGTTAGAACTCCATACTTTCACTGCAGTGGGCCCGGGTTCAATCCCTGGTCAGGGAATTAAGATCCCGCAAGCTTCAGTTAGGCCAAAAAAAAAAATTTAATATACAAAAATCTGTTGCACTTCTATACAATAACAATGAACTATGGAAAGAAAAATTAAGAAAACAATCCCATTTACTGTTGCATCAAAAAGTATAAAATACCTACAAATAATACAAGAGGTAAAAGAGCTATACTCAGAAAGCTATAAAATATTGATGAAAGAAATTGAAGACAATACAAATGGAAAGACATACTGTGCATATGGACTGGAAGAATTAATATTCTTAAAATGACCATACTATGAAAGACAATCTTCAGATTCAATGCAATATCTATCAAAATACCAAGGGTGTTTTTCATAGAACTAGAACACTAATTATGTGGAAATAAAAGACCCCAAATAGACTGTTCTATGCTTTAATCTTAAGAAAGCAGAACAAAGCTTGAGGTACCACACTTTCTAATTTCAAACTATAATACAAAGCTACAGTAATCAAAACAATATGTTTCTGACATAAAACCAGCTGTATAGACATATAAATCAATGGAACAGTATGGAGATCCCAGAAATAAATCCATACTTATATGGTTAATTAATCTATGACAAAAGAGACTAAGAATATGCAATGAAGAAAAAAACAACTTCTTCAATAGATACTGTCTGGAAAACTAGTCTTTAGCTGAGTTTTTCTAGGTATGTTTAGCTCATTCAAGGTTCAAAGGTGAGTCAGAGATATAGACAGAAATGATGTTGAGATGCCATCTCTGCATTATTCCCTCCTGGAATTCCACTACTCTTTTCAGCAATCAGGGTTTCCCTGATTTCAGTTTTATGGTTTCTCAGAATTGAAAGATCACCATTTACCTACCACCATCACTGACATGATTTCATCAATGCCACTGCTGTCACTATCATGTAATGCCAAATATGATTAGCTCTGGCTAAAACCTGCCAAGATGAGAATTTACTTGTCCTCCTTCTTCCAAGAGAGAATGCATTCCCCACCAGAATCTTTCTTCTTCTATTTACCTAGCACCTTCAGTAATTGATTTATATGATATTCCAATTTTATAGTTTTTTCTGCAGGCCTAATGGTTATTTTTAAGGTCTGAGTCCATCACACTCAAGAGTAGATGTGTTTACCATCTTGTCTGATCTTATTTTTCTTTTTACCATGCTTTTCTAAGCTCTTCATTATTTTCTATCCCCCCTTCTTAGTCCTTCCTTATTCTCCTCTTTAATTATAACCTTAAGCAAATTACATATTTCTAATTTTTTCCATTCGTAAAAAATCATACATATTTTTTTCTAATGTGTAGTTATTGAGTACTTATATTCTACTTCTGAATATGGCAAGAATCTTTGTATGCTTTAGTCATTCACTGAATAACACAATCACATACTTTTGAATATTGATGTCTACAATTTCAGTTTCATGGTTTAAAAACAGATTTTATTATCATTTAATAGTACATAGTTTTTTAGACATCAAAACTATTGCTCGCTTTTTTGTTAGTTTGTTATATTATCTACTTTTTCACCTGTATTTATTTTCTCCTGGTAGGAGTTTATTTTGGGGGAATTATTTCATTCAGGTAGTAAATATCTTTAGTTTTTGCTTGTTTGTTTATTTGTTTCATTCTCTCATACTCAGTCTTGATGATAATCTAACTAACTATATAGAGGTCTAAAATGAGAATTATTTCCCATAAACTTTTCAATGATGTTAAGTACTTTCTGTACATTCTTAATTAAAAGGAGTTGAATACCTATCTCTGAATTTACACCATATTTTAAGCCCCAGCTTAGTACTGTAACTTCCCATTTTCAGAGTATCTATTTTATAGAAATATTTATTTTATTTTCAGAGGAGCTTTATATTTTTATG
Organism: Eubalaena glacialis; assembly: GCF_028564815.1. NCBI lineage: Eukaryota > Metazoa > Chordata > Mammalia > Artiodactyla > Balaenidae > Eubalaena > Eubalaena glacialis. The sequence goes on along the minus strand of NC_083732.1, from coordinate 32,717,982 downwards.
GGGTTCTTTTCTGTTTGTTTTTGTTTTTTAGTATTATCTTAAAACTGAGAAGGGAGTTTGGAACATGACTACATAGTGCTTTCTTGACTCAAAATGATTTTGAAAGTCAGCTTCAATGACAGCATACAGGATGAACATGTGGAAGTTTATTGAATTGCCTTTCTTCCAAAGGTTTTCAGGCTCCTCTGTCCCAGGAATGCCCTTATATCCTGGTTACTTGGTTCCTTAATGGATCTACTCTGGACCAGTAGAAAATAAATTATCTTCCCAATTTTTCTGCCCTAATTATGCCTTTTTACCCAGTGTGACAGAGTCAGGAATGGTACTAAAAATAGAAAGGAGCTATATACATTCATGTGCTCTCCTAAGCCATATTGCAGTTAATTGGTAAGGCTTTCATTCACAGTTTCCATACCAAGGAAGTCAATCATGCATTCAGACCCAAGAGCCATCTTCCAAGAAGGCAGTTTCCATTAGCTCTAATATGTTAAATGTCCTCAGATGTAATGAAGTAACATAGATATAATAGGCAGATATACTTCATAAAACCATATATATGTATTTTGAAACATAAACAAATAAGATATTAACACAGTTGTAAATGTTATATTCCATATAATTGAAAGTCTATTATCACCCAACATTTACAGAACAATATTATGACTGGAGCAAGTTTAGATTCCTTTACTGCATTTAACAAAGACATTTTAATGAAGGGTAATAATAAATATTATCTATCTTATTTGTAATTTTATGATTTATTATTTTCATTGAACAATCTTTTCCTACTATGTAATGAAGATAGCTACAGAAAAAGAAAACTTTGTATCCCTTATTCTACCATGAAGAATGACACCCACACCTTACTTAACATATACATTAACACCTGCACTGGCCAAAAAAATCCTAAAAAAATAAAATATTTGCTTTGCAAAGAAACATATTTGCAGGAGCCTTTCTTTCCTAAATATTATTTTGTTTGGAGACACACGTTGTGGTTCCAAACTCTACCTATACTAAAATGCTTATTTCAATCATTATGTTAAAACAAATGTTTGTTTTTGGCCTAGGCTAAATGCACAAATGTTCTTGCAAATGTTCCCTAGGTCAGCTGCTACTACACTCCTATGTAAACTTTCTTCACCAGGAATTTTGTCTCTACTCGTTGCCTGTTTGAAAACATTTGTAAAATGTTTATCAAGTAGAATATTGTACACACTTTTAAATGCATAATATTCTTTATATTATTTCTTATTTCTATTCATAAAAACATTTTCATGTGTATGACTAGTGGATGAAATTGTTTAAAACTAAAATGCAAGGAAGCTATTATGGTGATCAGTTCCTTAAAAAGGAATAAAAATAAAAATTGAGTAGGATTAGTTACTTGATTAACAACAGTGAGAAGACTGGCATTTAAAATCATGACACACCATGTCCTGTAGTAGTTGATAATCTAAGTAGCTATGTCAGAACTTGTTTACCTACATTTTAAACCATTAACCTTAAGATAAAGAAAGAGATTTAATAAGGTAATTAGATACTTGCAAATACTTTGGAATGGCTAGGAATGAAGACACCAGCCGGGCTTCCTGGAATGATTACCAGAATAACAGCACAGAACTAGCCTTCCAAGGAAAATCCTATCTTTTCTTTAATCCAAAAGCCAGGAATACAGAAGCTGCAACCTCAAATATTCACTTCAATTCTACCAGGATTCAGGGATCAGAAAATCCAACTATAACCAGCAAGATTAAAATTTTTCAGTTGTGGGAGGATTAACCAAAATGGCGGAGTAGAAGGACGTGCTCTCACTCCCTCTTGCGAGAGCACCAGAATCACAACTGGCTGCTGGACAATCATTGACAGGAAGACACTGGACTTCACCAAGGAGGATACCCCACATCCAAGGACAGAGGAGAAGCCACAGTGAGACGGTAGGAGGGGCGCAATCAGAGTAAAATCAAATCCCATAACTGCTGGGTGGGTGACTCACAGACTGGCGAACACTTATACCACAGAAGTCCACCCACTGGAGTGAAGGTTCTGAGCCCCACGTCAGGCTTCCCAACCTGGGGGTCCGGCAACGGGAGGAGGAATTCCTAGAGAATCAGACTTTGAAGCCTAGTGGGAATTGATTGCGGGACATCGACAGGACTGGGGGAAACAGAGACCCCACTCTTGGAGGGTGCACACGGAATAGTGTTCGCATCGGGACCCAGGGGAAGGAGCAGTGACCCTTGGGGAGACTGATCCAGACCTACCTGCTAGTGTTGGAGGGTCTACTGCAGAGGCAGGGGCTGGCTCTGTTTCACCGTGGGGACAAGGACACTGGCAGCGGAGGTTCTGGGAAGTACTCCCTGGCGTGAGCCATCCCAGAGTCTGCCATTAGCCCCACCAAAGAGCCCGCGTAGGCTCCAGTGTTGGGTTGCCTCAGGCAAAGCAACCAACAGGGAGGGAACCCAGCCCCACCCATCAACAGTCAAGTAGATTAAAGTTGTATGGAGCTCTGACCTCCACAGCAACAGTCAGCTCTACCCACCACCAGAGCCTCCCATCAAGCCTCTTAGATAGCCTGAACCCCCAGAGGGCAGACAGCAGAAGCAAGAAAAACTACAGTCCTGCAGCCTGTGGAACAGAAACCACATTTACAGAAAGATAGACAAGATGAAAAGGCAGAGGGCTATATACCAGATGAAGGAACAAGAAAAAAACCCAGAAAAACAACTAAATGAAGTGGAGATAGGCAACCTTCCAGAAAAAGAATTCAGAATAATGATAGTGAAGATGATCCAGGACCTCGGAATAAGAATGGAGGCAAAGATTGAGAAGATGCAAGAAATGATTAACAAAGACCTAGAAGAATTAAAGAACAAACAAACAGAGATGACCAATACAATAACTGAAATGAACACTACACTAGAAGGAATCAATAGCAGAATAACTGAGGCAGAAGAATGGATAAGTGACCTGGAAGACAGAATGGTGGAATTCACTGCTGTGGAACAGACTAAAGAAAAAAGGATGAAAAGAAATGAAGACAGCCTAAGAGACCACTGGGACAACATTAAATGCAACAACATTCGCATTATAGGGGTCCCAGAAGGAGAAGAGAGAGAGAAAGGACCAGAGAAAATATTTGAAGAGATTATAGTCGAAAACTTCCCTAACATGGGAAAGGAAATAGCCATCCAAGTCCAGGAAGTGCAGAGAGTCCCATACAGGATAAACCCAAGGAGAAACATGCCGAGACACATAGTAATCAAAGTGGCAAAAATTAAAGACAAAGAAAAATTATTGAAAGCAGCAAGGGAAAAATGACAAATAACATACAAGGGAACTCCCATCAGGTTAACAGCTGATTTCTCAGCAGAAACTCTACAAGCCAGAAGGGAGTGGCATGATATACTTAAAGTGATGAAAGGGAAGAACTTACAACCAAGATTACTCTACCCAACAAGGAACTCATTTAGATTTGATGGAGAAATCGAAAGCTTTACAGACAAGCAAAAGCTCAGAGAATTCAGCACCACCAAACCAGCTCTACAACAAATGCTAAAGGAACTTCTCTAAGTGGGAAACACAAGAGAAGAAAAGGACCTACAAAAACAAACCCAAAACAATTAAGAAAATGGTCATAGGAACATACATATCGATAATTACCTTAAACGTGAATGGATTAAATGCTCCAGCCAAAAGACACAGGCTTGCTGAATGGATACAAAAACAAGACCCATATATATGCTGTCTACAAGAGACCCACTTTAGACCTAGGGACACATACAAACTGAAAGTGAGGGGATGGAAAAAGATATTCCCTGCAAATGGAAATCAAAAGAAAGCTGGAGTAGCTATACTCATATCAGATAAAATAGATTTTAAAATAAAGAATGTTACGAGAGACAAGGAAGGACACTACATAATGATCAAGGGATCAATCCAAGAAGAAGATATAACAATTATAAATATATATGCACCCAACATAGGAGCACCTCAATACATAAGGCAACTGCTAACAGCTATAAAAGAGGAAATTGACAGTAACACAATAATAGTGGGAGACTTTAACACCTCACTTACACCAATGGACAGATCATCCAAAATGAAAATAAATAAGGAAACAGAAGCTTTAAATGACACAATACACCAGATAGATTTAATTGATATTTATAGGACATTCCCTCCAAAAACAGCAGATTACACGTTCTTCTCAAGTGTGCATGGAACATTCTCCAGGATAGATCACATCTTGGGTCACAAATCAAGCCTCAGTAAATTTAAGAAAATTGAAATCATATCAAGTATCTTTTCTGACCACAATGCTATGAGATTAGAAATGAATTACAGGGAAAAAAACGGAAAAAACACAAACACAGGGAGGCTAAACAATACGTTACTAAATAACCAAGAGATGATGGAAGAAATCAAAGAGGAAATCAAAAAATACCTAGAGACAAATGACAATGAAAACACGACGATCCAAAACCTATGGGATGCAGCAAAAGCAGTTCTAAGAGGGAAGTTTATAGCTATACAAGCCTACCTCAAGAAACAAGAAAAATCTCAAGTAAACAATCTAACCTTACACCTAAAGAAACTAGAGAAAGAAGAACAAACGAAACCCAAAGTTAGCAGACGGAAAGAAATCATAAAGATCAGAGTGGAAATAAATGAAATAGAAACAAAGAAAACAATAGCAAAGATCAATAAAACTAAAAGCTGGTTCTTTGAGAAGATAAACAAAATTGATAAGCCATTAACCAGACTCATCAAGAAAAAGAGGGAGAGGACTCAAATCAATAAAATCAGAAATGAAAAAGGAGAAGTTACAACAGACACTGCAGAAATACAAAGCATCCGAAGAGACTACTACAAGCAACTCTATGTCAATAAAATGGACAACCTGGAAGAAATGGACAAATTCTTAGAAAGGTATAACCATCCAAGACTGAACCAGGAAGAAACAGAAAATATGAAGAGACCAATCAGAAGTAATGAAATTGAAACTGTGATTAAAAATCTTCCAACAAACAAAAGTCCAGGACCAGATGGCTTCACAGGTGAATTCTATCAAACATTTAGAGAAGAGCTAACACCTATCCTTCTCAAACTCTTCCAAAAAATTGCAGAGGAAGGAACACTCCCAAACTCATTCAATGAGGCCACCATCACCTTGATATCAAAGCCAGACAAAGACACTACAAAAAAAGAAAATTACAGACCAATATTACTGATGAATATAGATGCAAAAATCCTCAACAAAATACTAGCAAACAGAATCCAACAACACATTAAAAGGATCATACACCACAATCAAGTGGGATTTATCCCAGGGATGCAAGGATTCTTCAATATACGCAAATCAATCAATGTGATACACCATATTAACAAATTGAAGAATAAAAACCATATGATCATCTCAATAGATGCAGAAAAAGCTTTTGACAAAATTCAACACCCATTTATGATAAAAACTCTCCAGAAAGTGGGCATAGAGGGAACCTACCTCAACATAATAAAGGCCATATATGACAAACCCACAACAAACATCATTCTCAATGGTGAAAAACTGAAAGCATTTCCTCTAAGATCAGGAACGAGACAAAGATGTCCACTCTCACCACTATTATTCAACATAGTTCTGGAAGTCCTAGACACAGCAATCAGAGAAGAAAAAGAAATAAAAGGAATACAAATTGGAAAAGAAGAAGTAAAACTGTCACTGTTTGCAGATGACATGATACTATACATAGAGAATCCTAAAACTGCCACCAGAAAACTGCTAGAGCTAATTAATGAATATGGTAAAGTTGCAGGATACAAAATTAATGCACAGAAATCTCTTGCATTCCTATACACTAATGATGAAAAATCTGAAATAGAAATTATGGAAACACTCGAATTTACCAATGCAACAAAAAGAATAAAATACCTAGGAATAAACCTACCTAGGGAGACAAAAGACCTGTATGCAGAAAACTATAAGACACTGATGAAAGAAATTAAAGATGATACCAACAGATGGAGAGATATACCATGTTCTTGGATTGGAAGAATCAACATTGTGAAAATGACTATACTACCTAAAGCAATCTTCAGATTCAATGCAATCCCTATCAAATTACCAATGGCATTTTTTACAGAGCTAGAACAAATCACCTTAAAATTTGTATGGAGACACAAAAGACCCTGAATAGCCAAAGCAGTCTTGAGGGAAAAAAACGGAGCTGGAGGAATCAGACTCCCTGACTTCAGACTATACTACAAAGCTACAGTAATCAAGACAATATGGTACTGGCACAAAAACAGAAACATAGATCAATGGAACAAGATAGAAAGCCCAGAGATAAACCCACACACCTATGGTCAACTAATCTATGACAAAGGAGGCAAAGATATACAATGGAGAAAAGACAGTCTCTTCAATAAGTCGTGTTGTGAAAACTGGACAGCTACATGTAAAAGAATGAAATTAGAATACTCCTTAACACCATACACAAAAATAAACTCAAAATGGATTAGAGACCTAAATGTAAGACCAGACACTATAAAATTCTTAGAGGAAAACATAGGAAGAACACTCTTTGACATAAATCACAGCAAGATCTTTTTTGATCCACCTCCTAGAGTAATGGAAATAAAAAGAAAAATAAACAAATGGGACCTAATGAAACTTCAAAGCTTTTGCACAGCAAAGGAAACCATAAACAAGACGAAAAGACAACCCTCAGAATGGGAGAAAATATTTGCAAATGAATCAACGGACAAAGGATTAATCTCCAAAATATATAAACAGCTCATTCAGCTCAATATTAAAGAAACAAACACCCCAATCCAAAAATGGGCAGAAGACCTAAATAGACATTTCTCCAAAGAAGACATACAGATGGGCACAAAGCACATGAAAAGATGCTCAACATCACTAATTATTAGAGAAATGCAAATCAAAACTACAATGAGGTATCACCTCACACCAGTTAGAATGGGCATCATCAGAAAATCTACAAACAACAAATGCTGGAGAGGGTGTGGAGAAAAGGGAACCCTCTTGCACTGTTGCTGGGAATGTAAATTGATACAGCCACTATGGAGAACAATATGGAGGTTCCTTAAAAAACTAAAAATAGAATTACCATATGACTCAGCAATCCCACTACTGGGCATATATCCAGAGAAAACTGTAATTCAAAAAGACACATGCACCCTAATGTTCATTGCAGCGCTATTTACAATAGCCAGGTCATGGAAGCAACCTAAATGCCCATCAACAGACGAATGGATAAGGAAGATGTGGTACATATATACAATGGAATATTACTCAGCCATAAAAAGGAATGAAATTGAGTCATTTGTTGAGACGTAGATGGATCTAGAGACTGTCATACAGAGTGAAGTAAGTCAGAAAGAGAAAAACAAATATCGTATATTAATGCATGCATGTGGAACCTAGAAAAATGGTACAAATGAGCCAGTTTGCAGGGCAGAAGTTGAGACACAGATGTAGGTAACAGACATATGGACACCAAGGGGGGAAAACTGCGGTGGGGTGGGGATGGTGGTGTGCTGAATTGGGTGATTGGGATTGACATGTATACACTGATGTGTAAAAAATTGATGACTAATAAGAACCTGCAGTATAAAAAAATAAACAAACAAAACAACTAATACTAAACTTTCATTGGGTTATTTGTATGGCAATATGTTAATATAAATGTTTCAGACATTACATGAAATTTCTAAACATCTTATATATTCTGGTATAATGTTATAAGTCATAATCCTAGTTATTACTTTAAAATGTATATCTCAGAAATAACTAATTTTCTTGTCAACTGCATTATTATGAACTTTCATCAAATCTTTAACCGTGGTCATTTTTAAGTCTTTTGTCATTTACAGACAGTTCTGGGTGTACTCTGATGCTTTTGCAAATATGTTCCTATAAAAGGGTTTCATCTTCAAGAAATTCATGGAAAAGACTCTGACAAGTACAGGTTTCTGGTAACTTACTGTACTGCTGAACTGAATGAATAAGCATTTTCCGAATTCTAATGAAAAACTGATGAACTCATAAAAGTGCTAACAAAAGATCAAGATAAAAAAAAAATTAATTACATGGGACTGAGTGAACTGATGAGGATGAGCATAATTTTTGTGACTTTCTGTTTGAATTAAAAAAAAAAAATCCCACAAGGACTCAGAGGCAAAGAATATACTAATCAATTTTCACTGCAAAGTAAAGGAGCTGTTACAGTGGAGGATTATTGGACTGAATGTCAATATTATGACATAGTATGAGTGTGTTTCATGTTTGGTAATTGCAATAATTGTTGCTTTTGTTGTGGTCATCCATGTACAATGTTTGGTGTCAGTCTATTTATCTCTTGTAAAAATAAAATACAGTGTGTGTGTGTGAAAAAAGAAAATTTTTCCGTTGTGGCATTGCAAACAAAATTTATTTCTAATGACCACTAAACTGGGGAGTGAACACTGGATCCCCTGTTACCATTGTTACTGAAATGCCTCTTACATCCATAACAATGATTGCAAATAAAAACAATGATATCTCTGAATCATGTCTACCTTTTACATCTCAAGATGCTATGCATGGCAGGAGCTAGGACAGAACATAAACTGTAAAGAAGTCTAGGAATTTTAGACTCGTAACCTCTAAAATGTAGTAATCTCTGAAATAAATGAATTGGAATTGTACTGATTGAGGCAACCTGAAATATCTGACAGAGGATTCATATAAAAAACACTGCTTTGTCAATTTCACAACCTTAGTTTTATAATTACGTTTGTCACTAAGTGTAAATTTATCAGCTAATGATGCAATTTAAATTTTGAATTGCCAAGTGAGACTACCCAATATATCCAACAAAATATATTCATGAGCCACTTTACCTTGTTGATTTAAATTGTATCTCTTTCAATGAGAACAACTTAAATTGCTGCTTGTGCACTAGATCATCTTTAATTATTTTAATAAATACTTGATTTGATGTTAATTATTACATGTTTCAAACATAAGTTCAACCAATTTGCACAATTGTAACTATTATTCTTTATATGGCCTCTTTACTAGAATAAAGCTGTACCACTTCTGGTACCTGGTATATGACTAAGAATCTGGCAACTACTCTGTTTGTTCATTTGTTTGCTTTTTTACAAATACAATAAAAACTGACTGATTATATTTTTTCACCTAACCACCTTGAATTGGGATCTTGTAAACTTTTCAGCTCTGTGTCAAAATATTTATATTGCCATTCCACACAGTATCACACTGAACCGTTATACTGATGACAATATGCAGATATGTTTTATACAGCAGAAAACAATAGATACCCTACATAACTCAAAACATGCATACCAGAGCGTTTGACATACGCCTCTCAAAACCAGGAGTGTTACCTCACTGAAGTGTTCAGGGATTCCTGTTGTCTGGAGCATGTTATGATATTCTTTTCAAATAGAAAGACAAGTTTTTGTTACTCATATCCCCTTCAGTTAAAACACAGTCAGTGTTCGGCAGGCCTTGTTGTATACTTGGTGTGTTGTTGAGGTATACTGATTTATCAAGGAACTCATAAAGCTATCATCTTTGAGTTTGATCCAGAGCCTAAGAAGATTTTCTACCTGATTCAGTCTTCTTTGCAAGGAATTCTGTCTCTCTGTTTTTATGACCCAGATGATTCACTGATACTTGTTGAGTTGGTGGAAAATCAGGATTCTCCATGGAGACTGTTTAAAAGCCTAAAGAAGAATCACAACCTTACTTTTTCAAATGAAAAAAAGAATGTCATTTTGGCAAATTCTTGTCTCTTGTTAAGCAACAATTCCAGGTTTGCTACTGGGTAGTGATAGATCTGAAAAACTGACCCAGTAATCCATGTGACCAAAATACCTGAGCTCTTATTCAAAAATAAATACCAATAGATACATGTTCATATTTGGGTATACTCAGCTGCATTTCAGCATCTAGTGGAAGAATATATATAAGTTGGATTAAAGTAGGCACTGAAGGCTCAATTAGGTTGCTAACGCTGGTGTCTCACACTTCCAATACACCTAATTCTGCTATCTACCACTTCTTAGTCACAGGAAACACTATGGACCAGATAAGCCAGATTTATACATATTACTACATGACTTGTTAACGTTAGTCATAAGTGATTCTGTTGCATGATTTTAGACTCAGTCATATGAGGCCCTAAGGTCACTGGGGAATAAGAAAACTTCAGATTTCAAATTTTATATCTAGTTGTCTACTTTACACAACAGGAAAAGTCAATAGATGCCTACTTTGAGAAACAATGAAAATCATAAATTAAAAAAAACCAACTTTACACCTCAAGGAACTATTAAAAACAAAAACAATTTAAGCTCAAAGTTAGAAGAAAGGAAATTACAAAGATCAGATTGAAAATAAATAAAATAAAGACAAAACAGAAAACAATAAAATTAAGAGCTATTTTTTGAAAAGATAAATACTGAAAAGCCTTTAGCTGGACTCAGCATGAAAAAAAAAGAAGACTCAAATAAATAAAATCAGAAATGAAAGAGGAGACTTTACAATTGATATCACAGGAATATAACAGGTCATAAGACACTACTACATGAAAGTGTACACCAACAAATTAGACAACCTAAAAGAAATGAATAAATTCCTAGAAAATTTACTAAGACTGAATCATGTAAAAATAAAAAATCTGAACAGACCAATCACCAGACTGAATGAGGAACTTAACAAACCAAAGTCCAGGACCAGATGGCTTCACTAATAAATTGAACCAAACATTTAAAGAAGAATTAATAGCAATCCTGCTCAAATTCTTCCAAAAATAGAAGAGGAAGGAATACTCCAAGCACATTTTGCAAAGCCAGTGTGACCTTGGTACCAAAACCAGAGAAAGATACCAATAGAAAAGAAAATTACAGGCCAATATCTCTGATGATCATAGTGGCAAAAATCCTCAATAAAATATTAGCAAATTAAATCCAGTAACATTAAAATAATAATACAGCATGATCAGTAGGATTTACTACAGGGCTACATGGATAGATATTTTTCCAAAGAAGATATACAGATGGCCAATAGACACATGAAAAGATGCTAGACACCATTAATCATCAGGAAAATGCAAATCAAAACCACAATGAGATATCACCTCATGCCTGTCAGAATAGCTATTATCAAAAAGACAGGAAACAAGTGTTGGTAAGGATGTGAAGAAAAGGGAACCTTGGTGCTGTATGGTGGGAATGTGAATTGTTGAAGCCACTATGGAAACAGTATGGAGGTTCCTCAAAATATTAATAATGGAACTTCTATATGATCAGCAATTCCTCTTCTGGGTATTTATCTGAATAAAATGAAAACACCAACTCAAAAAGATATATGCACTCCCATGTTTGTTGCAGCATTATTTACAATAGCCAAGACATGGAAGCAACCTAACTGTCCATCAATAGACAATTTCACATTAAATTTATTTATATTCTTTATATTAAGTATAAATAAATAAGGGAATATTAAATTCAGCCATAAAGAGAAGAAAATCTTGCTATTTGCAACAACATGGATGGGACTTTATGGCATTACGCTTAAGTGAAATAATTCAGAGAAAGACATACTTTATGATCTCACTTATATGTGGACTCTAAAAACAAACAAACAAATGACAACCACAACAAAAACTCCAAATAATCTCATAGTTACAGATAACAGATTGAGGGTTGCCAGAGATTGGGGGTGTAGGATGGACAAAATGAGTGAGGAGTGTTAAAAAGTACAAACTTCCAGCTATAAAATAAATGTCATGGGGGTGTAATATACTATATGGTGACTATAGTTAACAATACTGTATTGTATATTTGAAAGTTGATAAGGGAGTAGATCTTAAAAGTTCTCACTGCAAGAAAAAAGTTTTGAAACTATGTATTGTGATGGATGTTAACTAGACTTACTGTGATGATCATTCACAATACACACAAATATCGAATCATTATGTTGTACATTTGAAACAAAAATAATGTTATACGACAATTATATGTCAATAAAAAAAGAATTGTTTGTCTACTGCTCTTTGAGGAAAGAGAACGTGCTTTCCCCATTATTTATAAGTGAGATGCATTTAATCCTCACTGAACGAATTCAGTTTACGACAGCTAGAGTCCATATTCTGGGTTTGACCTTGGATTTATTACAGTTTATACTTGAAGGAGGAAACCTTACTTTCATAATCTATATAATGGGGGTAATAATAATTGTCACACAAATCTTTTTTTTTAAAGCGTTATCTAGATAGACTCCCTTCCCCAAAAGTTTCTAAAACTTTGTCTTTCACATATTATTTCCTCTCTGTTAATGTATGAGTAATTCTTCTGTAGGTATCAAAATTTATTTTATTTTTGTTTTGAATTTAGAAGTTAAATTTAGGGCATTGGGAGAATTGTAGACTCCTATTCCAGCGTTCTGAATGCACCTACCACCAGCTTTCCAATAGCCACCATCACAACAAACACCACCAGTGTCACACCTCTGTGCTTTGGTGTTACTTCTTCAGAGAGCAAATTGCTTACATTACCTCTTATTGCAATTTCCCACAAACTACTGGTTGGTAGCTGCAGGTAAGAATTTCCAGTTTAAATTTTACTTCAAATCCCCAACCACAATGAAAAGAAAAAAAAATAAAACTTATAGTGTGTGCCTTCTAATACATTGTTACCTACATTTGAATATGTCCAAAAGACTATTATATCTGTTACTTTTCTTCAACAATTTTATATTACTCTTTTTTGCAGGGGAATAATTTTAGTCAGTAAAACTTTCATATAGCTTTAGCTCAGACTTTCCTGTGACTGTCATAAATGAGTAATGTTTTAAAAAATGAATAGTTATAACAATTGAGACCTCTGATGGGAGTTGTCTATCACCTGTCTGACATTTGTGGAGACTTGATTAACTACCCCAGTTCATCTGGGAAACTATGCAGAAAGTCTTGAGCTATTTTTTCACTTACTAAATGAATTTAAGTGACTCCCTAGATTGTGTCCTAATTACACATGGCATTTCTGAGTTTGTTGCAAATGACAACAAACTATGACTCAAAAGTGCCTTGAAAGTAGCCTTTAATAATTTCTTTTAACATCTGTAGAATTAGATATAACTTTTATTTTCATACTTTAAGTGTGAAGTAGGCCACTTCAGTGGATTATTTCTTCTCACTGCTCTTTCTTTTTTTCCCTACCCCTAAAGGTTTTGCCCCACAAGTGTACAAATTACAAAGTTCTAAAATAGTTTTTATAGTTAAGGTATTTACATATAGTTTTTAAAAGTAAAAATTTGACAAAAACTTTGTGGTCAGCATATGAAATTTAACCTGCAGGAACACTTGCATGCAAAATTACTTATAGACAAGAGTATTCAAAAAAGTGCATTGATAATATCAGAATATTACGAACAAGAGAAATTTACACCAATAGAGCATGGGTTCACTAAATTAATGTGTATCTATTTAATGGAATATTATAGAGCAGATAAAAGTAACATATTGTTGTGAAATGCTCTCAAAAATATTCAGTACAAAAAATATAGTAGTACAAAAGAAAATCTATGTACACCAGTATAAGGATATTAACTATACCCCTATATGTATTTTATCCTATATGTATTTTATATATTTTTAATTCTTTTATTGTTTTTACTCATATACCTAGACATATTCTTTTTACTATAATTTTGCACTTAATGTTATTTCTAGCTATATTATTTTACCTACTAATTTATTAGTATCTTTATAATATTATATGCTTATGAACAGAATGAAAGTCTCATAGGATACATAGGATCTTATAATCAGTTTGCCTCTTTGAAGAAACATTGAGTGATTTTGAACAAAGATCAGGACAATATAGTTGTCCTGAACAGGAAGGCTACGGAACTTGCATAATGCATATTTTTACTTAATTATTTATTAATTCAGGGTGTGTACTGAAGGATACAATGGGACTTTAAAAGTCCTTCCCCAAGCTTTCCTTTGATGACAAAAATGTGACAGAGTATTTTTATTTTACTCTTCTCCCTTAAAACTCGCTGATGATAAGCAAATAAAATAAAAAGAGGGAAAAAAATGACTGCAATGTCAAATCACAATTAATAAAAAATATCTGCCAAACAAAATGGAATTTATGCCAAAATCAAGAAGTTTACATAGACTGATACATGCCTTCTTGGCCTCTGGCAGGATGCAGATTTTTCTAAGCATAATTTTTAAAGTCTCATCAAATATACCTTTGATTTAAATGTGATAGTGCACTATGGAAGAAGTCAAGTAGGAATATCTTTCCATGGCCTCAATTCAACGCAGAAAGAAATAAAGGGAAGCTTAAGGAGGGAAAGAAAGCATGTAATATGCATTATCAGTGCTGAACAGAGACAGTTAAACAAGTATAGATAACAAATCATTACATATATGCAGGTTATATAAGGTTTCACCATCAGCCACATCAGTCTCTTATTACCCAAATGGAGGTGATTCTGAAAAATGAAGGAAGATATGCTACAAGGATGAAAATATCATAAATTTGTGGAACTGTTCTCAGAGAATATAAAACTACAGTTTCCAACCCAAGCCTCTCCCTGCATCTCCTTCTTAATTCTTTTGCAAAATATTGGCTTGGATGGGTCTGGCCTCTTTAAAGACAAATAATAACCTGAAAAGATGTTCCATTAGACCAATCCAAAAATACGTTTTTAACTGAATTATAAACAACAGTAGATAAATTAATTTCCCCCAAATTTTCAGACATATAGTTCCCCATACTTGCAAATAAATTAATGATGACAGATCAGCTTTGTGGGAAAAAAAAATCTCAAAGACAAAGTGCAGGATATTAAAGAGGAAATGACAAGTAGAATAAGAAGACTAGATATCATCTGATAGGCAAAATATCTAAAAAGAAAAATAAAATTAACAATAAATCCAACATCAAAGCAATATCATCAAAGGCATGCAGATAATCTTTAAAAAGTTCTACAAATCTGAATAGAATTTAAGGAAAAGATATTGACAAAAGGGATCAGAAAAATGATACTAGATGTGAAAGAAAAAGGAGATCCAAGTAGGCATAATTTATATTCCTGAGAAATAAAACCAAATAGAGCCAGAAGTAAAGAGAAAGATTAAAGACATAATTTATACACACACATGGGCATGTGCACACACACACACACACACACACACACACATATATAATCACACATATACTTATACATAAAGAGTTATCCCTTGGTATCCACAGGGGATTGCTTCCAGGGGCCCCGAGCCATATACCAAAATCTGCAGATGCTCAAGTCTCTCAAATAAAATGACATTGTACAATGAATACATTGATCTTCTGAATCTGAGAATGTGACATCCATAAATCCTGAGGGCCGATTGCATATTTATTGAAAAAAGTCCAAGTGTCAGTGAACCCATGCAGCTCAAACCTGTGTCATTTTAGGGTCAACTGTACATATTAAAGAAATAACTGATACTACAGATTAAAATAAACTGTGTTCTAAGAAAAATTGATACAAAATGATTCACCAGTAAACATATATTTTTAATTAAAGCATCCTATGGAAAAGTAAGTCACTTAGAGAAGAGATCAATCCAAACATAGAATTTTCAATATCCAAATTTTAATGGCAAAATAAAATCAACCTTTGTCCAGAAATCCCTCAATGTCATGATATGTGATAAAAAAAAACTTATCATTTATATATTTTTAAAAAACAGATAAATTAAAAACCAAAACAAACAAACAAAAAACAGACAAATCATTTCAAATATGCAAAACTCAGATAAAATATGAGGTGACGCTATGTCACAGTGTGACAAGACCCATCTATGCCTCTAGTTCTATGTTGGTATTAAGAGTTTCATTTTTCACAATTAAACATCTTGATTTGGACAATAACATTTATAGTCATAGTAATAATAAGCCCTGCTTAAAACACACACACACACACACACACACACATACTTGATGACAAAATTTAACCATCTAAAAGAGATTTACAAATAAAGAATTCAGAAAAGGCAACATATGACTTTCAGTTTCAACTCTGAGATATAAAAAATTTAGATATTATTTCTTACAATCTAAGAAGAAAAAAGCTGAACAAACTTAAAACCAGTGACCTTTCTTGGACCTATCAGAGAATTGTGGTTATAAGGCAAATAACCCCTTGGTATCTGTAGAGACAGGTGAATACTGTGAATCACAGCCATCAACTTACCTGGAGGAGAATTGCTGGAGCCTTAAAATGATAAGGCACATGTAAACAGTAACTAAGTAATTGCTGTAGATAGAGTGTGGACTATCATGACAGAAACTCCTGGGGGCTGTGGTTTTAGTGGGTCCCCCAAGCTTTCATGAGTTTTACTTACAGGAATGTCCACCAGGTTCTTGATGTGGAATGTCAAGAAAAATCTTCCTATTTTGGCAAAGGGAAGGGAAAAGTAATTATTTAGAAATTAATCCTAGAATTAATGTTCTCTAAAATAAAGGGCTGGTTCAGAGGAAAAGATCTTAACATAACATAATCTCATCCAAAATAGGGAAGGGAAACTATCCAACTCCATTTCCTTGTAGACTTCCTGTCTCACCTAAAGGAGGAATAAATGCTGAGAATCTCTTGTGAATGTCACAGTCCAGGGACAGAGGCCCACTAAAAGACAATTTTATTTATAGGATTATGAATTTATTTTACCTACTACAACATCAACAGGGGTACAGTATATTATCAGTGGATTATAGTTGAAAGAGCTACAAGGTGAAGATTCCATTTAAGAAGGAGCTTCTTAGGGAAACTCAAAGAAAATAAGGGAGGAAAATATAAGGACACTAGAGAAAATTGACACCTATAGCTATAACAAACATTAAACACAGCCCAAGTCCAAGTCAGATTAAGATAATACTTAAACTAAATATGCTAAAGGTCTATTTACCACATTTTCTATTACCCTATATATCATATCCAGCTTTCAACAAAAGATTACAAGGCATGATAAAAGCCAAGAAGAAAAATAGTCTGAAAAGACAAAGTATCAGAACTAGACACAGATATGGCAGAGACTTTGGAATTATCAGAGTTTAAAATAACTATGATTAAATTTTAAGAGCTCTAATGTAAAAAGTAGACAATGTTCAAGAAGAAATGCACAATGTAAGCAGATGAACATTCTAAGAAAGAATCAAAAGGAAATGCTACACTCTAAGAACTAAAACAGTAATGAAGAATGGCTTTGATGAGCTCGGTAGTAGAGTGGACACAGCTGAGGAAACAATCAGCAAGCTTGAAGATAGGTGAAAGGAAACATCTCAAATTGAAACGTGAAGAGAAAAAAGAATGTGAAAAACAGAACCGAATATCAATGAACTGCGGTACAATTTCAAAAGATATAACATATGTATAAATAGGATCAGAATGAGAAGAATAGATAAGGGAGTAAAAGAAATATTTGAAGTAGTAATGGCTGAGAATTTTTCAAAATTAATGACAGACACCAAGCCACAAATCCACAAAGCTCAGAGGACAAAAAATAAATAAATGTACTGAAAAATCTACACCTATGCATATCGTACTCAAACTGTAGAAAAAAACAAAGAGAAAATCTTGAATCACTTTATGTATAGAGGAAAAAGAGTAAGTGCTACAGTGGTTTTTTAATCATAAATAATGCACACAAGAATGGAGTGAAGACAATGGAGTAAAATATTTAAATTGATGAAAGAAAACCAACCCAGAATTTGATACGCAGTGAAATTATCCTTAAAAAGTGAATAAAAAATGAGGACTTTCTTAGACATACAAAAACTGGGGTAATTCATTGACAATAGGCCTGACTCTTGAAAGGAATGTTAAAAATAAGTTCTTCAGGGAGAGGAAAATAATACAAGTCAGACACTCATATCTACAGAAAGAAAGAAGCATGTTAAAGAAGAAATGAATGGAGGTAAAATAAAATATTTTTTCTTAATTTATCAAACAGATAATGGTTTAAATAATACTAATAACACTGTATTGGGTAATTAAAGTATATGTTTAATTGGAAAGCAATATTTTAAGGAATGGGGTAGGACAGAGAAATTTGGACGACTCTATTATAAGCTAAATGTACTACTCGTGATGCAATATACTGTTATTTGAAATTTGACTTAGATTAGTTGTAAACGTATACTGCAAAATCAAAGGCAATGACTAAATTTTTAAAAAGAATGTACAATTAATATGTTATGATAATAGAGAAAATTTAATACTGTAAAATGCTTTATTAAAACCAAAGAAGGAAAAACAAAGCACAAGCAAAAGAAAAAAATTTAAAAAAAGGAAAGAAATAGTAACATAATGACGTGAAACTGTCAGGTCCTAGAGTTTGTCTTCCGTATCATATGAATGAATCTACTTTCTTTTTCATCTCAACTGGAAATATTTGGAAAAGGAAAACCAGTCCAGCTATTAATAACAATGCTCATAATTTCAAATTCAGTGATGGTGATTGTGGTGTGATTTCATATTTCTTGTCTACTTTTTTCAACACAAGAAGAGTGACTTAATTTCAGGTAATTAAGAATAGACATAAAAAGTGATGTTCTAGTGATATAGGAGGAAACAAATGAAAAGAACCAAAATATTCAGACTACCTTGCAAATTTCTTCAATTTTGCATAGTTCACATCTTCTTAAAACAAAAACAAAAAGGGAAATCAAGATGGTGCAGTAGAAGGATGTGGAGCTCACCTCCTTTGACAAATACATTTACACGTGGAACAATTCTTACAGAACATCTACTGAATGCAAAAGATCTCATACATCCAAAGCTGCCAGAAAGATCACCTTGTAACTGAGTAGGGTGAAAGAAAAAAAATGAATCAAAATGATACCTATGCCTTGGGTGGTAGCTGTGAAAGAGGAAAGGTTTCCTCACACTGGGAACATTATTCACCATTTGGGAAATTACCTGAGAGTGATAGGGTGTTTCAGAGGCTCAGAGGAGAGGGTTGCAGTTGTATTGCAGCAGGCAGAACAGATAGAGACCAAGACAGATGGTCATGGACACCTCATGTCAGGTTTCAGCAGACAGACTTGAGGAGAGGGCTGAGCTTGGCTAGACAGAGACAGCCTGAAGGGATTAGTGTGTGGTCCAAGTTGCAACTAAAGGGTGTATGCAGGATGGAGCCCAAGTCTGCCATAGAAGCCCCATTGTTAATGCCCACACAAAGGGAGGGGCATGGATCTGCCATAGTAACTTCATTCTTGGGGTGCTCATGGCAAGTGCAGCTCCACCTCTATGAGAATTGGGAGTGTGCAAGCACCATAGGTTTCCCACATGTGGAGGTGGTGCTGAAATCTGATCCTTGTCCCAGTGGCTGTGCCACCCACTGATTTACTCCACTGCTGGTGGCTTTGTAAGCCCAGCACCTGCAGGACACCTGAGCAGATTAATAGTGCTCCTGTGGCTGGGCAGGTTGGTTGTTAGCAGCTGTGGGCTCTTTAGGTGTTCACATGATGACAGGGCTGGGGTCTGCATTGATTCAACAGCTCCCAAAGTGGATACAGGTGTATGACTACACCAGTCCCAGTGCCTGACTTTGGCAGATCTGCACTGGTGGCTTTAGGAGCACAGAGCCTGAGGGACACCCAGGCTGATTGCCTGCATTCCCACTGTTGACGCAGGGACAAAGGCAGAGTTAACAACAGTGTACCTTGTAAGTCTGCACAATGGGTAATGTGTGACACCACAGAGCACATTTCCTGGTGGACAGCTCCTGCAGATGAATACTCAGTAGCTCCTCTCCCAGCAGGATTGCTCCAGTCCTGCCTACTTCACACTGCAGCTCAGAAATGGATATGGAGGATTCTCCTCCAATAATTGGGGAGCAGACCCTGCCTCCAACAGTGCTGTGACAACCACAGAGAAAAGAGGAGGCCCCATTCAACATCCAGTGCAGTCTCTGGTCACCATGACACCAGTCACACACTCTATCAAGAAAATAAAGGACAGCACACATGAAGGAAAGATATGGCAAGCATCCACACTAAAAACAGCCCTCACACCAAAAATATTAGACTCTCACAGGTTGCACAGGGGTGCTTCAACATAAAAAACATCCCTTCAAAACCACAGTAGATCACTGTTTCTCCTAGAATCAGAGAAACATAAGTAAAATGAAGTAGCAGAGTAACTACTCCCCACTAAAATATCAAGAGAATTCCCCTGAAAGAACAAACAATGAAACAAACCCATCCAGTCTACTGGACCCTGGGTTCAGAAAGGAGGTAATAAATATACTGAAGGACTTAAGAAAAGCTACCAACAGAAATGCGGATTACTGTAAAAAGGAACTAGAAAAGAAAAATTAGAAAACTCATTTGCTGAGATGAAAGCTGAGCTAAAGGCAACATATAGCAAATGAATAATGCAGAAGAACAAATAAGTGATCTGGAAGATAGAATAATGGAAATCACCAAATCAGAACAACAGACAGAAAGACAAATAAAAACAGAATGAAAGCAATATATGAGACCTACAGGATAATATAAAATACATCAATCTATGCATAATAGGAATCCCAGAAGGAGAAGAAAGAGAAAAGAGGACCAAAAATGTATTTAAAGAAATTATGGCTGAAAACTTCCCAAACCTAAAGAAGGAAACAGATATCCAGGTACAAGAAGCACAGAGGGTCCCAAACAAGATGAACCAAAACAGACCTACACTAAGACATAATTAAAATGGCAAAAGTTAAAGAGAGGATTCTAAAGGCAGCCAGAGAAAAACAAAGAGTTAATTACAAGGGAACCCACAAAAGGCTATCAACCAATTTATCTACAGAAACATTGCAGGCTAGAAGGGAATGGCAAGATATATTCAAAGTCCTGAAAGGGAAAACACTGCAACCTAGGATGTTCTACCTAGCAAGATTATCACTTAGAATAAAAAGAGAGACAAAAAGTTTCTCAGATAAGCAAAAAGTAAAAGAATACAGCAATACTAAACCTATCCTAAAAAATATTGAAAGGTTTTCTCTAAATAGAAAAGCAAGAATATAGAGGAAGAAGCAAAATTAAATTAGAAAGTAAATCACTTAGATAAGCCAGTATGCATATTATTTTTTTTTAAATTTTATGAAAGCAATTATAACTACAATGAACAGCAAAGGGATAAACATGAATATGTAAAAGAGAACATCAAAATCATAAAATGTGGGGGAGAGGAATAATAAAATATACATTTTATTTTAGAATGTGTTTTAGCCTATATAACTACCAGTCTAAAGCAAGTAGATATAGTAATGAGTTTACAAACTTGAAAAACAGGGTAACCACGAATCAAAAATATGCTATAGATTCACAAAAACCAGAAAGAAGAGAATATAAGCATAACACAAAATAAAACCATCAAACCACAATAGAAAAATACAGAAAGAAACGAAGAAGAAATACAGAATCAACTGGAAAACGAGGTTTAAAGTGGGAATAAATACATATCTATCAATAATTACCTTAAATGGCAATGAACTAAATGTTTCAATAAAAGAACACAGAGTGGCAGATTGAATAATAAAACAAGAGCCTACAATGTGCTGCCTACAACAGACCCACTTTAGGGACAAGGACACACACAGATTGAAACTGAGGGGATGGAAAAAGATATTTCATACAAATGGAAATGATACAAAATGGGGGTAACAATACTCATATCAAACAAAATTGACTTTAAAATAAAGACCATAAAGCAAAATAAAGAAGAACGCTATATAATTATAAAAGGATCAATGCAAAAAGAGGATATTACACCTGTTGACATATATGCACTAAATATAGGAACACCTAAATACATAAAACAAATACTAAAGGACATAAAAGGAGAAATTGACAGGAATGCAATAAAGTAGGAGCTTTTAACACCTCAGTGACATTAATGGACAGATCTTCCATACATAGAATCAATAAGGTAACAGAGATCTTAAGTGACACAATAGAACAGTTAGACTTAATTGATATTTTCAGGATATTCCATCCAACGGGGGAAAAAAAGAAAACAGAATATATGGCCTTTTCAAGTGCATGTGAAACATTTTGGATTTTAAAATTGCATCCAAAAAAGTAACATACTTAGGAATAAACCTCGCCAAGGAAGTGAAAGACATATGTGCTGAGAACTATAAAACATTGCTAAAGTAAAGTGAAGACGATTCAGAGAAATAGAAAGATATCCCATGCTTTTGGATTGGAAGACTTAATATTATTTAAAATGGCCATACTACCCAAAGTAATCTACAAATTTAATGTGATCCCTATCAAACTATCCATGACGTTTTTCACAAAACTAGAGCAAATAATCCTAAAATGTGTATGGAATCATAATGACCCAGAATTCCCAAAGCAATCCTGAGGAAAAAGGACAAAGCTAGAGACCTCCCAGACCTCAGACAATACTACAAAGCTACACTAATCAAAACAGTGTTGTATTGACACAAAAACAGACATATGGATCAGTGGAACAAAATATAGAGCCCAGAAATAAAACCACACACCTATGGTCAATTAATCTTCCACAGAGGAGGCAAGAATATGCAATGGAGAAAAGACAGTCTCTTCAGCAAGTGTTGTTGGGAAAGATGGACAGCTGCATGTAAGTAAATGAAGTTAGAACACTCTCATACTGTACACAAAAATAAACTCAAAATGGCTTAAAGACGTAAAAATAAGACATGACACCATAAAACTCATAGAAGAGAATATAAGCAAAATATTCTCTGACATATACTTTAGTAATGTTTTCTTAGGTCAGTCTCCCAAGGCAATAGAAATAAAAGCAAAAATTAAAAAATTGGACCTAATCAAACATAAAAGCTTTTTCACAGCAAAGGAAACTGTAAAGAAATTGAAAAAAAAACCTACAGACTAGGAGAAATTATTTGCAAATAATATGAGCAACAAGGACTTAATTTCCAAAATATACAAACAGCTCACACAAATCAATATCAAAAAAACAAACAATCCAATCAAAAAATGGGCAGACGATCTAAATAGCCATTTCTCCAAAGAAGACATGCAGATGGCCAATAGGCACATGAAAAGATGCTCAACACTACTAATTATTAGAGAAATGCACATCAAAACTACAGTGAGATATCACCTCACACCGGTTAGAATAGCCATCATTAAAACGTCTACAAACAACAAATACTGGAGAGGGTATGGAGAAAAGGATGCCCTCCTACACTATTTGTGGGAATGTAAATTGGTGCAGACACTATGGGAAAGAGTATGGAGGTCCCTTAAAAAACAAAAAACAAGTGTTACCATATGATCCAGTAATCCCACTCCTGGGCATATATCCTAGAAAACTCTAAATTGAAAAGATACATTCACTTCAACATTCATAGCAGCACTATTAACAAGAACTATGTCCAAGATATGGAAACCATCTAAATGTCCAATGTCCATTGACAGGTGAATGGATAAAGAAGATGTGAGATATATATATATACTTATATATATATACACACACACGCACACACACACAATGGAATACTACTCAGTCATTAAAAGAATGAAATAATGCCATATGCAGCAACATGGATAGACGTAGAGATTATCATACTAAGGGAAGTAGGTCAGAAAGAGAAAGACAAATATCATATGATATCACTTATATTTGGAATCTAAAACATGATACAAATGAACTTATTTACAAAACAGTTCATATTTACAAAAATATGAACTTTGAGAATCTTAATCTTAAAATCCAGCCCAAAACTCTGAAAATGAATCAATAGCAAAAGTCTGTCTATGCCACTTACTGTTTTTATAGGAACAGTAAAAAACATTCTTCATCAGATAAAACAAAAACAGTTTTTAACATTCAGGTTAAAAGGTGACATAGCACTTAAGAGCTGAAGATGTATATAATCTTTCTTATCTACAGAAACCTCATGACTAACTACTACTGTTTTCCTAACATTAGTATGACCCAGGGGAAAAGAAGAAGTGTGGACTATTATTGCCTTTGGGTTGCTGTAGTATTTACTAATAGTATTGAGAAGTATGCATCTCACCTACTTCTAGGAATGGCATCATGATCTCATTGGAGAGGTATTTTGTTTGTTTTTTTGAAATTCTAATCATTTTACAAGAAAAATTTGTAAACAGACTACCACATAAATCAAGGCATCCAGATTGCTAAACACCTAATCATTCTATTGGGTTGGCCAAAAAGTTCGTTCTGGGTTTTCGTAAGAGCTTATGGAAAAACCTGACTGAACTTTATGGCCAACCCAATATTTTGTGATAGTCCCACTGCCAGGAGTTAATCAGCTTTAAGTTAGAGGAGCACTCCCCACAAAAGACCACCCCAATTGACACCAACTGCAAGTTCAAGGGGCTCTCAAAGCCAGCCTCAATATTGATAATTTTCTAGAAGGACTCACAGAACATACTAAAAGCTATTATATTCATGGTTATGGTTTATTACAAGGAATAGATTCATAAAATCAACCCAGAGAAGTACATAGGGGTCCAGGGAAATACCAAATACAGAGCTTTTCTAGTCCTCATCCTGTGAAGTCAGGACACATTTCTTTTTTGGTATGAATCAACAAGATCTATGGAGTATTGTCAACTAGGGAAGCTCAATCAAGCCATGGTGTTCAGAGCTTTTATTGGGACACCAGTTACATAAGTATGATTGATTCATTGATTGCCCATGTAGCTGATCGTAGTCTCCAAGTCAACTGATGCTGGATGACTTAAAGCCTCCATACTAAATCATATCATTGGTTTTTCTGGTGTGGTCTGCCCCCACCTAAAATCATATTGTTACTTCTCTGGGGCTAGAGTGGCCCAGGCCAGAAGCCATCTCTGGAGAGCACCTTGACTGAGGCTGCCTTGTTGGGGTTTCTCTGTCTTTCCTACTCATTTATGTATGATCTTTCTACGTTCAGTAGCTGTTCAATCAAACCTCATGTTCCCTTCAAAAGGAATTGCTCTACGTGTAGGTGTAGATTTGGTGTGTTCATGGAAATGGATGAGCTTAAAATCTTCCTATGCTGCCATCTTAGACACCTCTGTATTCAAATTTTCTTTTGTTTTACCTAAAGTCTTTATTCTCTTCTAGGATCCCATCCAGTATACCACATTACAAATAGTTATGTTTCCTTAAGGTCCTCTTGACTGACAGTTTCTCAGACTTTCCTTGTATTTGATGACCTTTACTGTTTTGAGGAATACTGGCCAGGCATTTTGCAGAATGCCCCACTATTGGAATTTGTCTCATGTTTTCCTCATGATAAAACTGGTGTTATGGATTCAGAGAAGGAAGATCACAGAGGTAAATTACCATTTTTATTCCATCATGTCAAGGATACACGCTATCAATATTGTTCATGACAGTTAATGTTGATCTTAATCACCTGGCTGAGGTAGTGTCTGTCAGGTTTCCTCAACGTAAAGTTAGTCTGCCTTCCTCCTTTCCATTCTGTAATCTTTGAGCCAAGTCACTTTGTTCAGCCTACAGTTAAGAAGTGGAGAGTTATGCTCTCCCTACTGGAGGGCAGAGTATCTACATAAATTATTTCAGATTCTTCTACAAAGAACATTTATCTTTCCTCCTCTATTTACTAAATTATTCATTCATTTATATTTTATGACATGGATATGTATTTTATTTGGTAGATTGTAAATTAACACTGCATATTTTGTTGCTTATACCATTCTAGCTTTTGCTTTGAGAACTCTTTCAGTTGACTTTGTTGCTCCTTTGAGTAAATGCATTGTTTAAACAAACATGAACTGTCATAATATACTCCTCCATTAATTATACTCCTCCTTATTATATTAAATAATAAGCCTAAGAAAGTACTAGGAGTTGTCTTCAAAAGCAATACATATTTACCTGTGCTCTTTCTCTGGCCATGTGTTTCTTCTTGTTCCTTCTTCTTATTTTATAACGATCCCTTCTGCCATTGTCAAGATCAATAACCCAACAAGAACAGATGTACTTCAATATAATGCAAAACACTATTTCTTCCCCATATTACAGAATTCTTCTGTTTCAGCTTAGTAAATTATTGTGGCATAACTAAGTTTTATAATTCAATGTCAGGGGCAAACTGAAAAACACTAAAAATGAAAGATGTCTCCTATAAGGAAAAGTAATCTTGTCAGCTTTTATTTAGCTCTGTACAATGATCTAAGTAAAACCTCTTATTACTTGCTGGAACTCATAAATGTTTTGGCACAAAAATTTTGTAAGCTTGGGTCAGCTACACGTTAGCATGTGTGTAGTGAAGTTGGCAGATAGTCCAATGGGGAAAAAATAGTATATGTGATGTTGACATCTCAGACTCATGTTTCCCTTGAGTCCTGAAAGTGAACGGAGTTTCTGAAGGCAAAATATTTTAATAATATACATAGTTTTACATGGGAATTTAGAATAAATACAGATATGGTTTGTATTGTTGAAGAACTGCCTTTATAAACATCCACATCATTCTAAGTATTAGGCAGTTTAAATTACATACTGTTTAGCCTTTTAAAAACCAATAACAAACAATTTCTAAAAGTAAAATTTCTTTTTCTCTTTGTAACAGAAGACATGGACCAGTGATATCTTCATTTTGTGTTCTGTACAAGCCTCTCAATCTGATAGATTTCCTATTCTTTTTCTTAATTTCCTAATTTGTTTAGTCAGTATTCAGGTATGTTTTATTCATCTGTAGTTTCACATTCAATTACTTTATGTTAACAAGGAATAACAAGATTAATTGCAGCTTTTCACACATTTCTTTGGTTTAAAGACAACATAGAATATGTCATTTTAGCAGGACCTAATACTTATTAATAGTTTTTAAAATTTTAAATGTATTTACATATTTATATTTATATAAGTTAACAATCCAATTGCATTTATTCAATGTGTTTAACTCATACCTAGTATCTCTTGTAGGGCCTATCTAATTTTATGCCTTTCCACATTGACTATAGCTTGTTGCTGATTCACAACCACTATTACTATTGAATTTGTCCTGTGGTATTTTCACTTATTTCCAAGTTTTCCTCTTCTCTTATATCTGTCTTCATTGCAGAGAAGTTTCTTTCTGCCTCTTCTATTTAATTACAGTAAAGTTTCACTAGAACTCTTCTACCATTTCTTAAAGTTCCAATAGTTCAGTCATACTTTTATTTTTAGAAAATTTTTAAATATGATCTGACATACTTTAAAAATTAAGTTAGTCCTAGAAACACACTTACTATTCTTATAACACCCTTATGAACTATGTTAACACCTATGATAATAGCTATTAGTTCAGAAATGTAACCAACTTTTATACCTGTCTACTTGTTGGGTCATTATTTAGAAATTCAAATGTATTGCTTTCTTCCAGTCACTGGAATTTTTCAGGATTTCTGAAAGTGATCAAGTGATCATTATGCCTTCCTGAACCTTGAGGTATCAAACTTGTAAATTATGTAAAACCTTAATGTAATAAACGGAGTTTCCTCTCTCATATTCTACTCACTGGTTCTTTTTCCAATTACATAGCAGCAAGTTCAAATCCATGCCTTCATAGAAGTTATACAAGTACAAATGTAAACAGAAGGAAACTTTGTTTAAACCAGGTTAGTCAACACCATTTCAGAAGGTTTGGGGAAGATACACTTGTCTTGTGAGTGAGAGAGAATTTAGAAAATCTTTGTGAAGATAGTGTTTCAATCTCAAAATTAGACTCTGACTCTCAACTGTATTCATAAACAGTAGTTGTGGAAAAAAGTAGAAGAGCCAAAGTAATCAAGCTCCTGCTACCAGTAATAAGGGGAAGAGAAGAGTAACTATTGTGAAATATGCTCAGAGTCTCTACTTTTGGGAGTAGGTGGATTTTTTTTTAAAAGACTTGTCCTACCAGCTGGAGGAAGGGCATTTATCTCACTCCAGACCCTCTAGACTTTCTGTCTCACTTAAGGATAGAAAAAGTAGAGTCAGTGGGGGTCAGGCCTTCAAGGAAATTGATTGGGAACACTGTAACCAGGGAAGTCTCTAGGAAGCACAGGGTAAGAGGAATACCTATACTATTGGAAATATATTTGTGAAACCACATTTCCAATACACAGGTCACAAAAACACTAAAATTTAATGGGAATATTATAGAATACTCCCCATTCTTCACACCTTACCACCACACCAACATGAATCTAGAATAATAACAGCGACTGCATCTGAAAGAGCTGCAGGACACAAACTCTTTTGAGGAGAAGTGCTTCAGGAAGCCTAAAGTTAAGAGTGAAAGAATAAACAAGGTCACTAAAGGAATTTGAAGTCTTTGACACAGCTACAGGAAACATTAAACACAGACCAACTTCTAGCCTTAGTAATATAAATCTTTATACTAAATGCTTGTTTACTTCCATTCCTGTCTCATTTTCAATAAAAGATGCAAAGTATACCAAGGCACACCAAAAATCTGAAGAAAAAAAATAATCATACAACTAGATCAGATATGACACACATGTTGGATTAATCAGACAAAAAATTTAAAATAACTATAATTAATATGTTAAAGATTCTATTGAAAAATTAAACAATATGCAAGATAAGATAGGCCATTTCTTCAGAAAAATGGAAACTATAAGAAAGAATCAAATGAAAATGCTAAAAACAAAAGACAGCACATTAGAAATGACCTTCAGTGGGTGCAACAGTACACTCAACATAGCCATAGAAATAATCAGAGAACTTGAAAATAGGGCAATAGAAATTATGCAAACCAAAACACCAATGTTTAAAAGGGATTCAGAAAACACATCAAAGAACTGAGGGACAATGTAAAACTATGTAACACACTCAAAATTGAAATTCCTGATGCTACAGAATGAAAGAGTGGAGCAGAGAAAATATTTTAAGAAGTAATGACTACGGATTTTCCAAAGGTAGTGGTAGATATCAAACTGCAAATGTAATAAGCTCAGACAGAGAGTAGTAAGCAAGAAAAACAGCTAAATATTAAAGAAATAAAGAAAAATCTTGAAAGCACCCATGAGGAGAAAGACACAGCAGAACAATGATTAACATTACAGTATATTTCTTATCAAAATATATTCAAGCCAGAAAAAGTAATTTTGACAGAAAAAGAATCAACTGAGGATTCTATACCCAGATAGATGATCTTTCAAACACTGAGGATATAAAGACTCTCAGACAAACAAAAACAGAGATGATTCTTTGCCAACAGACCTCTATTTTACCAAACATATTAAAAGAAGTTCTTCAAACCAAAAAGAATGTAATATAGGTCAGAAACTTGGACCTTCAGAGAACAAGAGTATTGTAAATGGAATAAATGAAGATGAAATATTCGATATAATTACTTGAAGAGATACTAGAGTGCAGCAATAATAACAGCAATTTTCTATGTGCTTAGAGCATGTTTAAAAATAAAATATATGACAAGAATGGCACAAGGCATGGGAGAGATGAATTGGGAACATACTCTTATGAAGTCCTTATAATGCATGTGAAATTTTATACTGTTATTTGGAGATTACTAAAAATGTATAACTTAAACCCAAGGAAATTGACTAAAAATGTGTTTTTTAAAGACAAACAAATAGAAGTCAATAGAAAAGACAAAATTTAATTATAAAATATTCACAATTAAATCTAGAGAAGGCAGGAAAATGAACAAGTACAACAAAAGTAAAACACCTTGGAAGACAATTGATTTTAATCTAATTATTTCACTTAATACTTTAAATTTGAATATTTAAACATACTAAAAGACAGAAAATTTGAGATTTGATTTTAAAAAATGCTAACTATATGCTATTTATAAGAAACTCACTGTAAGTATGAATTAAATAAGTTAAAAATAAAAGGAAAGAGAATTAGATTTCACATATATAATCAACTGTTTTTTGACAAAGATGCAAAGGAAATTCAATGAGGAAATTACAGCCTTTTCAATAAAAATTGCTCCAACAGTTGAAAGTCCATAAGGAAAAACAAAAACTTTGAGACATATATCACATCTTTTAAAAAATTAAGTGGAAATCAAAGATCTAAATGTAAAATATCAAATTAAACCATTTTAGAAAAATTTCTAGGAAAAAAACTACAACACCTTGGATTTTGTGGTGAGTTTTTAA
Organism: Eubalaena glacialis; assembly: GCF_028564815.1. Classification (NCBI taxonomy): domain Eukaryota; kingdom Metazoa; phylum Chordata; class Mammalia; order Artiodactyla; family Balaenidae; genus Eubalaena; species Eubalaena glacialis. The sequence goes on along the minus strand of NC_083732.1, from coordinate 32,687,775 downwards.
ATTTATTTTTTTAAAATTTTATTGCAGTATAGTTGATTTACAATATTGTCTTAACTTCAGGTGTACAGCATAGTGATTCAAACTTTCTTTTTTTTTTTTGCCGATTATAATCTGTTATAGGTTATTACAAGATAATGGGTAAAGTTCCCTGTACTATATAGTAAATCTTTGTTGCTTATCTATTTTATGTATAGTAGCTCATTCTTAATTTGTCCCTACTCCCCTACTTTAGTAACCATGAACTTTTTTTTCTATGTCTCTGAATGTGTTTCTGTTTTGTATGTAGATTCACTTGTATTATTTTTTAGATTCAACATATAAGTGATATCATACAATATTTGTCATTCTCTGTCTGACTTATTTCACTAAGCATAATATTCTCTAGGTCCATCTCTGTTGCTGCAAATGGTAATATCTCATTCTTTTTAAGGCTGAGTAACATTCTATTGTGCATATATACCACATCTTCTTTATCCATTCATCTGTGATAGACACTTACTTTGATTAATTCTATGTCTTTGATGTTGTAAATAATACTGCTATGCTATGAACATTGGGGTGTATGTATCTTTTTGAATTATGGTTCTCTCCAGGTATATGCCAGGAGTGGGATTGCTGGATCACATGATAGCTCTATTTTTACTTTTTTTAAGGAACCTCCATACTGTTTTTCATAGTGGCTGTACCATTCCCGCCAACAGTGTAGGAGGGTTTCCTTTTCTCCACACCCTCTCCAGCATTTATTATTTGAAAACTTTTTGATGATAGCCATTCTGACTGCTGTTAGGTGATACCTCATTGTGGTTTTGATTTGCATTTCTCGAATCATTAGTGATGCTGAGCATCATTTCATGTGCCTGTTGGGCAGCTGTATGTCTTCTTTGGAGAGATAGGCAAAATAACTGAATAGACATTTTTCCAAAGAAGATATCCAGATTCCCAACAGGCACATTGAAATTGTTCAACATCAGGAATTATTTGGAAAAAAATGTATATTTAGGTTTCTACCCATTTTTGATTGTTGTCTTTTTGATATTGAGTTGTATGAGCCTTTTTTATATTTTGGATATTAATCCCTTGTTGGTTGCATCATTTGCAAATATTTTCTCCCATTCTGAAGGTTGTCTTTCCATTCTGTTGATTATTTCCCTTGCTGCACAAAAGCTTTTAAGTTTAATTAGGTCCCATTTCTTTATTTTTGCTTTTATTTCTTTTGCCTTAGGAGACCAATCTCAGAAAATATTGCTATGATTTATGTCAAATAATGTTTTGCTTATGTTCTCTTCCAGGAGTTTTATGGTGGCATGTCTTCCATTTCTTTTCCATGTCTTTTTAAAATATTTTGAATTTATTTTTGTATATGGTGTGAGGGAGTGTTCTAATTTCATTGTTTTACATATAGCTGTCCAGCTTTCCCAACACCACTTGTTTAAGAAACTGTTTTTCTGATATAATGTGAAATGCACAACCATAAAAAAAAAAAAGATAAATTGGGCTTCATGAAAATTACAATATTTTGCTCTTTAAAATACTATGCTAAGACAATGAAAAGAGAAGACTCGGACTACGATCAAATATTTGTAAATTACAAGATTGATAGAAAACTTTAAAAACTCAACATTGAGAAAACTCCAAGAGCAACATCAGCAAGATGGAAGACTAGGAGCTCCAAATAATCATGCTCCCACACCAAAAAAAAAAAATATATATATATATATATATTAATCAACAACCTACCAATGAAAATAACACTAGGAGAGTTCTGGAGTACAAGAAACTGCAGCAACTCATTGGAACACAGAAACCAGAGCTAGAAAAGCATAGAAAGCATTTTACATATGTTGATCCATCTGACACAGTTCAATTTAAGGAGGGATACTCTAGGTCATGATCTACCCTCATTGAGGGAAAAGAGAGCAGGAGGACTTCAGCAGCCTTTACTATCAATGTGGACACCCACAGCTTTCACCACCAAGGACACATAAAAACTTTGCTAAAGCTGACCCAGCTGACAGAAATCTCTGAAGTCCATGCCCCTGCAGACCTGTAGAGAAGGATGTGCTTCCACTGATGTGCTTCTCTGAAGCTAGAGCCCCCACTCTCCACCTCTGTCCTGGTAACACAATGCACATGGCCAGAACTTGGTTTCACAGCCACTCACTCAGTGCCTGTACCCTGGAAATGCTGCCATTGCCACCACATATGTGTCCACATACTGGAACCCAGTGCCAAGAAGGTTTTCCTTGGCCATGACTTTCACCCATGGGGAAAGAAAAGGAGGAGGATCAGAACAGCTTTTTCTACAGAGGATCCAAATAGGCCTCACCACTGCCATGGACACACACAGCCTTGACTATGGAAGATCTCTGCAATAATCACAGACATTGATCTAAGCTGATGGAGCTGCCTGGAGTTTATGCTTTTGTGTCCTGATGAAATCAGGAAAATAATGTGTGAACAAAATGACAAGTTTGACAAAGAAATAGAAATCATAAAAAAGTGACAAAGAGAAATGCTGGAGCTGAATAATACAATAAATGAAATGAAAGGTGCAATAAAGAGTTTCAATAGTGGAACTGATCAAGCAGAAGTAAAAATATGCAAATTTGAAGACAGGTTATTTGAAATTACCTAGTCAGAGAAGAAAAAAGACAAAAATAATGAAAAACAAAAACAGTCAAGAAAACATTCAGGATTTCTGAAATAACATCAAACAAATCAATGTGTGCATTATAAGAGTCCCAGAAGGAGAAGAGAGAGAAAGGTGCAGAAAGTTTACTTCAAGAAATAATAGCTGAAAATTTCCTACATCTTGGGAGGAAAATGGACTTCTACATTCATGAAGTGCAAATATTTTCAAACAAAATCAACCTAAAGAAGACAACACCAAGAAATATTATAATCAAATTTACTAATGTCAAAAACAAAGAAAATTTTGAAAGCAGCAAGAGAAAACTTATTTGCCACACATAAGAGTTTCCATAAGATTATCAGTGGATTTCTCAGCAAACCATGAAGGCCAGAAGAGAATGGGATAATCTTTTAATCATCCCACTGGAAGAAAAAAAACTGCTACACAAGAACACTATACCTAGCAGAATTATCATTTGAAAATGAAAGTGAGATAAACTCTCTCTCAGACAAAACTGAGGGCCTTCATTGCCACTAAGTCTGCCTTACGAGAATGACTTACGGGAGTTCCTTAATTTTAAATAAAAACACACTGAACAGCAATGAAAAATTATAAGAAAACAAATATCACTGCTAAAAGTAAATATATAACCAAATACAGATTAATGTAACACTGTAATGGTAGTGCAAAAATTACTTTTAAACCTAATATAAAAGTTAAAAGGAGTCAGCTCTACCCACCAACAGAGCCTCCCATCAAGCTTCTTATATAGCCTCAACCACCAGAGGGCAGACAGCAGAAGCAAGAAAAACTACAATCCTGCAGCCTGTGGAACAAAAACCACATTCACAGAAAGATAGACAAAATGAAAAGGCAGAGGGCTATATACCAGATGAAGGAACAAGATAAAACCCCAGAAAAACAACTAAATGAAGTGGAGATAGGCAACCTTCCAAAAAAGAATTCAGAATAATGACAGTGAAGATGATCCAGGACCTCGGAATAAGAATGGAGGCAAAGATCGAGAAGATGCAAGAAATGTTTAACAAAGACCTAGAAGAATTAAAGAACAAACAAACAGAGATGAACAATACAATAACTGAAATGAAAACTACACTAGAAGGAATCAATAGCAGAATAACTGAGGCAGAAGAATGGATAAGTGATGTGGAAGACAGAATGGTGGAATTCACTGTTGCAGAACAGAATAAAGAAAATAGAATGAAAAGAAATGAAGACAGCCTAAGAGACTTCTGGGACAACATGAAATGCAGCAACATTCTCATTATAGGGGTCCCAGAAGGAGAAGAGAGAGAGAAAGGACCAGAGAAAATATTTGAAGATATTATAGTGAAAAACTTCCCTAACATGGGAAAGGAAATAGCCATCCAAGTCCAGGAAGTGCAGAGACTCCCATACAGGATAAACCCAAGAAGAAAAACGACGAGACACATAGTGATAAGATTGGCAAAAATTAAAGACAAAGAAAAATTATTGAAAGCAGCAAGTGAAAAACAACAAATAACGCACAAGGAAACTCCCATAAGATTAACAGCTGATTTCTCAGCAGACACTCTACAAGCCAGAAGGGAGTGGCATGATATACTTAAAGTGATGAAAGGGAAGAACTTACAACCAAGATTACTCTACCCGGCAAGGATCTCATTTAGATTTGATGGAGAAATCAAAAGCTTTACAGACAAGCAAAAGCTAAGAGAATTCAGCACCACCAAACCAGCTCTACAACAAATGCTAAAGGAACTTCTCTGTGTGGGAAACACAGAGAAGAAAAGGACCTACAAAAACAAACCCAAAACAATTAAGAAAATGGGCATAGGGACATACATATTGATAATTACCTTAAACGTGAATGGATTAAATGCTCCAACCAAAAGACACGGTCTTGCTGAATGGATACAAAATCAAGACCCATATATATGCTGTCTACAAGAGACCCACTTCAGACCTAGGGACACGTACAGACTGAAAGTGAGGGGATGGAAAAACATATTCCATGCAAATGAAAATCAAAAGAAAGCAGGAGTAGCTATACTCATATCTGATGAAATAGACTTTAAAATAAAGAATGTTATAAGAGACAAGAAAGGAGACTACATAATGATCAAGGGATCAATCCAAGAAGAAGATATAACAATTATAAATATATATGCACCCAACATAGGAGCACCTCAATACTTAAGGCAACTGATAACAGCTATAAAAGAGGAAATCGACAGTAACACAATAATAGTGGGGAACTTTAACACCTCACTTACACCAATGGACAGATCATCCGAAATGAAAATAAATAAGGAAACAGAAGCTTTAAATGACACAATAGACCAGATAGATTTAACTGATATTTATACGACATTGCATCCAAAAACAGCAGATTACACTTTCTTCTCAAGTGTGCATGGAACATTCTCCAGGATAGATCACATCTTGGGTCACATATCAAGCCTCAGTAAATTTAAGAAAATTAAAATCATATCAAGCATCTTTTCTGACCACAACGCTATGAGATTAGAAATGAATTACAGGGGGCTTCCCTGGTGGTGCAGTGGTTGAGAATCTGCCTGTCAATGCAGGGGACACGGGTTTGAGCCCTGGTCTGGGAAGATCTCACATGGCGTGGAGCAACTGGGCCCATGAGCCACAACTACTGAGCCTGCGCGCCTGGAGCCTGTGCTCCACAAGAGAGGCCGCGATAGTGAGAGGCCCACGCACCGAAATGAAGAGTGGTCCCCGCTTGCTACAACTAGAGAAAGCCCTCGCACAGAAACGAAGACCCAACACAGCCATGAATAAATACAAATTAAAAAAATTTTTTAAAAAAGAAATGAATTACAGGGAAGAAAAACGTGAACAGCACAACACATGGAGGCTAAACAATATGTTACTAAATAACCAAGATATCACTGAAGAAATCAAAGAGGAAATCAAAAAATACCTAGAGACAAATGACAATGAAAACACGATGATCCAAAACCTATGGGATGCAGCAAAAGCAGTTCTAAGAGGGAAGTTTATAGCTATACAAGCCTACCTCAAGAAACAAGAAAAATCTCAACTAAACAATCTAAACTTACACCTAAAGGAACTACAGAAAGAAGAACAAACAAAACCCAAAGTTAGCAGAAGGAAAGAAATCATAAAGATGAGAGCAGAAATAACTGAAATAGAAACAAAGAAAATAATAGCAAAGATCAATAAAACTAAAAGCTTGTTCCTTGAGAAGGTAAGCAAAATTGATAATCCATTAGCCAGACTCATCAAGAAAAACAGGGAGAGGACTCAAATGAATAAAATTGACATGAAAAAGGAGAAGTTACAACAGACACTGCAGAAATTCAAAGCATCCTAAGAGACTACTACAAGCAACTCTATGCCAATAAAATGGACAACCTGGAAGAAATGGACAAATTCTTAGAAAGGTATAACCTTCCAAGACTGAACCAGGAAGAAATAGAAAATACGAACAGACCAATCACAAGTAATGAAATTGAAACTGTGATTAAAAATCTTCCAACAAACAGAAGTCTAGGACCAGATGGCTTCACAGGTGAATTCTATCAAACATTTAGAGAAGAGCTAACACCTATCCTCCTCAAACTCTTCCAAAAAATTGCAGAGGAAGGAACACTCCCAAACTCATTCAATGAGGCCACCATCACCTTGATAGCAAAGCAGACAAAGATACTACAAAAAAAGAAAACTACAGACCAATATCACTGATGAATATAGATGCAAAAATCCTCAACCAAATACTAGCAAACAGAATCCCACAACACATTAAAAGGATCACACACCACGATCAAGTGGGATTTATCCCTGGGATGCAAGGATTCTTCAATATACGCAAATCAATCAATGTGATACACCATATTAACAAATTGAAGAATAAAAACCATATGATCATCTCAATAGATGCAGAAAAAGGTTTTGACAAAATTCAACACCCATTTATGATAAAATCTCTCCAGAAAGTGGGCATAGAGGGAACCTACCTCAACATGATAAAGGCCATACACGACAAACTCACAGAAAACATCATTCTCAATGGTGAAAAACTGAAAGCATTTCCTCTAAGGTCAGGAAAGAGACAAGGATGTCCACTCTCACCACTATTATTCAATATAGTTTTAGAAGTCCTAACCACGGCAATCAGAGGAGAAAAAGAAATAAAATGAATACAAATTGGAAAAGAATAAGTACATCTGTCACTATTTGCAGATAACATAATACTATACATAGAGGATCCTAAAAATGCCACCAGAAAACTACTAAAGCTAATCAATGAATTTGGTAAAGTTGCAGGATACAAAATTAATGCACAGAAATCTCTTGCATTCCTATACACTAATGACGAAAAATCTGGAAAAGAAATTATGGAAACACTCCCATTTACCGTTGCAACAAAAAGAATAAAATACCTAGGAATAAACCTACCTAGGGAGACAAAAGACCTGTATGCAGAAAAATATAAGACACTGATGCAAGAAATTAAAGATGATACCAACAGATGGAGAGATATACCATGTTCTTGGATTGGAAGAATCAATATTGTGAAAATGACTATACTACCCAAAGCAATCTACAGATTCAATGCAATCCCTATCAAAGTACCAATGGCATTTTTTATGGAACTAGAACAAATCACCTTAAAATTTGTATGGAGACACAAAAGACCCCGAATAGCCAAAGCAGTCTTGAGGGAAAAAAACGGAGCTGGAGGAATCAGACTCCCTGACTTCAGACTATACTACAAAGCTACAGTAATGAAGACAATATGGTACTGGCACAAAAACAGAAACATAGATCAATGGAACAAGATAGAAAGCCCAGAGATAAACCCATGCACCTATGGTCAACTAATCTATGACAAAGGAGGCAAAGATATACAATGGAGAAAAGACAATCTCTTCAACAAGTGGTGCTGGGAAAACTGGACAGCTACATGTAAAAGAATGAAATTAGAATTCTCCCTTACACCATACACAAAAATAAACTCAAAATGGATTCGAGACCTAAATGTAAGACTGGACACTCTTAAACTCTTAGAGGAAGACATAGGAAGAACACTCTTTGACATAAATCGCAGCAAGACCTTTTTTGATCCACCTCCTAGAGTAATGGAAAGAAAAACAAAAATAAACAAATGGGACCTAATGAAACCATAAACAAGACGAAAAGACAACCCTGAGAATGGGAGAAAATATTTGCAAATGAATCAATTGACAAAGGATTAATCTCCAAAATATATAAACAGCTCATGCAGCTCAGTATTAAAGAAACAAACAACCCTATCCAAAAATGGGCAGAAGACCTAAATAGACATTTCTCCAAAGAAGACATACAGACGGCCAAGAAACACATGAAAAGATGCTCAACATCACTAATTATTAGAGAAATGCAAATCAAAACTACAATGAGGTATCACCTCACACCAGTTAGAATGGGCATCATCAGAAAATCACAAACAACAAATGCTGGAGAGGGTGTGGAGAAAAGGGAACCCTCTTGCACTGTTGGTGGGAATGTACATTGATACAGCCACTATGGAGAACAATATGGAGGTTCCTTAGAAAACTAAAAATAGAATTACCATATGATCCATCAATCCCACTACTGGGCATATACCCAGAGAAAACGATAATGCAAAAAGACACATGCACCCCAATGTTCATTGCAGCACTATTTACAATAGCCAGGTCATGGAAGCAACCTAAATGCCCATCGACAGACGAATGGATAAAGAAGATGTGGTACATATATACAATGGAATATTACTCAGCCATAAAAAGGAACGAAATTGAGTCATTTGTTGAGACGTGGATGGATCTAGAGACTGTCATACAGAGTGAAGTAAGTCAGAAAGAGAAAAACAAATATCGTATGTTAATGCATGTATGTGGAACCTAGTAAAATGGTACAGATGAACCGGGTTGCAGGGCAGAAGTTGAGACACAGATGTAGAGAACAAACGTATTGTCACTAAGGGGGGAAAACCGCTGTGGGCTGGGGATGGTGGTGTGCTGAATTGGGCGATTGGGATTGACATGTATACACTGATGTGTATAAAATTGATGACTGATTAAAAAAAAAAAGTGCCTTCTCAGATACCTGCTCCTCTCCAATAGTGTTAACAATGTCCTCTGTTCTTTCTACCTCTATATGTTTCTATTTTTGAACTTATAGTTTAATTATAATTTTTTATGGCTTGCATATTAATCTGTGAGCTCTCCAAAATCAGGAAATATATCTACTTTGTTTCTGTATCCTCAGCAAATAACACACTGCCTGGTACTTATAAAATATTTAATAAATGATTATTGTTATTTTAAAAAAAATGTTAAAAGATTAAAAATGGTTAATGGCAGTAAAAGTATAGAGATTTGTATGTGATTGAAGTTAAGTGGCATCACCTTAAAATAGATGGTAGCCTCAAGCTAATCACAAAGAAAAATTTTGTGTTAGATACACAAAAGGTCAAGAGAAAAGAATCAAAGTATAGCACTACAAAAAACAAAAGTTATCAAATAACAAAGAAAAACAGCAAGAAGGAAGAGTGGGAGAAAACAACTGCAAGCCAAAAAATAATTAAGAAAGTGGAAAAAGTAAGACCATATCTATCAATAATTACTTTAAATAAGTGGATTAAACTCACCAGTCAAAAGGCAAAGAGTGCCTGAAGGATAAAAACAGACAAACAACAAGATAAGTGATGTGCTGTGTATAACAAACTCAGTTTAGATTTAAAGGAACATATAGGCTGAAAATGAAGGGATGAAAAAAGATATTTCATACAAATGATAACCAATAAAAAAAAAAAAACAGGGTAGGCTATGCTTACATCAGACAAAACAGATTTTAAGTCCAAAACTGTCTCTACAGACAAAGAAGATTATTATATAATGATGAGAGTCAATTAAACAGGAAGGTATAACAATATTAAATATATATATACCCAATATCAGAGACTAAATATATAAAGCAGATATTAACAGAATTGATGGCAGAAATTGACAGCAATACAATACAATAGTAGGGGACTTCAATAACCTACTTACAGTAATGATAGAATTTCCAGACAGAAAAGTAATAAAAAAGAGCTGACTACAACAACACTATAGACCAAATAGACCTAGCAGGTATTTGTAGAATCTTCACACAACAGTAGAAGAATACACATTCTTCTAAAGCACACATGAAACATTCTCCAGGACAGACCATATGTTACATCATAAAACATGTTTTAAATAATGTAAAAAGTTCAAATCATTCCAGTTATCATTTCCAACCACAGTGTAATAAAACCAGAAATCAATATCCTCAAAAAAATATGGAAAAATTTAAAACGTGAGTGGAAACTACATAACCCATCATTGAGAACCCATTTGGTCAAAGAAGAAATCAATGTATAGTTTTTAAAGTATTTTTGTAATTTTGGACCAGTGAAATGTTAGCATCAATGCAGAAGAATCTGCATGTAAAATGAGTTGCTGTTAAAAAAAATGTATCTTGAGACAAATGAAATAAAAAACACAGCATACCAAAACTTATGGCTCACAGTGAACTATTATGTATTAACTAAGAGGGAAATTTATAGTGATAAATGTCTACATTATGAAAGAAGAAAGATGCCATATAGGCAACCTAACTTTACAAATAAAGGGACTAGAAAAATAAAAACCTAGCTCAAAAAAGAAGGAAATAACACAGATTAAAACAGAAATAAATCAAATGGAGAATTAGATAGATAGGTAGATAGAGATAAAGATAGATCAATAAAACTTATAAATAAAAAGTATCATAAGAGACTATTATGAGCAAATATATTCCCATGAACTGAATAAACTAGAAAAAAAGTTAAATTCATAAAAACCTAACAAAACTGAATCAATAAGAAATACAAAGCCTGAATGACCAATAACAAATAAGAAGATTAAATTAAAAAAAAAAAAAAAAAGTCTTCCAAGTGAATTCTACCACAGGACTTCATGGCTGAATTCTACCAAACAGTCAAAAGAGAAGAATTACAAAATCTTCTTAAACTCTTCCCGAAAATTAAAGAAGAAGAAACTTTAAAACTCACTTTTATGAGGCTGGCATCATTCTAATACCAATACCAGACAAGAACATTACAAGAAAAGAAACCTACAACTAATATCCCTGATGAATATAAATGCAAAACTCCTCAATAAAATACTGACAAACCAAACTCAACAACACATTAAAATGATCACACATCATGACAAAGTGAGATTTATGCCTAAGATGCAAGGATGGTAAAACATATACAAATCAATTGGTGTGAAAAAATATATTAACAAACTGAAAAAAAAAAAGATGATCATCTCAATGGATAAAGAAAAAGCATCTGAGAAAGTTTAACATTCATGAATAATTAAAACTCTCAACAAAATATATATACAAGGAACTTGACCTCAACACAATAAACAAGCCCACAGCTAAAATAATCAATGGGAAAAAAACTGAAAGTTCTCCTTCTAAAGTAAGCATACCCACTCTTGCCTCATCTTTTCAATACAATACTGAAAAGACCTAGTCAGAACAATTATACAAGAAAAGAAATCTAAAAGGAAGAAGTAAAACGATCTCTTTTAGCATATACTTGATCATACCTGTAGAATGACATAAAGACTTTTCAAAAAAAAAAATGGTTAGAACTAATAAATTCAACAAATTTGAAGAAAAAAAATCAACATACAAAAATTTGTTGTGTTTTTATGCCCAAACAATAAAATATATGAAAAGAAGGTTAAGAAAACAATCTCATTCACAATAGCAACAATTAGAATAAAATTCTTATAAGTAAACTTAACCAAAGAGATGAAAGACTTGTTCACTAAAAATTAGAAATTATTGATAAAAACATTAAAGAAGAAACAGATAAATGGAAAGACATTGCATGTTCATGAATTGCATGAATATATTTAAATGTCCATAATACTAAGAGTAATCTAGAGGTTCTACACAATCACCTTCAAAATTCCAATGGCAATCTTACAGAAATATTTTTTAATCCTAAAATTTTTATGAAACCACAATAAACCCTGAGTAGCCAAAGAAATTTTGAGCATGAAGACCAAAGCTAGAGGAATAAAACTTCCTGATTTCAAAATATATTACAAACCTGTAGTAATCAAAGGAGTATGTTACTGATAAAAAAAACAGACATATAGAAAAATGGAACAGCATATGGACCTCATAAATAAATCCACATATCAACTATCATCTTATCTTTCACAACAGTGCCAAGAACACATAATGGGGAAAGGATAGCGCCTCTTCAATAAATCATGTTGGAAAACTGGATATCCACATGCAAAAGAATGAACCAGGCCTTCTATCTTACTCCACTCACAAAAAATTAACACAAAATGTAGTAAAGACTTAAATGAAGCCATAGTCCTGAAATCATAATATTTCAAACCATACAATTAGCAGAAGATATAGGGGAAATCTCCTTGACATTGGTGTGGGCAATGGTTTGTTGTATATGACAACAAAAGTTCAGGCAACAAAAGTAAAAATAAATAAATTAGACTACATCAAACTAAAAAGTTTCTGCACAGTGAAGAAAACAATCAATAGAGTGTAAAGCCCATCTACAGAATGGGAAAAATATTTGCAAATCATATATCTGATAAAAATTAATATCAAAAATATATAAGGAACTCATACAACTCAATAGCAAAAAAAAATTGATTTAAAAATCTGAAGAGTCACTTCTTAGAAGAAGACATACAATGGGAGAGGAGACAAGATGGTGGAGTAGAAGGACCTTGAGCTCACCTCCTTTCACAAGAACACCAAAATCACAACTAACTGCTGAACAACCATCAATAAAAAAGATTGGAACCTACCAAAAAAAAGTATTATACATCCAAAAACATAAAGAAGAAACCCAATGAGATGGTAGGAGGGGCACACTCACAATATAATCAAATCCCATACCCCCTGGGTAGGTGACCCATAAACTGGAGAATAATTATACCACAGAAGATCTCCCACAGGAGTGAGAATTTTGGGCTCCATGTCAGACTCCCCAACCGGGTATCAGGCATCAGGAGAAGGAGCCCCCCACAGAGCATTTGGCTTTGAAGGCCAACAGGACTTAATTGCAGGAGCTGCACAGGACTGGGGAAAATAGAGACTCCAGTCTTGGAGTGCTCACGCAAGGTCTCATGTGCAGTGGGACCCAGGGCAAAAGCAGTGACTTCATAGGAATCTGGGCCAGACCTAATTACTGGTGTTGGAGGGTCTTCTGGGAAATTGTGGTGGGATGGGGGATGGTTGTGATTCTCTCTGGGGTAATAAGTGAGTGTTCATCTTCTTGAACTCTTATGCAAGGCAGACATCTGGCTTGGGTAATTAGCACCAAGATCTGTCCCCACCCAAAAGCCTATAGATTCCAGTATTGGGACGCCTCAGGCCAAACAACAAATAAGATAGGAACACAAAACCATCCATCAGCAGACAGGCTGCCTAAAGACTTCCTCAGACCACAGCCACATCTGGGCACATCTCTTGACACAGCCCTTCCCACCAGAGGGCCTAGACTCAGCTCCAACCACCACTGGGATAGCACTGGGCCCTCCCACACAACTCTAGGCCATCCTCACCCACCAGGGGCAGACACCAGAAGCAAGAAAAATATGGTCTGGCAGCCTGTGGAACCAAGCCTGCAAATGCAGGTCACAGCCTACCCTGAGACCAGCTGGTTTATGGCCCTTGGGTGATGAGAGGGGAGTCTAGTAATAGGACACATAGGACATCCCCTATAGAGGGCCATTTCTCCAAGATTTAGAAACATATATAACCTTCCACATACATAAAAACACAAATAGAAATTTAGACAAAATGAGATAGCAGAGAAATATGTTCCAGACAAACAAGATAAAATGTCAGAAGTACAACAAAGGGATGTGGAGATAGGCAATCTACCTGAGAAAGAGTTCAGAGTAATGATTGTAAAGATGACACAAGAACTTGGGAAAAGAATGGATGCACAGCAAGATGTTACAAGAAGTTTTTAATAGAGTTAGAAAATATAAAAAACAACCAAGCACAGTAGAAGAGTATAATAACTGAAATGAAAACTACACTAGAAGGAGTCAGCAGCGGAATAAATGAGACAGAAGAATGGATAAGTAAGCTGGAAAGCAGGGTGGTGGAAATCACTACCATGGAGCAGAATAAAGAAAAAAGAATGAAAAGAAATGAGGACAGTTTAAGAGACCTCTGGGACAACATCAAATGCACAAACATTCACATTATAAGGGTCCCAGATGGAGAAGGGAGAGAAAAAGGGCCTGAGAAAGTATTGGAAGAGATAATAGTTGAAAATTTCCCTAACATGGAAAAGGAAATGGTCACCCAAGTCCAGGAAGTGCAGAGATCCCAGACAGGATAAACCCAAGGAGGAACACGCCGAGACATATAGAAATCAAATTGACAAAAAGTAAAGATAAAGAGAAATTATTACAAACAGTAAGGGAAAAGCAACAAGTTACATACAAGGGAATCTGCATAAGGTCATCAGCTGATTTTTCAGCAGAAACTCTGCAGGTCAGAAGGGAGTGGCATGATATATTTAAATTTGTGAAAGGGAAAAACCTACAACCAAGAATACTCTACCCAGCAAGGCTCTTGTTCAGATTTGACAGAGAAATCAAAAGTTTTACAGACAAGCAAAAGGTAAATGAATTCAGCATCACAGACCATCTTTACAACAAATGCTAAAGGAACTTCTGTAGGAAGAAAAGAAAAGGTCACAACTAAAAACAAGAAAATTAGGAAATGGGAAAGCTCACCAGTAAAGGCAAACATACAGTAAATTAAGAAATCATCCACACACAAATATAATATCTAAACTAGTAACTGTGAGAGGAGGAGAGTACAAAGGGAGGAGATATACATAGCACTAAAGATAGTCATAAACTCACAAGAGAAGAAAACAAAAGAGAAAAGGAAAAAAAAAAAGACCTAAAAAACAAATCCAAAATGGCGATAAGAACATACATATTTATAATTACCTTAAACGTAAATGGATTAAATGCTCCAACCAAAAGACATAGACTGGCTGAATAGATACAAAAATAAGACCAATATATATGCTATCTATAAGAGATGCACTTCAGATCTAAAGACACATACAGACTGAAAGTGAGGGGATGGAAAAAGATATTCCATACAAATGGAAATCAAAAGAAAGCTGGAGTAACCAATACTAATATCAGAAAAAATAGACTTTAAAATAAAGACTGTTACAAAAGACAAAGAAGGACATTATATAATGATCAAGGGATCAATCCAAGAAGATATAACAGTTGTAAATATATGCACCCAACATAGGAGCAACTCAATATATAAGGCAAATACTAACAACCATAAAAGGAGAAATTGACAGTAACACAATAATAGTGGAGGACTTTAACACCTTATTTTCATCAATGGACAGATTATTGAAACAGAAAATCAATAAGCAAACACAGATCTTAAATGACACATTAATTGATATTTATAGATTATTCCATCCAAAAGCAGCAGAATACACATTCTTTACAAGTGCACATGGAATATTCTCCAGGATAGACCACATGCTGGGCAACAAAGGAAGCCTTGGTGTTTTAAGAACATCGAAATCATATCAAGCAACTTTTCTGACCACAACACTATGAGATTAGAAATCAATGAAAGAAAAAAAAAAACTGAAAAAACCCAAACACGTGGAGGCTAAACAACATACTACTAAACAACTAATGGATCATGGAAGAATCAAAGATGAAATCAAAGAAACCTAGAGACAAATGACAATGAAAGCACAACAATCCAAAACATATGGGATGCAGCAAAAGCAGTTCTAAGAGGAAAGTTTATAGCAATGCTAGCTTACCTCAGGAAACAAGAAAAAATATAAATAAACAATCTAACCCTACCTCTAAAGCAACTGGTGAAGAAGAATAAACAAGACTCAAAGTTAGTAGAAGGAAAGAAATCATGAAATCAGAGCAGGAATAAATGAAATACAGATGAAGAAAACAATGGAAAAGATCAATGAAACTAAAAGGTGGTTCTTTAAAAAGATACTGATAAACCTTTAGCAGACACATCAACTAAAGAAGGGAGTGGGCCCAAATTGATACAATTAATAATGGAAAAGAAGCTACAATGGACATCGCAGAAGTACAAAAGATCATAAAAGGCAACTCTATGCCAGTAAAATGGACAACCTAGTAGAAATGGACAAATTCTTAGAAAAGTACAATATCCTAAGATTGAATCAGGAGGAAAAGAAAATATGAACAGACAAATTACAAGTACTGAATTTGAATTGTTTTTTTTTAAACTCCCCAGACTTCCCTGGGGAAACTCATTCTATAAGGCCACAATCATCCTGATACCAAACATAAAGATACCACACACAAAAAAATTACAGGCCAATATCACTGATGAACATGGACATAAAAATCCTCAACAAAAGACTAGCAAACCAAATCCAACAATACATTATAGGAATTGTAGTCCATGATAAAGTGGGATTTATCCCAGTGATGCAAGGATTTCTCAATATCCACAAATCAGTGAGATACACCACATTATAAATTGAAGAATAAAACCCATATTATCATCTCAATAGATCCAGAAAAAGCTTTTGATAAAATTCAATATCCATGTATGATAAAAACTCTTTAGAAAGTTCTGCTTAGAGGGAATGTACCTCAACATAATAAAGGCTATAAATTATAAGCCCACAGTTATCATCATACTCAACAGTGAAAAGCTGAAAGCATTTCCTCTAGATCAGGAACAAGGCAAGGATGTCCCTCTTACTACTTTTATTCAACATAGTTTTGGAAGTCCTAGCCACAGCAATCAGAGAAGAAAAAGAAATAAAAGGACTCTAAATTGAAAAAGAAGAATTAAAAATGTCACTGCATATGACATGATACTATACATAGTATCATGGAGGTATCAGGCTCCCTGACTTCAGACTGTACTACAAAGCTACAGTCATCAAAACTGTATGTTACTGGCACAAAAACTGACATATAGATCAATGGAACAGGATTGAAAGCCCAGAGATAAACCAATGCACCTATGGTCACCTAATCTATGAAAAAGGAGTCAAGAATATACAATGGAGAAAAGACAGTTTCTTCAGTAAGTGATACTGAGAAAACTGGACAGCTACATATAAAAGAATGAAATTAGAAAATTCTTTAACACCATCTAAAAAACTTAACTTAAAATGGATTTAGACCTAAATGTAAGACTATATACTATAAAACTCTAGAAAACCTAGGCAGAAAAGTCTTTGACATAAATTGCAGCAATATCTCTTTGCATCCATCTCCTAAAGTACTGGAAATAAAAACAGAAATAAACAAATGGGACTTAATTAAACTTAAAATCTTTTGCACAGCAAAGAAAACTATAAACAAAACAATAAACCACCCCCAGAATGGTAGAAAATATTTGCAAATGATACTACAGACAAGGAATTAATCTCCAAAATGTAAAAACTGCTCATCCAGTTCAATATCAATAAAACAAACAACCCAATAAAAAATGGGCAGAAGATCTAAATGGACAGAAGACCTAAATGGACATTTCTTCAAAGAAGACATAAACATGGACAAAAGGCACATGAAAAGATGCTCAACATCACTAATTATTAGAGAATTATTAGAGATATGCAAATCAAAACTATTATGAGGTATTGCCTCACACCAATCAGAATGGCCATCATCAAAAAGTTTACCAATAATAAATGCTGGAGACAGTGTGGAGAAAGAGGAACTCTCCTACACTCTTGGTAGGAATGTAAATTCGTACATCCATTATGGGGAGCAGTATGGAAGTTCCTTAAAAAAACAAATAGAGACACCATATGATTCTAAAATCCCAATCGTGGGCATATATCCAGAGAAAACCATAATTTGAAAAGATATATGCATCCCAATATTAATTGCAACATTATTTGCAATAGCTAAGACATGGAAGCAACCTAAATGTCCATCAACAGATGAGTGGATAAAGAAGATGTGGTATATATACACAATGGAATATTAGTCATAAAAAATAATGAAATAATGTCATTTGCAGCAACATGGATGGACCTAGAGATTATCATACTACATGAAGTAAGTGAGACAGAGAAAGATAAATATCATATGATATCACTTGTATGTGGAATCTAAAAAAAGTTACAAATGAACTCATATACAAAACAGAAATAGACCCACAGACATAGAAAACAAACTTATGTTTACCAAAGGGGAAAGGGGGGGAGGGATAAATTAGAAGTTTGGGATTAATATATATACACTATTATATAAAAAATAGATAACCAATGAAGACCTACTGTAAAACACAGGGAACTATAGTCAGTACTCTGTAATAACTTATAAAGGAAAAGAATCTGAAAAAGAATATATATGTGTGTGTGTGTGTATATATATATATATATATATATATATATATATATATATATATATACACATATATCTGAATCTCTTTTCTCTACATCTGAGACTAATACAACATTGTAAATCAACCATACTTCAGTAAAAATTAAATTAAAAAAATACAAATGGCCAGCAAGTATAAGAAAAGGTGCTCAACATTACTAATCTTGAAGGAAATGCAAATCAATACCATGTAAATATTGTCCAGACCTCTTAGAATGACTATTATCAAAGAGACAAAAAAATAACAACTGTTGTCAAGGTTGTGAAGTAATTGGATTCCTTATATACTGTTGGTGTGAGTGTTAATTGGTACAGTTATTATGGAAAACTGTATGGAGTTTTCTCCAAAAATTAAAAATACAACCACCCTACAATCTCAGTTGTGGGTATACATCTGAAGGAAATTAAAAAATAAAGCAGTATCTTGAAGAGATATTTTCATTCCCATGTTTATTTCAGGGTATTGTACAGTATCCAAATATGGAAATAACCTAAAGGTCTATCACTGGGTGAATGGATTTGTGTGAAAATGTGATATATATGTGTAAGTATACACACACACACACACAAATGGAATATGATTTAGCCCTAAAAAGGAGCAAAATACTGCCATTTTGGCAATACACATAAACCTGTAAGTCATTTTCCTAAGTAAATAAGCCAGATGCAGAAAGATAAATAATACATGGTACCATTTATATGAGGAGTTTGAAACAGTCAAACTTGTAGAACTAAAGAGTAGAATGGTTTTTTCCAGGGTTTTGTAGTAGGTGGATACAAGGAGATGTTTGTCAAGGGATACAGTCTCGATTATGCAAGATACATAAGTTCTAGAGGTCTCATGTAAAACAAGGTGACTCTAGTTAAAAGTACTGTATTACTTTAAATTTCCTCAGGCAGTAGATCTTATGTGTTCTCATCATACAAGGAAAAGAAAAGAAGGAAAAATGAAAATGGTAAATATGGGAGGTAATGGACATGTTAGTCACCTTGACTGTGGTGATTATTCTGCAATATATACTTATATCAAATCATGAACGTCACTATGGTTGTATATGCTAAATATCTTCTATTTTTAATTGTCAATTATAACTCAATAAAGCTGGGAAATACAGAAAACTCCTTTGATAAATCATGTTAATCTCACCTTATATCATGTACATCTTGATAAGATGTAATGAGAAGATAATTGACATAATAATTATCTGTGGTATTTTTCTTTAAAAAAAACTGCCTCTTAGCCCCATGGAGATAATATCACGCAAACATAACTGAAGGACATTTTTCAAAATACTCTTAAAATAGTCAATACTATGATCAACAAGGGAAAACTGATAAACTGTCACACAGCAGAGAAGACTAAGTACACACGTCAACAAACTGTAATGTGGCATCCTGGAACAGACTTCTGAAATTCTAGTAAGTTCTGTGCTTTGATTGATAACATTTTACAAATGTTAGTTTCTTAGTTTTGACAAATATACCATCACTTTACTTAAATGGGAAACTGGGTCAAAAGTATATGGGAACTCTCTGGAGCATGTTTGTAACTTTTCTGTAAGGTTATAATTCTTTCAAAATAAAAAGTTTATTCAAAAAATAGTTTGATTTGTGATATTAAACAAGAACTATTAAACACATATACTACTATGATATTTTAAGTGTGAAATCAAAGACTAATGAATAAAAGAAAACATAGTTAAATTAGCAATGAAGATATTTGTAATAGCTTTAGGAAAGTGGAAGAAACAAATTGAGATATTGAAACAGCTGTGGAGTGAAACAAAACAGAAATGACTTTAAATTTTAGTGTTTGCCATTGGGGGAGAATAGAGACACTATTAACAGAAATGTTTTAAAAATCAGGAAGAGGAATACATTGGAAAATAGATCTGATTATTCCAGTTTTGTCAATGTCAATTTTGACACGTTCCTGGATATCCATGTATAAACGTCAGTGAAGCCATTACTAGAACATAACAGTCAGAAGATTGTATTAAGAATTCAGGGAATTTGTTTTTTAAGGAACCTCCATACTGTTCTCCAGAGTGGCTGTACCAATTTACATTCCGACCAATAGTGTAGGAGTGTTCCTTTTTCTCCACACCCTCTCCAGCATATATTATTTGTAGACTTTTTGATGATGGTCATTCTGACTCATGTGAGGTGATATTTAATCGTAGTTTTGATTTACATT
Organism: Eubalaena glacialis; assembly: GCF_028564815.1. NCBI lineage: Eukaryota > Metazoa > Chordata > Mammalia > Artiodactyla > Balaenidae > Eubalaena > Eubalaena glacialis. The sequence continues at coordinate 32,667,443 of NC_083732.1, read as the reverse complement.
CCTCTAATAATTAGCGATGTTGAGTTTTCATGTACCTTTTGACCACATGTATGTCTTCTTCGGTGAAATGTCTACTTAGATCTTCTGCCCATTTTTTGATTGGGTTGTTTAGGTTTTTTTGGTATTGAGCTGTATGAGCTGTTTGAGCTACCATATGTTCCTGCAGTCCCATCCCTGGACATATATTTGGAGAAAACTATAATTTGAAAAGATACATGCACTCAGCGTTCATTGCAGAACTATTTACAATAGCCAAGATATGGAAGGAACCTAAATGTCCATTGACAGATGAATGGAGAAAGAAAATGTGGTATATTTATACAATGGACTATTAGTCATAAAAAGAATGAAATAACGCCATTTGCGGCACATGGATGGACCTAGAGATTATCATACTAAGTGAAGTAAGCCAGACAGAGAAAGACAAATATCGTATGATATCGCTTATATATGGAATTTAAAAAAATGATACAAATGAACTTATATACAAAAGAGAAATACACCCACAGACCCAGAAAACAAACCTATGGTTACCAAAGGGGAAAGGGGGTAGGGTTTAATTAGGAGTTTGGGATTAACATATACACACTACTATATATAAAATAGATAACCAACAAGGACCTAGTGTATAGCACAGGGAACTGTACTCAATATTTAGTAATAACCTATAAGGGAAAAGAATGTGAAAATGTATATGTATATGTATAACTGAATCACTTTGCTGTACATTAACACAGCACTGTAAATCAACTATAATTCAATAAAAATTTAAAAAATAAAGGAGTTCATGAAGTGGATGAAGAAATATAGAACAAAATAGTAGGAGTAGGGAAGTAAAGGAAAGCAAGGAGAGGATGTATGATTAAATAAAGTGAATAGAGGATGGCAAAATCAGAGAAACTCAAGGGCTAAAGAGATAAACACCCAAGTTAACTGAGTAACACCATAATGTTTGGACCCTGAGAAGTCATTATCTAAGGAGATTGGTTGCAATAGATTAGCAAGGAACAAAAGTAGAGGTGGTAGAAAACAATACACGGCATTAAATTTCATGGCATTAGTGGGGTAAAAAATTACAAAATAAAAGCAGGAGGGGAGCACTGGGATCCTGAATTTAAAGACAGATAAATATCTATGGTCAACCAGCTGCAAACTATAAACTCCTTGAATTAAGTAAGTCACTATTTTGTTTTCAAATGTCATATGTTAAATGCATATGTGACATTTGTAATACCTCTTAGGGGTATTATTGCTTGATTTTTATCAGATGTTTTACTTGTTTCATAAATTAGGTGTATCTATAAATAAAGAAGTTATCTCATTAAATTGATATGAAATATAACGTATAGGAAAGTTTTGTAACTGAGGAATGTTATGCTAACATAATGTTAATGAAAAAAGCAAAAACCATGCAACATATCTTGAGTGGGAAAAAGACTTTTTTCTTTTTCTTGAATTCAGGAAATTGTACTTTTTTAATAACAAGAAAGAAGTCAATATAGTTAATAATGGGGAATATGCAAAAAGAGTGGAGAAGATTTATGAAACAACAACAAAATAGCAGTGATGAGTTAAAAGCACAAGTGAAAGAAGAAAGGAGTAATTCTACCTGTTCTAAGTCTGACAAGAAAAGAAAGACAAAAAAATGGAAAATGAACTTTTTGGAAGCTCATACTTTAATAGACTTTCATTTATTTATTCAACAAATATTTGAGCATTTATTATGGAACAGATAGATGTTGACCTATATAGTAGGGATAAAGTGGCAAAAATATATAGGGTTCCCGACTTCCTGTAGGTCCTTGATGGTTGACACGTTTTGTTGTTTTTTTTTTTTTTCTTACAGCACTTTAAATATGTCATCTCATTGCCTTCTGACCACCAGGTTTTCTCATGAGAAAAAATAAAAGATGTTAACCTTATAGAGGATACCGTGTATGTGACAATTTCATTCTCTCTGTCTTTGGCTTTTGACAGTTTGATCACAATATGTATCAATATCTGTGTGTCTCTCGAGTTTATTCTATTTGAAGAATATAGAGTTACTTAGAGGTGTAGATTCATGTATTTCATTAAATTTGGCAAGTAGTCAATTATTAGTTCTTCAAATGTTTCTTCTACCCCTTTCTTTCCCTCCTCTGCTTATGGGACTCCCATAATACATTTGTTGGTATGTGTGGTGGTGTTCCAATGGTTGCTTAGGCTGTGTCAATTTTTCTTCATTTTTTTTACCTTCTGCCTCTCAGACTGAATGATTTCAATTTATACATGTTCAAGTAGCTAACTCTTCTGCCAGCTCAGATTTGCTTTTGAACTTTTCTAGTGAATTTTTCATTCAGCTCTTGTATTTTAACTCCAGAATTTCTATTTAACTGCCTTTTGTAATTTCTCTTTTTAAAATATTCTCTATTTCTTTGGACTTTCCTGGTTCCATTTATTTTATGTTCATAATTCCATTAAGTGGTTTGAGGATATGTAAGACAGTTGATTTAAAGTCTTGTTCTAGTATGTTCAGTGTTTGTTCCTCCTCAGTGATATTTCTGTCAGTTTTTATTTAGTCTTGTGAATTGGTCATGCTTTTCTATTTATTTGTTTGCCATATAATGTTTTTATAGAAAAGTAGACATTTAGATTATTATAATGTGGTAACTCTGGAAATGAAATTCTCCCCCTTCCCCATGGTTTGCTTTTGTTTGTTAGTGCTACAGTCACCCATTTGTTTATTGACTTTTCCAAATTATTTTAGCAATGACTATTTCTCTTGTTTCATGTAGTTATAGATGCTTCCATTCCGTTATCTAAATGGTCAGGAAGTGAGCTGAGAGAGTTTCCTTCAAGGCTAAAATTCAGGAGCCTCTTTCTTCACTAAACACTTCCTTGGTTGTTGTTAATTTTTTGATATGATTCTGAAGTTCTGAAATGTTGATTTTGACAGTTTTTGCCAGATTCATGGCTAATTCAGTGGTGGGATGGATCTTTGGAATTCCCTACCTCACCATTGTCAGTGACGTCACTCTTATTTTCTAAGAGACAGTAAAGTCTCTCTCTCCCCTCAGGAGATTACTCCAGCTGAGTGTCCCACTACTTTGAAAACTTCAGAACCATTTGTCACCTCAGTGTACATTCTTTTTATGTTGTGGAAAATCCATTTTAATTCAACAAGAGGGGATGTAATTAATTTGCTCCCAAAACTGAAGATCTAAAAACCAACCATGGAGGTAAGGCTAATGTTACATTTAATAATTGTTTCATGGAATGGACAATTAATGAGGAAATGATGTATTGCTACTCAGCTGTGGAGATACACTAATAAATGAACTGCACTAGATTTCTTCAAAGATACAAAACTTTAATTAGTGGGATATTTATAACACAGTTAAGCAACATTGATAAGGCAGCATCTTAGCAATTGAAACCAAATGATTTCAATCTGGCTACTAGTAGGCAGAAGACAACCCAAGAGCATTCTGTCATGTTGCCCGTTATGTTGGTTTTGTCGTTTGTTACTCCTTTTGTCTTTTATTAGTTATTTGAACACTTTTAGTTGAGGTATGCACTCTCCATGTCAGCCTACTTACCAACATTCTTTATTATCTTGCATCCAGCTCACATTTTTAGTGCCTTTCCTAGCCCTTTTACGGTTGCTTAGTTTGTGACCTTTTCTCTTTACATTATATGTGACTATTTTGTGCAATCAAACAACAGAGAAACCTTATCTTTTATTTTCAGGCGATCAACCATGAGGATTTTTAAGTGAAAATGGTTAACATTAATTTACTTCGGATTCTGTCCTATTTTTTTTTTTGCTGTAGAGTAGTATGTAAAATTTCATTTTAGAAATTTCATTTGGGCTTTCTGCCATCTCTGGATTTGGGAAGAAACAAACAGAAATGCAATAAAATTTGTTATACTGGAATCTATGTGCATAGTCAGTTGTTCTAACAGCCTCACTAAAAATGCCATGATATTTATATCTAGAATAATAAATAGTGGAGATTCTGAAGAAAGACCATTGATACACAGTTGTCAAAAAAGCCCTAGGCCAATTATCTATGGCATTTATGTATCTTACAAGTCAAAGAAATCCATGAAATTTAGAATTAATCAATCACTATCTATTGAGTGTTTCCTCTGCTTTGTTCTATGCATTTAGTTTACACCTGTAACTTTATTGACTGATGTGGATCCCTGCACAATCAATATGGCTGGGGCAATATTTATTAATCATGAAATCTGACTGGGACAAAGAAATAGACATTTGTGTTTATCTTCCAGTCCACGTTATCAATTACATGGGTACATGGCTTCTATCTGAATTGTTTAAATAATTAAGAATGGAGAGCAATTTTCTTAATAACTCAGATTGTTTAGATAAAGTCCCCACAGAGCTATCATTTCTGCAAAATACATTATGTATAAATATGTTTATCTTTATCAGAATGTTCCCAAATATTTCTACTTAAATTAATTTTAAAAAGCTCTTTTTTTCTGATAATAATTTATGTTTTGATATCTCATAATAAAAACTAGGATAGAACATCTGTAAATTACTGAAAATTGATGTCAGCAGAATAGAGGATAATAGAAGAATTGGGAAATATTTATTTTGGAGGAACAAAATAAAATGGTTCTTCCATTTTATCCTTGACTAATGGCACACACAAAAAAGAAGACTGATAACTGGTTTTCCAAAGATTCTAACAGAACTCTGAACCACCAACCACAGTCTGACCTGGGACTAACATCCTTTAGCTCAGTAAGTGGAATAGAGGAGAAATAATAAGAAACAAGAAAGTTCACAGAACTCACTGCTGTTTTAACAGTATAAAGCCAGTGTTCACAAAACACTCTCCCAGAAGTTTTCGTGAGAGAGCACATTTTACATGTTTGATCATTTCTTTCTTTTTTTGTATAGAGTAAGCAAAGTATAGAGAAAATAGCTTTACAAAAGCATAACTGGTTATTCACAGCATTCTCTCATTCATTCCTTCTCTAGAGATGTGAGATAGCTAGAGATGTGAAAAGTTGATAGATTAAGCAAAAATCTTCCTCTTCAAATAAAGATTATAGAATAAATTTGCCTTCTTGTCACACATTTGGTAGAAAATTCATAACGTCTATTTTGCTTTCATTTTAAATGTTTTAAACATTCAAATAAAAGAGGATAAATGCATATTCTAATATTCCAAATATATGCTTTATTTGTTTTTATTTTTGAAATATTTATTTGAAGATAGAATTTGTCCCATATTCCAGAGTTTTAACATGCAGGATGTCGGGAATATTTTAACAAAAGCTTAGATTATTATTTGACACCTATGATTGCTGTTTATATGTATTGTGTATATTGGTTAATGCACTACATCAATTATGAAGTTTTATTTCAGCAATCCTTTTCTTTTTTTTTTTTTTTTTCAAGGCCCAGAGTACTTCTTTGATAGGTGTCCCAACTGAGCATAAACTGACATTCAGAGTTTGATTATGTCCAAAAAGCTATGTATAGGCAGTCCCAGGGATTTAATAGTCAAGATGCAGTCATGGGGATTTTCAGGTAGTTGAGAAAACCTGTTAAAAGAACATTTGTGAATTACCATAAGGAATACAGATTAAGAAAACATAAACAAAAGGACAGGGAATAACGATAGTAGCATGAGGTTTTGCCCGAGTATGACATTATGAAAAGAAAACGGTACTTTTAATATTCCCCAAATTTTAAAGCACTTCTGACCAGGTAGCCCTTCACAAATAGAAATATTATGTTAATAGGCTTTCTGCACCCATAAGAACAGTAGTGAATTATCAGTTGGGATCTTATTTCTCAGTAGACACAGCAATGTAGGACCTAGAAGGAAATCAGTATTGAACCATGCAATAAAAATTGTTTAGGTTCCTAGCCATGGAGACTGAGAAATAATTTTAAGTACTTTGCAGGATGTTAAAGTCCTACCTAAGGAGGGAGTTCCATGTCAGGGGAATTTGAGAATTAAAGTTAAAATGATCTCCTTTCTATTCACACTGAAACGAGAGCTGGAAAATTTGTGTTCCCTCTATTTAAATGTATAAAATATATTGCAGTTGTGTGGCTTTCTATCTATCTACCATGAACAACGTGCATCACTCACTGAGTGGAAATGAAAGACTCCTCAGTCAAACCTATGTCATTCTTCATGCAGCATGTCTAAGTTCTTTGCCCAATTGTTAATCATGTAATTTGGTTTTTATTTTTGCTATTGAATTGCAGCAGTTTCTTATATATTTTTAATGTTAACCACTTATCAGATATATGGTTTGCAAATATTTTCTGATTTTTTAGTTTGCTTTTCATTTTATTGATTTCCTTTTTTGTTATGCAAAACTTTTTAGTTGACATAGTCCCCCCTTGCCCATTTTTTATTGTGTTGACTGTGCTTTTGGTGTTGTATTTAAGAAATTATTGCCAAGACTAATGGCATAAATTTTTTCTATGATTTCCTCTAAAAGTTTTGGAGTTTCAGAGCTTACATTTAAACCTATAATCCATTTTAAGTTTATTTTTAGTGTATGGTGTAAGATAGGGGTCCAATTTTATTCTTTTCAAAACGAGTGAAGAGCCAGTGTACCCAAAAACATGCATTTGAGACTATCTTTTACATGGTGTGTATTCTTAGCACATTTGTCAAAGATCAGTTAACCATAAATGCATGAGTTTAATAATGGGTGTTCTATTGAGTATACTTAAATTTCTTTCATCAGTTTTTTAAAGAAAATTTTAAAAATTGAAGTATAGTTGATTTACAATATTATATTAGTTTCATATGCACAGTATAATGATTCAGTATTTTTATAGTTTATACTCCATTAAAAGTTATTACAAGATAATGCCTATATTTCCTTGTACTATACAATATTTCTTGTTGCTTATCTATTTTATACATTGTGTCTATTAAAGCCATACACTTAACATGCCCCTCTCCCCTTCCCTCTCCCCACTGGTAACCACTGGCTTGTTTTCCATATCTGAGTCTGTTTCTGTTTTGCTATATACATTCATTTGTATTTATTTTAGATTCCATATATAGGTGGTCTTATGCAGTATTTGTATTTCACTGTTTGACTTGTTTCATGAAGCATAATATTCCATGTTGCAACAAATGACAGAATTTTACTCTTCTTTATGGCTGAGTAATATTCCATTGTATATATGTATATATATATATATACCACATCTTCTTTATCCATTCATCTGTTGATGGACACATGGGTTGCTTCCATATCTTGGCTATTGTAAATACTGCTGCTATGAATATTGGGGTACATGTATCTTTTCTAATTAGTGTTTCTGTTTTTCTTGATATACACCTAGGAGTGGAATTGGTGGATCATATGGTAGTTCTATTTTTAGTTTTTTAAGGACCCTGCATACTGTTTTCCATAGTGGCTGCACCAAATTACATTCCTACCAACAGGTACAAGGGTTCCCTTTTCTCTACATCCTCACTAAATATTTGTTCTTTGTAGACTTTATGATGATAGCCATTCTGGCACTGTGAGGTGATATCTCACTGTTGTTTTGATTTGCATTTCTCTAACAATTAGCAGTGTTTAAAATATTTTCAGGTGTGTCGGCCATCTGTATGTCTTCTTTGGAAAACTGTTTATTTTGGTCTTCTGCCAATTTTTGACTTTGATGTTGTTGCTGTTGTTATTGAGTTACATGAGCTGTTTATAAATTTTGTATATTAACCAATTTGTTGGTCATATCATTGGTAAATATTTTCTCTAAATCATCTTTTCATTTTGTTGATGGATTCCTTTGCTTTGCAAAAGCTTTTAAGTTTAATTAGGTCTCTCTCTCTCTCTTTTTTTTTTTTTTTTCTTTTTGCTCTTATCTCTCTTGCCTTAGGAGACAGAGCCAAAAAAATATTACTACGATTTATGTCAGAGCGTTCTGCCTATGCTATCTTCTAGGATTTTTATGGTTTAGGGTCTTACATTTAGATCTTTAACCAATTTTGAATTTACTTTTGCATATGGTAAAAGGGAATGTCCTAATCTCATGGTTTCACATGTAGCTGCCCATTTCTCCCAGCACCACTTATCGAAGAGACTATCTCTTCTCTATTGTATATTCTCACCTTCTTTGTCATAGATTAATTGACCACAGTTGTGTGGGTTTATTTCTGAGCTCTATATTCTGTTTAATTGATCTATGTGTCTGTTTTTGTGTCAGTACCATGCTGTTTTGATTACTGTAGCTTTGTAGTATAGTCTGAAGTCTGGGAGCCTGATTCCTCCAGCTACGTTTTTCTTTCTCAAGATTGCTTTGCTACTAAGTGTCTTTTGTGATTCCATATGACTTTTAGAACAATTTGCTCCAGCTCTGTGAAAAATGTCATGGGTATATTGATAAGTATTGCATTAAATCTGCAGGTTGCTTTAAGTAATATGGATGTTTTAACAATATTAATAAAGGCCACAGCCAACAACAATGAAAAGCTGAAAGCCTTTCCTCTAAATTCAGGAAGAAGACAAGGATGCCCAATCTAACCATTTCTATTTAACATCATATTGGAAGTCCTAGCCACAGCAATCAGAGAAGAAAAAGAAATAAAAGGCATACCAAATGGAAGGGAAGAAGTAAAACTGTCACTATCTTCAGATGGCATGATACTTTATACAGAAAACCCTAAAGTCTCCACCCCAAAACTATTAGAACTAATGAATTAATTCAGCAAAGTTTCAGTATACAAGGTTTATATACAGAAATCTGTTGCTTTTCTAATCATTAATAATGAACTCTCAGAAAGAGAAACTAAAAATATCCCTTCTAAAATCACGTCAAAAGAATAAAGCACATAGGAATAAAATTAACCAAGGAGGAGAAAGTCCTATACTCTGAAAACTATAACACATTGATGAAGGAAATTGAGGATGATATAAAGAAATGGAAAGATATCTCGTGCTCTTGATTTGGAAGAATTAATATTCCTTCATAAGGGCTTTATAGTTTCTAGTGTATGAGTTTTTGCCTCCTTTGTTAGGTTTATTTCTATGTATTTTATCTTTTTTAGACTATTGAAAATGTGATTGTTTCTTAATTTCTTTTTTAGGTAGTTCATTGTTGGTGTGTAGAAGTGGAGCTGATTTTTGTAGGTTAATTTTGTATCCCATAACTTAACTGAATTCATTTATTATATCTAACAGATTTACTCCTAAAAGAAAACATAAATGAAATCTTATTGAAATTCTTGAAATGTGTGCAATGTTTTCCTGAGTATAACAACAAAAACACAGATAACAAAAGCAAAAACAAATAAGCTGGACTACATAAATTAAAAAGTTGTTGTGCAGCAAAAGAAACAATTATAAAAATGCAACCTTCAGAACGGGAGAAAATATTTGCAAACCATATATCTGATAAAGGATTATCATTCAAAATATATAGAGAACTCCCACAACTCAATGACAATAAAACAAATAACCCAATTTAAAATGGGCAAAGAAACTGGATACACATTTCTCCAAGGAAGACATACAAATGGCCAACAAGTATAGAAAAATGTGCTCAATATTATTAATCATCAGGAAAATGCAAAGCAATATAACCATGAGATATCACCTCATACATATTAGATGGTTATTATCAAAAAATCAAAATATAACAAGTATTGGCAAGGATGTGGAGAAAAATGAACTGTTGAACTCTGTCGGTGTTAATGTAAATTGGTGTAACTACTATGGAAAATATTATGGAGGTTCCTCAAAAATTTAAAATAGAACTACCAAATGATCCAGCAATTCTACCTTTGGGTATTTACCTAAAATAAGTGAAATCAGGATCTTGAAAGTATATTTGCATGCATGTTCATTGCAGCATTGTTTACAATAGCCAAGACAATGAAGCAACTTAAATATCCATTGATAGATGAATGGATAAATAAAATATGGTTTATACATACAATGGAATATTACTCAACATTAGAGAAGAAAGAAATTGTTCCATTTGCAACAACATGGATTAACCTAGGGAACTTATGCTGAATGAATAAAAATGAACACAGAAGGACAAATACTACATGATACCACTTGTATGAACAAAATAGTCAGACTAATAGAAATAGAGAGTAAAATGGTGGTTGCCAGGAGTTAGGAGGAGGGGAAAAAGGAAGGGATATTTGCCAAAGAATGAAAAGTTTCAGTCATGTAGATGAATAAGTCCTGAAGATCTACTGTACAGAATAGTTCCTATCATTAAATAATACTGAATTGTATACTTAAAAATTTGCTAAAAAGGCAGATTTTATGTTGTATTATTATCACTAATAATAATAATAAAAGACAGTGGGAGGAAACTTTTGGAAATGATGGCTATGTTTATGGTATAGATTGTGGTATGGTGTCACAGCTGTATACTTATCTCCAAACTCATCAAGTTGTTTACTAAGTGTATACAGTTGTTTGTATGTCAATTATACTTCAATAAAGTGGTTTTTTAAAAAGATTAAAATGTCATTCAGAAATGCAGACTATTAAAAAGAAATGCGCTTCTCTGGTGGAATTAAGTTAGAATGGGACAGGGTAGGGGAAAGTATTTTAGGTTACATCACACTAATATATATACCATAAAAAGAAAAACAAAAAAACTCTTTGAAGCAGTAGCTGAAATGTGTTATCACATTCCTAACCTTACAGAAATCACTTTGGTAACACCAAGCACCTTGTTACTTAACTGACTAAATAATTCATAATTCCACCTCTGAGAGAACAGAAATGTGTTAATCTGTAGAGTTTTGTCTTTAATTTAGCCATATTTTTGATAAACTTTTTGGGGAAAATAAAATACATTTAAAGTTGGCATAGTACAATAAATATTTCACTATGATATGAAATGATGTCATAGTAGAGTACAATGAACTAAATTCACCCTTAGACATATCATGTGCAATTCTTAATTATTTCTGGGAACATATTTTATGCTATATTGAATTCATGTTGGGGGGTATATGTATATAGTATATTTGTAGTCATATTTCAGGGAATATTATGTGTTCTTTGCAAAATTAGAATTTAAACTACTTTACCAACATTATGGCAAAGATGTAATAATTTACCATGGAATCATTCTATGTCCCAAATAAATTCTCATAAATCTCAAAGCTTTTGTTTTTATAGTACCCTCCTCCCCCCCAAATAATCTATATATAAATAAAATTTTAAAGAGCCAAAATTGTTAATAAACCATCTTACTCTATTTAATCAGCACAGAGGTACACTAGTCATCATTCACTCTGAAGCATTATGTATTTTGCCCTGCTGAGTAATGAGGCTATATTTTGAAAACAAAATTTTATAAAATTCTATAAAATAGACAATAACTTTCTTTTGACTCCATGACAAATCAACACATGGAAGTCTATGCTTGTACATTTACAGTTATTATGGTGAGCAAAACTTAAGACATTTAAATCAATTCTGTAAAAAACGCAGGAAGGATGGAATGGTAGTTACTGCTAAAGAAATTATTTCCCTCCCTTCAGAAAGAAATGTCATGTGTAAATGCCAGTGAAGCTGTGACAAGTTTTACTTCCTCACTTGGAAATTGCTATTTAACAAACTTTCTTGCTTCTCTTTGAAAGTAGCATAAATTTTTACTTTACCAGAAATCAGCGAAGTGCTCTTCTCCTCACTTGATATTGAAAGTAGCTACTTGACACACTGATTCTGAACAATTATGTGATCTATAGTATTTAGCATTAAAACTTAGCTAATGAAAGTGAAAAACTAGTGGTGGCAAATAACCAGCTCAGAATGTCTTGATTGTCCTTCATAGCAGATGATTATTCCTCTCATTAAAGTTACAAACCTTGAGAAAAAAAAAAGAAAGGCAAGCATGATTCTAATACATGTCATGATTCTAATGACACTAATACAGATTACATGTTCAGTAATTAGTGACTGCAAATGAAAAGTTACTTTTTTGGTACTAAGGTGTTTTCTTTATCATTGGGCTTCTATTTCCAATTAGATTGAAAAAAGTGTCCAATTAGCCTCTTGAAATATTAAATGTAAGGAAAAATTCTAAAACAAAAAAATTTAGAAATTATACTATTATTTGCTGTTATTTATATTTACTATTATTATTTATTTATAAACATTTTTTGAGTGTATCCTTTTTGAAACATGCCGTGCAAAACATGCAGTGGGTGTAATTTGAAAATTCTGAAACATAATCTCTGCCCTCAAAGATTTAAGTGACACATTAGTTGGAGAAATAAAGCTTACATGGCAGAAACATATTTAAGGCCATGAAATTTACATCTGTCAAAAAAGAAAACTTTTTCCAATTCTCTTTGATATTTTATCTTTATTTTAAGACCAAATTTATCTGGAGGTAGACAATTAATCTTATGATAAACCAGAAAATGGAGGTTCTCTCTGTCAATTACAGTGTTACCCTGTATATTTTCCTCAGTTGCTCAGAGCTTATATAGTGCCAATCAGTAATCATAGAGAAAGAAAAGTTGTCTAGTACTTTGAAGTCATCTGACATCACTTTTTGGAATATATTATGTTTTTTCCTGTTCTTTCAGATGTCTTCATTGCTTCAACCTGTCATCTTCTGAGGGATCTTGTTAAAATATAGATTCAGGTTGAATATACCTGAGCTGGGGCCTAAAATTCTGCTTTTCTAATAGGCTCTCCAAATAAGCTGCCGAGGTTGCTCCTGATCTGGGTGGGTATCATGCTGTAAGTAGGTAGACTCTAAAGAAAAATCTTTGTACTACTATGGTTGGTAATAGCATGAACTTAATGTACTCCTCACTCTAACTACAAGCCTAATTCAGCTGGTTCCATATCTCAGAAGGATAAAAGAAAAGTTTTCTCATACTGTGGAAAAAAATTTTATGTGCTTACACCGGCTGAGTAACCATTCTTTTTTTTTTTTTTTTTTTTTTTTTAAACATCTTTATTGAAGTATAATTGCTTTACAATGGTGTGCTAGCTTCTGCTTTACAACAAAGTGAATCAGTTACACATATACATATGTTGCCATATCTCTTCCCTCTTGCATCTCCCTCCTTCCCACCCTCCCTATCCCACCCCTCTAGGTGGTCACAAAGCACCGAGCTGATCTCCCTGTGCTATGCGGCTGCTTCCCACTAGTTATCTATTTTACATTTGGTAGTGTATATATGTCCATGACACTCTCTCACCCTGTCACATCTCACCCCTCCCCCTCCCCATATCCTCAAGTCCATTCTCTAGTAGGTCTGTGTCTTTATTCCCATCTTGCCACTAGGTTCTTCATGACCTCTTTTTTTTTTTTTTTTTCCCTTAGATTCCATATATATGTGTTAGCATACTGTATTTGTTTTTCTCTTTCTGACTTACTTCACTCTGTATGACAGACTCTAACTCCATCCACCTCATTACAAACACCTCCATTTCATTTCTTTTTATGGCTGAGTAATATTCCATTGTATATATGTGCCACATCTTCTTTATCCATTCATCCGATGATGGACACCTAGGTTGCTTCCATGTCCTGGCTATTGTAAACAGAGCTGCAATGAATATTTTGGTACATGACTCTTTCTGAATTATGGTTTTCTCAGGGTATATGCCCAGTAGTGGGATTGCTGGGTCGTATGGTAGTTCTATTTTTAGTTTTTTAAGGAACCTCCATACTGTTCTCCATAGTGGCTGTATCAATTTACATTCCCACCAACAGTGCAAGAGTGTTCCCTTTTCTCCACACCCTCTCCAGCATTTATTGTTTCTAGATTTTTTGATGATGGCCATTCTGACCGGTGTGAGATGATACCTCATTGTAGTTTTGATTTGCATTTCTCTAATGATTAATGATGTTGAGCATTCTTTCATGTGTCTGTTGGCAATCTGTATCTCTTCTTTGGAGAAATGTCTATTTAGGTCTTCTGCCCATTTTTGGATTGGGTTGTTTGTTTTTTTGTTATTGAGCTGCATGAGCTGCTTGTAAATCTTGGAGATTAATCCTTTGTCCGTTGCTTCATTTGCAAATATTTTCTCCCATTCTGAGGGTTGTCTTTTGGTCTTGTTTATGGTTTCCTTTGCTGTGCAAAAGCTTTTAAGTTTCATTAGGTCCCATTTGTTTATTTGTGTTTTTATTTCCATTTCTCTAGGACCCGGGTCAAAAAGGATCTTGCTGTGACTTATGTCATACAGTGTTCTGCCTATGTTTTCCTCTAAGAGTTTGATAGTGTCTGGGCTTACACTTAGGTCTTTAATCCATTTTGAGTTTATTTTTGTGTATGGTGTTAGGGAGTGTTCTAATTTCATTCTTTTACATGTACCTGTCCAATTTTCCCAGCACCACTTATTGAAGAGGCTGTCTTTTCTCCACTGTATATGCTTGCCTCCTTTATCAAAGATAAGGTGACCATATGTGCATGGGCTTATCTCTGGGCTTTCTATCCTGTTCCATTGATCTATATTTCTGTTTTTGTGCTAGTACCAAACTGTCTTGATTACTGTAGCTTTGTAATATAGTCTGAAGTCAGGGAGCCCGATTCCTCCAGCTCCATTTTTCGTTCTCAAGATTGCTTTGGCTATTTGGGGTCTTTTGTGTTTCCATACAAATTGTGAAATTTTTTGTTCTAGTTCTGTGAAAAATGCCAGTGGTAGTTTGATAGGGATTGCATTGAATCTGTAGATTGCTTTGGGTAGCAGAGTCATTTTCACAATGTTTATTCTTCCAATCCAAGAACATGGTATATCTCTCCATCTATTTGTATCATCTTTAATTTCTTTCATCAGTGTCCTATAATTTTCTGCATACAGGTCTTTTGTCTCCTTAGGTAGGTTTATTCCTAGGTATTTTATTCTTTTTGTTGCAATGGTAAACGGGAGTGTTTTCTTAATTTCACTTTCAGATTTTTCATCATTAGTATACAGGAATGCAAGAGATTTCTGTGCATTAATTTTGTATCCTGCTACTTTACCAAATTCATTGATTAGCTCTAGTAGTTTTCTGGTAGCATCTTTTGGATTCTCTATGTATAGTATCATGTCATCTGCAAACAGTGACAGCTTTACTTCTTCTTTTCCGATTTGGATTCTTTTTCGTCTCTGATTGCTGTGGCTAACACTTCCAAAACTATGTTGAATAATAGTGGAGAGAGTGGGCAACCTTGTCTTGTTCCTGATCTTAGTGGAAATGGTTTTAGTTTTTCACCATTGAGGACAATGTTGGCTGTGGGTTTGTCATATACGGCCTTTATTATGTTGAGGAAAGTTCCCTCTATGCCTACTTTCTGCAGGACTTTTATCATAAATGGGTGTTGAATTTTGTCGAAAGCTTTCTCTGCATCTATTGAGATGATCATATGGTTTTTCTCCTTCAATTTGTTAATATGAGGTATCACGTTGATTGATTTGCGTATATTGAAGAATCCTTGCATTCCTGGGATAAACCCCACTTGATCATGGTGTATGATCCTTTTAATGTGCTGTTGGATTCTGTTTGCTAGTATTTTGTTGAGGATTTTTGCATCTATGTTCATCAGTGATATTGGCCTGTAGTTTTCTTTCTTTGTGACATCTTTGCCTGGTTTTGGTATCAGGGTGATGGTGGCCTCGTAGAATGAGTTGGGGAGTGTTCCTCCCTCTGCAATATTTTGGAAGAGTTTGAGAAGGATAGGTGTGAGCTCTTCTCTAAATGTTTGATAGAATTCGCCTGTGAAGCCATCTGGTCCTGGGCTTTTGTGTGTTGGAAGATTTTTAATCACAGTTTCAATTTCAGTGCTTGTGATTGGTCTGTTCATATTTTCTATTTCTTCCTGGTTCAGTCTCGGCAGGTTGTGCATTTCTAAGAATCTGTCCATTTCTTCCAGGTTGTCCATTTTATTAGCATAGAGTTGCTTGTAGTAATCTCTTATGATCGTTTGTATTTCTGCAGTGTCAGTGGTTACTTCTCCTTTTTCATTTCTAATTCTATTAATTTGAGTCTTCTCCTTTTTTCTCTTGATGAGTCTGGCTAATGGTTTATCAATTTTGTTTATCTTCTCAAAGAACCAGCTTTTAGTTTCATTGATTTTTGCTATTGTTTCCTTCATTTCTTTTTCATTTATTTCTGATCTGATCTTTATGATTTCTTTCCTTCTGCTAGCTTTGGGGTTTTTTTGTTCTTCTTTCTCTAATTGCTTTAGGTGCAAGGTTAGGTTGTTTATTCGAGATGTTTCCTGTTTCTTGATGTAGGCTTGTATTGCTATAAACTTCCCTCTTAGAACTGCTTTTGCTGCATCCCATAGATTTTGGATCGTCGTGTCTCCATTGTCATTTGTTTCTAGGTATTTTTTGATTTCCCCTTTGATTTCTTCAGTGATCACTTCGTTATTAAGTAGTGTATTGTGTAGCCTCCATGTGTTTGTATTTTTTACAGATCTTTTCCTGTAATTGATATCTAGTCTCATAGCGTTGTGGTTGGAAAAGATACTTGATACGATTTCAATTTTTTTAAATTTACCAAGGCTTGATTTGTGACCCAAGATATGATCTATCCTGGAGAATGTTCCATGAGCACTTGAGAAAAATGTGTATTCTGTTGTTTTTGGGTGGAATGTCCTATAAATATCAATTAAGTCCATCTTGTTTAATGTATCATTTAAAGCTTGTGTTTCCTTATTTATTTTCATTTTGGATGATCTGTCCATTGGTGAAAGTGGGGTGTTAAAGTCCCCTACTATGATTGTGTTACTGTCGATTTCCCCTTTTATGGTTGTTAGTATTTGCCTTATGTATTGAGGTGCTCCTATGTTGGGTGCATAAATATTTACAATTGTTATACCTTCCTCTTGGATCGATCCCTTGATCATTATATAGTGTCCGTCTTTGTCTCTTGTAATTGTCTTTATTTTAAAGTCTATTTTGTCTGATATGAGAATTGCTACTCCAGCTTTCTTTTGATTTCCATTTGCATGGAATATCTTTTTCCATCCCCTCACTTTCAGTCTGTATGTGTCTCTAGATCGGAAGTGGGTCTCTTGTAGACAGCATATATATGGGTCTTGTTTTTGTATCCATTCAGCCAGTCTGTGTCTTTTGGTGGGAGCATTTAATCCATTTACATTTAAGGTAATTATCAATATGTATGTTCCTATTCCCATTTTCTTAAATGTTTTGGGTTTGTTCTTGTAGGTGTTTTCCTTCTCTTGTGTTTCTTGCCTAGAGAAGTTCCTTTAGCATTTGTTGTAAAGCTGGTTTGGTGGTGCTGAACTCTCTCAGCTTTTGCTTGTCTGTAAAGGTTTTAATTTCTCCAACAAATCTGAATGAGATCCTTGCTGGGTAGAGTAATCTTGGTTGTAGGTTTTTCTCCTTCATCACTTTAAGTATATCCTGCCACTCCCTTCTGGCTTGCAGCATTTCTGCTGAAAGATCAGCTGTTAACCTTATGGGGATGCCCTTGTGTGTTATCTGTTGTTTTTCCCTTGCTGCTTTTAATATGTTTTCTTTATATTTAATTTTTGATAGTTTGATTAATATGTGTCTTGGTGTGTTTCTCCTTGGATTTATCCTGTATGGGACTCTCTGTGCTTCCAGGACTTGATTAACTATTTCCTTTCCCATATTAGGGAAGTTTTCAACTATAATCTCTTCAAATATTTTCTCAGTCCCTTTCTTTTTCTCTTCTTCTTCTGGGACCCCTATAATTCGAATGTTGGTGCGTTTAATGTTGTCCCAGAGGTCTCTGAGACTGTCCTCAGTTCTTTTCATTCTTTTTTCTTTATTCTGGTCTGCAGTAGTTATTTCCACCATTTTATCTTCCAGGTCACTTATCCGTTCTTCTGCCTCAGTTATTCTGCTATTGATCCCATCTAGAGTATTTTTAATTTCATTTATTGTGCTTGTCATCGTTTCTTGGTTCCTCTTTAGTTCTTCTACGTCCTTGTTAAATGTTTCTTGCATTTTGTCTATTCTATTTCCAAGACTTTGGATCATCCTTACTATCATTATTCTGAATTCTTTTTCAGGTAGACTACCTATTTCCTCTTCATTTGTTAGGTCTGGTGTGTTTTGACCCTGCTCCTTCATCTGCTGTGTGTTTTTCTGTCTTCTCATTTTGCTTATCTTACTGTGTTTGGGGTCTCCTTTTCACAGGCTGCAGGTTCGTAGTTCCCGTTGTTTTTGGTATCTGTCCCCAGTGGTTAAGGTTGGTTCAGTGGGTTGTGTAGGTTTCCTGGTGGAGGGAACTAGTGCCTGTGTTCTGGTGGATGAGGCTGGATGTTGTCTTTCTGGTGGGTTCGTCCATGTCTGGTGGTGTGTTTTGGGGTGTCTGTGGCCTTATTATGATTTTAGGCAGCCTCTCTGTTAATGGATGGGGCTGTGTTCCTCTCTTGCTAGTTGTTTGGCATAGGGTGTCCAGCACTGTAGCTTGCTGGTCGTTGAGTGAAGCTAGGTCTTGATGTTGAGATGGAGATCTGTGAGAGATTTTCGCCATTTGGTATTACGTGGAGCTGGGAGGTCTCTTGTGGACCAGTGTCCTGAAGTTGGCTCTCCCACCTCAGAGGCACAGCCCTGATGCCTGGCTGGAGCACCAAGAGCCTTTCATCCACACGGCTCAGAATAAAAGGGAGAAAAAATGGAAAGAAAGAAAAAAAGAGGATAAAATAAAATAAAATAAAGCAATTATAATAAAAAATAAGAAAAAAAATTATTAAGAGTAAATTTATTAAGAAAAAAATTTTTTTTTTAATTTTTAAAAATAGATTTATTAATTTTTTATACTAAAAATAAGAAAAAAATTATTTAGATAAAATTTATTAAGAAAAAAATTTTTTAATTTTTTAAAATAAAAAATATGAAAAAACTTATTAAAAATTTTTTTTTTAAAATAGAAAATAAGGAAAAAATTATTAAGAAAACAGTTATTAGGGGAAAAAAAAAATTTTTAAGCCAAAAAAAAAAAAAAAAAAAAACGGACGGACCTAACCCTAGGACTAACGGTGAGAGCAAAGCTATACAGACAAAATCTCACCCAGAAGCATACACATCTACACTCACAAAAAAAAGGAAAAGGGGAAAAGTTAATATATCCTGCTCCCAAAGTCCATCTCCTAAATTTGGGATGATTCGTTGTCTATTCAGGTATTCAACAGATGCAGGCACATCAAGTTGTTTGTGGAGCTTTAATCCGCTGCTTCTGAGGCTGCTGGGAGAGATTTCCCTTTCTCTTCTTTGTTCGTACAGCTCCCGGGGTTCAGCTTTGGATTTGGACCCGCCTCTGCATGTAGGTCCCCTGAGGGCGTCTGTTCCCCGCCCAGACAGAACGGGGTTAAAGGAGCAGCTGATTCGGGGGCTCTGGCTCAGTCAGGCCGGGGGGAGGGAGCGGTACGGAGGAGGCGGGGCGAGCCTGCGGCGGCAGAAGCCGGCGTGACGTTGCAGCAGCCTGAGGCGCGCCGTGCGCTCTCCCGGGGAAGTTGTCCCCGGATTACGGGAGCCTGGCCGTGGCGGGCTGCACAGGCTCCCGGGAGGGGTGGTGTGGAGAATGACCTGTGCTCGCCCACAGGCTGTTTGGTGGCGGCAGCAGCAGCCTTAGCGTCTCATGCCCGTCTCTGGGGTCCGCGCTGATAGCCGCGGCTCGCGCCCGTCTCTGGAGTTCGTTTAAGTGGCGCTCTGAATCCCCTCTCCTTGCACGCTGCGAAACAAAGAGGCAAGAAAAAGTCTCCTGCCTCTTCGGCAGCTGCAGACTTTTTCTCGTGCACCCTCCTGGCTAGTTGTGGTGCGCTAGACCCTTCAGGCTGTGTTCACGCAGCCAACCCCAGTCCTCTCCCTGGGATCCGACCGAAGCCCGCGCCTCAGCTCCCAGCCCCCGCCCGCCCCGGCGGGTGAGCAGACAAGCCTCTCGGGCTGGTGAGTGCTGCTCGGCGCCGAGCCTCTGTGCGGGAATCTCTCCGTTTTTCCCTCTGCGTCCCTGTTGCTGTGGGATCCGCGCTGATAGCCGCGGCTCGCGCCCGTCTCTGGAGCTCGTTTAGGCGGCGCTCTGAATCCCCTCTCCTTGCGCGCCGCGAAACAAAGAGGCAAGAAAAATTCTCTTGCCTCTTTGGCAGCTGCAGTCTTTTTCCCGGACTCCCTCCCGGCTAGCACCGAAGCCCGAGCCCCAGCTCCCAGGCCCCGCCCGCCCCGGCGGCTGAGCAGACAAGCCCCTCGGGCTGGTGAGTGCTGGTCGGCACCGCTCCTCTGTGCGGGAATCTCCGCTTTGCCCTCCGCACCAATGTGGCTGTGCTCTCCTCCGTGGCTCCGAAGCTTCCCCCCTCTGCTACCCGCAGTCTCTGCCCACGAAGGGGCTTCCTAGTGTGTGGAAACCTTTCCTCCTTCACAGCTCCCTCCCACTGGTGCAGGTCCCGTCCCTATTCTTTTGTCTCTGTTATTTCTTTTTTCTTTTGCCCTACCCAAGTACGTGGGGATTTTCTTGCCTTTTGGGAGGTCTGACGTCTTCTGCCAGCGTTCAGTGGGTGTTCTGTAGGAGCAGTTCCACGTGTAGATGTATTTCTCATGTATCTCTGAGTAACCATTCTTAATCCACTTTTCTCATATTATGTTTCCTTTGATTATTCTGATAGTCCAGTTTCTGCCTAAGGGACTCCAGAAAATATCTACTCTAAGGAAGTTTGATTCCCCTTCAAATACATTATTTAGAAAGGTAAATGGGCAAGATTCAGGGCCTTTTCTGACCTACTTAGTGCTCTCAGAATTCTTCCGAACTAGGAAGTCTAATCTCTCCTTAGGTGAAAGGTGAATTGGGTGGAAGGAACTAGATCCACAAGTAACTTTTCAACCTTTTGTTTATCCCAGGATCTCAGTTTTGGAGGTTCAAAAATAGATAATCATTTTCTTTTGTCCTTTATAATCTATTGTTTCTTCCATTCTCTAAGTCATAGATAAAATATATATATATTAGTTAAAATAAGAAAAGGTAAAAAGGAAAATAAAATTATCAGAAATAAAAAATATATTTATCAATCCATTACCTGCACTATGGCAGAGTCAATGTTGAGAAAACTCCATCTCAATACTGGATAATTTTCCAAATATATTTTAGTTTTTATCTGGATTCATGGGAAAATAAAGACATTCTCAGAAGCCATAAAACATCGTGAACAAACCAACAAAAGTTTTGGTCTGCTGTTAGAGCTGGGGACCTAAAGCACTGAGATGTGTGGGGCTACAAATATCTAAGTAGGTCTATAAGTAGAGGTTCTACCAAATATTTCTCTTTGTAAATTTCTTAACTCAAGTTCACACTTGCTTGGGATAGAAGTTAGAATGCAAACAATATCTGGGAAAATACTCAGGCAAACTTCAAATACTTTCTGCAAAGTCCACAAACACTAACATAATTTCACCAAAAAAAAATTATTAAAAATAAAGAAGAATGAAAAAGAAATCCTGGAGGTGAATAATATAATACCTGAACTAAAAAAGTCACTAGGAGGAGTTTGATTTCAGGTTTGATAAAGTAGAGGAAAAAAAAAAACAACGAACTTGAAGGCAGGTCATTTGAAATATTGTGGTGAAAAGAGAAACAAAATAGAATTAAAAAAATATTTAGAAAGCCTAAGGGAATCCTGGGGCACCACCAAGTGAACCAATATATGAAAGTCAAAGAAGGATAAGATACTTCTCACTAAGACAGTGCAGAAGAAGACAGAAAGAATCAGAAAGCTTATTTAAAGAAATAATGGCTGAAAACATAACAAATCCTGAGATAGAAATGGATATCTGGATCCATGAAACTCAAAAATTCCAAATTAGATGAACCTAAAGAAGATTACACCAAGAGATAAGATAATCAAATTTTTCCCATAGACAAATAGAACATTTTGAAAGCAGCAAGAGATAATTGACTCTTTACACACAAAGGAGCCCTCAAAAGACTATCAACAGATTTCTCAACAGAAATCTTGTAGGCTATAAAGAGTGGGAAGAAATATTCAAACTGCTGAAAGATAAAGTACAAACCAAAATAACGACACTCAGCAAATTGTTTTTCAAGAATGAAGGAGACATAAAGACTTTTCCAGAAAAAGAAAAGCTGAAGAAGTTCATCACTACTACACCTCCCTTACTAGAAATACTAAAAGAAGTTCCAGTTTAAATAAAAGGATGGTGCATAAGAACTACAATCCTGCAGCCTGTGGAACAAAAACCACATTCACAGAATGATAGACAAGGTGAAAAGGCAGAAGGCTATATACCACATGAAGGAACAAGATAAAATCCCAGAAAAACAACTAAATGAACTGGAGATAGGCAATCTACCAGAAAAAAAATTCAGAATAATGATAGTGAAGATAATCCAGGACCTTGGAAAAAGAATGGAGGCAAAGATCGAGAAGATGCAAGAAATGATTAACAAAGACCTAGAAGAATTAAAGAACAAACAAACAGAGATGAACAATACAATAACTGAAATGAAAACTACATTAGAAAGAATCAATAGAAGAATAACTGAGGCAGAAGAACGGATAAGTGACCTGGAAGACAGAATGGGGGAATTCACTGCTGTAGAACAGAATAAAGAACAAAGAATGAAAAGAAATGAAGACAGCCTAAGAGACCTCTGGGATAACATTAAATGCAACAACATTTGCATTATAAGGGTCCCAGAAGGAGAAGAGAGAGAGAAAGAACCAGAGAAAATATTTGAAGAGATTATAGTCGAAAACTTCCCTAACATGGGAAAGGAAATAGCCACCCAAGTCCAGGAAGCACAGCGAGTCCCATACAGGATAAACCCAAAGAGAAACACACTGAGACACACAGTAATCAAATTGGCAAAAATTAAAGACAAAGAAATATTATTGAAAGCAGCAAGGGAAAAATGACAAATAACATACAAGGGAACTCCCATAAGTTTAACAGCTGATTACTCAACAGAAACTCTACAAGTCAGAAGGGAGTGGCATGATATACTTAAAGTGATGAAAAGGAAGAACCTACAACCAAGATTACTCTACCCGGCAAGGATCGCATTCAGATTCGATGGAGAAATCAAGAGCTTTACAGACAAGCAAATCTAGGAGAATTCAGCACCACCAAATCAGCTCTACAACAAATGCTAAAGAAACTTCTCTAAGTAGGAAAAATAAGAGAAGAAAATGACTAACAAAAACAAACCCAAGACAATTAAGAAAATGGTAATAGGAACATACATATCGATAATTACCCTAACTTTGAATGGATTAAATGCTCCAACCAAAAGACACAGGCTTGCTGAATGGATACAACAACAAGACCCATCTATATGCTGTCTACAAGAGACCCACTTCAGACCTAGGGACACATACAGATTGAAAGTGAGGGGATGGAAAAAGATATTCCATGCAAACGGAAATCAAAAGAAAGCTGGAGTAGCAATACTCATATTAGATAAAATAGATTTTAAAATAAACAATGTTACAGCAGACAAGGAAGGACACTACATAATGATCAGGGAATCAATCCAAGAAGAAGATATAACAATTATAAATATATATGCACCTAAGATAGGAGCACCTTAATACATAAGACAACTGCTAACAGCTCTAAAACAGGAAATCGACAGTAACACAATAATAGTGGGGGACATTAACACCTCACTTACACCAATGGACAGATAATCTAAAGTGAAAATAAATAAGAAAACAGAAGCTCTAAATGACACAATAGAGTAGATAGATTTAGTTGATATTTATAGGACATTCCATCAAAAAACAGCAGATTACACTTTTTATTCAACTGCGCATGGAACATTCTCCAGGTTAGATCACATCTTGGGTCACAAATCAAGCCTCAATAAATTTAAGAATATTGAAATCATATCAAGCATCTTTTCTGACCACAACGGTATGAGATTAGAAATGAATTACAGGGAAAAAAAAACCGTAAAAAACACAAACACATGGAGGCTAAACAATACGTTACTAAATAACCAAGAGATTACTGAAGAAATCAAAGAGGAAATCAAAAAAAACATAGAGACAAATGAGAATGAAAACACAATGATCCACAACCTCTGGGATGCAGCAAAAGCAGTTCTAAGAGGGAAGTTTATAGCTATACAAGCCTACCTCAAGAAACAAGAAATATCTCACATGAACAATCTAACCTTACACCTAAAGAAACTAGAGAAGGAAAAACAAACAAAACCCCAAGTTAGCAGAAGGAAAGAAATCATAAAGATCAGAGCAGAAAAAAAATGAAATAGAAACAAAGAAAACAAGAGAATATCAATAAAACTAAAAGCTGGTTCTTTGAGAAGATAAACAAAATCGATAAACCATTAGCCAGTCTCATAAAGAAAAAGAGGGAGAGGACTCAAAGAAATAAAATTAGAAATGAAACAGGAGAAGCTACAACAGACACCGGAGAAATACAAAGCATCCTAAGACACTACTACAAGCAACTCTAGACCAATAACATGGACAACCTGGAAGAAATGGACAAATTCTTAGAAAGGTATAACCTTCCAAGACTGAACCAGGAAGAAAGAGAAAATATGAACAGAACAATCACAAGTAGTGAAATTGAAACTGTGATTAAAAATCTTCCAACAAACAGAACTCCAGGACCACATAGCTTCACAGGTGAATTCTATCAAACATTTAGAGAAGTGCTAACACCATCCTTCTCAAACTCTTCCAAAAAATTGCCGAGGGAGGACCACTCCCAAACTTATTCTATGAGGTCACTATCACCCTGATACCAAAACCAGACAAACATAGTACAAAAAACGAAAATTACAGACCAATATCACTGATGAATATAGATGCAAAAATCCTCAACAAAATACTAACAAATTGAATCCAACAACACATTAAAAGGATCATACACCATGATCAAGTGGGATTTATCACAAGGGTGCAAGGATTCTTCAATATATGCAAATCAATCAGTGTGATACAACATATTAACAAATTGAAGAATAAAAAACCGTATGATCATCTCAATAGATGCAGAAAAAGCTTTTGACAAAATTCAACACTCATTTATGATAAAAACTCTCCAGAAAGTGGGCATGGAGGGAAACTACCTCAACATAATAGAAGCAATATATGACAAACGCACAGCAAACATCATTCTCAATGGTGAAAAACTGAAAGCATTTCCTCTAAGATCAGGAACAAGACAAAGATGTCAACTCTTGCCACTGTTATGCAACATCGTTTTAGAAGTTTTACCTATGGCAGTCAGAGAAGAAAAAGAAATAAAAGTAATATGAATTGGAATGGAAGGAGTAAAACTGTCACTGTTTGAAGATGACATGTTATTATACATAGAGAGTCCTAAAGATGCCACCAGAAAACTACTAGAGCTTATCAATGAATTTGGTAAAGTTGCAGGATACAAAATTAATGCACAGAAATCTCTTGCATTCCTATACACTAATGATGAAAAAATCTGAAAGACAAATTAAGGAAACACTCCCATTTACCATTGCAACAAAAAGAATAAAATACCTAGGAATAAAGCTATCTAGGGAGACAAAAGACCTGTATGCAGAAAACTATCAGACACTGATGAAAGAAATTAAAGATGATACCAACAGATGGAGAGATATACCATGTTCTTGGATTGGAAGAATCAATATTGTGAATATGACTATACTACCAAAAGCAATCTACAGATTCAGTGCAATCCCTATCAAATTACCAATGGCATTTTTTATGGAACTAGAACAAAAAATCTTAAAATTTGTATGGAGACACAGAAGACCCCAAATAGGCCAAGTAGTCTTGAGGGAAAATAACGGAGGTGGAAGAATCAGATTCCCTGACTTCAGACTATACTATAAAGCTACAGTAATGAAGACAATATGGTACTGGCACAAAAACAGAAACATAGATCAATGGAACAGGATAGCAAGCCCAGAGATAAACCCACATGCCTATGGTCAACTAGTCTATGACAAAAGAGACAAGGATATACAATAGAGAAAAGACAGTCTCTTCAATAAGTGGTGCTGGGAAAACTGGACAGCTACATGTAAAGGGATGAAAATAGAACACTTCCTAACACCATACACAAAAATAAACTCAAAATGGATTAAAGACCTAAATGTAAGACTGGACACTATAAAACTCTTAGAAGAAAACATAGGAAGAACACTCTTTGACATAAATCACAGTAAGATCTTTTTTGATCCACCTCCTAGGGTAATGGAAATAAAAACAAAAAGAAACAAATGGGACCTAATGAAAGTTAAAGCTTTTGCGCAGCAAAGGAAATCATAAACAAGATGAAAAGACCACCCTCAGAATTGGAGAAAATATTTGAAAATGAATCAACAGACAAAGGATTAATCTCCAAAATATATAAACAGCTCATGCAGCTCAATATTAAAAAAACAAACAACCCAATCCAAAAATGTGCAGAAGACCTTAATGGACATTTCTACAAAGAAGATATACAGGTGGCCAAGAAGCACTTGGAAAGCTGTTCAACATCACTAATTATTAGAGAAATGCAAAGTAAAACTACAATGAGGTATCACCTCACACCAGTTAGAATGGGCATCATCAGAAAATCTACAAACAACAAATGCTGGAGAGGGTGTGGAGAAAAGGGAACCCTCTTGCACTGTTGGTGGGAATGTAAATTGATACAGCCACTATGGAGAACAGTATGGATGTTCATTCAAAAACCAAAAATAGCATTACCATATGACCCAGCAATCGCATTACTAGGCATATACCCAGAGAAAACCATAATTCAAAAAGACGCATGCACCCCAATGTTCATTGCAGCACTATTTATAATAGCCAGGACATGGAAGCAACCTAAATGCTCATCGACAGATGAATGGATAAAGAAGATGTGGTACATATATACAATGGAATATTACTCAGCCATAAAAGGAACGAAATTGGGTCATTTGTAGAGATATGGATGGATCTAGAGACTGTCATACAGAGTGAAGTAAGTCAGAAAGAGAAAAACAAATATTGTATACTAATGCATATACATGGAACCGAGAAAAATGGTACAGATGAACTGGTTTGCAGGACAGAAATAGAGACACAGATGTAGAGAACAAACGCATGGACACCAATGGGGGAAAGTGGCGGGGTGGTGGGTGTGGTGGTGGTGTGATGAATTGGGAGATTGGGATTGACATATATACACTAATATATATAAAATGGCTAACTAATAAGAACCTGCTGTATAAAAAAATAAATAAAATTAAATTGAAAAAAATTATAATAGCAAACAATTTTGATAAAAAAATAGTTTAAAGTTCAGGAATTCTAATAAAGTTGAGTTGTTATCAGTTTAAAACAGGGTGTTGTAATTTTAAGATATTTTATGTAACCTCATGGTAACCACAAGGGAAAAATATGTAGTAAGTACACAGAAGAAGACAACAAAGAAATCAAAGCAACAAAAAGCATCAAAAATAAAAGACTTCAAAACACATGATAAAACCAAACAGGATAACAAACAAGGAACAATGGATCTACAAAACAGCCAGAAAATAATTGACAACAAAATGGCATTAGTAAGTCCTTACCTATCAATAATTTCCTTAAATGCAAATGGATTAAAGTCTCCAATCAAAAGACATAGAATGCCTGAATGAATTAAGAAACCAAGACCCAATATATGCTGCCTACAAGAGACTCACTTTAGCCTTAGAGACACATATAGACTGAGAGTAAAGGGTTGACAGAAGGTATTTCAACCAAACTGTATCAACAACAACAAAAAAGAGAGAGGTAGCTACGAGTATATCAAAAAAAATAGACTTTAAAATAAAAATGTTAAAAATAGACAAATAAGGTCATTATGTAACTAAAAAGTGGTCAACGCATCAAGAAAGTATAACAATTGTAAATATTTATTCACCCCCAACATCAGAACATATAATATACAAAGTAAAAACTAACAGCTAAAAGAGGAAATATACAGCAATATAATAATAGTTGGGGACTTGAATACCTCATTCTCAACAACAGATTGATCATCCAGACAGAAAATCAATTAAAGAAACAATGGCTTTGAACATCATTGTAGATCAACTGCATCTAACAGACATATACAAAACATTCTATCTGAGAACAGCAGTATATATTTCTTCTTAAGAATATATATACATTGGAATATTATTAAGCCACAAAAAGGGAAATTCTACCACTTGTTACAACATGGATGAATCTTGAGGGTATTAGGCTAAGTGAAAAAACTCATATAGAGAAAGATAAATACTATATGACCTCACTTATATGTGGACTCTAAAACAAACAAATAAGAAAACTCATAAAGAGATCAGATTTGGGGTTAACAGAGGCAGGGTGTACAGGGTGGTGTAATTGGATGAAGGTGGTCAAAAGTCACTATCTTCCAATTATAAGTTACATGAGTACTAGGAATGCAATGTACAACATAATAACTATAGTTAATACTGCTGTATGATAAACATGAAAGTTGTTAAGAGAGTAAATTCTAAGACTTCTCACTACAAGAAAAAAATATGTAAATATTAATATATTTTTGTATCTGTATGAGATGATGGATGTTAACTAAACTTATTGTGACAATTATTTCATGATATCTGTAAGTTAAATTGTTAAGCTGTATTCCCTAAACTTATATAATGCTATATGTCAACTTATTTCAATAAAGCTGGAAAAAATAATGCAAAATGTGAGCTTGTCACAGTTACCCATGTAATAATTTTAATAATTTTTAAATGAGGTATCTTTTAATATTTATAACAAAATAGTTACAATAATAATTCAGATTAATGTATATAAAATTTTATTATGAATCTAAGAACATGATACAGCACACAAAAATCTTTACTAAGAATCTTATAATACTAGAGATTCTAAAGAGAATGGGATGAAGGGAGCTCCTTGGCTGTCCAATGGTTAGGACTCAGCACTTTCACTGCCATGGCCCAGATTCAATCCCGGGTTGGGGAACTTAGATCCCAGAAGCTGCACATCACAGCCAAAAATTTAAAAATAAATAAAGAATACAGGATGAAAAATGCTTTAGAGAAGAATAAAGTAATCTTCCAGTATCTCTGGCAAATCCTGAATACTCTTTTGGCAAGGAGACTTCATAAATATCTTTAGTAGTGTCTTCTAGTATGTACTTCACTGTTCTGTCTGAATTATTTTATTATTCCTAACTCTAACCTACAAGTATTCTTTTGTAACTTTGCTGGGCTACCCCCAAAAAATTGAATAAAAATTTCTACTTGTGAAGTGAGCAAATAATTGATGATATTATAGGCTCCCCAAAAGAAGATTCCTTGGCCTGTAATAATTGCAGATCTGGGATATTTTTAAAGAATATTACCTGCTTGTGGAAATAAATAATCTTTTTAACATGTTGGATTAACTGGTGATTATGTACTTTCCATTCATTATTCCTCTCCACAGTTCAAACTTTGACTATATCATGAATAAGTGTGAAGACTTTACATTGAAATATACTTGAGTTTGAGCCAAAATTCTATTTACCAGTTTAATTGAGCTTGATTTATATATATATATATATATATATATATATATATATATATATAAAATAGAAATAGTTATACCTATCTCCCAAGTTGGATATAAGTATAAAATGAGTTGATCCTCGTAAAAGTGTCCAGGATATTATATGATACATAGTAAATATTCAGGATGTTTAATTTTTCTCCTCCCTTGAACTGTCAGGAGTGGAGTGGAGGCAGTCATATCAAAAGCAGTTGCCCTTGTCATCTAAAATTATTCCTATTCTGAAGAAAAATGACATCAATTCAATTGTCTACTTTTCCCTTGCAGGTACCTCAGAGTTTGATTGTTAGTCTGCATGATTTCTGACTTGAGCATACATATACATATTGTAAGCAGTTCCAGGGCTTTGTAGAATACACCACAGGAATCACATCCTACTGTCACTGTCAATTGTGAATTGGCTCTTGAGTGCCCTGATAGGACTGAGAAAGGGTATCCACACATTCATCTCCTTCAGCAATAGTCTCAATTGAAGACTCCCCAAGTGCTCAGATTTGTTTCATAATATACAGGTCTACTGCCCTCAGACATCTGGACACTAGAGGATGGCTATGAAGAACAGTTTAATGTGAAACACAGCAGAAGTATTTTGACACTTTTTTTTTGCAAGCAAATGTCCTAATGGAGAAGAAAAAGAGAAACTTAGAGCAAATAATTTTACTAATAACCATCTGTATTAGTTTAACTGCCCTATAATGTGTTTGAGAATAAACATGACATATAAAAGGCATATTTAACATTTTATTGATCTCTATTTGGATTTTTAAAAGTAAACTTTGAACTTGACCATATTTCACTTTACTATGGTAGGATGTGCTTTTGAGAGCAGCTTTGAAGCTTGCTCAACTTTGTGTCCTTGGAGCCTACTGAGTCCTTGGGTGATGCACAAATTATAGAAGCATAGAATCCATAAGAATTAATATCAAATAAATTCAGATACTGATATCTTTTTTTCTCACCAAATGTACTTTTTTTTAACACCTTTTTTTGGAGTATAATTGCTTTACAATGGTGTGTTAGTTTCTGCTTTATAACAAAGTGAATCAGCTATACATATACATATATGCCTATATCTCCTCCATCTTGTGTCTCCCTCCCACCCTCCCTATCTCACCCCTCTAGGTGGTCACAAAGCACCGAGCTGATCTCCCTGTGCTATGCAGCTGCTTCCCACTAGCTATCTATTTTTTATTTGGTAGTGTAAATATGTTCATGCCACTCTCTCACTTCTTCCAAGCTTACCCATTCCCCTCCCCGTGTCCTCAAGTTGATTCTCTACATCTGCATCTTTATTCCTGTCCTGCCCCTAGGTCCTTCAGAACCATTATTATTATAAATTTTTTAGATTCTATATATACGTGTTAGCATACAGTATTTATTTTTCTCTTTTTGACTTACTTCACTCTGTATGACGGACTCTAGGTCCATCCACCTCACTACAAATAACTCAATTTCGTTTCTTTTTATGGCTAGGTAATATTCCATTGTATATATGTGCCACATCTTCTTTATCCATTCATCTGTTGATGGACACTTAAGTTGCTTCCATGTCCCGGCTATTGTAAATAGTGCTGCAATGAATATTGTGGTACATGTCTCTTTTTGAATTATGGTTTTCTCAGGGTATATGCCCAGTAGTGGGATTGCTTGGTCACATGGTAGTTCTAATTTAGTTTTACAAGGAACCTCCATATTGTTCTCCATAGTGGCTGTATCAATTTAAATTTCCACCAACAGTGCAAGAGGGTTCCCTTTTTTGTACACCCTCACCAGCATTTATTTTTTGTAGATTTTTTTGATGATGGACATTCTGACCGGTGTGAGGTGATACCATATTGTTGTTTTGATTGCATTTCTCTAATGATTAGTGATGTTGAGCATCCTTTCATGTGTTTGTTGGAAATCTGTGTATCTTCTTTGGAGAAATGTCTACTTAGGTCTTCTGTCCATTTTTGGATTGAGTTATTTGTTTTTTTGATATTGAGCTTTATGTGCTGCTTGTATATTTTAGAGATTAATTCTTTGTCAGTTGCTTCATTTGCAAATATGTTCTCCCATTCTGAGGGTTGTCTTTTGGTCTTGTTTATGGTTTCCTTTGCTGTGCAAAAGATTTTAAGTTTCATTAGGTCCCATTTGTTTATTTTTGTTTTTATTTCTATTTCTCTAGGAGGTGGGTCAAAAAGGATCTTGCTGTGATTTATGTCTTAGAGTGTTCTGCCTATGTTTTCCTCTAAGAGTTTTATAGTGTCTGGCCTTACATTTAGGTCTTTATTCCATTTTGAATTTATTTTTGTGTATGGTGTTAGGGAGTATTCTAATTTCATTCTTTTACCTGGAGCTGTCCAGTTTTCCCAGCACCACTTATTGAAGAGGCTGTCTTTGCTCCCTTGTATATTTTTGCCTCCTTTGTCATAGGTAACCATATGTATGTGGGTTTATCTCTGGTCTTTCTATCCTCTTCCATTGATCTATATTTCTGTTTTTGTGCCAGTAACATAATGTCTTGATTACAGTAGCTTTGCAGTATAGTCTGAGGTCAGGGAGCCTGATTCCTCCAGCTCCATTTTTCTTTCTCAGGAGTGCTTTTGCTATTCAAGGTCTTTTGTGTTTCCATACAAATTGTAATTTTTTTTGTTTGTTTTAATTCTGTGAAAAATGCCATTGGTAATTTGATAGGGAATGCGTTGAATCTGCAGATTGTTTTGGATAGTACTGTCATTTTCACAAGATTGATTCTTCCAATCCAAAACATTGTATATCTCTCCATCTGTTTGTGTTGTCTTTGGTTTCTTTCATCAGTATCTTATAGTTTTCTGAGTACAAGTCTTTTGCCTCCTTAGGCTTATCTAAGGTTTATCCCTAGGTAATTTATTCTTTTTATTGCAGTGGTAAATGGGATTGTTTTTTCAATTTCTCTTTCTGATCTTTTCTTGTTAGTGTATAGGGATGGAAGAGATTTATGTGTATTAATTTTGTATCCTGAAATTTCTTTACCAAATTCATTGATGAGCTCTAGTAGTTTTCTGGTAGCACTTCAGGATTTTCTGCATATAGTATCATGTCATCTGCAAACAGTGACAGTTTTACTTCTCTTTTCCAATTTGGATTCCTTTTATTTATTTTTCTTCTCTGATTGCTGTGGCTAGGACTTCCAAAACTATGTTGAATAATAGTGGTGAGAGTGGACATCTTTGTCTTGTTCCTGACCTTAGAGGAAATGCTTTCAATTTTTCATCATTGAGAATGATGTTTGCTGCAGGTTTGTCATATATGCCTTTTATTATGTTGAGGTAGTTTCCATCTATGCCCACTTTCTGGAGAGTTTTTATCATAAATGCATGTTGAATATTGTCAAAAGTTTTTTCTGCATCTATTGATACGGTCATATATTTTTTGTTCCTTATGAAATATATTTCATCCCCTCACTTTCAGTCTCTGTGTCTTTAGATCTGAAGTGAGTCTCTTGTATGAACATATAGATGAATCTTTTTTTTATCCAACTAGCCACCCTATGTGTTTTGATAGAAGAATTTAATTCATTGACTAAAGTGATTACTGATAGGTGTATACATATTGCTATTTTGTTATTTGTAATTCTTCTATGTTCTTTTCTTCTTTCAGTTTTTTCCCTTGTGATTTAATATTTCTTAATGGTATACTTTTCTTTAGTTGTTGTGTATCTATTGTAGGTCTTTGATTTGTGATTACCATGTGGTTCATGTGTGTGGACCAATAACTATATCTACTTGTCTTAAACAAATCTTCTTTTAAGTTCAAACACATTCTAAAAGATCTATATGTTTTACTCCCCTTCCCCACATTTTGTGTTTTTGATGTCACTTGTTGTATCTTCATATTTATTCCCTTACTGATTATTGTAGTGATAATTTATTTTACAATGTTTGTCTTTCAGTCCTCTACTAGCTTTCTCCTATGCACAATTTCCCAGTTGTCTAATTTCTCCAGAATCATATATGAAACATAGGTGATATTTCCTTTGAAAAATCTTTTAAAATTTTCTTTGCTCTCACTTGCTGTTTCTCTAACATATACACACACATACATGCCCTCTTACATGTCCTCTCTTTCTCTCACACACACTTAAACACACACACACACACCTACATCTACACCTTTCTTTCCTCTTTACCCAAACACAGTCTCATCCCAGTCAGTTTGCAGAGCCCCTTATAATCCATCATTTACTTCAAGCAAAATATTTATGAAAGTGAATTTGTAAGAGTTTTCTCCCTCAGATCATAAACAAGTATGAAAAATATTACACAGATACTAGAAATATTTTGATGGTTAAGAATCTGCTTTTTGGAAGTTGGGACATGGAGATAGGGAGCAACATGAAGGGTTATAAAAAGACAAGGAGGAATGTAAGAAAACTCCAGATTTTTAAGTTTTTGTGTGAGTCTTATATGCCTGAAGAGAAATATTTTAACACTAATCCTACTAATAATGCATTGTAAAATAAGTCTATACTATTTTGAAAAACTGTATTATTTCAAAGACAAATTTTTATTATAAATCTTATTTAGTAACTCAAGATTTTTAAAATTTAATTCTCTTAACCTATGTTGTTCAAATTCTGAAAAAAAAGAAGAAAAAGGAAGGGAAAAAAAGGTCTCAAATTACAATGCTGTATTCCTTGATACTTTTCAAAATTTTTCTTGCATGATTGTGATTAATGATCCCTGACTTTGTCTGTCCTTTATCAACTTCCTTTAGGTCCTGACTTAGAAAGTGAAGCTTAACCTTTCTACTGTTGATCAAGGGTATTAGGAGCCTACTTGAAAGTAACAGACTACAAATGAGAACTCCTTTAACTTGAAAGATGAAAGCTGAGAAGTAAGACGAAGACTTTTAAAATCATGGAGTTTATGGATAGGATAGACATGAACTCATTCCCAAAATTTTAGTGTGCTAAAATCAGAGGAAATTCTTGAGAATTACTTAAAAATAATATTAGAACTATTAAATTGAAAATAATCTATTAATATGGAGCATAAATGTTAGTTCACATATGTAAATAAATTCAAAACATTTTAGATATATTTATAGATTATTAATCTATAATTGTTTATCAAAGTAAAGTAAAAGTATTTAGAAATGTATGTGTAAATGTAGAGATTACTAAATTAGGGGAATTTGCACTTTGTCTACCCATCAAATATCTGACTCTAAAGAACATTTCATTAATCCTAACAGCATATATTTTATAAAAAATACTTTAAAATAATTATTTTTGTGCCCTGGATGTTAGGAAAGAGACTTAGAGGTCTCAATGACCTAGAAATTCCCATCTGGCCATCACATATCCTCTGGGGAACTCTGCATGCTTCTGGCAAGAGATCCCCTTCCCACCCCCATTACCGTGATCCCTTTTCCACCCTCATATGCAACACTCACCAATTCACCATCAGCATTTTCTCTTGTGACCACCCAGATTAACCTTATTAGACTCTAACCTAAATGTCCAACAACAGATGAATGGATAAAGAAGATGTGGTACAGGGACTTCCCTGGTGGTCCAGTGGCTAAGACTCCATGCTCCCAATGCAGGGGACTCAGGTTCGATCCCTGGTCAGGGAACTAGATCCCACATGCAGCAACTAAGAGTTCACATGCCACAACTAAAAGATCCCGCATGATGCAACTGAAGATCTCTCACTCGGCAATGAAGATCCCATGTGCCGCAACTAAGACACAATGCAGCCAAATAAATAAATAATAATAATTAAAAAAAAGATGTGGTACATATATACAATGGGATATTACTCATCCATAAAAAGAATGATATAATGCCATCTGCAGCAACATGGATGGAAGTAGAGATTATCATACTAAGTGAAGTAAGTCAGAGAAAGACAAATGTGATATCACTTATATGTGGAATCTAAAATAGTGATACAAATGAACTTATTTACAAAGGAGAAACAGACTCACAGACTTAGAAAAGAAATTAACGGTTACCAAAGGAGAAAGGTGGGGGGGGGGAGAATAAATTAGGAGGTTGGGATTAACATATACACACTACTACTTATAAGATAGATAATCAACGAGAATCTACTGTATAGCACAGGGAACTCTACTCAGTATTCTGTAATAACCCATATGGAAAAGATTCTGAAAAAGAATAGATATATGTATAGGTATAACTGAATCACTTTTCTGTACACCTGAAACTAACACAACATTCTAAATTGACTATACTTCAATATAAAATGAAAATTGAAAACATTAAATTAAATTAAAAAATTTTTTTAAAAATGAACAAGATTCTCAGAGCTATTTAAAAAAAAAAAAGGGATTAACCAAGATGGCGGAGTAGAAGGACTTGCTCTCACTCCCTCTTGCGAGAGCACCAGAATCACAACTGGCTGCTGGACAATCATCGACAGGAAGACACTGGACTTCACCAAGGAGGATACCCCATGTCCAAGGACAGAGGAGAAGCCACAGTGAGACGGTAGGAGGGGCGCAATCAGAGTAAAATCAAATCCCATAACTGCTGGGTGGGTGACTCCCAGACTGGCGAGCACTTATACCACAGAAGTCCACCCACTGGAGTGAAGGTTCTGAGCCCCACGTCAGGCTTCCCAACCTGGGGGTCCGGCAACGGGAGGAGGAATTCATAGAGAATCAGACTTTGAAGCCTAGTGGGAATTGATTGCAGGACTTTGACAGGACTGAGGGAAACAGAGACGCCACTCTTGGAGAGCGCACACAAAATAGTGTGTGCATCGGGACCCAGGGGAAGGAGCAGTGACCCTGGGGGAGACTGAACCAGACATACCTGCTGGTGTTGGGGGGTCTCCTGCAGAGGTGGGGGCTGGCTCTGTTTCACTCTGGGGACAAGGACACTGGCAGCGGAGGTTCTGGGAAGTACTCCTTGGCATGAGCCCTCCCAGAGTCTGCCATTAGCCCCACCAAAGAGCCCACGTAGGCTCCAGTGTTGGGTTGCCTCAGGCAAAACAACCAACAGGGAGGGAACCCAGCCCCACCCATCAACAGTCAAGTGGATTAAAGTTTTACGGAGCTCTGACTGCCACAGCAACAGTCAGCTCTACCCACCTCCAGAGCCTCCCATCAAGCCTCTTAGATAGCCTCAACCACCAGAGGGCAGACAGCAGAAGCAAGAAAAACTACAGTCCTGCAGCCTGTGGAACAGAAACCACATTTACAGAAAGATAGACAAGATGAAAAGGCAGAGGGCTATATACCAGATGAAGGAACAAGAAAAAAACCCAGAAAAACAACTAAATGAAGTGGAGATAGGCAACCTTCCAGAAAAAGAATTCAGAATAATGATAGTGAAGATGATCCAGGACCTTGGAATAAGAATGGAGGCAAAGATTGAGAAGATGCAAGAAATGATTAACAAAGACCTAGAAGAATTAAAGAACAAACAAACAGAGATGACCAATACAATGACTGAAATGAAAACTACACTAGAAGGAATCAATAGTAGAATAACTGAGGCAGAAGAACGGATAAGTGACCTGGAAGACAGAATGGTGGAATTCACTGCTGCGGAACAGAATAAAGAAAATAGAATGAAAAGAAATGAAGACAGCCTAAGAGACCTCTGGGACAACATTAAACCCAACAACATTCGCATTATAGGGGTCCCAGAAGGAGAAGAGAGAGAGAAAGGACCAGAGAAAATATTTGAAGAGATTATAGTCGAAAACTTCCCTAACATGGGAAAGGAAATAGCCACCCAAGTCCAGGAAGCGCAGAGAGTCCCATACAGGATAAACCCAAGGAGAAGCACGCCAAGACACAAAGTAATCAAAGTGGCAAAAATTAAAGACAAAGAAAAATTATTGAAAGCAGCAAGGGAAAAATGACAAATAACATACAAGGGAACTCGCATAAGGTTAACAGCTGATTTCTCAGCAGAAACTCTACAAGCCAGAAGGGAGTGGCATGATATACTTAAAGTGATGAAAGGGAAGAACCTACAACCAAGATTACTCTACCAGGCAAGGATCTCATTTAGATTTGATGGAGAAATCAAAAGCTTTACAGACAAGCAAAAGCTCAGAGAATTCAGCACCACCAAACCAGCTCTACAACAAATGCTAAAGGAACTTCTCTAAGTGGGAAACACAAGAGAAGAAAAGGACCTACAAAAACAAACCCAAAACGATTAAGAAAATGGTCATAGGAACATACATATCGATAATTACCTTAAACGTGAATGGATTAAAGGCTCCCACCAAAAGACACAGGCTTGCTGAATGGATACAAAAACAAGACCCATATATATGCTGTCTACAAGAGACCCACTTCAGACCTAGGGACTCATACAGACTGAAAGTGAGGGGATGGAAAAAGATATTCCATGCAAATGGAAATCAAAAGAAAGCTGGAGTAGCTATACTCATATCAGATAAAATAGACTTTAAAATAAAGAATGTTACAAGAGACAAGGAAGGACACTACATAATGATCAAGGGATCAATCCAAGAAGAAGATATAACAATTATAAATATATATGCACCCAAAATAGGAGCACCTCAATACATAAGGCAACTGATAACAGCTATAAAAGAGGAAATTGACAGTAACACAATAATAGTGGGGGACTTTAACACCTCACTTACACCAATGGACAGATCATCCAAAATGAAAATAAATAAGGAAACAGAAGCTTTAAATGACACAATAGACCAGATAGATTTAATTGATATTTATAAGACATTCCATCCAAAAACAGCAGATTACACATTCTTCTCAAGTGTGCATGGAACATTCTCCAGGATAGATCACATCTTGGGTCACAAATCAAGCCTCAGTAAATTTAAGAAAATTGAAATCATATCAAGCATCTTTTCTGACCACAACGCTATGAGATTAGAAATGAATTACAGGGGAAAAAACGTAAAAAACACAAACACATGGAGGCTAAGCAATACGTTACTAAATAACCAAGAGATCACTGAAGAAATCAAAGAGGAAATCAAAAAATACCTAGAGACAAATGACAATGAAAACACGATGACCCAAAACCTATGGGATGCAACAAAAGCAGTTCTAAGAGGGAAGTTTATAGCTATACAAGCCTACCTAAAGAAACAAGAAAAATCTCAAGTAAACAATCTAACCTTACACCTAAAGAAACTAGAGAAAGAAGAACAAACAAAACCCAAAGTTAGCAGAAGGAAAGAAATCATAAAGTTCAGAGCAGAAATAAATGAAATAAAAACAAAGAAAACAATAGCAAAGATCAATAAAACTAAAAGCTGGTTCTTTGAGAAGATAAACAAAATTGATAAGCCATTATCCAGACTCATCAAGAAAAAGAGGGAGAGGACTCAAATCAATAAAATCAGAAATGAAAAAGGAGAAGTTACAACAGACACTGCAGAAATACAAAGCATCCTAAGAGACTACTACAAGCAACTTTATGCCAATAAGATGGCCAACCTGGAAGAAATGGACAAATTCTTAGAAAGGTATAACCTTCCAGGACTGAACCAGGAAGAAGCAGAAAATATGAAGAGACCAATCAGAAGTAATGAAATTGAAACTGTGATTAAAAATCTTCCAACAAACAAAAGTCCAGGACCAGATGGCTTCACAGGTGAATTCTATCAAACATTTAGAGAAGAGCTAACACCTATCCTTCTCAAACTCTTCCAAAAAATTGCAGAGGAAGGAACACTCCCAAACTCATTCTATGAGGCCACCCTCACCCTGATACCAAAACCAGACAAAGACACTACAAAAAAAGAAAATTACAGACCAATATCACTGATGAATATAGATGCAAAAATCCTCAACAAAATACTAGCAAACAGAATCCTACAACACATTAAAAGGATCATACACCACAATCAAGTGGGATTTTTCCCAGGGCTGCAAGAATTCTTCAATATACGTAAATCAATCAATGTGATACACCATATTAACAAATTGAAGAATAAAAACCATATGATCATCTCAATAGTTGCAGAAAAAGGTTTTGACAAAATTCAACACCCATTTATGATAAAATCTCTCCAGAAAGTGGGCATAGAGGGAACCTACCTCAACATAATAAAGGCCATACACGACAAACTCACAGAAAACATCATTCTCAATGGTGAAAAACTGAAAGCATTTCCTCTAAGGTCAGGAACGAGACAAGGATGTCCACTCTCACCACTATTATTCAACATAGTTCTGGAAGTCCTAGCCACGGCAATCAGAGAAGAAAAAGAAATAAAAGGAATACAAATTGGAAAAGAAGAAGGAAAACTGTCACTGTTTGCAGATGACATGATACTATACATAGAGAATCCTAAAACTGCCACCAGAAAACTGCTAGAGCTAATTAATGAATATGGTAAAGTTGCAGGATACAAAATTAATGCACAGAAATCTCTTGCATTCTATACACTAATGATGAAAAATCTGAAAGAGAAATTATGGAAACACTCCCATTTACCATTGCAACAAAAAGAATAAAATACCTAGGAATAAACCTACCTAGGGAGACAAAAGACCTGTATGCAGAAAACTATAAGACACTGATGAAAGAAATTAAAGATGATACCAACAGATGGAGAGATATACCATGTTCTTGGATTGGAAGAATCAACATTGTGAAAATGACTATACTACCCAAAGCAATCTACAGATTCAATGCAATCCCTATGAAATTACCAATGGCATTTTTTACGGAGCTAGAAAAAATCATCTTAAAATTTATATGGAGACACAAAAGACCCCGAATAGCCAAAGCAGTCTTGAGGGAAAAAAACGGAGCTGAAGGAATCAGACTCCCTGACTTCAGACTATACTACAAAGCTACAGTAATCAAGACAATATGGTACTGGCACAAAAACAGAAACATAGATCAATGGAACAAGATAGAAAGCCCAGAGATAAACCCACGCACCTATGGTCAACTAATCTATGACAAAGGAGGCAAAGATATACAATGGAGAAAAGACAGTCTCTTCAATAAGTGGTGCTGGGAAAACTGGACAGCTACATGTAAAAGAATGAAATTAGAATACTCCCTAACACCATACACAAAAATAAACTCAAAATGGATTCGAGACCTAAATGTAAGACTGGACACTCTTAAACTCTTAGAGGAAAACATAGGAAGAACACTCTTTGACATAAATCACAGCAAGATCTTTTTTGATACACCTCCTAGAGTAATGGAAATAAAAACAAAAATAAACAAATGGGACCTAATGAAACTGCAAAGCTTTTGCACAGCAAAGGAAACCATAAACAAGACCAAAAGACAACCCTCAGAATGGGAGAAAATATTTGCAAATGAATCAACGGACAAAGGATTAATCTCCAAAATATATAAACAGCTCATTCAGCTCAATATTAAAGAAACAAACACCCCAATCCAAAAATGGGCAGAAGACCTAAATAGACATTTCTCCAAAGAAGACATACAGACAGCCACGAAGCACATGAAAAGATGCTCAACATCACTAATTATTAGAGAAATGCAAATCAAAACTACAATGAGGTATCACCTCACACCAGTTAGAATGAGCATCATCAGAAAATCTACAAACAACAAATGCTGGAGAGGGTGTGGAGAAAAGGGAACCCTCTTGCACTGTTGGTGGGAATGTAAATTGATACAGCCACTATGGAGAACAATATGGAAGTTCCTTAAAAAACTAAAAATAGAATTACCATATGACCCAGCAATCCCACTACTGGGCATATACCCAGAGAAAACTGTAATTCAAAAAGACACATGCACCCGAATGTTCATTGCAGCACAATTTACAATAGCTAGGTCATGGAAGCAACCTATATGCCCATCAACAGATGAATGGATAAAGAAGATGTGGTACATATATACAATGGAATATTACTCAGCCATAAAAAGAATGAAATTGAGTCATTTGTTGAGACGTGGATGGATCTAGAGACTGTCATACAGAGTGAAGTAAGTCAGAAAGAGAAAAACAAATATCGTATATTAATGCATGTATGTGGAACCTAGAAAAATGGTACAGATGAGCCGGTTTGCAGGGCAGAAGTTGAGACACAGATGTAGAGAACAGACATATGGACACCAAGGGGGGAAAACTGCGGTAGGGTGGGGATGGTGGTGTGCTGAATTGGGCGATTGGGATTGACATGTATACACTGATGTGTATAAAATTGATGACTAATAAGAACCTGCAGTATAAACAAACAAACAAAACAACTAATACTAAACTTTCATTGGGTTATTTGTATGGAAATATGTTAATATAAATGTTTCAGACATTACATGAAATTTCTAAAAATCTTATATGTTCTGGTATAATGTTATAAGTCATAATCCTAGTTATTACTTTAAAAGGTATATCTCAGAAATAACTAATTTTCTTGTCAACTGCATTATTATGAACTTTCATCAAATCTTTAACCTTGGTCATTTTTAAGTCTTTTGTCATTTACAGACAGTTCTGGGTGTACTCTGATGCTTTTGTAAATATGTTCCTATAAAAGGGTTTCATCTTCAGGAAATTCATGGAAAAGACTCTGACAAGTACAGGTTTCTGGTACCTGACTGTACTGCTGAACTGAATGAATAAGCATTTTCAGAACTCTAATGAAAAACTGATGCGCTCATAAAAGTGCTAACAAAAGATCAAGATGAAAAAAAAAATTAATTACATGGGACTGAGTGAACTGATGAGGATGAGTATAATTTTTGTGACTTTCTGTTTGAATTTTAAAAAAGAAAAAATCCCACAAGGACTCAGAGGCAAAGAATATACAAATCAATTTTCACTGCAAAGTAAAGGAGCTGTTACAGTGGAGGATTACCTGACTGAATGTCAATATTATGACATAGTATGAGTGTGTTTCATGTTTCATAATTGCAATAATTGTTGCTTTTGTTGTGGTCATCCATGTACAATGCTTGGTGTCAGTCTATTTATCTCTTGTAAAAATAAAATACAGTGTGTGTGTGTGTGTGTGTGAAAAAAATAAAATAAAAAAAAAAGACAAAGCTAAGTTTACTTACTTATTAATCACGTGAACACATGCTAGAAAAATAAATGTACTGAGTAGTTCACTGATGGTGAAATGTGAGCCATGGTGGCCGTGCTTATTAAGGAGTAAAAACTAGTACTCTAGACAGAAAAGGATGTTAAAGATCTACACACAGCAAGGTTTATCAACACTAAGACTGTAGCAAATTTGAAATGACTCAATTTGTCTGGTCCTTTAATAATTTTATTTGGGTAGAACCAGTTATGAAAAACACTATATCCCATTTTGATATTTACTCAGCAAGATTATTGTAAGAGAAAAGTTTTCGATTTACACTTTTATCCCTCCTATTTGGTCTCCAGAATAAACCCCAAACTCTCAGATTACCCCTTGTCACTTGGTCCTTAATGTAATTTGACCTCATTCTCAACTCCCAAATCCCTCAGTAGATTGTCGGTCCTTATCAAAACTTCATATTTCCTCAACTTCTTCTTGTCCACTAGCTTTGGAAACTCCCATTTTTATTTTTGCTCAGACTAAAACCTCACTTTCTCCTGATGACTCCATATTGCTGTGACCTTGTCAGAAAGTAGCTGTTTTTTCTCTCACACAACCTCAGATCATTGGGCTTCTAGGTGTTCTCTGTGTTCACGTTGCCCTTTTTAGCCCATAGTGCTTGTCCTCCCCAAGAACCTCCACTTTTGAATCTTAGGTCAACATATTATGTAGTAGATTGAGTAGTCTACCCCACAGTGGCTCTGGATTTGCCCAAGTGATTTGCAGTAGCCAATAGGACAATTGCAAATATAATGCAAGCAGAAACTTGCAAATTTCTTGTACATGGGACTTGCTCTAGCTTGATGTTTATGGGAATCCTGAAACCACTAGTATGTGTAGGAGTCTAAGGCAATCATGTTGTATAAGAAAAGACCCTTGGTCAAGTCATCCCCATTGCCCATGTGCCTCCATATGACTTCTAGACATATGATTGAGTTCATCTTAGACCAACTAACACCAACCAAGAAAATATAGACCAGAAGAACCTCCTAGCCAACCCACAAAATCCCTGAGAACTAATAACCATTGATGGTCTTAAAATACTAATTATGGAGTGTTTTTTTATATGGTAAACTCTAACTGATAAGGGTTATCAGTTAATCAGATACTAGACTATAAATTCTACGTGAACTGATTTTCTTCACAACTGCTGTTGCCCTAGAGTCCAGAAAAATTTACATTTTTAATAATTTCTTCTTGAATACATAAAGATGTTAAATATGTTTTCAGATATATGTTGTTTTGAATTAAATATAAGGAGGACACATTTGTTTCACTTATTGCTCACAGTTCCTGAGATATTTGAATAGACATATTGTTGACA
This sequence comes from Eubalaena glacialis, assembly GCF_028564815.1. NCBI lineage: Eukaryota > Metazoa > Chordata > Mammalia > Artiodactyla > Balaenidae > Eubalaena > Eubalaena glacialis. The sequence goes on along the minus strand of NC_083732.1, from coordinate 32,623,580 downwards.
ATCATTTTGCTAAACGTACAGTGAACTTAATTATTTTTCAAGCCTCTCTATTCTAAAATTAATGTAGTGAAATAGCAATAATGATGATGTGGTAATGGTGAATTATAATTATTGTAATATTAGTATAATGTTACAGAAATTATTATTATTATTAAAAAGGCCTTGATTCCTGGCATTATGTCATATAATTTTCAAGTGAAACTTATAATATAAACAATATTTTCCCTGTTTTATTAAGAAGACCTGATGCTTAGTGAAACTATTTATTGATCCAAAGTCTCACAGTTAGTCATAGATTTTATATACAAATCCAGAGCTGTATTATTCTAGGACATTAGTTATATTCCTTTTTCTAATGTCCATCTTCTTTATATCCCTATATTTAAAGGTGTTTTTGAGATAGAAGAAAACTTAGGACATATTTGATTCAATTTCTTATTCAGTAAGTGAGGAAACAGAGGGCAAAGAGGTCAATTAATGTGTCTAAGAGGAAATAGAGAATAATTTATTCAATAAATATACCAGGAACTGGAGACTAGAAGTAGACTCACAAATGGAAGGAGAAAATATATTTTCATTTATTGAGATTATATCATACACTGAACACCAGGTAGCTACATATATACATCTAACCTGGTTTATTACTCACAAGAAACCAGTAAGGTAAGTGTTTTATTTCTACTGGTGAGGACTCTAAGTTTCATAATTGGCTAGTAGCTAAAAGAGGTGCTGTTTGAACTCTAAACTCACTTCTGTCTGAATTCAAATAGCATACTTTGTCAATACATACACAGCAGTTTGGGGTTATATTATCTTACAAAACTTACAAAACTTTTTAAAAGGAAGAAAGGCTATTTATCTGAGAAATAATATAGTCTCCATTAAAAAAAATCTCTAAGTAAGAAAACTAGTATTCATTAATATTTTGAGTTAAACTGGTGGACAACAGGAACAGTATTTAAGGTAAATGTTAGGTCAGAGACGGAAATATGTTTTTTGTTTGTTGGTTTGTTGGTTGGTTTTTCCTGGTCACTTTTTTTGTGAGTGATTTTTTTTTAATTTTTAAATTTTATATTATTTAGTTTTTATACAGCAGGTTCTTATTAGTCATCAATTTTATACACATCAATGTATACATGCCAATCCCAATGGCCCAATTCATCACACCACCATCCCCACCCCCCCGTGGCTTTCCCACCTTGGTATCCATACGTTTGTTCTCTACATCTGTGTCTCAACTTCTGCCATGCAAACCGGTTCATCTGTACCATTTTTCTAGGTTCCACATACATGTGTCAATATACGATATTTGTTTTTCTCTTTCTGACTTACTTCACTCTGTATGACAGTCTCTAGATCCATCCACGTCTCAACAAATGACCCAATATCGTTCCTTTTTATGGCTGAGTAATATTCCATTGTATATATGTACAACATCTCCTTTCTCCATTCATGTGTCGATGTGCATTTAGGTTGCTTCCATGTCCTGGCTATTGTAAATAGTGCTGCAATGAACATTGGGGTGCATGCGTCTTTTTGAATTATGATTTTCTCTAGGTATATGCCCAGTAGGGTGATTGCTGGATCATATAGTAAATCTCTTTTTAGTTTTTTAAGGAACCTCCATACTGTTCTCCATAGTGGCTGTATCAATTTATATTCCCACCAACAGTGCAAGAGGGTTCCCTTTTCTCCACACCCTCTCCAGCATTTGTTGTTTGTAGATTTTCTGATGATGCCCATTCTAACTGGTGTGAGGTGATACCTCATTGTAGATTTGCTTTGTATTTCTCTAATAATTAGTGATGCTGAGCAGCTTTCCATGTGCTTCTTGGCCAACTGTATGTCTTTTTTGGAGAAATGTCAATTTATTTCTTCTGCCCAGTTTTGGATTGGGTTGCTTGTTTCTTTAATATTGAGCTGCATGAGCTGTTTATAAATTTTGGAGATTAATCCTTTGTCCATTGATTCATTTGCAAATATTTTCTCCCATTCTGAGGGTTGTCTTTTCGTCTTCTTTAAGGTTTTCTTTGCTGTGCAAAAGCTTTGAAGTTTCGTTAGGTCCCATTTGTTTACTTTTGTTTTTATTTCCATTACTCTAGGAGGTGGACCAAAAAAGATCTTGCTGTGATTTATGTCAAAGAGTGTTCTTCCTATGTTTTCCTCTAAGAGTTTTATAGTGGCCAGTCTTACATTTAGATCTTGCATCCATTTTGAGTTTATTTTTGTATATGGTGTTAGGGAGTGTTCTAATTTCATTCTTTTACATGTAGCTGTCCAGTTTTCCCAGCACCACTTATTGAAGAGACTGTCTTTTCTCCATTGTATATCCTTGCCTCCTTTGTCATAGATTAGTTGACCATAGGTGCGTGGGTTTATCTCTGGGCTTTCTATCTTGTTCCATTGATCTATGTTTCTGTTTTTGTGCCAGTACCATATTGTCTTGATTACTGTAGCTTTGTAGTACAGTCTGAAGTCAGGGAGTCTGATTCTTCAAACTCCATTTTTTTCCCTCAATACTGCTTTGGTTATTCAGCCTCTTTTGTGTCTCCATACAAATTTTAAGATATTTTGTTCTAGTTCTGTAAAACATGTCATTGGTAAGTTGATAGGGATTGCATTGAATCTGTAGATTGCTTTGGGTAGTATAGTCATTTTCACAATATTGATTCTTCCAGTCCAAGAACATGGTATATCTCTCCATCTGTTGGTATCATCTTTAATTTCTTTCATCAGTGTCTCATACTTTTCTGCATACAAGTTTTTTGTCTCCCTAGGTAGGTTTATTCCTAGGTATTTTATTCTTTTTGTTGTAATGGTAAATGGGAGTGTTTCCTTAATTTCTCTTGCAGATATTTCATCATTAGTGTATAGGAATGCAAGAGATTTCTGTACATTAATTTGTATCCTGCAACTTTACCAAATTCACTGATTAGCTCTAGTAGTTTTCTGGTAGCATCTTTAGGATTCTCTACGTATAGTTTCATGTTATCTGCAGACAGTGACAGTTTTACTTCTTCTTTTCCAATTTGTATTATTTTATTTCTTTTTCTTCTCTTATTGCTGTGGCCGGGACTTCCAAAACTATATTGAATAATAGTGGTGAGAGTGGACATCCTTGTCTTGTTCCTGACCTTAGAGGAAATGTTTTCAGTTTTTCACCATTGGGAATGATGTTTGCTGTGGGTTTGTCCTATATGGCCTTTATTATGTTGAGGTAGATTCCCTCTATGCCCACTTTCTGTAGAGTTTTTATCATAAATAGGTTTTGAATTTTGTCAAAATCTTTTTCTGCATCTGTTGAGATGATCATATGGTTTCTATTCTTCAATTTGTTAATATGGTGTATCACATTGATTGATTTGCGTATATTGAAGAATCCTTGCATCCCTGGGATAAATCCCACTTGATCGTGGTGTACGATTCTTTTAATGTGTTGTTGGATTCTGTTTCCTAGTATTTTGTTGAGCATTTTTGCATTTATATTTATCAGTGATATTGGTCTGTAATTTTCTTTTTTTGTGGTATTTTTGTCTGGTGTCAGGGCGATGGTGGCCTCATAGAATAAGTTTGGGAGTGTTCCTTCCTCTGTAATTTTTTGGAAGAGTTTGTCAAGGATGGGTGTTAGCTCTTCTCTAAATATTTGATAGAATTCACCTGTGAAACCATCTGGTCCTGGACTTTTGTTTGTTGGAAGATTTTTAATCACAGTTTCAATTTCATTACTTGTGATTGTTCTGTTCATATTTTCTATTTCTTCCTGGTTCAGTCTTGGAAGATTATAACATTCTAAGAATTTGTCCATTTCTTCCAGGTTGTCCATTTTATTGGCATAGAGTTGCTTGTAGTAGTCTCTTAGGATGCTTTCTATTTCTGTGTTGTCTGTTGTAACTTCTCTGTTTTCATTTCTAATTTTATTGATTTGAGTCCTCTCCCTCTTTTTCTTGATGTGTCAGACTAATGGTTTATTAATTGTGTTTATCTTCTCAAATAACCAGCTTTTTGTTTTATTGATCTTTGCTATTGTTTTCTTTGTTTCTATTTCATTTTTTTCTCCTCTGATCTTTATGATTTCTTTCCTTCTGCTAACTTTGGGTTTTGTTTGTTCTTCTTTCTCTAGTTCCTTTAGGTGTAAGGTTAGATTGTTTATATGAGATTTTTCTTGTTTTTTGAGGTAGGCTTGTATAGCTATAAACTTCCCTGTTAGAACTGCTTTTGCTACATCCCATAGGTTTTGGATCGTCATGTTTTCATTGTCATTTGTCTCTAGGTATTTTTTGATTTCCCCTTTGATTTCTTCAGTGATCTCTTGTTTATTTAGTAACGTATTGTTTACCTCCATATGTTTGTGTTTTTTACATTGTTTTCCTTGTAATTCATTTCTAATCTCATAGCGTGGTGGTCAGAAAAGATGCTGGATATGATCTCAATTTTCTTAAAGTTTCTGAGGCTTGATTTGTGACCCAAGCTGTTTTCTATCCTTGAGAATGTTCCATGCGCACTTGAGAATAAAGTGTAATCTGCTGTTGTTTTTCTTTTAAACATCTTTATTGAAGTATAATTGCTTTACAATGGTGTGTTAGTTTCTGCTTTATAACAAAGTGAATCAGTTATACATATACATATGTTCCCATATCTCTTCCCTCTTGCATCTCCCTCCCACCCACCCTCCCCATCCCACCCCTCTAGGTGGTCACAAAGCACAGAGATGATCTCCCTGTGCTATGCGGCTGCTTCCCACTAGCTATCTATTTTACATTTGGTAGTGTATATATGTCCATGCCACTCTCTCACCCTGTCACATCTCACCCCTCCCCCTCCCCATATCCTCAAGTCCATTCTCTAGTAGGTCTGTGTCTTTATTCCCGTCTTGCCACTAGGTTCTTCATGACCTTTTTTTTTTTCCCCTTAGATTCCATATATATGTGTTAGCATACTGTATTTCTTTTTCTCTTTCTGACTTACTTCACTCTGTATAACAGACTCTAACTCCATCCACCTCATTAAAAATACCTCCATTTCATTTCTTTTTATGGATGAGTAATATTCCATTGTATATATGTGCCACATCTTCTTTATCCATTCATCCAATGATGGACACCTAGGTTGCTTCCATGTCCTGGCTATTGTAAACAGAGCTGCAATGAATATTTTGGTACATGACTCTTTCTGAATTATGGTTTTCTCAGGGTATATGCCCAGGAGTGGGATTGCTGGGTTGTATGGTAGTTCTATTTTTAGTTTTTTAAGGAACCTCCATACTGTTCTCCATAGTGGCTGTATCAATTTACATTCCCACCAACAGTACAAGAGTGTTCCCTTTTCTCCACACCTTCTCCAGCATTTATTGCTTCTAGATTTTTTGATGATGGCCATTCTGACCGGTATGAGATGATACCTCATTGTAGTTTTGATTTGCATTTCTCTAATGATTAATGATGTTGAGCATTCTTTCATGTGTCTGTTGGCAATCTGTATATCTTCTTTGGGGAAATGTCTATTTAGGTCTTCTGCCCATTTTTGGATTGGGTTGTTTGTTTTTTTGTGATTGAGCTGCATGAGATGCTTGTAAATCTTGGAGATTAATCCTTTGTCCGTTGCTTCATTTGTAAATATTTTCTCCCATTCTGAGGGTTGTCTTTTGGTCTTGTTTATGGTTTCCTTTGCTGTGCAAAAGCTTTTAAGTTTCATTAGGTCCCATTTGTTTATTTGTGTTTTTATTTCCATTTCTCTAGGAGCTGGGTCAAAAAGGATCTTGCTGTGATTTATGTCATAGAGTGTTCTGCCTATGTTTTCCTCTAAGAGTTTGATAGTGTCTGGCCTTACACTTAGGTCTTTAATCCATTTTGAGTTTATTTTTGTGTATGGTGTCAGGGAGTGTTCTAATTTCATACTTTAACATGTACCTGTCCAATTTTCCCAGCACCACTTATTGAAGAGGCTGTCTTTTCTCCACTGTATATGCTTGCCTCCTTTATCAAAGATAAGGTGACCATATGTGCATGGGCTTATCTCTGGGCTTTCTATCCTGTTCCATTGATCTATATTTCTGTTTTTGTGCCAGTACCAAACTGTCATGATTACTGTAGCTTTTTAATATAGTCTGAAGTCAGGGAGCCTGATTCCTCCAGCTCCATTTTTCTTTCTCAAGATTGTTTTGGCTATTCAGGGTCTTTTTTATTTCCATACAAATTGTGAAATTTTTTGTTCTAATTCTGTGAAAAATGCCAGTGGTAGTTTGATAGGGATTGCATTGAATCTGTAGATTGCTTTGGGTAGCAGAGTCATTTTCACAATGTTGATTCTTCCAATCCAAGAACATGGTATATTTCTCCATCTATTTGTATCATCTTTAATTTCTTTCATCAGTGTCCTATAATTTTCTGCATAGAGGTCTTTTGTCTCCTTAGGTAGGTTTATTCCTAGATATTTTATTCTTTTTGTTGCAATGGTAAACGGGAGTGTTTTCTTAATTTCACTTTCAGATTTTTCATCATTAGTATATAGGAATGCAAGAGATTTCTGTGCATTAATTTTGTATCCTGCTACTTTACCAAATTCATTGATTAGCTCTAGTAGTTTTCTGGTAGCATCTTTAGGATTCTCTATGTATAGTATCATGTCATCTGCAAACAGTGACAGCTTTACTTCTTCTTTTCCAATTTGGATTCTTTTTATTTCTTTTTCTTCTCTGATTGCTGTGGCTAACACTTCGAAAACTATGTTGAATAATAGTGGTGAGATTGGGCAACCTTGTCTTGTTCCTGATCTTAGTGGAAATGGTTTCAGTTTTTCACCATTGAGGACAATGTTGGCTGTGGGTTTGTCATATATGGCCTTTATTATGTTGAGGAAAGTTCCCTCTATGCCTACTTTCTGCAGGGCTTTTATCATAAATGGGTGTTGAATTTTGTCGAAAGCTTTCTCTGCATCTATTGAGATGATCATATGGTTTTTCTCCTTCAGTGTGTTAATATGATATATCACGTTGATTGATTTCCATATATTGAAGAATCCTTGCATTCCTGGGATAAACCCCACTTGATCATGGTGTATAATCCTTTTAATGTGCTGTTAGATTCTGTTTGCTAGTATTTTGTTGAGGATTTTTGCATGTATGTTCATCAGTGATATTGGCCTGTAGTTTTCTTTCTTTGTGACATCTTTGTCTGGTTTTGGTATCAGGGTGATGGTGGCCTCATCGAATGAGTTGGGGAGTGCTCCTCCCTCTGCAATATTTTGGAAGAGTTTGAGAAGGATAGCTGTTAGCTCTTCTCTAAATGTTTGATAGAATTCGCCTGTGAAGCCATCTGGTCCTGGGCTTTTGTTTGTTGGAAGATTTTTAATCACAGTTTCAATTTCAGTGCTTGTGATTGGTCTGTTCATATTTTCTATTTCTTCCTGGTTCAGTCTCGGCAGGTTGTGCATTTCTAAGAATCTATCCATTTCTTCCAAGTTGTCCATTTTATTGGCATAGAGTTGCTTGTAGTAATCTCTCATGATCGTTTGTATTTCTGCAGTGTCAGTGGTTACTTCTCCTTTTTCATTTCTAATTCTATTGATTTGAGTCTTCTCCCTTTTTCTCTTGATGAGTCTGGCTAATGGTTTATCAATTCCGTTTATCTTCTCAAAGAACCAGCTTTTAGTTTCATTGATTTTTGCTATTGTTTCCTTCATTTCTTTTTCATTTATTTCTGATCTGATCTTTATGATTTCTTTCCTTCTGCTAGCTTTGGGGTTTTTTTTGTTCTTCTTTATCTAATTGCTTTAGGTGCAAAATTAGGTTGTTTATTCGAGATGTTTCCTGTTTCTTGAGGTAGGCTTGTATTGCTGTAAACTTCCCTCTTAGCACTGCTTTTGCTGCATCCCATAGGTTTTGGGTCGTCGTGTCTCCATTGTCATTTGTTTCTAGGTATTTTTTGATTTCCCCTTTGATTTCTTCAGTGATCACTTCGTTATTAAGTAGTGTATTGTGTAACCTCCATGTGTTTGTATTTTTTACAGATCTTTTCCTGTAATTGATATCTAGTCTCATAGTGTTGTGGTCGGAAAAGATACTTGATATGATTTCAATTTTTTTAAATTTACCAAGACTTGATTTGTGAACCAAGATATGATCTATCCTGGAGAATGTTCCATGAGCACTTGAGAAAAATGTGTATTCTGTTGTTTTTGGGTGGAATGTCCTATAAATATCAATTAAGTCCATCTTGTTTAATGTATCATTTAAAGCTTGTGTTTCCTTTTTTATTTTCATTTTGGATGATCTGTCCATTGGTGAAAGTGGGGTGTTAAAGTCCCCTACTATGATTGTGTTACTGTCGATTTCCCCTTTTATGGCTGTTAGTATTTGCCTTATGTATTGAGGTGCTCCTATGTTGGGTGCATAAATATTTACAATTGTTATACCTTCCTCTTGGATCGATCCCTTGATCATTATATAGTGTCCTTCTTTGTCTCTTGTAATAGTCTTTATTTTAAAGTCTATTTTGTCTGATATGAGAATTGCTACTCCAGCTTTCTTTTGATTTCCATTTGCATGGAATATCTTTTTCCATCCCCTCACTTTCAGTCTGTATGTCTGTAGGTCTGAAGTGGGTCTCTTGTAGACAGCATATATACGGGCCTTGTTTTTGTATCCATTCAGCCACTCTGTGTCTTTTGGTGGGAGCATTTAATCCATTTACATTCAAGGTAATTATCGATATGTATTTTCCTATTCCCATTTTCTTAAATGTTTTGTGTTTGTTATTGTAGGTGTTTTCCTTCTCTTGTGTTTCTTGCCTAGAGAAGTTCCTTTAGCATTTATTGTAAAGCTAGTTTGGTGGTGCTGAACTCTCTCAGCTTTTGCTTGTCTGTAAAGGTGTTAATTTCTCCGTCAAATCTGAATGAGATCCTTGCTGGGTAGAGTAATCTTGGTTGTAGGTTTTTCTCCTTCATCACTTTAAGTATATCCTGCCACTCCCTTCTGGCTTGCAGAGTTTCTGCTGAAAGATCAGCTGTTAACCTTATGGGGATTCCCTTGTGTGTTATTTGTTGTTTTTACCTTGCTGCTTTTAATATGTTTTCTTTATATTTAATTTTTGATAGTTTGATTAATATGTGTCTTGGTGTGTTTCTCCTTGGATTTATCCTGTATGGGACTCTCTGTGCTTCCAGGACTTGATTAACTATTTCCTTTCCCATATTAGGGAAGTTTTCAACTATAATCTCTTCAAATATTTTCTCAGTCCCTTTCTTTTTCTCTTCTTCTTCTGGGACCCCTATGATTTGAATGTTGGTGTGTTTAATGTTGTCCCAGAGGTCTCTGAGACTGTCCTCAGTTCTTTTCATTCTTTTTTCTTTTTTCTGCTGTGCAGTAGTTATTTCCACCATTTTATCTTCCAGGTCACTTATCCGTTCTTCTGCCTCAGTTATTCTGCTATTGATCCCATCTAGAGTATTTTTAATTGCATTTCTTGTGTTTTTCATCATTGCTTGGTTCCTCTTTAGTTCTTCTACGTCCTTGTTAAATGTTTCTTGCATTTTGTCTATTCTATTTCCAAGATTTGGGATCATCTTTACTATCATTATTCTGAAATCTTTTTCAGGTAGACTGCCTATTTCCTCTTCATTTGTTAGGTCTGGTGTGTTTTGACCCTGCTCCTTCACCTGCTGTGTGTTTTTTTGTCTTCTCATTTTGCTTATCTTATTGTGTTTGGGGTCTCCTTTTCACAGGCTGCAGGTTCGTAGTTCCCGTTGTTTTTTGTATCTGTTCCCAGTGGCTAAGGTTGGTTCAGTGGGTTGTGTAGGCTTCCTGGTGGAGGTGACCAGTGCCTGTGTTCTGGTGGATGAGGTTGGATCTTGTCTTTCTGGTGGTCACGTCCACGTCTGGTGGTGTGTTTTGGGGTGTCTGTGGCCTTATTATGATTTTAGGCAGCCTCTCTGTTAATGGATGGGGCTGTGTTCCTGTCTTGATAGTTGTTTGGCATAGGGTGTCCAGCACTGTAGCTTGCTGGTCGTTGAGTGAAGCTGGGTCTTGATGTTGAGATGGAGATCTCTGAGAGATTTTCGCCATTTGGTATTACGTGGAGCTGGGAGGTCTCTTGTGGACCAGTGTCCTGAAGTTGGCTCTCCCACCTCAGAGGCACAGCCCTGATGCCTGGCTGGAGCACCAAGAGCCTTTCATCCACACGGCTCAGAGTAAAAGGGAGAAAAAATAGAAAGAAATAAAGAAAGAGGATAAAATAAAATAAAATAAAGCTATTATAATAAAAAATAAGAAAAAAGTTATTAAGAATAAATTTATTAAGAAAAAAATTGTTTTAATTTTTAAAAATAGATTTATTAATTTTTTATAATAAATAATAAGAAAAAATTATTAAGAAAAAAATTTAAGAAAAAAATTTTTTTAATTTTTTAAAATAAATAATATGAAAAAACTTATTTAAAAAAATTTTTTTAATTTTTATAAATAGAAAATAAGGAAAAAATTATTAAGAAATCATTTATTAGGGAAAAAAGAATTTTTATGTAAAAAAAAACAAAAACAAAAACAAAAACGGATGGACCTAACCCTAGGACTAACAGTGAGAGCAAAGCTATACAGACAAAATCTCACCCTGAGGCATACACATATACACTCACAAAAAAAGGAAAAGGGGAAAAATTAATATATCCTGCTCCCAAAGTCCACCTCCTGAATTTGGGATGATTCGTTGTCTATTCAGGTATTCAACAGATGCAGGCATATCAAGTTGTTTGTGAAGCTTTAATCCGCTGCTTCTGAGGCTGCTGGGAGAGATTTCCCTTTTTCTTCTTTGTTCGTACAGCTCCCGGGGTTCAGCTTTGGATTTGGACCCGCCTCTGCGTGTAGGTCGCCTGAGGGCGTCTGTTCCCCGCCCAGACAGAACGGGGTTAAAGGAGCAGCTGATTCGGGGGCTCTGGCTCAGTCAGGCTGGGGGGAGGGAGCGGTACGGAGGAGGCGGGGCAAGCCTGCGGCGGCAGAAGCCGGCGTGACGTTGCAGCAGCCTGAGGGGCGCCGTGCATTCTCCCGGGGAAGTTGTTTCCAGATCACGGGAGCCTGGCCGTGGCGGGCTGCACTGGCTCCCAGGCGGGGCAGTGTGGATAGTGACCTGTGCTCGCACACAGGCTTTTTGGTGGTGGCAGCAGCAGCCTTAGCGTCTCATGCCCGTCTCTGGGATACGCGCTGATAGCCGCGGCTTGCGCCCGTCTCTGTAGTTCGTTTAAGCAGCGCTCTGAATCCCCTCTCCTTGCGCGCCGCGAAACAAAGAGGCAAGAAAAAGTCTCTTGCCTCTTCGGCAGCTGCAGTCTTTTTCCCGGACTCCCTCCCGGCTAGCACCAAAGCCCAAGCCTCAGCTCCCAGCCACCGCCCGCCCTGGCGGCTGAGCAGACAAGCCTCTCGGGCTGGTGAGTGCTGCTCGGTGCCGATCCTCTGTGCGGGAATCTCTCCTCTTTGCCCTCCACACCCCTGTGGCTGCGCTCTCCTCCATGGCTCTGAAGCTTCCCCCCTCTGCCACCCGCAGTCTCTGCCCGCGAAGGGGTTTCCTAGTGTGTGGAAACCTTTCCTCCTTCACAGCTCCCTCCCACTGGTGCAGGTCCCGTCCCTATTCTTTTGTCTCTGTTATTTCTTTTTGCTTTTGCCCTACCCAAATACGTGGGGATTTTCTTGCCTTTTGGGAGGTCTGACGTCTTCTGCCAGCGTTCAGTGGGTGTTCTGTAGGAGCAGTTCCACGTGTAGATGTATTTCTACTGTATCTGTGGGAAGGAAGGTGATCTCCTCGTCTTACTCTTCCGCCATCTTGCCCAGACCCTAATCTGCTGTTTTTGCATGGAATGTCCTATAAATATCAATTAAATCTATGTGGTCTATTGTGTCATTTAAAGCTTCTGTTTCCTTATTTATTTTCATTTTGAATGATCTGTCCTTTGGTGTAAGTGAAGTTTTAAAGTCCCCCACTATTTTTGTGTTACTGTCGATTTCCTCTTTTATAGCTGTTAGTAGTTGCCTTATGTATTGAGGTGCTCCTATATTGGGTGAATATATATTTATAATTGTTATATCTTCTTCTTGGATTGATCCCCTGATCATTATGTAGTGTCCTTCCTTGTCTCTTGTAATACTCTTTATTTTAAAGTCTATTTTATCTGATATGAGTATTGCTACTCCAGCTATCTTTTGATTTCTATTTGCATGGAGTATCATTTTCCATCCCCTCACTTTCAGTCTGTATGTGTCCCTAGGTCTGAAGTGGGTCTCTTGTAGACAGCATATATATGGGTCTTGTTTTTGTATCCATTCAACAAACTTGTGTCTTTGGTTGGAGCATTTAATCCATTCACGTTTAAGGTAATTATCGATATGTATGTTCCTATGACCATTTTCTTAATTGTTTTGGGTCTGTTTTTGTAGGTCCTTTTCTTCTCTTGTGTTTCCCACTTAGAGAAGTTCCTTTAGCATTTGTTGTAGAGCTGGTTTGGTGTTGCTGAATTCTCTTAGCTTTTGCTTGTCTGTAAAGCTTTTGATTTCTCCATCAAATCTGAATGAGATCCTTGACGGGTAGAGTAATCTTGGTTGTAGGTTCTTCCCTTTCCTCACTTTAATATATCATGCCACTCCCTTCCGGAATGTAGTGTTTGCTGAGAAATCAGCTTTTAACCTTATGGGACTTCCCTTGTATATTATTTGTCGTTTTTCCCTTGTTACTTGCAATAATTTTGTCAATCTGATTACTATGTGTCTCGGCGTGTTTCTCCTTGGGTTTATCCTGTATGGGACTCGCTGCGCTTACTGACTTGAGTGGCTATTTCCTTTCCCATGTTAGGGAAGTTTTTGACTATAATCTCTTCAAATATTTTCTCTGGTCCTTTCTCTCTCTTTTCTCCTTCTGACACCCTTATAGTGCGAATGTCGTTGCATTTAGTGTTGTCCCAGAGTTCTCTTAGGCTGTCTTCATTTCTTTTCATTCTTTTTTCTTTATTCTGTTCTGCAGCAGTGAATTCCACCATTCTTTCTTCCAGGTCACTTATCCGTTCTTCTGCCTCAGTTATTCTGCTATTGATTCCTTCTAGTGTAGTTTTCATTTCAGTTATTGTATTGTTCATCTCTGTTTGTTTGTTCTTTAATTCTTCTAGGTCTTTGTTAAACATTTCTTGCATCTTCTCGATCTTTGTCTCCACTATTTTTCGAGTTCCTGTATCATCCTCACTATCATTAAATGAATTCTTTTTCTGGAAGGGTGCCTATGTCCACTTCATTTAGTTTTTTTTCTGAGGCTTTATCTTGTTTCTTCATCTGGTACATAGTCCTCTGCCTTTTCATCTTGTCTATCTTTCTGTGAATGTGGTTTTTGTTCCAAAGGCTGCAGAATTGTAGTTCTTCTTGCTTCTGCTGTCTGCCCTCTGGTGGATGAGGCCCTCTAAGAGGCTTGTTTAAGTTTCCTGATGGGAGGGAGTGGTCACATATTTTTAAAAATGATTCAAACTGCAAATTTTTTTTCTGCAACTCTGTTTCAGTGAGCTTCACATAGCTGATAAATATATGAATACTATGATGTAATTCACTCTTTTTGGGTTTGCAATAAATTATGACTAATTAATAACCTGAAAATAAAATCAAGATTCTATTTATGTAGTGCCAATAATATGCTTTTTCTTTTGCGACATCAGGAGGCACTTGTCGTTAGGAGTATATATAAGTGCTTGTTCATCTAATAAAATCTGGCTTCAGGGACCAGGCTTGCCACTGCATGTGGTCAGTTCACAGAGAAGGAAGCCACGGAATGGGCAATTCTTCAGAAGGTTAATTCAGTATTTTATTTTCCATTTATTTAAATGCAGTATTTTATTTTGTTCACCTCCTGAACCAAACTGTGAATTCTTCAAATGATGGCAATTAATAATTGATGAATGAACGAATGAATGAATTAGTGAAGAGATGAAATAAAGTTAACAGGTAGAAAGTTTAGGCTACCGGAAAGATATGACACATCTTGGTCAGAAGAAAAATACATTAAAATGTAACATTAAAACACATATTTTACACCCAGTGAATCTTTGCTCAAGGTATTATGAATGATAAAGAAGATCACAAGTTATTTTTAAAATTTTATGCATGAAAATATTATTTAAAATATTATCAAAGCTCAGAATCCCTCCTATTTATGTGGATTTAGAGTAATCAAATGTTAAAATGTATTTTAATATACTAATTAAAACAGCTTCAAATTAGATGAGAGTTACCATTTTACATTAACATAATGTCAACATAATTTCAATTTAAATATATTTCCATAACTTTTGATCAGAATCTTGTTAATATTCCTGTTCATTACCTCTTACTAAAGACTTTATTTAGAAGTCATATGAATATGTTAGTTGTTGAGCATGCTTACAACAGTTAAAATTTCATAATTAAAATTTTAAATTGAAATAAAAAATGTGCAATGTACCAGTGGACAAAGCAAGCCAGATACAAATCTTTTGTGTCTCTTTGGAGACTGTTGAGTCTCTTTCCATTACACTTGAGAACCTAGGAAAATAAGCTAATATCCTTCTCAGTTCAATTTTATTTATTCCTACACTTGTAAATGATTTTCAGAAATGCTACTTTTCCTGGGCTCAGTCTTTAAAACCTCTTTTCTTCATTCACTACCTTTCATGCTTTCTGAGAAATCATAAGCATTTTAATGGAGTAGCCATCCTAATTACTGGAAGTGATTTCCTACACAGCTTGGCTATTATAATTTAATATTCATGTCATAAGTATATATATATATATATATATATATATATATATATATATATTAGGCTGTTTTAAGAGTAAACATCAATATGGAAATATATGACTTAAGTTACTAATCGGATGTAATCAGAAGTGTATACCAAAATTCAGGAGTTTAAAACTTTATCTTTTTTTTTTCTTTTTTTTTGGCTGTGTTGGGTCTTCGTTTCTGTGCGAGGGCTTTCTCTGGTTGCGGCAAGCGGGGGCCACTCTTCATCGCGGTGCGCGGGCCTCTCACTATCGTGGCCTCTCTTGTTGCAGAGCACAGGCTCTGGACGCGCAGGCTCAGTAGTTGTGGCTCACGGGCCCAGTTGCCCCACGGCATGTGGGATCTTCCCAGACCAGGGCTCGAACCTGTGTCCCCTGCATTGGCAGGCAGATTCTCAACCACTGTGCCACCAGGGAAGCCCTAAAACTTTATCTTTTGTGGTATATTGACAGAGAATCTGAAAAGAATTTTTTCATTTGGAACGTGACCACCAAATACTGTCTAATTGACTGAGAGTTTTATTATGAATTTAAGCCCAGGATATGAAAAGAGTCAATTGAACACAGTTATCACTGCCTGCAGTTGTGGATGAGAGGGAAAGAACTCGTTAACATGGGTAGGTGGAGGTTATAGTTTCCAGAAGCTATTGATCTAATTCTGTCTGCAACTCAATCACTATTAAGGTGTGGAAGAGAAGGACACTGGAAAACTAAGGCAAAACCAAAACATAGGTGATTCTTAAAAGTATAGAAAGTATATAGACTTTATGGCATTTGGGAGCCTAGATTTAGTCCAAAGTAGAGCTAACAAACAGAAGTGTGATTGGTGGCAAACTATTAAAATTTTCTAAGCTTCAATTTCTTCATATGAAAACAAAAAGAGAGGAAATTTTAGTTTTAACGGTTTCAGTAATGACATAAGTCAGCACTTGGTGCAAACCTACTAAGAGTTTTAACATGATGCCTTGGCAAACTTCTCTTTGACATAAGTGGGCATCAGTTTAATTGTCACTGCTTCTGGCAATTAGTAACAGAATAGTGGCCCCCCTGAGTTGCAATAGAAAAGTTATTGCTTCTCATGAGAACCAGGAGGATTTTCAGAAAGTATGATAATATTTTGTTGTTGTTGTTCTGGTGAGGGAAGGAGACATTACTAAAGAAAGCCAAAGAAGTAGAAGAAAACATACTGCCACTACCAAAATTATTTCCACCCAACTCACTTATTCCTATTACTTCATCTACTTAGGAGACCTATTCTCAGTAGAATCCTGAGCTAATGAAGAGAATACAGAGACTGCTATGGCTCTCGTGAGGTAGTGAGAAAAATTTACTGACCCTTATCATAGGAACACACAATGTAACATTTCAAATTCAATGAAAAAGAGTAAATTTTGATAATATTTTATGGGAATGATATCTTTCTTCCATTTGCCTTATGCCTTCAACATTCAACTTCTCTTTCCAATCTCCACAAGAGTCCATTTTTCTTAAGTTGTATATTATTAGAGGAGGCAGGAAAAATAAGCAGGAAAATGCAAAAGTTACCTTCAGAGTAGAGATGTTGGTCCCTTGTAGAATCATATTTGGTACTCACATTTTCTTGTGGGTTTTACAATCTCATGACACAAAACATTCACCCTTGGAAAAGCCCTTGGTTGGAACTAGACATGAATGAAATCTTGGAATAAAGTATATATCTTAAGAACAACATCAACAAATAAGAAAAATTCCAAAATTACTACATGTCAAATAAAAAGTAAAAATCTCAGTATTGAAAATCATGGCTCAGTTTTGAATCATAAAATGGAATGTGGGATGTAAAAATCACTGGATGTGGGTCTGATCTATTATGATAAAATACAAATAAATAAAAACTTAGATTTTTCAGATCTTCCAAAGACACCAAGGGAAGAGGAATATGTGCTAATAAAGCCTGCCCTTTAGGCTTAGTGAATATAGTTCGACACAATTCAGTGTGCGTATGCTTCTCAAACACCAACAGGAAATAGAAACTGCCAAGAGATATTCATTAGAATTATATCGTGAGAGGCTAGTGACATCACCAAGATGGCAAAATAGGTCATTCCTAACTTTACTAACACTCACATAGAGAATAACTAAAACTATTGATGAACAAGACAGCACTGAGAGAATCATAGAAAATGGGGTAGAGGCTGAAGTAACCCCCTACAACACAGAGATCAAGACAGACCCTATTAAAATGGTAAGCAGAGTGGTTACATGCTGATCACATTGCATCACCCCAAGGTCAGTACAGCACCATGTGAAGCAGTCTCCTCTGAGCCTATAGTTTCTACTTGGGAAAGGAGAGACCAGGGTGGATATCCAGCTCCCCTAGCATTGTTGGTACCTTCTTGGGAGTCTCCATTCCAGTGTTGCACCACACAGATTGCAGGGGAATATGTGGGGCTTAACCACTGAGAATATGATTATGTCTATAAAGGGGAAAGGGGCTTGAAACAATGAGCACTTGGACCTTGGCAGACTGTTTCTATCTGTACCACCCAAGTAGCAGTCCCAACCAGGGACTTTGCTCATCTGCAGAGCCAAGACAGTAGTGTAGTTTGACCAGGGAACTCAGCAGGGTACAGGTCTGCCTGATTCGGGCCCTCAAACAAAGAGATTTGTCAACTCCATAACCTGGTCTAACCCCACTCAAACAGGAGAGTTGAGTCATAGCCTGGTTTTTGCTGAGTGCAGCACCCAGCCCCATCTGGCCAGAACACCTCAAAGCTGCATAGCCCAATTATACTTGAGTAAAGAGAATGACAGTCAGAATTGATTGTCTGTAGAGCAAAGCCAGGGGCCCTCTTTGGCTAGGAAACTTGGGGTGTGGGTTGGCCTGAGTCAAGCCCATAAACAAAAAGTCTTGCTAGCCTTGGAGCCAGGTCTCATGCTCTACCTGGGTAGGGAAACTAACACATAGCCCTGCCCATTGCTGAATAAAGCCTTCAGCCCACCCAACCAGGATACCTAACCAGAGCACAGGAAACTGCAAAACCCATCCAAGGGACTTCCCTGGTGGCCCAGTGATGAAGAGTCCACCTTACAATGCAGGGGATGCTGTTTTGATCCCTGGTCAGGGAACTAAGATCCCACATGCTGTGGGGCAACTAAGCCCGCATGCTACTACTACTGAGCTTGCACGCTTCAACTACAGCCTGCGTGCTGCAAACTACAGAGCCCATGCGCCCTGGAGCCTGTGTGCCACAACTAGAGAGAGAAAACCTGCACGTCACAACTAGAGAGAAGCCCGTGCACCACAATGAAGAGCCCACATGCCACAAGGAAAGATCCCATATGCTGTAACTAAGGCCTGACACAGCCGAAAATAAAAATAAATAAATAAATGTTTTAAAAAAGACTTTTTTTTAAAAAAAAACTCATCCAAAAGTCCTGCATACAGTGGAATTTGAACAGAGAACACAGCCTGTGACTCTCTCCATCTACAGAGCAAAACTAGTGGCCCCATCAGACCAGGGAATTGAGTGTAGAGTCTTGCTTAATTCTGGTTATGAAACAACTGGTGAGCAGCCCCTGGTGCATTCTACTGACTTACCAGGGCATGAAAACTAATTAATAGTGACTGAATCAGGAAGAAATAGAAAATCTGAACAGATCAATTCTAGTAAGGAGATTGAATCCATAATCAAAATTTTCCAAATGAAGAAAAGCCCAGGATCAGATGTCTTCACTGGTGAATTTTACTTAATATTTAAAGAAGAATCAATGACAATCTTTCTCTAAGTCTTCAAAAAACTATTGAGGAGGGAGTACTCCCAAACTCATTTTACAAGGCCAGCATTAATTACTCTGGTACCAAAACCAGAAAAAGACACTGCAACAACAAGCCAATATTCCTGATAAATATAGATGAAAAAATTCTCAATAAAATACTATCAAGCTGAATTCAGTAGGACATTAAAAGGACTATTCTCTATGATCAAGTGGAATTTATCTCTGGGATGCAAAGATTGTTCAACATATGCAAATCAATCAATGAGATATATCACATTAATTGAATAAAAGAAAAAATATATGAGCATCTCAATAGATGCAGAAAAAGCATTTGACAAAATTCAACATCTGTTCATGATCAAAATTCTTAAGAAATTAAGTATACTGAAGAGGGTGTGGAGAAAAGAGAACCCTCTTGCACTGTTGGTGGGAATGTAAATTGATACAGCCACTATGGAGAACAGTATGGAGGTCCCTTAAAAAACTAAAAATACAATACCATACGACCCAGCAATCCCACAATTGGGCCTGTACCCTGAGAAAATCATAATTCAAAAAGAGTCATGTACTACAATGTTCATTGCAGCTCTACTTACAATAGCCAGGACATGGAAGCAACCTAAGTGTCCATCAACAGATGAATGGATAAAGAAGATGTGACACATATATTCAATGGAATATTACTCAGCCATAAAAAGAAATGAAATTGAGTTATTTGCAGTGAGGTGGATGGACCTAGAGTCTGTCATACAGAGTGAAGTAAGTCAGAAAGAGAAAAACAAATACCGTATGCTAACACATATATATGGAATCTAAAAAAAAAAAACAAAAAACAAAAAAACCTAGGGGCAGGACAGGAATAAAGATGCAGATGTAGAGAATGGACTTGAGGACATGGGGAGGGGGAAGGGGAAGCTGGGATGAAGTGAGAGTGGCATGGACATATATACACTACCAAATGTAAAATAGATAGCTAGTGGGAAGCAGCCACATAACACAGGGAGATCAACTCGGTGCTTTGTGACCACCTAGAGGGGTGGGATATGGAGGGTGGGAGGGAAACACAAGAGGGAGGAGATATGGTGATATATGTATATGTATAGCTGATTCACTGTGTTATAAAGCAAAAACTAACACACCATTGTAAAGCAATTATACTCCAATAAAGATATTAAAAAAAAAAAAAAGAAATTAAGTATAGAAAAAAACCTACCTCAATATGACAAAAGCCATATATGACAGACCCACAGCTAATGTACTCAATGGTGAAAGTTTGAAAGTTTGACCTCTAAGTTCAGAAACCAGACAAGTGTGCCCACTCTCACCACTTCAGTTCAACATAATACTGGGAGTCCTAGCCAGGGCAATCAGGCAAGAAAAAATAAAAGACATCAGAATTGGGAGAAAAAAGATGTAAAAATATCTCAACTGGCAGATGACCTGATTTTATATATAGAAGATCCTAAAGTCCAACAAAACTCTTAGATTTAACCAATAAATTCAGTAGTAGTAGGATACAAATTTAACACACAAAAATCTGTAGATTTTCTATATACTAACAACAAATTATCTGAAAAAGAAATAAAGGAAAAATCCCCTTTAAGATAGTATCAAAAATAATAAAATACTTAGGAATAAATTTAACCAAGGAGATGAAACGTCTGTACTCTGAAAGCGGCAAGACACTGATGAGAGAAATTAAAGAGGACATAAATGAATTGAATGGTATCCCATGTTCATGGATTGGAAGAATTAATACTGTTAAAATTTAATAATACCAAAAGCCATCTATAGATTCAATGCAATCCCTATCAGGATTCCAATGGTATTTTTTACAGAAGTAGAAAAAAATGTTAAAATTTATATGGAACCACTGAGGACCCTGAATAGCTAAAGCAATCCTGAGAAAGAACAAAGTGGAAAGCATAACATTTCCTGATTTCAGACTTTATTACAAAGCTCTAGCAATCAAACAGTATGTTATTGGCATAAAAAACAGACATATAGACCACCAGAACAGAATCAGGAGCTCAGAAATAAATCCAAACATATACAGACAGTGAATATTTGACAAGGGAACCAAGAATACTGAATGGAAAAGGCAGTCTCTTCAACAAATAATGCTGGGAAAATTGGATATTCACATGTAAAAAAAGAAACTAGGTCTCTTTCTCACACTCACAAAAATTAATTCAAAATGGATTAAAGACTAAATATAAGACCTGAAACCATAAAACTCCTAGGAGAAAACAAAAAGAATTTTGTTTCTTCCCTGACAAGGGTGTTGGTGGTGATATTTTTGTATATGACACCTAAAGCAAAAGCAACAAAATATAAATAAATAAATAAATAAATAAATAAATAAATAAATAAATAAATGAGACTACATTAAACTAAGAAGCTTCTAGATAGCAAAATAAACAGTTAACAAAATAAAAAGCAAACCCACAGAATGGGAAAAATATTTGCAAATCATATATCTGATAAGGGGTTAATATGCAAAATATGCAGGGAAATCATACAACTCAATAGCAAAAAAAAAAAAAAAAAAAACCAACCAACCAACAAACAAAAAACAAAAAAATCCAATTTAAAAGTGGGCAAAAGCCTGACTAGATATTTGTCCAAAGTTATATGAATGGCCAATAGTACATGAAAACATGCTCAACATCATTAATCATTAGGAAAATGCAAATGAAAACCATAATGAGATATCAGATTGTGCCTTTTAAAATGGTTAGCATCAAAAAGACAAGAGATAACAAATACTAGTGAGGATCTGGAGAAAAGCTGCATTGTTTTGCACTGCTGGAACAACAACTATGGAAAACTGTAGGGAGGTTCCGCAAAAGTTTAAACTTAGAACTACCACATGATACTAATCCTACTTCTGGGAACATATCCATAGGAAACAAAACCACTGAGTCAAAAAGATATCTGCATCCCCATGTTCATAGCAGTGTTATTTACAATAACTAGTGTAGAAATAACCTAAGTGTCTAGAGACAAACGAATGGATAAAGCAGTTGTGGTATATATTATTGAATATTATTCAGCCATAAAATACTAGGAAATCTTGCCATTTTTGACAATTTGGATGGGCCTCAAGAGCATTATGCTAAATGAAATGTCAGACATAGAGAGACAACATTGTATGATCTCATTTATACATGGAATCTTAAAAAAAATTTAAAAACACTCATAGGAAAAGAGATCAGATTTGTGGTTACCATAGGCAGGGGGTGGGGGAGGGCAGAGTTGGATGGAGGTGGTCACAATATATAATCGTCTAGTTATAAGATAAATAAGCACTAGGGATGTAATGTACAGCATGATGACCAGAGTTAACACTGCTGTATAATATATACGTAAATCGGTAAGAAAATATTACTTAAAATTTTATTTTGTTTCTACATGAGAAGATGGATGTTCACTAAACTTATTTTGGTAATCACTCCACTGTATATATAAATCAAATCATTATGCCATACACCTTAAACTTACATGGTATATGTTTAAGTTTGTCAATGTCAATTATATCACAATAAACTAGATAAAAGAATTACATCATGAAACACATATATACCATATAGATTTTCCAGAATTCTCTAGAAAAATTTAATTGGAAGTCAAAGTACTGTACTTTTATCATTGTCCTTGTTACTTGCTATTAATTATCCTAGCATTGTATGGCTTGAAGACCACTGATTATAACTACAAGTTATTAAAAAATAAGATGTTACCCTTTGTTTTTTGCTTTCTTAATTACATTATCTACAATATTGATTATAAGAAGCCAAAAATCAGGAAAAATGAAAAGAATCATGATTAAAGTAAAGAAAACTTGAAGGAAAAAAAAAGACAAAAGTGATCCTCAATAAGGTATAGACAATTGATGATGATAAAGTAAAACTCTTGTTAGATGTGTAATATGATTATCTGATCATTTCATCATCAAAAGGGTCAAATAACATGACTGGTAGCAGGAGAGAAAAAAGTCAGCTTTAGGAATTCACAAAAGAGAAAGGATACATTTGTACTATACTACCTGATTAGTTCTCAAGGACTCTAGCTTGTGAACTAAAATGAAAACCAATTCTATTCATCAAAAAAAAATTTATTTTATGATAGTGTGGTCCATAGAAAAGTTAATCACTGTATTTTAAAGGCTTACAAACTCATTTTGTCCCTTAAATAAACAATAACAAATAAAATCATCATGTTTATTAGAATAGGCTAATTTTAAAGCACAAAATAATCTCTAAGATAATATTCCAAATTTTCAAAGGGACATTTAAAAAAATAAAAGTCTATATGATAAGACATATATATGAGGAGGAGCTGAAATTTTGTCTGAACAGGTCGAGAGAAATTATATGTGGGCCAAGGAGATTATGGCACAAGTTTCTACTGGGCCCCAAACATTATAAACCTCAGTAGAAAGAACTAGCTCTGTAGGAATCATGGGCATTTTAATACGAACCAGCAACATGGTATCTGTATGTCCTGTCTAGGGAGAGTATTGAAAGTTCCCAGGAAATGGAAAAATTATATCTATATGAATATTAAAAACACATTTTTGTCAAAATGTTGGTGCTTTATGTCATATTTAGGCTCATATTTAGTGTCATTGTTAGTCTGCTTTGATTCCAAATTATCCAAATTCTAGAAAATTGGGGTATAGGCTGCATACCATGACATCAGGCAAAGTGTTTATGAATGCTGGCCCCCAAATTTGCTTGCTTTGTGACCTTATGTAAAGCATTTAACCTTCCTAAGTTATATTTTGATTATTTTCAAAATTAAGATAATAATAGTACCCCTTATATGGGTTAACATAAAATAACACATGCAAACTCCTTAGTATCCCAAGGCTTTATAAATTACTCATGTTTATGAGCTCACTAAGGATACTAAGGTCTCTCAGAAGACTCATGGTTTAGATATCAGATTAGTGTAAGGAAACACCTAACAACCAGAGGTTTTGTCTACCTGTTTGAATAAAACTAATTTTGTAGTGTTACAAGCATATTTGTCAGACCTGATAGCTGACATGGGGCCATAAAAGAGTGTAATGTTGTGGTTAACACCATAACTTTGTGATTAGCCAGACCTGGGTTCAAATTAAACTTCATTTTTCTCATCTATAAGATGGAAATAATAATAGCACCTACTCCATAAAGTTGCTATGTTCATTAAATTACATTTGGCTAATAAAATGCTAAACAAAGGGTATGGCATATAATAAGGAACTACAATAAAGTTGTTCCTAGCTATTTTTGGAGGGACATATGAAGCCATCAAAACACAACCCTGAAACCCCTTGAGTACTGACATTTCTTACTGTTGTTTACTACCTAGTTTATAATTGACTTTAATATATACTCTAGCCTCTAGCAAACCTAGCTCCCATCATTTGGTTGACTACAATAGTGGTGCTGATAGAAAATGGCATACTGAGAATGTTTTTGATTTTATGAAGTTTACAAGATTGGTGATTTCCCAGCCACTGACACAATAACATAACTGTGTTTTGGAAATATTTACTTCTCTGTACTATAAAGAAGCCTTATTTTATACTAAGATTGTTAGCCATGGATGATGCTGCAAAAGCACAAAAGATCTAAATACGTTTTCTTATTTTTTAGGAATGTAATTTAAAGTTTTGACACATTATTTTTTCTCGTTGTTTATATCCAAAATGCTTGTCAGCAACTTATACAATCATTTTAAAGTATTTTAAGTTTATATCAGTGTGGTAGCAAGCAAGAATGCCTTTTTACCATAATGCATTTCTTCCGCCTACATATGTCTCTTAAAATGACTATTACTTTCTCATCCTTACATTAATATTTTTCTGCATATATAATACTCTCCCTTTGGTAGATTTTATGCAGCCTTTTCAACACATGCTGTAAGTAAAGGTGACCTTTAAAATACATAAGTTTCTATAATAGTAAATGCAATCTTAATAGAGGACATCTGCATAACTAAGACTTCCTGAGGACATGACGGTCACTGTACTTCATTTGTGTAGGACATTTTGAAATACAGGGAAATAGAAATGTGAATTAGTTAAAAACTATTTCTTATGCTGTGCTCATGTAAATAACTAAACTAACCACTACAACTGTTCTTAAAGTATGGTAACCTGATTATCCCTCTAATTGTTACACATCCTTTGCACAATGCTATAAATTTGTATCATACATTATTTATAATTTTCTACTTTACCCTTGTTTAAATGACAACCATTAAAATTAAAAGTGAAAATTATTGATGAAACATAATGAAAGAACAAAAACCGTACATTGTTCTTAAAGGAAAATAGGGGCTCTGGTTGTTAACTTGTTAATGTAAGTTTTAATACTTAATGAACTTTTTAGTATAAACCACTGTATTTTTTTTTAACATCTTTATTGGAGTATAATTGCTTTACAATGGTGTGTTAGTTTCTGCTTTATAACAAAGTGAATCAGTTATACATATACATATGTTCCCATATCTCTTCCCTCTTGCATCTCCCTCCCTCCCATCCTCCCTATCCCACCCCTCTAGGTGGTCACAAAGCACAGAGCTGATCTCCCTGTGCTATGCGGTTGCTTCCCACTAGAATCTAAGGAAAAAAAAAAAAAAAAAGGTCATGAAGAATCTAGTGGCAAGACGTGAATAAAGACACAGACCTACTAGAGAATGGACTTGAGAATGGACTTGAGGGAGGGGGAAGGGTAAGATGTGACAAAGAGAGAGAGTGGCATGGACATATATACACAACCACTGTATTTTTTTTTTAATTTTTTCTATCCTTTTTTTTTTTTAATTTATTTATTATTTATTTATTTATTCTTGGCTGTGTTGGGTCTTCGTTTCTGTGCGAGGGCTTTCTCCAGTTGCGGCAAGTGGGGGCCACTCTTCATCGCGGTGCGCGGGCCTCTCACCATCACGGCCTCTCTTTTTGCGGAGCACAGGCTCCAGACGCGCAGGCTCAGTAGTTGTGGCTCACGGGCCCAGCTGCTCCGCGGCACGTGGGATCCTCCCAGACCAGGGCTTGAACCCGTGTCCCTCGCATTAGCAGGCAGACTCTCAACCACTGCGCCACCAGGGAAGCCCCAACCACTGTATTTTTAAAAGTGAAAAATGTGTCAATGACCTCGGCCATAATCCCTATGTATGATGCCCTGTATTTCAAAGTCAAGTTTGATATCAAGTTTGTATTTCATATTTGTTTATGAAGGCAGTTACTCCAAAATTATATAAAGTTCATTAATGCAGTAATTTAGTTTTTCAAATAATAAGTTTACAAGAAGCTTTGTTTTATCAGCTTCATTAGATCCAATGAGGCTATTGCAGTGAGATTGAAGAATACAAAGTGGGTTTTTATCATGTAGCTTTAGTGCATTTTGGTAATTGATATCTTGAGATGAAGGAGGCAGAGAGTTAGAGTCTAGGATTTCTTCTCCTTTTCTGAATTGAATATCCATGTCAAAGGAACTTGTAAGCAAATGCTGACAAATTACAATTTCACTCATGAACTCACTTCTCCCTCCCAGTCAAGCTTTGAGTTCTAATCTTGTTCACCTTGGTTAAGCAGTTTCTTCTGCCATGCACCTCCATGTGTGGGGTTGAAGTATACTAATTTGGCCAATTTTGGCAGACTGTTTATCTTACCTTAACCCTTCTGATGTGATTTTATGACTACAAAGCCAAGAGAAGAGAGTTTTAAGAAAGAAGAACTATCAATGGAGATACATTTTATGTAAAGTAAGAAAAAGTTTCATTTGGGATGGCAATTCAAAACTCTGTGAAGATATATTTTTTTTAAGTTTTAGTGGAATTGTTAGGAAATGAAAAATGAAAAAATATAGAAAAGAACCTAAAAGCTGAAGCCCTAGTCCTGTAACATGCCATTCAAATACTCCACAAGGTCATGATCTCCTCATCTCCTACTAGTCTTTTCTCAACTCTTGATGTACCAGAAATACTGACCTGCTTATAATTCTCTGCACTCAACATGTATGATACTACCTTTGTTGTTGTTTTATTATTATTATTAATGCTGTGCCCTTCAACTAGAATATCCTCAAATTTTCTACTTGGTTGGATAATTCTAAATTATTGTTTACAATCCAGATCACTGAACACCACTTCTAGGAATTCTTCCTTGATCTTTCCAGGCTGACTGCCCCATAGTGCTCAAATTCATACCATCCATTTTTCTATGTTTCACTTACCATACTGTTTTTATAAATATCTGTTTATGAAGTCTGTTTTCCTCAATTTCTCCTTGACTATGAGCAGATTGAGGAAAGGTATTAATTTTTATTTACATTCATATCCCCAGTGCTTAGCACAGTGACTTGTAATGTTGAATGGATGAGTGAATGAACAAACAATGATTGAATGAATGAATGATTCTAGATTCAGGAAATTAAAAGTGCTCATTTATATATCATATCTTTGGGACAGGTTATATTAAGAGGAAAATGAGTATTAGGAATGACTGTGAGAATTTGGGAGAAAATATAGAAGTCACAAAACTGTATTTCTAAGTGAATTAAATGATTAGAAGTATTGAGAATGAGCCACAAGTGAGGAAGTTTGGGAAATAGTCATATATTAAAGTTTATAGTGGTGAGGTTTGAATTGATTATAAAATATTGGTGTGGCTATGAGGGAGCTTTGCTGAAGTGGAGTAGAGAGGATCAATGGATTTAAAGTCATCAAAGAACAGTGAAGTTATGATGATGATAAGAGCATCATCAATGATGTACAAAACAATTAAGCTAATGGCAGGAGTAAGGTGAAGAATAGTGAAAATTTGGGCTACTCCTCTACAAGGGTAATGTAGTTTAAAGATAGAGAAAGTTATTTGGGATTACCTTAGTCTGTATAAAAAGTTACATGGATTTGAACTGGATTAATAAAGAAAAGATTTTAAACTTTACTAGCCACTTGAGCCATCTAGATAACAGCAATTCCTCCCCTTTTCCTGGCATAATAAAAGAACATGGGTGATGCACACACTAGACTGTCAGATATTGACTATTTAATCAGGTAATGTAAATAGCATTTTTATGTCCTTCATCGTATCTCTTCAGATCTCCTATTATTTCCTGTATTCCTCTTCAAGCATGCACTGCTAGGTCTCCCTATTCTCTGCCTCAAAACTTTTTTTCCCAAATGGATAGAAGACCACGTAGCCCACGTATAGGTGCTACCTAGAACTGTAAATGTAGTTAGCTTCTCCTTGACTTGGGGAAATCTCGAGGGACAACACCAAGGGACATAGTTGATAGATAAACATCACAGCCTCTTTTCCTTCAGTGACAAACTCAGATGCACAAGCTATTTATTTCCTCCCAGGGTACCCAGTGGGAATGAGTCCTAAGGTTTCAGGCAAAGACTATGTAGTGGAATTCTTGCCATTCTGCTTAAGATAGAATCTCAGAATGATAGAAGAATTTGAGGTGGTATTTGGAATCTCTATCTCCCACATCCCTGACGTATAGAGATGAAACATGGATCACAAAGAAACTAAATGATTTATTAAATTTCAGTGGCAGATTTCAGAACCAAGCCAGAGTTCTTTTCATTATAAGAAACAGAAATGTTTAGAAAAAAATTTTTAAGCGAATTCACAAAATAGATTAGTTAAGCAGACAATTATTGCCTTTATAACGGAATTCTTTTAAATACAAGACATTCTCACCTGCCCAGATTTATGTTATAAAAGAATATACAAGCATTTTGTTAATTGATCCAACATTGGTATCTTCCCTTGCCTTTCTGACAAGAAATTTTAATCAAATATAAAATTTTGGCATATATGTGATTAATTCAGTAGTTACATTTAGACCTATTAAAACATGGTGGTTTGTAAGAAATTCACAGAGAGCAAAGCTCTTACGAAGAGCATGCTTGTGCATGAGTTGAAAAGAGAAGACAGTAAAGGGGATAAGTAGGTTGTCCATGAATTGGCATCAGTCAGTTGAGTGTGGGACTGTGTTGTGGAAAATCTGTTAAAAACAAACTTGTAAGGGTTATGAAAATTTGAGAGAGATTTTAAAACATCTGTACATGAAGAATTTACTAAAAGGTAACAAGTTTTTAAATATGTTTATTGTTACAAAATATGCTTAAATTTTAATTATCAAAATTTGGTGACAAAAAAATTTCTAAGCAAAGCAAGGTGGTTTATCTCTTTCAGTAAAATGTTTAAGTTATTTCATTGCACTGTGTAAATGTTAGGTGCTCAAGAACCATGTGTTTAAGTAGCAATATTTATTCTCCAAAAGAGTGAATGAAATAATTATATAGCCATTTTAATTTATTTGTACATATTCTCTAGTTAACCATTTAAATACCTTTAAAATGTCTTTTTGGATGCAGGTATTTACAGAAAAATGTGACTTTTCAAATAGAAGTAAGAGGAGTGGATTTTAATCCATGCAAATTTAGTGAATAGCATGACACAATTAAAAACAAAGTTCATGCAGTTTTCCACAAACCTATTAACATTATGAAAATGACAAAAGGATGCATTTTATTATCAAGTCCTAGACTAGGTTCAAACTCATCTCTCTCTCCAGAAAATCAGAGATTCCAGAGGACCCCTCTGGCCAACTCCCATAACCTTGAAATTTGTAGCATCCTTATGACATAAAAAAAGAAAAAGAAAGCATTGTAGCGGATGTGGTCTTCCCTTCAAAAACAGTGAGGGAAATTTCATATGGGGTGAAAACTCCCTTGCTGCTTAGAGATCTTTGCCACAATGAAAGGTGGAAAATCACTTTCATAAAACCAATGTATTTAGGAGAAAGGACTGAGCTTACAGGATAAACCTAGGGCTTTAAGAATTAAAGTTCTCAGATGAACAATAATTCTAGCAGAAAAATTTCTTGCCCCAAATCACAGAAGACTCTCTCTGGGTAACACTATTTCTGAAACAGTACAACAGAATCATCTATCTCATTGCCAGACCCAGCTTAACTGTTGTCATTTTCAGAGTAAAGTCTACCTAGAACATGTGTACCCCAATTTCCCTCAGAATCATCCCATTAAATCAGCTTAACTCTGATACTTTTTCAATGCCATTTTATAGGTTTTGGATATATAGAGATAAATAAAGAATAATTATTTACTCTAAGGACTTTGGGCAAGTTGGGGAAACAGATATGATTTTAAGTAAGTCTAACACAATGGAAAATACACAGGGTATCAGATCTTAAAGGATTAGTAGAGGGGAACTCAAGAAGTTTTATCACCTTTCATAGCAGGTCTGCTCTTACCAACTGTTAGTGATATTTTGTTTTAACCTATACAGAGTCTCATTGCTACACTCCTTGTTTTCCTGCCCAATAGTAGAAGAATAGTGCCCTGGATAAGTTGAAAATATTTATTCCCATATAGAGAGATTCTTAAAAATATGTCAGAGCAGATTGGCAAAATTATAGTTTATGATTCCAACCAGTTCTAGTTCAAACTCTTTATTGAGCCTAAGCCTTCACATAGAAGCTTAAGGGAAATTTAAAAATGAAGGACCATAGGTCAAATACAGAAAGTCACATAAGACAGAATATTTCACATTGGTTTGGTTTGATTTTCTGCTGCGGGTCACAAGTACATCACCTTTTAATCATCTAGTTTCTTGAAATAAAGAATAATCTTTCCACTTAATCATTTTATTCACTAGTTGGTGCTTTTAGCTTCCATATCTAGAACTTTTAAAAACATTTTTATTGGAGTATAGTTGATTTACAATGTTGTGTTAGTTTCAGTTGTTCAGCAAAGTGAATCAGTTATACATATATATATATATATCCACTCTTTAAAAAATTTTTTTAGTTTCTCTTCCCATATAGGCTGTTACAGAGTATAGAGTTCCCTGTGCTATACAGCAGGTTCTTATTATTTGTCTATTTTATATATAGTAGTGTGTATATGCCAATCCCAATCTCCCAATTTATCTCTCCCCCCCTTTATCCCCTGGTAACCATAAGTTTGTTTTCTACATCAGTGACTCTACTTATGCTTTATAAATAAGTTCATTTGTACCCTTTTTTTTTAGATTCCATATATAAGCGATATCATATGATATTTGTCTTTCTGTGTCTGACTTTCTTCACTCAGCATGACAATCTCTAGAACTTTGTGGACAATTATTTTTCTTAAGCCTCCACTCTGTTTGAAACGTCATTAATTTTCTACAAGGAAATGTGGGCAAAATTAGTTAATAGTCTTCATTCACCCTGTATTTGAACAAACCATATTCCACTTGTATCATCTCACATGATTCAATTCAGTCTTTTAACAAACACTTATTGAACAATTCATCTAAGTTCATTTAACATTGCTATCCACACTCATCTTTCCCGTTTCTATTATTATGATCTCCTATTTTAACCCCACAATTACATTTGGATCTTTCTTCAATATTTCACAATATGTAGTTTCCATAATATTCTTTTTGTTTGTTTGTTTAAATTGATTTTTATTGGAGTATAGTTGATTTACAATGTTATGTTAGTTTTTGCTGTACAGCAAAGTGAATCAGTTATACATATACATATCTCAACTCTTTTTTAGACTCTTCTCCCATATAGGTCATTGTATAGTATTGAGTAGAGTTCCCTGTGCTATACAGTATGTTCTTATTAGTTATCTATTTTATATATAGTAGTGTGTATATGTCAACCCCAATCTCCCAATTTATCCCTCCCCAGCTTACCCCCTGGTAAACATAAGTTTCTTTTCCTACATCTGTAACTCTATTTCTGTTTCATAGATAGGTTCATTTGTGCCCTTTTTTAAAATCCCACATGTAAGTGATATCATATGATATTTGTCATTCTCTGTCTGACTTACTTCACTCAGTATGACTTTCTCTAGGTCCATCCATGTCAATTCTTTTTTGAGATTTCCAAACTAGTATGTGTTTTTGCCTGACAACAAGGACAACTTTCTTTTCTATACATTGTATGTTTTCTTTTGTTACTTTATATATAACTAGCAATTTATTTTCCCTAGAATTATTTAATTATATTCTTGTAGTAAAAATTATACCCTCAACTACATTATTTTCTCAAGTTCTGAAAGCTTTTTATTAGGACTACCATATTACATAGTTTCAGGTTAATGAATTCCCAAATGAACTGTGCAAAGTGGCAGTGTTCTTGTTGATAGTAAATCTTTCCATTGAGATCTCTTTTATTTTGGATCTTTTTGAACCTTCTTAATTCTCATTTTTAGTAAATATTCAAGTTTTATACAGTCCACTTAAAGAAATTTTTATTGACCTATTTTTTCAGAGCAGTCTTAGGTTTGCAGCAAAATTAAAAAGAAGGTACAGAGATTTCCCATATAACTCCTGTTCCACATGCACGTGCACAGCCTCTACCATTATTAATATCCTCAACCAAAGTGGTGCATTAGTTACAATTAAAGAACATACATGGACACATCATAAACACCCAAAGTTTATAGTTTACATGATGGTTCACTCTTCTTGTTGTACATTCTATAAGTTTGGACAAATCTAATGACATGTATTGACCATTAATGTTTCACATAGACCATTTTCACTGCCCTAAAAATATTCTGTGATCCTCCTACTTATCACTGACCCCCACTCAACCTCTGGCAACTACTGATCTTCTTCTGTCTCCATACTTTTGTCTTTTCAGAATGTCATATAGTTAGAATTATACAGTATGTAGACTTTTGAGATTGGCTTCTTTCACTTAGCAAATTTATTGAAATGTCCTCCATATCTTTTCATGGTTTAACAGCTCTTTTGCTTTTAGCACTGAATAACATTCCATTGTCTGGAGGTACCACAGTTGATTTATCCACTCACCTATTGAAAGACCTATTGCCCAGTTTTTGGCAATTAGGAACAAAACTGCTATAAACATAATATGGAGGTTTTTGTGTGGAAAAGTTTTTAACTCCTCTGAGTAAATATCAAGGAGTATTATTATTGGATTGTATGGCAAGAACATGTTTAGTTTTATAAGAAACCACCAAACTATCTTCCAAAGTGTCTGTACCATTTTGCATTCCCATTATAAATGAATGAGAGTTCCTGTTGTTCCCCATCTTTGCCATCATTTGGTGTTTTCAGTGTTCTAGATTTTGGCCATTCTAATAGGTGTGTATTAGTATTTCATTGTTGCTTTAATTTTTATTTCCCTGATGACATATGACATGGAGCATTGTTCATATGCTTATCTGCCATCTCTATAGATAATATAGAAGTATAGTAATAGAGACAAAACTGGTGATTGACATGGGCTAGGTGGTAGGAAAATGGAGAGATGTCAGTCAAAGAGTAAAAGCTTCCAGCCATAAGAAAAATAAATTCTGGGGATCCAATATACAGCAAGGTGACTATAATTAACAATGCTATATTATATACTTGAAAGTTACTAAGAGAGTGGATCTTAAATGTTATGACCACACACACTAACAAATGTTAATTATGTGAGGGGATGGAGAAGTTAGCTAACCATATTATGATAATCATTTCACAATATATACATGTATCAAATCGTCATGTTGTATACCTTAAAATTGCATATATGTCAATAACATCTCAATAAAGCTGGGGAGAAAAGGTGTCACATGTCATTAACCATCAGGAAAATGTAAATGAAAACCAAAATGAAGCATCAATATATACTTACCAGAATGACTAAAATAAAAGCTTATGATAACTTCAAAAACTGGCACAGTAGAGAAATTGATCACTTATGCATTGCTGTTGAGAATGTAAAATTATACAGCCCCTCTGAAAAATAGCTCATGCATTTCTTTAAAAAAAAATAATAATCTTAAGTTAAGACCCAGTAATTGCACTCTTGGGCATTTACCCCAGAGAAATGAAACTTATGTTTATGCAGAACTTGTACACAAATGTTTCTGTAGGTTATAGCTGAAAACTGGAAACAATCCAGGTGTCCTTCTATGAGTGAGTGACTATGTAAAGTGCAGTTTATCTAAACCATGAAATACTACCTATCAATTAAAGAAAAACTGTAGCATAAACCCTGAAAAGTTGTTTTTTTCTTTTTGTAATGCTAGTGCCTGACTTCAACTTTGATTGTTGAGGCATCCATTTCAAAGAGGCATCTACTTCAAAGAGAGCTATCTTGGAAACACACATTTCCAGCCACATGACTAAATAAAGAGCCAGGCTGTCCCTCCCCCACACCCCCAGCTCAGGCACCTTTATTTTAGATAACTGATCACTTGGCCTGATTGTTTTTCTTACCCTACACTTTAAATTCATAATATTATGGTTTAAATTCACCAGTAAAAAGTGAACTCGTGAAACCCTAGGCCCCTATCTTCAACCCCAGTAAAAGCAAAACACCATGGGAAGTGGTTCAAGATGGAGCCGTAGGAAGATCCTGAACTCACTTCCTCCCATGGTCATGTCAGATCTATAGCTACATAAGGAACAACTCTATTTGAAAAAGACCTGAGAAATAGCAGAACAGTCACTTCACAAGAAAGGATAATGAGGCCACATCAAAATGTTAGGAGAGGTAGAGAAATGGTCTCTCCTAAAACTCCACTCCTGGTTTGGTGATCCACAATTGGGATGGGGATCATAAAAACAGAACTTCTCCCTCAGGAGCAAAGGGTTTGAGCCCCACATCAGGTGCCCCAACCTTTGAGACATGGATCAAAGAGACAAGCTCCCCAAACAACTGGCTTTGAAAACTAATGGGGTATATGTTCAGGATACCCAAAGAGCTATAGAAAACTGAGATACTACTCATAAAGGGCCCAGGCATAGCATCATTCACCCTGGGACCCAGCACAAAAACAGCAATTTGAAAAGTACCTAAACCTTTTGTGAAAGAGTTCACTTGTTAATCTTAAAGCATCTGCCAGAGGGGCAGGGGTCTGTTGAAACTCTCTCAGGGGATGGAGGTACTGATGAATGCCATTTTTGCATTTGCCTTCTACATTACTAGCACCAGCACCTGCACGTGCCATTTTTGCACTCTCCTTTTACCTTGTTAGACCTGCTTGACCTGCCCCTGGACTCTCCCACAGCCATGTCTCACCAAACCTGGTGAGTTGACTCAGCCCAGCCTGGTGTTCCCCAATGACCCTGCCTCACCAAAGCTGGTGAGAACACAGAGTTCATACAGGGGATACCCCTTGAACCTGGCTCTAGTGGTCAGGGGACTTGTGTTTCTGGGCCCCATGGGACTAAAACAATCATAAAGACAGTCTTTGGCAGGGTACCATTCCAAGGGCACAGCTCAGATAGCAGATTGAAACACATGTCCAGTCTTCCTGTGACAACAGCTTCAAGATGGAGAGGGGGTAGCTGTTTCACCTAAAACATAGAAACAAAACAAAGGAATCAAGCAAAATTAGGAATCAAAGGAATATATCTAAAACAAACAAATAAAAAAATAAGAGAAAGCCTCGGGGGAAAAAAAACTAAATGAAACAAATGTAACTAATTTCTTGATAAAGAGTTCAAAGTAAGAGTCATAAGGATGCTCACCAATCTCAGAAGAATTGAGGAACACAGAGAGAACTTCAACACAGGGATAGAATATATAAGAAAGTACCAAGCAGAAGTTATAGGGCTGAAGAATACAATAATTGAACTGAAAATTACACTACAGGGGTTCAACAACACTAGATAAAGCAGAAGAAAGGATCAGTGAACTGAAAGACAAGCAGAGGAACTCAACCAAATAGTGCAGCAAAAGGAAAAATAAAATAATAATTTAAAGTGAAGATTGTTTAAGGGATCCATGGGACAACATCAAGCAGAACAATATTCACATTATAGGGGTTTCAGAAAAAGAAGACAGAAAAGGGAACAGAAAATCTATTTGAAGAAATAATGATTGAAAACTTTTCTAACCTGGAAAAGGAAACATACATCCAGATTCAGAAAACTGATAGAGTTTTGAATAAGATAAATCCAAATAGACCCTCACCAAGACATATTTTAACTAAAATGTCAAGAGTTAAAGATAAAGAGAGAATGTTAAACACAGCAAGAGAAAAACAACTTACAAAGGAATCCTCATAGGACAACAAGCAGATTTTTCAACAGAAACATATCAGGCCAGAAGGGAGTGACATGATTTATTCAAAACACTGAAAGGAAAAAAATTTCCAGCCAAGAATAATCTATACAGTGAAGTTATCACTCAGAATTGAAGGATATGTAAAGAGTTTCTCAGACAAGCAAAAACTGAGTTCACTACCACTAAACTGCTCTTACAAGAAATGTTATAGGGACTTCTTTAATAAAAAAGGACATATGAAAGAAAAATTCTCACTGGTAAAGGTAAATATATAGTAGATAGATTAATCACTTATAAAGCTAGTAAGAAAGTTAAAAGACAAAAGTAGAAAAAAATAACTATAACCAAAATAATTAGTTAAGGGATACACACACACAAAGATGCAAACTGTGAAGTTAGAAACATAAAATGTGGGAGGGAGGAGTAAAAATATAGAGTTTTAGAATGTGTTTAAATGTAACTTGATAACAAAATAGACTTGATAACTATATATATATATATATATATACATATATATATATATATACACACACACACATATATAGGCTGATATATGTGAGCCTCATAGTAACCACAAAGCAATAACCTAGAGTAGATACACAAAAATAATGAGAATGGAATCTAAACATAACACTAAAAAATTCATCAAACCACAAGGGAAGGGTACAAGAGAAGAAAAGAGAAACAGAGAACAACTACAAAGCAGCCAGAAAACAATGGCAATAAAGTACATAACTTTCCATAATTATTTTAAATGTAAATGGACTAAAATTTTCAATCAAAAGACACAGTGACTGAATGGATTAAAAACAATAACAACAGCAACACCTATCTATATGCTGCCAAAAAGCAACACACTTCAGATGTAAGGACACATGCAGACTGAAAATGAAGGACTTGAAAAAGATGTTTCCCCCAAATAGAAACCAGAAAAAAACTGGGGTAGCAATACTTATAACAGAAGAAAATAGACTTTAAAACAAATACTGTAATAAAGAGAGAACCTTCAAGATGGCAGAGGATTAAGATGTAGAGCTCACCTTCTCCCCACAGATACATAAAAAATACATCTACATGTGGAACAACTCCCACAGAACATCTACTGAACACTGGCAGAAGACCTCAGACTTCCAAAAAGGCAAGAAAATCTCCATGTAACCGGGTAGGGCAAAAAAAAAAAAAAAAGAAAAAGACCAAGGAATCAGGACAGTACATGCACCTCTGGGATGGAGCTGTGAAGGAGGAAAATTTTCCACACA
The DNA here is from genome assembly GCF_028564815.1 of Eubalaena glacialis. Classification (NCBI taxonomy): domain Eukaryota; kingdom Metazoa; phylum Chordata; class Mammalia; order Artiodactyla; family Balaenidae; genus Eubalaena; species Eubalaena glacialis. Next base: position 32,586,726 of record NC_083732.1, on the reverse strand, counting down.
CTAGGAAGCCCTCTCATGGGTGGCGATGCAAGGAGGAACTTCAGAGCCTCAGAGAAGTGTACAGCAACAGGTGTGCAGAGGACAAAGCAGAGAGTGTTCACACAGAAGGTCGGTGCCAAATGGCATCTCCCAGTCCTAGACTCTTGTCTGTTCTCCCAATGGGGTGGTAGGGGCTGGGTGCTGAGGCTCTGGTGTTGGAAGTCAGACCCTAGGGAGAGGACTGGAGTTGACTGCATGAAGAAGCCTGAGGGGGCTAGTGCATCACAGTTGAGGGAGTCTGGGAAGAAGCCTGGGCCCGCTAGAGAAGCAAGAGACCATTATTGGGGGGTGTGCAAGGAGAGGGGTGGGCCCACCATAGAAGTTTCTTTCTCTGTGCACTCACAGGCAGCGGGGCACTGGCTACATAAGTTTCAGGGGCAGGCACGAGCCACGACTGCTATCTCGGACCCCAGAGGCAGGCACAGACTGCTACTGATGCTGCCACTGCCACCAAGAGTCCTGTGAGCAAGCACACGTCACTGCCCACACCATCCTGGAACCCACCACTGCTGAGGGTCCCGTGATCCTGCACCAACTTCCCCAAGAGAATGCATGGCATGCCCCAGGCTGTTGCAACTTCCTGCAGGTCTCTGCTGCTACAGGCACTCCCTGCACACCCCATTAGTGGCTGGCATATCCATCTCTCTCCCCAGCCTGAGTAAGTGTGCTCTAATCAGCCACTGCTATCATCCCCTCTCACCCAGGCAGGGAACAGATGCCTGAGGGTGGCCCACATGCAGAGGTGGGGCCAAAAGCAAAGCTGAGCCCAAGGGTGGTGCGACCAAAGAAGAGGAATGGAAATCTCTCCATGCAGCTACAAGAGCAGTGGATTAAATCCCTGCAATTGGCTTGGTAAAACCTGAATCTCTGGAATATCTGAATAGATAATGAGTGTTCCCACAATTGAGGGCTGGTCTAGCTTTAACAACTGTGGACTTCGGGGGTAAGTACACATGGGAATTGGGCCAGGTCAGAGTGTGAGCTGGCCCCTCAGTGCCCAGAGCAAGTCCAGAGACCTGCCTAGAGGTATGAGAGGATTTCCGGGGGAGGCAAGGACTGGCTGTGGCTCACTGTGGGGCAAGGACACTGACAGCTGAGGCCCCAGGAAAAATATTATTATTATTACTATTTTTTTTGTTTCATTGTGTCATGTTATTGTTCTTTATTATTCTTTAAATTTTTATTTTTTAATTTACTTTTCAAATCTTTTCTATTTTATGCTTTTATTTTTAATATATTTTTCTATTTTAACTTTACTTTTTCATTATATTGTGTTTTTTCTGTATTTCTGCTTTTTTCTTTTGTTTTGCTTTGTTTTCAATATATTTTTAACCATATTTTTTATTTGTCTATTTTTACTTTATCTTTTGGTGTTTTGTGTTTTTTTCCTTTTGTTTTCCTCTTTGTTTTGTTTTTTATCTTTTTTTGGATCATTTTTATGTGTTTGTTTTATGCTTTCTTTGTCTTTTTTTTAAGTTTGCTTTCTAATTTTGATTTATTTTTTGGTTTTTGTTTTTGTAAATTTAGTTTTATTGTTTGTTTTAGTTTTGGGGTTCATTTATTTGGATGCTCTCTTCTTTTTTGTTTTCTCTTTTTTTTTCCTATTTGTGTGTGTGTGTTTCTTTGTATGTTTCTTTGTGTGTTTTTCTCTGTTTGGTTTTGCTTTTACCATTTGTTTTGGGGGTTTTGTTTGTCTGTTCATTTTCTATCTCTTTTTTTTTTTCTTCCACACTGTGCAGCTTACAGGGTCTTGCTTCTCTGTTCAGGGGTCGGGCCTGAGCCTCTGAGGTGGGAGAGCCAAGACCAGGACAATGGATTGCCATAGAACTCCCAGCCCAAGGGAATATTAATCAGCAAGAGCTCACCCAGAGGTCTCCATCTCAACACCAAGATCTAGTTCCACCCAATGGCCAGCAAGCTCCACTACTGGACACCTCACACCAAACAACTAGCAAGACAGAAACACAAACTCACCCAATATCAGACAGGCTGCCTAAAGTCATACTAAGCTCACAGACATACCAAAACACATCACCTGACATGGTCCTGCCTATCAGAGGGACAAGATCAAGCTCCACCCCCCAGAACACAGGCACCAGTCCCCCCTACCAGGAAGCGTACAGAAGCCACTGGACCAAACTCACTTACTGGGGGGCCAACAGCAGAAGCAAGAGGAACTATGACCCTGCAGACTGCAGAAAGGACACCTCCAACACAGTAAGTTAAACAAACTGAGAGGACAGAGAAATATATTACAGACAAAGGAGTCACGTAAAAACACACAAGACCAAATAAATGAAAAGGAAATAGAAAATCTACCTGAAAAAGAATTCACAGTAATGACAGTAAAGATGATCCATAATACGAGAAATAGAATGGAGAATATACAAGAAACAATTAACAAGGACATAAAAGAAGTAAAGGAAAAACAAACAGTGATGAACAACACAATAACTAAAATTTAAAATACTCTAGAAGGAATCAATAGTAGAATAACTGAGTCAGAAGAACAGATGGTGGAAATAACTGCCATGGAGCGGAAGAAAGAAGAAAGAATTAAAACATTGAGGACACACTCAGAGACTTCTGGGATAACATAACGGTACCAACATTCAAATTATAGGGGTTCCAGAATAAGAAGAGAAAGACAATGGGTCTGAGAAAATATTTGAAGACATTATAGTCGAAAACTTCCCTAACATGGGAAAGGAAATAGTCAATCAAGTCCAGGAAACACAGAGAGTCCCATACAAGATAAACCCAAGGATAAACATACCGAGAGACATAATAATCATACTAACAAAAATTAAATACAAGGAAAACATATTAAAACCAGTGAAAGAAAAGCAACAAATGACTTAAAGGGAATCCCCATAATGCTAACAACTGACTTTTTCAACAGAAACTCAGTAGGCCAGAAGGGAGTGGCAGGACATATTTAAAGTGATGAAAGGGAAAAACCTACAACCAAGATTATTCCATCCAGCAAGGATCTCATTCAAATTCGATGGAGAAATCAAAAGTTTTAAAGACAAGCAAAAGCTAATAGAATTCAGAACCACCAAACCAGCTCTACAACAAAATGGTAATAGGAACATACATATTGATAATTACCTTAAATGTGATTGAATTAAATGCTCCAACCAAAAGACACAGATTGGCTGAATGGATACAGAAACAAGACCCTTATATATGCTGTCTACAAGAGAACCACTTCAGACGTAGGGACACATACAGACTGAAAGTAAGGGAATGGAAAAATATATTCTATGCAAATGGAAATCAAAAGAAAGCTGGAGTAACAATATCAGATAAAATAAGCAAAAAAAAAGACTGTAACAAGAGACAAGGAAGGACACTACATAATGATCAAGGGATCAATCCAAGAAGATATAACAATTATAAATATATGTACACAAAATATAGGAACACCTCAATGCATAAGGCAAATGCTAACAGCAATAAAAGGGAAAAATGATAGTAATACAATAATAATGGGGGACTTAACACCTCACTTACATCAATGGACAGATCATCCAGACAGAAAATTAATAAGGAAACACAAGCTTTAAATGACACAATAGACCAGATAGATTTAATTGATATTTATAGGACATTCCATCCAAAAGCAGCAGAATATACTTTCTTCTCAAGTGCACATGGAACATTCTCCAGGATAGATCACATCTTGGGTCACAAATCAAGCCTCAGTAAATTTAAGAAAATTGAAATCATATCAAGCATCTTTTCTGACCACAACACTATGAGATTAGACATGAATTACAGGGAAGAAAACGTAAAAAAAAAAAAAAAAAAAACATGGTGGCTAAACAATATGCTACTAAAAAACCAAGAGATAACAGAAGAAATCAAAGAGGAAATCAAAAAATACCAAGAGACAAATGACAATGAAAACACGATGACCCAAAACCTATGGGATGCAGCAAAAGCAGTTCTAAGAGGGAAATTTATAGCAATACAATCCTACCTCAAGAAACAAGAAAAATCTCAAATAAACAAACTAACCTTACACATAAAGGAACTAGAGAAAGAAGTTGAACAATAACAACAACAACAAGAAAAAACCTCAAATTTCATAGAAGGAAAGAAATCATAAATATCAGAACAGAAATACATGAAATAGAAACAAAGAAAACAATAGCAAAGATCAGTAACACTCAAAGCTGGTTCTTTGAGAAGATAAAATTGATAAACCATTAGCTAGCCTCATCAAGAAAAAGAGGGAGATGATTCGAATCAATAAAATTAGAAATGAAAATGGAGAAGTTACAATAGACACCACAGAAATACAAAGGATCATAAGCAACTACTACAAGCAACAATATGCCAAAAAGTTGGACAACCTGGAAGAAATGGACAAATTATTAGAAAGGTATAACCTTCCAAGACTGAACCAGGGAGAAATAGAATATATGAACAGACCAATCACAAGTAATGAAATTGAAACTGTGATTAAAGATCTTCCAGAAAACAAAAGTCCAGGGCCAGATGGCTTCACAGGCAAATCCTATCAAACATTTAGAGAAGAGCTAATGCCCATCCTTCTAAACTCTTCCAAAAACTGCAGAGGAAAAACAATCCCAAGCTCATTCTATGAGGCTGCCATCAGCCTGATACCAAAACCAGACAAAGATATGACAAAAAACAGAAAATTACAGACTGTTATCACTGATGAATATAGACACAAAAATCCTCAACAAAATACTAGCAAACAAACCAACAACACATTAAAAGGAAAAATACACCAGGAACAAACATGATTTATCCCAGGATTGGAAGGATTTTTCAATATATGCAAATCAATCAATGTGATATGCCATGTTAAGAAACTGAAGAATAAAAACCATATGATCATCTCAGTAGATGCAGAAAAAAACTTTTGACAAAATGCAACAGTCATTTATGATAAAAACTTTCAAGAAAGTGGACATACAGGGAGCCTACCTCATGATAAAGACCATATACAACAAACCCAGAGCAAACTTCATTCTCAATGATGAAAAATTGAAAGCCTTTCCTCCAATATCAGGAACAAGACAAGGATATCCACTTTCACCATTCTTATTCAACATAGTTTTGGAAGTCCTAACCACAGCAATCAGAGAAGAAAAAAATAAAAGGAATACAAATTAGAAAAAAAGAAGTAAAATTGTCACTGTTCACAGACGACATGATACTATACATAGAAAATCCTAAAGATGGCACCAGAAAACTACTCGAGCTAATCAATGAATTTGGTAAAGTTGCAGGATACAAAATTAATGCACAGAAATCTCTTGCATTTCTATACACTAATGATGAAAGATAAGAAAAAGAAATTAAGGAAACAATCCCATTTACCATTGGAACAAAAAGAATAAAATACCTAGGAATAAACTTACCAAAATAGGTAAAAGAATTTTATTCAGAAAACTATAAGACAGTGATGAAAGAAATCAAAGATAACACAAAGAGATGGAGAGATATACCATGTTCTTTGGTTGGAAGAATCAGTATTGTGAAAATGACTATACTACTCAAGGCAATCTACAGATTCAATGCAAGCCCTATCCACTTACCATTGGTATTTTTCACAGAACTAGAAAAATAAATCTTAAAATTTGTATGGAAACACAAAAGACCACGGATAGCCAAAGCAATCTTGAAAAAGAAAAATGGAGCTGGAGGAATCAGGCTCCCTGACTTCAGACTATACTACAAACCTACAGTCATCAGGACAGTATGTTACTGGCACAAAAACAGAAATATACGTCAATGGAAGAAGATAGAAAGCCCAGAGATAAATGCATGCATCTATGGTTACCCACTCTATGACAAAGGAGACAAGAATATACAATAGAGCAAAGACTGCCTCTTCAATAAATGTTGCTGTGAAAACTGGGCAGCTACATGTAAAGAAAGAAATTAGAGCACTCCCTAACACCATACATAAAAATAAACTCAAAATGGATTAAAGACTTAAATGTAAGACCAGACACTATAAAACTCTTAGAGGAAAACATAAGCAGAACATTCTTTGACATAATTCACAGCAATATCTTTTTTGACCCACCTCCTAGAGTAATGAAATAAAAACAAAAATAAACAAATTGGACTAATGAAACTTAAAAGCTTTCACACAGCAAAGGAAACCATAAACAAGATGAAAAGACAGCCCTCAGAATGAGAGAAAATATTTGCAAAATGAAGGAACGACAAGGGATTAATCTCCAAGATATACAAACAGCTCATGTAGCTCAATATCTAAAAAAACAAACAATCCACTCAAAAACTAGGCAGAAGACCTAAACAGACATTTCTCCAAAGAAGACATACAGATAGCCAAGAGGCACATGAAAAGATGCGCAGCATCACTAATTATTAGAGAAATGCAAATCAAAACTACAATGTGTTATCACTTCACACCAGTCAGAATGGCCATCATCAAAAAAATCTACAAACAATAAATACTGGAGAGGGTGTAGAGAAAAGTGAATCCTCCTGCACTGTTGGTGGGAATGTAAATTGATACAGCCAATATGGAGAACAATATGGAAGTTCCTTAAAAAACTAAAACTAGAATTACCATATGACCCAGCAATCCCACTACTAGGCATATACCCTGAGAAAACCATAATTCAAAAAGACACATGCACCCCAATGTTCATTGCAGCATTATTTACAATAACTAGGTCATGGAAGCAACCTAAATGTCCATCAACAGATGAATGGATAAAGAAGATGTGGTACATAAATACAATGGAATATTATTCAGCCATATAAAGGAATGAAACTGGGTCATTTGTAGAGATGTAGATGGACCTAGAAACTGTCATACAGAGTGCAGTAAGTCAGAAAGAGAAAAACAAATACCGTTATTAACACATATTTTTGGAATCTAGAAAAATGGTACAGAGGAACCTGTTTTCAAGGCAGAAATAGAGATGCAGATGTAGAGAACAAACCTATGGACACCAAGGGGAGGGAGGGGAGGGTGGGATGAATTGGGAGATTGAGATTGACATATATACACTAATATGTAGAAAATAGATAACTAATGAGAACCTGCTGTATAGCACAGGGAACTCAATCTAATGTTCTCTGGTGTCCTAAATGGGAAGGAAATCCAAAAAAGATAGGATATATGTATACATATAGCTGATTCACTATATGCATATAGTAAAACTAACACAACTTTGTAAAGCAACTATACCCCAATTAAAAATATAATAGAAAAATAAGAGATTTGAAATTAAAAAAATACTCTAATAAAGACAAAGATGTGCACTGAATAATGATAAAGAGATCAATTCAAGAAGAAGATATAACATTTATAAATATTTATGCACCCAACAGAGGAGCACCTGAATATATAAAGCAAATATTAACAGATCTAAAGGGAGAAGTTGATACAAAGATAGTAGGGGACTTCAATACTTCCTTGTATCAATGAATAGGTCATTCAGATAGAAATCAGTAAGGAAACATTAGCCTTAAGTGAGTGGTTAAACTAATGGACTTAACAGATATATACAGACTATTCCATCCAAAGTAGCAGCATACACTTTATTCTCAAGTGAACGTGAAACATTCTCCAGGATAAATCATGTTAGGTCACAAAAAAAAGTCTCAGTTTTAAGAAGAATGAAATCATATCAAACATCTCTCCCAACCACAACAGTATGAAGCTGGAAATCAATCACAAAAAGAAAACTAAAAATAGCACACTTATTTGGAGATTAAACAATGTGCTACTGAACAACATATGGGTCAACAAAGAAATTTTTTAAATAAATTAAAAATACATTGAGGCAAATGAAAATGGAAATACAACATACCAAAATCTATGGGATGCAGGAAAAGCAATTCTAAGGGGGAAGTTCATATTGATACAAGCCTACCTCAAGAAACAAGAAAAGTTTCAAATAAACAATTTAACTATACACCCAGAGAAGCTAGAAAAAAAACAAGTAAAGCCCTAAGTTAGTAGAAGGAAAAAAATGATGAAGATAGGAGTGGAAATAAATGAAATAAAGACTAAACAAAATAGAAAAAATCAATGAGACTACATCAAAATAGAGATTTTGCACAGTGACGGAAAGAAACTATCAACAAAATGAAAAGACCACCTACTGAATGGGAGAAGATATTTGCAAAGGAGGTATCAGATAGGGAGTTAATATACAAAATATACAAAACACTCATACAACTCAACATCAAAAAAACCAACAATATGATTTAAAAATGGACAGAGGATTTGCGTAGACATTTTTCCAAAGAAGACATATAGATGGCGAATAGACATGAAAAGATGCTCAACATCACTAATCATCAGGGAAATGCTAATCAAAACCACAAAGATATTTTTGCCTCACACCTGTCATAGTGGCTATTACCAAAAAAGACAAAAAATAACAAATGTTGGCAAGGATGTGGAGAAAAGGGAAGCCTCATTCACTGTTGGTGGGAAATAAACTGGTGCAGCCACTATGGAAAACAGTATGGACAATTCTCAAAAAATTAGGAATAGAGCTACCATATGATCCAGTAATTCACTCCTGGGTATTTATCCAATGAAAATAAAAACACTAATAAGAAGGGATATATGCACCCTTATGTTCATTGCTGTGTTATTTACAATAGTCAAGTTATGGAAGCAACTTAAGTGGTCATCAATAGATGACTGGATAAAGAAGATGTGGTATATATGTAAAATGGAATATTAGTCATTAAAAAGAATGAAATATTGCCATTTGTGACAACATGGATGGACCTAGAGGGTATTATGTTAAGTGAAATAAGTTAGACAGAGAAAGACAAATACTGTATGATTTCACTTATACATGGAATCTAAGCAACAAATAAATGAACAGCCAGAACTAAACAGAAACAGAGTCATAGACACAGAGAACAAACAGATGGTTGCCATAGAGGAAGGAGGTAGGGGGAGAAAAGAAATAAGTGAGGGAGATTAAGAGGTACAAATTTCCAGTGGCAAAATAATTGAGTCACAAGTTTGAAATGTACAGTGTGGGCAATACAGTCTATAACTATATAATATCTTTGTATGGTGACATATCATAACTAGACTTATCATGGTGATCATTTTGAAATATATAGAAATATCAAATCACTCTGCTGTGAAACAGGAATGAACATAGTATTGTAGGTCAATTATACTTCAAAAACAAAAACAAACAAACAAACTCGTAAAAAAATATATCAGTTTTGTGGTTACCAGAGGTGAGAGGTGGGGTGACTGGATGAAGGCAGTGAAAAAATACAAACTTTCAGTTATAAGATCAGTAAGTACTATGGATGTAATGTACAACATGATAAATATAATTAACACTGCTGTATGTTATATATGAAAGTTGTTAATAGAGTAAACCCTAAGAGTTCTCATCACAAGGAAAATATTTTTTCTATTTCATTAATTTTGTATCTATATGGATGCTCACTAAACTTATTGTTGTAATCATTTCATGATGTAAGTAAAAACATTATGCTGCACACCTTAAACTTATATAGTGCTGTATAAATAAAACTTATATAGTGCTGTCCAATAAAACTGGAAGAAAAAATTTAAAAAATCAATGAAATTTAAGAGCTGGTTCTTTAAAGAATTAAACAAAATGGACAAAACTTAGTTATACTCACTAAGAAAAAAAAGAGTGCTCAAAAATAAAATCAGGGCTTCCCTGGTGGCGCAGTGGTTGAGAATCTGCCTGCCAATGCAGGGGACACGGGTTCGAGCCCTCTTCTGGGAAGATCCCATATGCCACGGAGCAACTAGGCCCGTGAGCCACAATTACTGAGCCTGCGCATCTGGAGCCTGTGCTCTGCAACAAGAGAGACCACGATAATGAGAGGCCCGCGCACCGCGATGAAGAGTGGCCCCCACTTGCCGCAACTAGAGAAAGCCCTCACACAGAAATGAAGACCCAACACAGCCATAAATAATAAATAAATAAATAAAATAAAATAAAAAAAGACAAAACTGTAGTTCCCAGAGGCTCTCATTAAAAAAATAAATAAATAAAATAAAATAAAATAAAATAAAATCCTTCTCAAAAAAGGAGAAGTTATAAATGATAGCAGAGAAGTACAAAGAATCATAAGAGACTACTGTGCACAATTATACACCAACAAATTTGACAATCTACAAAGAATGGATAAACCCAAGAAACATACAATACTCCAAGACTATAAATGAATTAACAGATATTCTGCATAGGCCAATTATTACAAGGAGATTAAATCAGTAATCAAAAAAGTCCCAGCAAACAAAAGTACAGGTCCAGAAAGCTTCACTGGTGAATGCTACTAAGCATTCAAATAAGATTTAATACTGCACTTCTCAAACTCTCCCAAAACTGTGAAGAGGAGGGAACACTCCCAAACACATCTGAAAGGCCAGCGTTGCCTGATACCAAAACCAGACAAGGATACCACACACACACACACACACACGCAAAGAAAATCAAAGGCCAATATCCCTGATAAATATAGATGCAAAAATCCTCACAAAATTTGAGCAAAACAATTTCAACAATACATCAAAATGATCATACACCATGATCAAATGGTATTTATTCCAGGGATTCAAGAATGGTTCAATATCCACAAATTAATCAATGTGATTTACCACATTAACAAGATGAAGGGAAAAATCATATAATCATCTCAATATGTCTAGAAAAAGTATTTGACAAGATTCAATATCCATTTATGATAAAACAAAGAACTTTAAACAAAGTGGGTACAGATGAAATGTACCACTACATAATAAAGGCCATGTATGACAAGCCTATAGTTAACATGATACTTAACAATGAGAAGCTGAGAGCTTTTGAGATCACAAAAAGACAAGAATGCCAAACTCACCACTTTTATTCAACATAGTGTTGGAAGTCCTTATTAGAGTAATCAGGCAGGAAAAAAAAGATGAAAGTCATCCAAATTGGAAAGGAAGAAGTATATCTGTCATGATTTGCAGATGACATGATACTATACATAGAAAACCCTAAAGACTACACACACACACACACACACACACAGTTAGAACTAATAAACAAATTCAGTAAAGTTGCAAGGTACAAAAGTAATACACAAAAATCTGTTACATTTTTATACAATAAGAATTAATATCAAAAAAAGAAATTAAGAAAACAATCCCATTTACAATTGTATCAAAAATAATAAAATACCTAGGAATAAATTTAACCAAGGATGTAAAAGACCTATGCTAAAAATTACTGATGAAGGAAATTGAAGAAGACACAAACAAATGGCAAGATATTCCTTATTCAAGGATTGAAAGAAATAATATCGTTAAAAGGTCCATATTACCCAAAGGAGACTACACATTCAATGCAATTCCTATCAAAATTCCAATGGCATTTTTTCACAGAAATAGAACAAACAAACATAAATTTTGTTTGGAATCACAAAAGATCCCAAATAACCAAAGCAATCTTGAGAAAGAAGAGCTAAGCTGGAGGTATCATGCTCCCTGATCTTACACTATTCTGCAAACCTACAGTAATCAAAACAGCATGATATTGGCATAAAAACAGACACATAGATAAACAGAATAGAATAGAGAACCCAAAAATAAACACACACATATAGGGTTAGTTAATTTATGACAAAGGAGCCAAGACTATATAACGGGGAAAGGGCAGTCTCTTCAATAAATGGTGTTGGGAAAACCAGACAGCCACATGGAAAAGAATGAAACTGTACCACTACCTTACACCATACACAAGAATTAACTCAAAATAAATTAAAGACTTGAATGTAAGACCACAAACCATAAAATTCCTAGATGAAAACACAGGTGCTAAGATTTTTGATGTTGACCTTAGAGATATTTGTTTGTATCTGACTCTAAAAGCAATTACATCAAAAGCAAAAATAAACAAATGAGATTATATAGAACTAAAAAGCTTTGTACAGAGAAGAAAACCGTATATAAAATAAAAAGTCAGTCTACTGAATGGGGGAAGATTATTTGCAAATCTTATATTTGATAAGCGCTCCGTATCGAAAATATGTAAAGAACACATACAACTCAGTAACAAACCACCAAACAATCCAATTATTAAAAAGGGCAGAGGATTCGACTAGACATTTTCCCAGAGAAAACATACAGATGGCCAACATGCACATGGAAAGATGCTCAACATTACTAATTCTCAGGGAAATGAAAATCAAAACCACAATGAGATATTACCTCACACCTTTTAAAATGGCTTTTATCAAAAAGATATAAAATGATGTGTTGACAAGGATGTGGAGAAATGGAATCCTTGTGTACTGTGGGTGAAACTGTAAATTGATGCAGCTGCTATAGAAAACAATATGGAGGTTTCTTCAAAAAATTAAAAATAAGAGTTCCATATTATCTAGCAATTCCTCTTCTGAATATTTATCAGAAGAAAACAAAAACACTAATTTGAATAGCTATATGCACACTGATGCTCATTGCAGAAATATTTAGAATAGCCAAGATATTGAAACAACCTAAGTGCCCATGGATGGATGAATAGATAAAGAAAATGTGGTATATGTACACAGTGGAATATTATTCAGCCATAAATAGGAATGAAATCTTGTCATTTATAACAACATGGATGGACCTCAAGGGCATTATACTAAGTGAATTGAGTCAAACAGAGAATGTTAAATACCATATCATTTCACATACATGTGGAAGCAAATAAAAAACAAAACCAAAAAAACAAACAAAACTCAGACACAGACAACAGATTGGTGGTTGCCAGAGGGAAGATGGCTGTAGGGTGGGCAAAATGGGTGAAGGGGGTCAAGAGGTTCAAAATTCCAGTCATAAAATACATGTCATGGGGATGTAATGATAACTATAGGTAATAAAATTGTATTGAATATTTTGTAACTTTGTATGGTGACAGGTAGAAACTAGACATAGTGGTGATCACTTCACAGTCTATACAATTATCAAATCACTTCTGTTGTACACCTGAAACTAATATAGTTATATGCCAATTATACCTCAATTAAAAGAAAACATGAAACATAACTGCAGGTATTTCTACCTTAAATAAAACAGCTTCACATAAAAAAAAGGAAAAGCCAGAACCCCAGGCCCACACTCTTATTTTCTTTCTGCAACCTTGCTTTATGGCTCCAGGTGTGCTGTGTGCTTTCCAAGATTGGTGAGTAAAAAAATCTTGTCTCTTTGAACATTTTCTGATAGTTATTGCTGAGATTGTCTTGCAATCATAATAAGAATTTCAAGGGCCAGTCCGGTCACATCACTGGTTATTGATAGTCTGAGACTGGCATACAAGAACAGAACATTGATACATAAAAAAACTTGGATAAACTTCAAGGCAATTATGCTGATTTGAAAAAGCCAGTTTCAAATTACTGCATACTATGTGATTCCATTTATATAGCATTCTTGAAAGGACAAAATTATAGCAATGGAAAACAGGTTAGTGGTTGCCAGGGTTTAGGATGGGGATCAGTGGGGTTGATTATAACTGGGTAGAGCAAGGGAGCCTTGTGGTGATGGCACACTCTACATCTTGTTTATGGTAGCAGTTACACTAAGCTACACATGTGATGAAATTTCAAAGAAATATATACTGCCTTATTCTGTTCGGGCTGCTATAACAAAAATACCATAGACTGAGTGACTTAAACAGCACAACTTTATTTGTCACAATTTTTGACTCTAGGAAAGCCTGCTTCCTGGTTCATAGACAATTGTCTTTTTGCTGTGTCCTCACATGGTGAAAAGGGTGAGGGAGCTCTCTGGGATCTCTACCAATTCCATTCATCAAGACAGAGCCTTCATGACCTAATCACCTCCCAAAAGCTCTCACTCCAAACACTTTGTTTTAACTTTTTATTTGGAAATAATTATAGATTCATAGAAAGTTGCAAGGAAATGTACAAGGAAGTCCCATGCATACTTCACAGTCTTCCCCAGTGTTAACATCTTGCATAAGTATAATACATTATCAGAACCAGGAAATTGGCATTGGTACAAGCCACAGAACTTATTCATATTTTACCAGTTATACATACACAGATTAGTGTGAGTGTGTAAATGCTAGTGTGTGTGTGCTATACACTGGATGTTTGTGTCCCCTCAAAATTCATATGCTGAAACCTAATCTCCAATGTGGTGGTGTTTGGAGTGAGAGCCTTTGGGAGGTGATTAGGTCATGAAGGCTCTCTCTCTCTATCTATATATATATATCTATATATATCTATATAGATATATATATATACACACACACACACATATATACTGGGCACTCAAGAAATAGTTCTTGAATTAATTACCAAAAATGTCTATCAATATTAAAAGCAGACAATATATCTTTAATTTCATTCTAACAATTAACACATATCTAACATGTTCAGGATGGTGATCATTTTTATTGTCAACTTCTAATTTGTAATGACTATGCAGTTAATACATCTTATAGTTTTCCAAATGGGTTTCAAGCCATTAATAAGACTGACACATTAAATACTTAATTTTTAGAGTAACCAAAGTACAACATATAATAAGGATGTAAAAGTGAATTTCATTTGTATAAAACAAGTGCAGTAGCAGAAGAAAATCTTGATTACATTAACAGTGAGGAAAAGACTCAAATCCCTCATGTTGCCCCAATTTTCTTTTTTTAATACATTTACTTATTTATTTATTTATTTATTTATTTATTTTTGGCTGTGTTGAGTCTTCATTGCTGCTTGTGGGCTTTCTTTAGTTGTGGCAAGAGGGGGCTACTCTTCATTGTGGTGTGCAGGCTTCTCATTGCAGTGGCTTCTCTTGTTGCAGAGCACGGGCTCTAGGCACATGGGCTTCAGTAGTTGTGGCACACGGGCTCAGTAGTTGTGACTCACAGGCTTAGTTGCTCTGTGGCATGTGAGATCTTCCTGGATCAGGGCTCAAACCCATGTTTCCTGTGTTGAATGGCAGATTCTTAACCACTGCACCACCATGGAAGTCCCCAATTTTCACACTTAAATGTGATATTGAGTTTTTCACCTTGTTAAACTAAAACTTACTGTCAGAGACCATTTTTTACTTTGGAAGACCTTTTAAGATAAGAAAATTGGGCTTCATTTTATCTTAATTCACCTGATGAAAGCTTTCTCATTCTCTCTCTCATTCTACTCCCTCCCCTCCACCTCTTTACTCTTTAATAGACAAGGTTTCACTTCAGGCACAGGAGAATCAATACAAAACTAAATACAGTATACTGCTACCCATCAAGGACTAAATGAAGAAGTATATAAAAAGTCTTCTTTGAGTAAAGTCAGTGAAAACTGCCCTTTTGTTACATAACATTTTAGCTAGTCAAAAGGTCATTTTATTGGAAATAAAAGAGTATTGGAGGGCTTCCCTGGTGGCACAGTGGTTAAGAATCTGCCTGCCAATGCAGGGGACACGGGTTCAAGCCCTGGTCCGGGAAGATCCCACATGCCACGGAGCAACTAAGCCCGTGCGCGACAACCACAGAGCCTGTGCTCTAGAGCCCGCAAGCCACAGCTACTGAGCCTGCGTGCCACAACTACTGAAGCCCGTGCGCCTAGAGCCTGTGCCCTGCAACAAGAGAAGCCACCGCAATGACAAGCCCGCGCACCGCAATGAAGAGTAGCCCCCACTCACCGCAACTAGAGAAACACCCTACGTAACAACGAAGACCCAATGCAGCCAAAAATAAATAAATTAAATTAATTAATTAAAAAAAATATTGGACATACTTTCTCAGATTCTGACTCAGTTATAAAAGTAATGAAGATCCCCCAAAATGGTGGCTTAAATATGACTGGAATTTCTTTCTCAAGTAAAAGAAGTATAGAAGTAAACTGTGCAGACTGGTTTGGTATTTCCAGGAAGACATCAGGGACCAACTTTCCTTCTAGTTCATCTCTCTGCAAACTCTAGGGTGTGACTTTGATTCCTATGGCATAAAAGTGCTGATAGAGTCCCAGCTCTCTCAATTGCATTCCAGGCAGCAGTATGGAAGAGGGTATTCCGTGTCATTTTAAGAGCCCCTTAGAAGTCCTACATAGTACTTTAATTCATATCTTAATGATAATAACTTAGTCAACTAGTTATTTCAAGGGAAGCTGGAAATGTTTCCTTTTGTAAAGAAGGCAATATGCTCATTGAAATTTGTAGTTTTCTGAATTTCAGAGAGGAAAACATAGAATGACTCTTGAGAGGCAAATAAATGTCCCTGCTATAGGTGCCATGGATTTGACCCCAGCTTGCAAATTCCTTACTGAATAAGAATGTATTGAATATCAATTCAAGTAAATAATTATTGCAGATCTGCTATGTGTTTATTGTCAAATGCTTAGAGGCAACTACAAATGTGGATAAAATATTTGCAAATCAAATATTGGATAAGGGACTTGTATCCAAAATATATAAATATTACAACTCAACAACAAAAAGACAAATGACACACTTTAAAAATGGGCAAGGGATATGAATAGACATTTATCCAAAGAAGATATACAAATGGCCAATAAGTACATAAAAAGATGATTAATAATATTTATCATCAGGGAAATGGAAGTCAAAACCACAATGTGACCCTACTTCATACACATTGGGATGGCTATAATCAAGACAGATAGTAAATGTTTGTGAGAATGTAGAGAAAGGGAAACACATAAATTCTGTGTGAGATTGTAAAATGGTTGCAGACACTTTGGAAACCAGTCTGCCAGTTCTGAAAAATGTAAAAGGTACAATTATTATATGACTCAGCAATATCACTCCTAGGTATATACCCAAGAGAAATCAAAACATATATTCACAAAAATATTTGCTTATTAACATTTATACTGACACTATTCATAATAGCCAAAAAGTTGAAACACCCTAAATGTCCATTAACTGATGAATGGATAAACAAAATGTGATATATCCATACAATGGAATATTATTTGGCCAAAAAAAGAAGAATAAAATACTAACACAGTTGTCCCTCTGTATCTGTGGAGAATTGGTTCCAGGACCCCTCACACATACCAAAATCCCTGGATGCTCAAATCCCTTATATAAAATGGCATAGTACAGTCAGTCCTTTGTATCCACAGGTTTTGAATTCTCAGATTCAACCAACTGCAGACAGAAATTCTGACCCAAGATTGGTCAAATCCAAGGATAAAAAACCTGTGAATATGGAGGGCCAACAGTATATTTATTGAAAAATAACCATGTATATGTGGACCTGGGCAGTTCAAACCTGTGTTGTTTAAAGGTGAACTGTATATGTTATAACATGGATAAACCTTGAAAACATTATGCTAAGTGAAAGAAGCAAGTCACAAAAAGTAGATATTATATTATTCTAATAATGTGAAATGACCAGGATAGGCAAATCTATAGATACAGAAAGTAGATTTGTGATTGCCAGAAGCTGAGGAAAAAGTGAAACAGGAAGTGACTGCTAAGGGATAAGGGGTTTTTTGGGGATGATAAAAATATTCTGGAATTAGAGAGTGGTGATAGTTGCACATCACTTTGAATATACTAAATTGTAAAATTTTAAAGGTTGGATTTTATGGTATGTAAATTATATCTTATTAAAACTGGTATTAAAAATAATAAAAATGTTTAAGAGCAAATAAGAGCAGTAAGACAAGCCATCATTCTCTGTTCTCAAGAATATTGTAATTTTATGTGGACTAGGTAGGTGAGCAAATAATTATATGTTTCATGCTCTAAAACTATTATTACAAACATTAGGGAACCATAATACCACACGCAAATATTTTGAAGAAACATGAAAATACTTTCATTGACACATTTAGCTTATATTTATTAGAACACACTAACAGAATAACCTCCTGTTAATTACATAATCAAATGGAATGTGTGGGATTAGGTCCTATACTGTCACTCTAATCTCAGGCAGAGTATTCCAGGATTCATTTTAATACATAGTAAATATCTTTATCTCAAACATTTTCTTTCACTCTCCAGTAAATTATTCATCCAGTATTTAATTCAACTTATATTTCTACAGTTTTCTGAGACTATGGAGAACATTTGTTTACCACACTTCACAAAAGAACTTTTCATATATAAAAATAAGACATAGTGCACCTTATATTTCTATCTTTATATAGAGAGTAGAACTTCCCCTGTTGCTAAAGTTAAATTCCTGAAGAAAATTATAAAAAGAAAATAAATTAAAGACCGAGGATTTCAAGTCTTTTTTTTTTCCTTTTTAAACAAAGCCAAGCAATACCTTTAAGGAAAGCTAGGTCCAAAGTTAATCTGTCAAAACACTTGCCAACTAAAGAATGTCACTTGCCATCTAGTTCTACAAGGATTGAATCATTAACCACTGCAGTTTCTGACCTCCAACATAAGCTGAAAGGAATTCAGGGCAGAATCAGA
Organism: Eubalaena glacialis; assembly: GCF_028564815.1. NCBI lineage: Eukaryota > Metazoa > Chordata > Mammalia > Artiodactyla > Balaenidae > Eubalaena > Eubalaena glacialis. The sequence continues at coordinate 32,568,254 of NC_083732.1, read as the reverse complement.
AATGAGGCACTCTGTGCTCTAGGAGAACTGGCAGAACAGGCCTTCAGACACTTAAATATTTTCAGGAGAAAATTTTATGAACCTAAATTCTTGCATCTTCTCATACCTAGAGAAACACTAAAACCATTAACTAGGATATCTTTTCTTTGTGACTAGCAGCAACCTTCTACTGAGATGTGTTCTTGTATGTACCACTTTGCCAAAATCACATATACACTGACCTCCCCCCTTACCTCTTCATAGCAGTTTCTCAGAGCTATCTGAGAGGCTATCTCTGGGCTATAGTTCTCAGTAAGACACTGAATAAACTCAACTCACAACTTTTATAGTGTGTGTTTTTTTTTCAGTTGATACATTTATAAACATTTTACACTCATTAAAATATAGGAGCCTACAGAAAATTTTTTATTTTATTATTATTAATGCTTACTAAGATCAGACACTTTGCTAGATTCTTTGGTTGGATTATATCCTTAAACTAGGTAAATACTAATATTTATTGTTACCATTTTGCAGTTGAGAAACTAAAATTAAAAGACATGAAGTAATTTGTCCAAAGTTATAGCCAGGATTCAGATCCCAATAAGTCAGAATCCTAGACTCCTAATCATTGTCTATTTCATTTTCTACTAAAGTATATAAACTTATTATATTTACTTTACTATTCAAAAAAGACCAAAAAATAAAAATAAAATAAAAATAATAATAGTAGCTAATATTTATTTTATTTATCTATATTGAAATAGATTCCATGCTAATACATTTGCAGTGTCATTTAATTGAATCAAATAAAGAGAAAGTCATATTTAATAGGACTTACATTAATATTAATGTGTATTAATGTGTATTGTAAAATTAAATTATATCACTAATGATGGCATGATGATGGTGGTAATCAGGCTGAAGGAAAAAGATATGTACACCATTATGGGAGGAGGACTCTAGGTCTGATTCTAAAAGTTCAATTGCTAATTTAAGGACTTAGCAGGAAGCTTATTGTTTATTAAGTATGTTTTAATGGAAATGCAGCATGGGTTTTTTCTCCAGCTATTTTAAGAAAGATGAAGTTGAGGCTGGTAGTCCTTTTTTTTAAAAAAAGTTTCTTTTCACCACTTTATATCTTGTGGAAAATCATTCAAGACTTGTCTGAAGACCAAACTCTATTTGAAGAAGAGATCAATTTCCCTTTCTTCCAAATTTTCAAAGAAATTTAAAGGTAGATTAAGAAATTGCTCAAGTATTTTAAGTCAGTTTAATGGTCATTCCTATATTCTCCTGTTTCTCCTTGTCATTACTCAGTGAAACACTTGTATATTTAAAATCCTTGTCTGATATCTTTTTAGGGTGAAACCCTCTAATGACTTGACTTAGGTAAAAGATAGTGGATTCTATTCTCAAATATTTTACAGATATTACAGTTTGTTTATTTTTGTTTCTTTGTTTAATTTCTTTTTGTGCACTAAGAAAATTACCTGTGGTTTGATTCGTAGTTAATTCTATAGGGCATATCATCCATTGGATTTTTTTTTTTTAACAGTTTAATCACAAGCTTTTCTAAATTCTTATAATGTAAGCTTAGGAATGATTTGATAAATTCTGCAATATGATATTGCATGCATCTGGTGTAATTGCTCTTGAAAGCTTTGATTATATTTTGAATCATGTTGTTAAGTAAATGAAGTAAATAAAATTTGAAGTGGGAGAAGGGTATTGACACTAACATTAGAACAAACACAGATTATTTGTACCAAATGCTCAGTGTTAGAATCAACAACACTTTGGTTGAGACATTATCTTTTTACTTATGAATATTATTCAACATCATAAATGATACATTATAAGAAGGGAAGAGCCATTACTCTAAATATTAATTTATATAGTCAGAACGAAGAAAGAGTGCTATGAGAGAAAGAGGTGAGCGGGACAGACCTGATCTCCTTTAAGAGTATGCAAGTTTAAAACACTATAGTAAATCAGAGATTTCTCCATGAAGTCATTTGTATTGGTTCAGTATCTTTCTTTTAGAAAGGACAGCAGTTCAGCTCAAATTGTCTTAAGCAAAAAAGTATTTGGCTTGTATTTTCTTACTTCAGGCATGTCTCGATCTTTCTGCTCATACTATGTCAGTTCATTATTTGAATCTCATTGGTTTTGAATCATGTGATGGTATCTCCCACCCATGTTTGATCCAATCACTATGGTTGAAAGAATGAAATCCTTTAATTAGCCAGTCTTTAATCCTGTGATCATCCCTGGAACCAATGTCACCTAGACCTCATGGACTGGATCCTCACAGAAAATTGAAGTGCACTTAGCAGAAGGAAGATGACTGAATGCTGGATAAACAAAACAAAATGTGTCTACTAAACTATTTGAAAAACAAGAGCATTAATTTATTCCAAACTTTCTTAAACATTTTACCTTTTAATCATTGGTTAAGAGAGTGAGAAAAGACATGCCATTGCAAATCTGGTTAGCACCATTTTAGTTAAAAAAGTATTCAGGTTAATAAGCCTCCTTTTATCAGCTACTAAAATACTCTGTGACAGCAATATGTCTTGATTACTCTTCTTTCCTGACACACATCGCATTGCACAGCGTTATGTACTTCATCAATTGATTGAACTATTTTTTGAACTTGTTGCAAAATAATTTGGTTAGGTATCATATATTAAAATAACCTGGTTAATTTATTGTTTTTCTGTCTGTTTTATTTTATTTTATTTCTTAACAGGAAGTAATACACTTTGAAAGCACAAATGGAACATAACAGTTGCACTTAAACACATGATTCCAATAAAGTGTTTCCTAATTCATTTATGTAGTCAATAATTTTAATTTCAAATGAAATATAACTTAAAGATGATTTGAGAAGCCTTATTTAAAGGAATTACTGAATAGCAGTGCAGGCATTAGTAACACAGCAATAACAAAAGAAGAAATCATTAAGCATTAAAAATAAGCTATTCATGAAGCTTTGTTCCCAATCACACAAACTTGTTTACCTCTGCTATCATTTAACAGTTGAAAAATCACTTTCTAATCCCCTTCTATTTGAAGTCTCATCGGTGCCCTGCTGACAGGAACTCTATGCTAACATTCAGTGTGTAATCTCCTCTCAGCCCATCATTTTCTTAATCTGTTCAATTTACAAGGTAAATCTGCAAACTGACCTTTTAAATGAATAACTACTCTGAAAGGATTTCAAAAAATATAACTGTTAAATTACCCCTTTTTTCTCTTTCTCTTTGTAAACTGATAATTTTTGTTCTGACATCTCCCAATGTTCCCTATTACTAAAATGTCCATGCTGTTAATCCAATATTCTTTAGATTTGAATAAATTTACTTTGCTCATATGGATAGCTGGAAGTTCAAGAAGATAATATTTATTTTTGTGAAAGGCATATATAGTGAAAACATCAAGTTGAAATTTGTTCCATTTGTTTCCAACCTATCCTTCTAGCCTTTTCTCCTGCCAGATGGTACCATGTGAATTATGTTCCACTCAGGCGTGACTTCTCATCTTTCCCCTGTCTACCATACTCTTCCAAGCATTATACAAAGGCCAGCATTTCCTCAGGTAAGCATTCCTTGAATTCTGGTGGGATCACTTTTCTGAGGCTTCTTCTTCTAGAAAATTGAGTAATTTTTTTTTTTTTTTTTTTTTTTTTTTTAAATCTTCATCCTGCTTTACTGCTCTATGGCATTTAACATCTTTTTTTTTTTTTTTTTAAAGTGGGATGAATATCAGGAGTCCCACTTTTTTTTTTTTTAAATTAATTAATTTATTTATGGCTGTGTTGGGTCCTCGCCTCTGTGCGAGGGCTCTCTCCAGTTGTGGCAAGCGGAGGCCACTCTTCATCGCGGTGCGTGGGCCTCTCACCATCGCGGCCTCTCTTGTTGCGGAGCACAGGCTCCAGACGCGCAGGCTCAGCAATTGTGACTCACGGGCCCAGCCGCTCTGCGGCACGTGGGATCTTCCCAGACCAGGGCTCGAACCCGTGTCCGCTGCATTAGCAGGCAGATTCTCAACCACTGCGCCACCAGGGAAGCCCTTGAGTAATTTTTTACTCCTGAGTATATCAATGTTTTCCATACAGTTTTATGTCAGGGTATACTAAGAGAGGGAAGTAGGACAGTTGAATAGAGCAATGGAGGATTTGAGAAGGTTTGGAATAAATACTTTGGAGAGTGAGAAAGCAAGCTAGCAAAAATCTCAGAAAATGTTTGATTCATCAGGGTTAGGTATAGTGATAGCTAAGCTAGGTTAGAGATGATGAATTTGTGCTGTCATCAGTCTATAAGCTATTATGATTTCCTCAGCTTCAGTAATTATTTGAGAAGTCAGCTAGAGAAATATATTAAGAGAGAAAAACTGGAAGAATCGCCAGTGTCTCTAAGACCCCAGGTATGTCTATAAACTAGGTTGTTGAAATGGAGTCTGGGGTATAGCCTTGAGATTGAGTAGGTCTTTACAGCTATGATAGTGGGTGTGTTTTCCACATGGATGATGAACTGTTTCCCTGAACACAGTAGGAATTGGCATCAAGAAATTTATAAATGGATACTTACTTCACTCTTCAATACATGGGAAAAATAATCCAAAGACTGGACATGATGGTTAAAGGAAGTTTTAGAATTCACTAAAGTTGTGTTTCATGAATCTCAAAAAAGTGGTGCTCTTGAAGAAGAAGCAATGAAGAAGAAGTGGTGTTGATTTAATGTCAGCAGTACCAGCAATTATCCCCTGCCCTGTGATATATTAGAGTGTGAGACTGAGCCGTTTCCATTCTAAGACGTAACAGAGTTAACGGCACTCATGAGAGAGAATGAGGTCTCGGTGGAGGCAAAAGATGAAGCAAATTATTTTGATCCTTAAGACAGAGATGAGTCTGTTCAAAATATAAGGATTTCAGAGCATAATAGGGGGAAAATTCAATCAGACGGAAGAAGTACTAACAGTCAAATGGTGAGAGTGCATGACAAGATACTTGATTAGAATAGCTTGCATTTTCACCATGGACCAAAGATTGTAGAGGTGGAATATATTGATGGCAGAATAAAGATAAAGGTTTTTGCTCAGTTTCAAAGTATATACTGCTAAGAATCTTTCCTGTATCTCTGAAGACATCTCTTCCAAAACTTTTGTTGGGAAGATTAGTTAGATTCCAATACACCCACTTTCTGATGAAAAAAGTCAAAATTCCTATGAGACCCCAGGCTTCATAGGGTGGTGAAAATGAAGACAGCTGTAGTAGATTGATAGATAATACTTTGATCAGAGTTCCCCAGGTGATTTCTATAGTCATACCTTTACTTCCCAATGGAAATATACTACCTCTCTGTGACTGTGAAGATTTGGATTACTGGAAAAATTATGTGATCACCGGGGAAATTTCCATTTGGAACTCTCCTCAGGGCAAGTGGAAAACATTGGATGGTTATCCAACAGGTCTACTGTGAAGAGAATCACAGCAGGTAGTTTATTTTATTTTCTCACCATACTATATATCAGTAATTCACTCATCTCCTATTACTTCATTAGTTACTTTTGAATTGCATTTTTTAATATCAGGTACAGCACACTTGCTTATATAAACATTTTTTGTATTCAGGACTTCCAAACTGTTGCTAGAAATAAGATGATTAAGAAAGCACATTCAAGTAAGAATATGATGGTTTGGGAAAATATCTAATATCATAGTATAGTCCTTTTTAATGTTGTGGTTATGTGTGTTCTGTCTTCTCCTTAAGATGAATTCTATTCGTGTATTGTGAACAGCATCTGGCATTTTTCATTTTGGGTAGCAGTGAGTTGACTGCCCTTCATATAGATTATTCAACTTTATATATGTGGATAAATAAAAGCAATTGTAATAGGAAAACAGATAGGATGATAAGAGAAACACATGTTCTAGTCCCACTGTGCTAATGACTGCAATACTGTTCCACATATGACTGACTGGTATGAGGCTCCCATGAATTATAGACTTGGAGGATCTAACTGGTGTAAGGCTCTTGAAATATCATCCTGGCTGGTCTCCTTTCCAATAAATGATTGTTTTCTACTAGCTTCCTGCCACATAGATATTGGTTTAAATGTTTCTAGTGAAGAGATTACTAGTATTTTATTTTTTCTTTTTAAGTTATTTAATAACTTAAGGTCATGGATACCCATTATTATAGCATATTAAGATTTTTAAAATTTAATGTCATCATTTAACACAACTACTATTTCTTTTAACTTTGAGTTAAGTACACATTTGATAAATATGCCTTCTATGTTCCCAGGCTGTTCTTCCCTCCATGATATCTACGTAGCAAACCACTCTGGTACAGTTACAAAACCAGCTATATATACTCTTAAACTTATTTTTATTAACCTACATTTGCCAGATAATTCAGCTCTTACAAATTGTCAAGTGAAGTATATAAAAAGAAGAAACAACAATGTTCAAAAATGTACAGTATCAGGTAACCATGGTGGAAGATAATTTAATACTTCACTTGGATAGATTGTTAAAACCCAGGAAGGTCAATAATTGACGACAAAGGCAGGCATACTAGCACACTGGTAGATTCAGACAGCAATGGAATAATATTTAGTAATCTTAGCAATTATATTAAAATTAGCAATATATCTAAAATAAAAATTATATCTTAAATGGAATAATTTGCAGTATACATCAAATCCTTGAAGCAAGTGTTAGGAGCCAGAATTCAGGGGAAGAAGTCCTATACCCATGAAGATCCGGCAAGAAGAAAGGTTTGGAGTTTAGGGATGGGTATTAGAATCCAGCAGAAAATCTGTCAGAGAATAAGTTCACTATACATGTTTATTGAAATGAATTAGTAAAAACAAGAACACAGTAATTTAACTGGAGTATAAGGTCAGAGACAAACTAAGAATAAAAATATAATTGTGCTAAATAATTGTATTGCTGAATTTGCTGTTCTTTTTTACTCCTTTGTATAAGAAATTATACTGAGTCCATAGCCTGAGCCAGTTTTGTCTGTGCCTGCATTTAGGGCTTAATTTGATGGATTTAGGAACAAGGAACCAGACAGGTCATTGTTGAATTTAATTTAGTGAATTTGAAGGGCTAGTTTAAAAAATGTTTCCCTGGATTGCTGAAGAGTTTCTTTACAGAAAAATTTTGCTTTACAGAAAAATTTTGCTTTACAGAAAAATTTTGCTTTTCTTTACAGAAAAACCTCCCTATATCATCTATTCAACCAAATGGCTGGTCAAAATAGAACCATTATATAATACTTAACAATGTAGAATTGTGGTTCTCCAACAGCAATGTTCTAACATGGTGGTACCTTATTTTCTGAATAGCAACTGCCCAATAATTCCAAAAATGCTGACTAATTATACTTTACATTTAAATCTATTATATTCTGCATTTGTGTCTTGTGAGAAAGTACACTATACTGCAAACTCCAAACACTGATTTTGAAATTTGTTTGCCAAGAAGTAGCTGTTAGACATAATTCAAGTCAGTCTCTCAATCTCAGGTCTTTATTAAAAGAAGGTAGCAATAACTGGCCTATCCACATCACATAACTTTGTAAGAATTACAGTAAATGATATATGTGAAAATGAACCATGCAAGACATGAAAAGACTTTGTTCAATCTCCAGTCTATGTTGAATATTAGTAAATGAGTAGCTGGCATCAAGAGCTCAAGGACTGTGACTATAAATGTTGCTTGGATCCATCCAGTTCAGAAATTCCTCCTACCTGGTAGGAATATCTGGTAATTTACTTTTTATTTTCCATTATTTCACAAGGACAATATAAGTTATTTGTTGAGTAGAAAATAACTCCCACTAGGAATTAACTATATACAGAACCCTAAATAATTAACCTAACCATAAAAATAGTTACAAAAATGAGGATAATAGTATTAAGCAACATTAAGTAATAATATCTATCACCCATTAAATGCTGTGATAGAATTCTACCATAGACTCTTTATTAATTTATTTTTTACAACTACTTGAGGTATTCTAATCACCATTTTACTGACTGTAAAAACAACATTGTAGTTCAGAGTTGAGGAGAACACTCAAAATGAAAGAATCAGAATTGGTTCCAGGCTGACCTGTCTTTAAACCATTAATAGCCACTATATGTGAGACTTAGTATTATGGAAGTGGGATGGGTAGATAGGCATATTCCTGTGTAAACTATCACATAGAGCTTTAAAACTAATGTTAAGAATTATAAGTTGTTCATACCCTAGTATGAATCCCTAGTACTTGTCACAGCACTTAATACACTATTGAATCTTGTTTCAATATCAAAGACCATTCTTTCTTCAATAAGATCTTTAGGTAAACCTCAGACAGAATGGCTTTATGCTAGACTGGTATGAACCTTGGTAGTTCATAACACAGATTAAGTTTTTCTTTTTTCTTAGATATAATCCAATAAAATGAAGATAAAACCAAGATTAATACTTTCTGTACTCTAGACAAGCCAATCCTTTCCCACTCCCATTTAATGTATTATTTTCATATCCACATGCCTTTCATTGTGTTTTTCATTTATCTGTATTTCTTCCACAACATCTCTCTATACAATGCCAGTCTAAGTTTTGTGCTTATTGGCATTTATTGAAGTAAAACTATTCACTTCTACAATTCAAGCCTCCTTAAAAAGTATGCTTGCGTTCAAGACAGATCTTCCCAAATTCCCTCAGATGTCTTCTTCTTTATTTCTTTTGGTTGAAGCTCCACTTTTGCTGGGTTGCCTCTTCACTTTTAGGCTTGAAAGAAATGGCAGCCATGGGCATGGGAACTGCCTTCTGAGTGGCCAAAGAACCTGATGATGTAACCTGGAGGTTCAGTGAGTAAGCTCCCTGTGGGATGAAACTTAATCAGTGGAATATGTGTGAAGGAAGAGAGAGGCAGCAGGTAAATTCTCCAGCCTTTTGTTCTTCAGGGAATCTTCAGGAGTCCCAGTAAATAAAATATCACCCCTCTTGAGTGCCCTGCTGTGTCTTTTTGCGGCTCCTTGTGAAGTGAGTCATGCTTCTCATTGTTTTGTATCTTCCCTAGCTTCACTTTTCTTTTATTCTCCCCCACCACCACCCCCCCCCCACCGCGAACATTCTCCCTAACAAAGCTTCAGCATATTAATCTTTGTCTGAGCTTTGCTTTCTAAAGAACTGCAACAATAACCTAAAATTTTACTTAAGAATTTGTTAATTATATTTTCATTGACCTTAACAATGTAGAATTGTGGTTCTCCAACAGCAATGTTCTAACATGGTGGTACCTCAACGGCTTTCAAAATTGTACCTTTTAGTCAAGGAATAATTTTTTCAAATATATTTTAAGAAGGAGATCAACATATTTAGAAGCAGAGTTGTAAAATTTGAAGTAGAGATGTGTGTGTGTGTGTGTGTGTGTGTGTTTGAGAGAGAGAGAGAAAAAGAGAGAGATCTGGAATCTTACCCTTTCATCTACCTTTCCCTTGGGAAATGCTAAAGTACATCTTATGAACTCTTAGAGCTTACCTCCCAGAGGATAATTTGGGAATAATTGCTATACTTCTGTTGTTCTTTGTTATTTCACACCACTGTAAAAACGCAGGGACCCTTAAAGGGTGATTTTCCTCTAGTGTAAACTAAGCAGGAAGCTTTGCTAAGGCTGATGGAAATGCAAATACTGACTCTTCTTTTCTCCTGTAGAGATCTACCTCTCTCTCCTTAGATTTTTCAAATATATGTCAGGAAGGAAACAACTTACATTCTGAGTACTCCCTGAAAAACAACATTTCTCCATTTCTTGGAAGAGAATTACTTTTGGTTTCCTTCCCAGGTCACATTGCATGTCATCCACTCTAGCTTTAGCAGCTGGAATTTTTTACTGTACTCTTACGTTTGCACATATATATTTATTATAGAGGTACTCCTAAACTATAAGGGAGCAAACAAACATAAAGTATATAAATTATAAGATCTCTACTTGTTTTTAAAACTGAATTATCTGGATACAATTATAAAAAAAACCTTTACCGGAACTTGCATTTCATGAATACCTAAAATTCAAATCAATTAACGTTTATAGAGAGCATACTTTAAGGTCCTTTACTAAGAACAGAGTCACATAAACAGAAATAAGATATCAGAGTCTACTAGAAAACACAAACAAGTATACAGCAAGACAGTTCAGGCTGTGATGCCTGATATAACAGATGAAATAAAGTGCTATGGCTGTACAGGGGTAGCAAGTTATTAATACTCACTGAGAGGATCAAGGAAGGCTTCATGGAATAAATGACATTTGAGCTGAAACTTAAACTAAATAGCCTAAGAACATAAAAGATACAGAGAAAGGAGCACAAGCAGAGGTGGAGATGTGCTATGCTTGGATTACAGCAGGTATTCTGAGAACTGAGGAGGCTAGTTTTCACGGGTAAGGCAATTGCCACCTGTAGTCAAAACATTTTAGGAGGCAGGAGAACAATTTTAAAAATCATGCTCTAGTACTGCTCCACAGTTGCAGATTTTGTAAATGCTTGACACATGCTCAGAACATTTTGCACTTGTAAACATTGTACAATGTCTACCATAGCTTATAGGGTGTCTTGATTAAGATCTAGAGAAGTGTGAATGAAGTCCAGTGTCTGATTTATACCTCAGACATTTAAATTTTCCAACTGAAAAATACCATTCCAACTGTGTAAATAATTCTAGGATCTAAAAATATCAAATGAAAACAGCTAAAGTATCATAGGAATTTTAGCAGCGTGTCTATCACAGCTATGGGAACAAAGTCGTCCCTAATTGCTTTGTACCTTTATGACATTTTGGATCATTGAGTCCACGTTAAATCAACAGACTCTTCCCAAGGTTTCCACCTCCCATCAATGCTGAACAGAGAACTTAAAAAGAAAGCCAGCTGCTCACCCCTTCTAGAGCCATCCCTGCTTCCTGACAGCCCTTGTATCCTCACCACACCACCAGTCTTCTTCAAGCAGCATCAGGTCTGTTCAGAATCTAGGTCTGTTTGGACTCAGAATCTCTGCTTCTGTGCTATTCTGAAAGTCAAAGGAGAGATTTCCTAATTAAACCAGAACATGTGCAACTATGCTTGCAAATGTGTCACATTAGCTTGGATTCAAGTATAAGTCAGAAAACCTGTAGTCAACCTCCTACTTACATCTGTGAATAAGCATACAAGCAACTGTGGGGTTGTTCAGGCTAAACAGATGGATGGTCCTGTCAGGGACAGATTGCAGTAGAGCTAGCATGTAGGATGTAATGCCACCCCCTCTGAACTGAGAAGCATAGTCAGTAGCAGGAAAGACATACTCTTTAACATAGATTTCTTTTTTAATACTCCGCAATTAACTGTTTCTAAGGAAAGGTTAAATCCTTTTGTCCTCCATACATTTTTTTGGTTAGTTTCATTTCATTTCTTTATTTCATTCTGCTGGATTTAGATCATATTACATCCAATTAAATTAATGATAACCTTTATTAATGCCTTAATGCTGCACAATCATCAAAAACCATTAGCTTCGTTGATTGGCAGAGTGATTGTAATATACACTATATTTTACATTGAACAAACCAAGTGAATAAACCTATACTCTGAAACTTTCATAACTAATCTGAAAACTATTTTTATTTAAAATATATTTTATGTCTAAAATATAGAAACATGAATGATCTAAAATGCCATTATTTCATGTGAACATGTATATAAAATTTTTAAATAAATATATTTATAATAATAAGTATAAAATTATAATCCTGGATTGTGCATGAAATTCATGTTAGTGTGTTTCAAAGATATTATGTTACTGTAAATAAAACCTACAAGAGAGTTCATTTTAACAGTTTTCTCAGTTCTACTTTGAGGTAAAACATTTATTTTAAATGAAGATTGTATTCCACAACTCCATTTCTAAAAGTTGTATATACCAAAAGAGTATGTAACGTGAAGAAAAAAGTTTAAAGATGAACAAAAATCTGATTGCCTAATTTGCTCTTAAATGGGTTATGTGTTAAACCATCTTACATATCTCACAAACTATTAATTTTGTAGAATGGCATGGCTCCTCTATCCAGATATCCAGCATTTCAGTGGCTTAAAGAATTCTGGAAGAGATTTGTGTTTATATGATTTTATTTCTTAATACTCAAGTAAATAAATATCAACATTGGTCAGTTTCTGAACAATTGTGACTTTTACAGATAAAATCTTACACATATTACATAGTTATGTTTAATGCCATTTTTAAGAAGTTATAGCATTAAACATGGCACAATACAATAACCTTTTATGAGATGACCTCATTCTACATTTAATATAGAAATCACTATTTGAGAGATGAAAGGGCCTCAGGGAATTATTACAAATAAAGTTTTATTTTATAGTGTATAAAAGTATAATTCAACTTGCACAGTCTGCTCAATTGTGTACTTTTCCTACTTTTTTTTCTGAAGACTGAAATATTTTTTAAATGTTGTTAAGAAAAAAGGAGAATAAATCTACTTAGAAATTTAGCATTTATTGTGGGGGTAACACAATATGGTTGTACTGACTTAAAGGTTTCTTTAAAGTAAATATGTAGCATTTGCAAAGAAAGGAATTTAAATTATCACATACATTTACATGAGTTGATTAGAACAATTACATAGACTGTTTGGATTATAACCTCAAATTTGGCATATTTATAATTACCTATCAAATTAGAGAGAACATCTTTTAAACTAACCTCAGTTGAAATATTTGCCTTTTAATTATACTCAATAGGAAAATGGAAGTGGAGAAAGGGTTGTTGAATAAATTATTTTTATTCATTCAACTAGTAAGTGTTTATTAGGTAATGTTCCATCAAAAGTGTTTATTAAGCAATGATATATGTGAAGAATGCAAAGATTTCTAGGGCCCTTTGTCTGTTCAAAAGGTGCTCACAGTCTAATGGAAGATGTAGACATACAAATAAAAATAATAATAAAATATAATAAATGCTAGAGATGAGAACATTTCCAAACAAAGTATTAAAGCTGTGGCCTGGTTTATTTTTACTGCTTAAAATAAAATGTGAAAGGAGAAAGATAAATTGAGGGAATAACTATCAAACAAAAAGAAAACAAGATGAAGATTTGGGAATTTTTTTAGTCTATTCAGAAGGCAAAATACTCTAAAATTGAGAGATTCACTATGAGGAAAGCATGCCTTAGAGAAAAAGCTGACAGTATGGCTATACAATCTTTTGCTAGTGCCTCAGAAGGATCAAAACATCAGCATATTCAGTAACACAAAAGATCTTTAAAGAGACTGAGGGTGTGACTCAGACTTCTTCAATCAAAAAAAAAAAAACTATCTAGGAAGCTTAAAGACATTGTCTCTCAGCAATCTCAGAAAGAAACAAAAATAAAAATAGAGAGGGAATTATCTAGGAAAAATATCTGTGGACCAGCCTCTTGGTTAATTGTGTGAATATATGTGATATATACAGAAAACCCACAAAGTTCTTGAGAATGTTACATCAGCAGAAGCACTACTAGATTGGACTGAGACAGAGAGAGAGTTTTAAAGAAAGATGTCAGAACCTCAGAATTCTACATACAGGAGACAGACTGATAAGTAATTTGCTGAAAATATATGGTAACTTTCATGATAAATGATGGATGGCTCAGAGGGTGGAGCTGTAAGACCAATGGAAACAGAGCCAGAAGCCATAGAAAATAATCCCCAGGCCTTGATACCCAATGGAGTTTGCTTGAATGTATTTTGGAATTGTTTGGGACCATCCTTTTTTTCTTTCTATTTTTCCCTTTTTAGAACTGAGATGTCTGTAAGTGTTATCCTACACCTGTCTCAAGAGAAGATAACTTCTCTTGAGACAGAAGATTTCTTTAGTTTCACAGGTCCACAGATAGAAATTAATTGTGCCCCAATTATAACCAGATTGTAACCAGAGCCTCATCTATACTTAAGTTATATGATGTACATCATGAGATTTGGGACTTTTGAGCTGGTGAGATTTAGTTGAGATTTTTAGACCTTGAGTTGATAATGTAATGGGTTGAGACTACATGACTTTGGGATGAGATAAGTATATTTGGGGTGGGTGCAGAGTTTTGGGGGCCAGAGGACAGACTATGATAGGCAGGATAATGGTCTCTCAAAGATGTCCTTCCCTTAATCCTTGTCACCTATGAATACGTTACCTCACATGGGAAAAGAGATCTTGCAAATGTGATTAAGAGTAGGGCCTTGAGGGCTTCCCTGGTTGCGCATTTGTTAAGAATCCACCTGCCAATGCAGGGGACACAGGTTCGAGCCCTGGTATGGGAAGATCCCACATGCCGTGGAGCAACTAAGCCCGTGCACCACAACTACTGAGCCTGAGCTCTAGAGCCTTCGAACCACAGCTTCTGAAGCCCGCATGCCTGGGGCCCGTGCTCCACAACAAGAGAAGCCACTGCAATGAGAAGCCTGTACACAGCAACGAAGACCCAACGCAGCCATAAATTAATTAATTAATTAGTTAATTAATTAAAAAATAAAGAGGGAAATCAAAAAAAAAAAAAGAGTAGGGGCTTGAGGATTAAAAGATTTACCTTGATTGTCAGGGTGGGCCAAATCTAATCACGAGTCCTTAAAAGTGAAGGACCTTTCTAGTCTGAGTCAAAAAGATGATAGGATGAGAAGGATTAGATGACCCATTTCCATTTCTGAGATGTAAGGACTATGCACATGAACTGAACAGAAGCCTCTGGGAGCTACTAGCAGCCATCAGATGATAGCCAACAAGGAAATGGAGAGCTCACTCTCCCAATTGCATGAAAATGAATTCTACCGACAACTCAAATGAACAAGCAAACAGATCTCTCCAGAGAGAAATGCAGCCACCAATATCTTGATATTAGCCCAGTGAAATAAGTGTCAGATTTCTGACCTACAGAACTGTTAGATGATAAATATGTGTTACTTAAGCCACTAACTTTGTAGTAATTTTTTTAAAAATATTTATTTATTTATTTGGCTGCACTGGGTCTTAGTTGCAGCACGCTGGATCTTTAGTTGCAGTATGCGAACTCTTAGTTGCGGCATGTGGGATCTAGTTCCCTGACCAGGGATCAAACCCAGGTCCGCTGCATTGGGAGAACGGAGTGTTAGCCACTGGACCACAAGGGAAGTCCCTGTGATAATTTTTTATGGAGGTAATATAAAACCAATATAAGTGCCACAAAACAGGTGAAAGTCAAGCATAGTCTTAAAGGAAATGAGTAAAAATCTACCATGAAAGAGCAAACTAGAGAAGCTTAAAAGTCATGGTTTCCCATGCGGAACTATAGGTATTGCAATGAGGAACATGGGAGATGGATGCTGCTATAAGTATAATAAGTAAATAAATTTCAGGTAGTAGTTTCCTGTAGTGCATCAAACATCGTGCTTGATAGTTTTTTTTTTTTTTTTTCCTTATGTGGAAGATGAAATAGTATAATACTTAAGAAAGTAATATATCAAGATATTATAAACATTTGAAGTGCATTGGTATATACAGGTTAAGATACCTAAAGTAGGTTGGATAGATAAATTTTTATCACAGATAATATTTGGTAATAATCAGCATATGTATTTAGATGATATCATGAATGCAAACGAACTTACCTTAGGATACTGTTTGAGCAAGAAGAGAGTTAAGAATGGAATCAAGGAAATATTGTGTCTTAAGAATAGACTGAGAAAAAGAAGCTAGTGATTTAAACTAATAAAGTGTTTCAAAAATATGAGTATTATTCTTTTGTTGACCAAGAAAATAAAAGATAAGAATTTTAAGAACAGCTTTCTCAATAGTCAAATGCAGCAGAGATATCAAGTAGACAAAAACTGAAAAGTAGCCTTAGCAATTAAAAGGTAGTGTCAATCTTAGTAAAAACGGTTCCCGTAAAGTGGTGAAGTCAGAAGCCAAATTCTCCATATATTAAAAGGTTTTCAAAGGCAAAGCAGTGGAAAGAGTAAGTTGTCTACAATTTCAAGATGTTTGACTAAGAGGACAAGAGGCTATTGGTAATGTGGGATGGAGTGGGAATTTTATTCTATATAATTTAATATGCACAATGGCAGAAAAGAAAAACAGGGCATAGATGATGATTTCAAATATGACTCAAGAGAGAGGTATACTTTTTAAAAAATTGAGATCATGAGTAAGGAAATAGACTTAAGGGGACAGGCTGAAAGCTTAGTCTTGGTTGAGGAAGAGGATTGTTACTTCCTATGAGATGAAGATAAAAATGAGTGATGATGAAGTTAAGTTTATTGGGAAACAGAGGGGAGGAGAAGTCAAGGCCATTTATACCTGAGAGCTTTTGCAATATCTGTGAAATGATACATGTTTATCTACTGGGTGGAGAATGATGATAGGGTAAGAATTATTAAGAAAACTAAGAATAATTTGTAATACCTTCTGAATGGAATGAGCGAGGCACTGACGAGGAAAAATTTAAAGATCCAAGAACCAAGTGGGGATTTGGTCATGTTAATAAGAGAGAAGATGAAGTTAAATCCATAGCACTTAGTACATTTAGTAAAGACAGGGAAGCCAGCAGGAAGCTAATACAGATTTTAAAAAGTGAAAGGTCAAAGACAGTGCATTTGGAAAATTATCATTGTTATTATAAAATATGTATAGATTCCTAAGAATACATGGACTATTACAAGAATTATATGTTAATAACCAATCTGATTTGACTCCCACTTCTAAATTTGAGTCTCAGTGATTCCAGTAGTCTGAACTAGCAGTATTGCATAGGGTAATGCATGGGTTTTAGAACTTATTTTCTATAATCAAATTCTATTTGTGTACTCATAAAATAGATAAGTTGCTCATTAAATCAAGATATTTAAAGAGCCAATGTGGTATGTAGCATAACTAATCTATGTTTCAGTTTCCTCATCTGTAAAATATCTATAAAATAGGTATATAAAAATTCACGTTCCACAAATAGAATTTTTATGAGAATTAACTGATGAAATACATATGTATTACATTCTATATGTAAATAGAATTTACAGCAGTGCCCAGCATATACTAAGTGCTTAATAAATTTTACCTGTAATTGTTGATGCTGTTGTTAGTATTGCCAGTAGTAGTTAAGGTTTTGTCAAACATTAAATAAAGTGTCTAATTGCCAAGTAAGGGATGATAGCAGTTACGGTGTTGGTCTTTCACAACAGCACAGGAAAACATGAAGTCAAAAGATGATGTAATCTCTAAAATAGATCTAATATTTTCTGCTACTGTATCATCCTGATAGCTGACTAAAAAATATAACTTCTTAAGCTTAATAATACCTACTCTTTTCCAGAAATGAGCACCAAGTAAAGTTTTACAAGAATGAACATTTCTTTTTTTTTTTTTTTTAATTCTAATCCTTTTTACTTCTGTGATATGAATGTAGGAGAAAAAAAAAGATTTATAAGCTAAGTTTCTCTGCTACTGTAACAAAATTATCCATATTTTCCTGATACACTATCTTTATGGATAAAAGTCATGTGGAAAAACTAGTTTCCACAAAAAAGTGGAAATATCAGCTTTTACCTCTGGCTATTTTCATAACAGCCTGGGGGGAGGAAAAAAAAAAACGAGACTCTGGGATATTTCAATAAGCATATTTTTCAAATAATTTATGCACAGTAAAATAATACTACCTTTCTTCCAAAAAATTCAAAATATATTATACATTTATAAAACCACTTACTAGATTTTTTTTCTTTTAGGCTTTTCTCCTTCTAACGTATCTTCCCCTTGATTTTTAGCATTTTCCAAACATCATATTTGAAACCAAATAAATCAAGGTGAAAGTAGGGACCTCATTAAATCCCACCTATTTTAGGAATCTAAGGAGAAATCAAGATATAATATTTGAGGCAAAACAACTATTAAATGGCCGCAGCTCATAGTCTGAATAAGTTAAGCACAGGAGATATGAGAAATTGGGAAAAAAGAGTTGATGAACTTATTATAATTTCAAATTGGAAAGAATGTCATATCCACTACCTTGTTTTAAAGGTAATTCTTAAAACTTTGGAAAACAACAACAAAAGACAACTTGCCCTGTTTTTCTGACCTTCCTGCTAGACAATATGACTATGATATTAATTTTGCAGACAATAGTCTCCTCATTGTTCTTGATCTTTTCACAGGTGCCTTGGAAATGTCAGTGAGGTCTGTATGTGTTGTAACTAATTCTCATTAAGAAAATGACGTGTGGGCTTCCCTGGTGGCGCAGTGGTTGAGAGTCTGCCTGCCAATGCAGGGGACACGGGTTCGAGCCCTGGTCTGGGAGGATCCCACGTGCCGCAGAGCGGCTGGGCCCGTGAGCCACAATTGCTGAGCCTGCGCGTCTGGAGCCTGTGCTCCACAACAAGAGAGGCCGCGATGGTGAGAGGCCCGCGCACTGCGATGAAGAGTGGCCCCCGCTCTCTGCAACTGGAGAGCGCCCTCGCACAGAAACGAAGACCCAACACAGCCAAAAATAAAATAAATTAATTAATTAATAAAAAAAAAAGAAAAAAGAAAATGACATGTGTCTTGTTATATTATTTGCATTTTTGCAAAGCCATAATATTTTTCTATTATTATAATGAGTTATAGTAAGTTGACAAACTAATTATAGTAAAATGTCAGCTTTTGCATGAAAACTTTTATATATCCCACTGATATGCATGTCGCATAAAACCTCAGTGTCTTGCACTAATAGTGTGCCAGACGGTACCATCTTGTTGTTAGGAAACCATGGATCTAGTGTTATATTTCAAATTAGAATGGGTTGATCTTATAGATTGTGAAATAGCAATAAAGTTCAGAGATGCTACTGAAATTTAGTTTACTTATGATATTAAAAAAAATATAAGAGTTATCTCAGGAAACTTTTAAAACTGAAATGGGATACTTTAATATCTCTATGGAATTAGAGAGTAATTTAAACTTCAGCCAGGACAAGAAAGGGCGGGGCCAGAAGTCTAAAGCCTAAACCCAACATAAACCCAAAAGTTTCAGAGGTGAGATAAGAAAAATGGAGCATGAACAGGTAGGTGGCCAGTCCTTAACAGTATTTTGTAGATTCTTAGGGACTAGAACTGGCCAATGAAAAAGCAGCAAAAATTGTATAGTAAGTTTGAGTCTTAAAAGGAAGTGGTCCAGACTTCTTCAAGCATCATGATGCAAGGGTATTACAAAATGCAAACTAATTGCCCAATCCTGAGACTTCTCCTTCAGGAGGAAAGGAGAGAAATGGAGTTTACACCCAGCCTCCCATCATTCCAGTGCATTCCCCCATGGAAAGGGGCTGGGCAGCTCTTGGCAACCAGCCTGACACAACAGGAATGAGAAAAAAATGCACAATTCTGAGACTCCTCCTTCAGGAAGAAGGGATAGAAGTGGAGTCTGTACACAATGTCCTGGCATTTCAGTGCACACTCCTAGGGAAAAGGGGCAGTTGGCTTTCAGAAGCTGGCATAGCTCTGTAAAATAGGGAGAAAGAACAAAACACAGAATCTTCTCCTTCAAAAGAAATGAAGAGAAATAATACTTGTACCAAGTAGCTCACATTTCTGTGCACTGCTCTAAAGAAAAGTGGCAGGAGGTTTAAGGTAGCTTCTATGGCTCTGTGAGATTAGGAAAAGGCACACAACCTTGAAACTTCTCCCTCACCAGGAGATGGAATGCGTATATCCACATAAAGTGTTTGAGATGCTCCCAGAATCTCTAGCTGGCCTGATTGGTGAATGTTTTTCCTGTTGAAACCATTCCATAAAGACTTAAAGAGGTGCTGTTCTCAAATGAGCAGACCAATGAAAACCTAAAAGGAACATGAAGAATCCAGGAAATATGATGCTATCAAATGAGCAAAATACATTTCCAGTATACAACCCTAAAGAAAGGAGATCTATGAATTGCCTGACAAAAAATTCAAAATAATCATCTAAAAGAAATTCAGCAAGCTACAAAAGAACATAGATAGACAACCCAACAAAATCAAGAAATGGCACATGAACAAAATCAGAATATCAATAAAGAGAGTTATAAACCATAAAAAACAAACAAACAAACAGAAATTCTAGAGCAGAAGAGTACAATAACTGAACTAAAAAATTCAAAAGAGAGCTTCAACAATAGACTTTGTAAAGTGGAAGATAGAACCAGTGAACTCAAGCAAAATGAAAAAAGTAAAGGAAGCCTACCAGACTTATGAGATACAAATAAGTGAACCAATATATGCATCATGAGACTCCCAGAAGGAGAAAAGAGAGAAAGGGCAGAAAAATTATTTAAAGAAATGATGGCTGAAAACTTCTCAAATCTGGGAAAGGAAATGGATATCCAAATTCATAAAGCTGAAATAATCTCTAATATAATTAATCCAAAGAAGCCTACCCTGAGACACATTATAATTAAATTTTCAAAATTGAAAGATAAAGAGGCTTTTGAAAGTAACATGAGAAATAATTCATCACATACAAAGAAAAATATCATACACACACACATTTTACACATCAAAGAACTAGGGGAAAAAACAACAAGATAAGCCCAAAGTTATGAGAAGAAAGGAGATAATAAAGATTAAAGCAAGAATTAAAAAAAAAAAAATTAGAAAAAAGTGAACAAAACCAAGAGTTGCTTTTGAAAAGGTAAACAAATTGATAAACATTTAGGTAGACTATGGAAAAAAAAGAGAAGATACAGTAAAATCAGAAATAAAAGACTGGGCATTACAACAGAAATAAAGGTGCCCCAGAAATAAAAAAGTATCATGAGACTATCATGAACAATTATATACCAAGAAGTTTGATAGCCTAGAGGAAACTGATAAATTCCTGATATGTATAATCTACAAAGACTGAATCATGAAGAAATAGAAAATCTGAAAAGACAAATAATGAGCCAAGAGATCAAATCAGTAATCAAAAACTCTCAACCAAGGAAAGTCCAGGACCAGATGGTTTTACTGGTGAATTCTACCAAATATCTAGGAAAAATAATGCCAGTCCCTCTCAACACTCCCAAACTCGTTGTATGAAGCCAACATTACCCTGATACTAAAGGGAGACAAGAACACTATAAGAAAAATAAAAAAAATAAATTGCTGGCCAATGTCTCTGATAAACATAGAGACAAAAATTTATCAAAAATATACTAGCAAACCAAATTTGACAACACATTAAAAAGATCATACACCATAACAGAGTGGGATTTATCCCTGTTGTGGAAAGATGGTTCAACAAATGCAAATCAATAAATGTATACCACATTAACAGAATGAAGGAAAAAAGTTACATGATCATCTTAATATACTCAGAAATAGCATTTGACAAAATTCAACACACTTTCCTGATAAAAACACTCAACAAAATAGGTATAGAAGGAATGAATATTCTATGTGAAAAACCCATAACTAATGTCACACTCAACAGGGAATCATTGAAAGTGTTCCTCTAAGATTAGGAACAAGACAAGGATGACAAATCTTCACTATAGTACTGGAAGTCCTAGCCAGAGAAATCAGAGAAGAAATAGAAATAAGGAATCCAAAACAGAAAAGAAGAAGTATAATTATTTGTATTTGCAGATGACATGATCCCATATGTAGAAAATCCTAAAAATGCCACATCAAAACTGTTAGAATAAATGAATTTAGTAAAGTTGCAGGATACAAAATAAGTATACAAAATTCAGTTGTGTATCTTTATACAAAGAAACCTCTATAAAGGAAATCAAGAACACAGTCCAATTTACAATAGCATCAAAATTCATGAAATGCTTAAGAGTAAAGTTAACCAATGAAGTGAAAGAGTTATACACTAAAAACTCCAAAGCATTTATGAAAGAAATTACAGATAATATAAATAAATAGGGAAGCATCTTGTGTTCATGGATTGAAAGACTTAATAATTTTATTATAATGTCCATACTACCCAAAGTTTTCTACAGATTCAATGCAATCCTCATAAAAACTCTCAATGGCATTTTTTACAAAAGTAGAAAAAAACTTTATAAAGAACCATGAAAGATCTAGTATAAGAAAAGTGATCTTGAAGAAAAAAGGGGGAGAGGGAGGGGCAAGATGGCGGAAGAGTAAGACGCGGAGATCACCTTCCTCCCCACAGATACATGAGAAATACATCTACACGTGGAACTGCTCCTACAGAACACCCACTGAACGCTGGCAGAAGACGTCAGACCTCCCAAAAGGCAAGAAAATCCCCACGTACTTGGGTAGGGCAAAAGAAAAAAGAAATAACAGAGACAAAAGAATAGGGACGGGACCTGCACCAGTGGGAGGGAGCTGTGAAGGAGGAAAGGTTTCCACACACTAGGAAGCCCCTTCGTGGGCAGAGACTGCGGGTAGCAGAGGGGGGAAGCTTCGGAGCCACGGAGGAGAGCGCAGCCACATTGGTGCGGAGGGCAAAGCGGAGATTCCCGCACAGAGGAGCGGTGCCGACCAGCACTCACCAGCCCGAGGGGCTTGTCTGCTCAGCCGCCGGGGCGGGCGGGGCCTGGGAGCTGGGGCTCGGGCTTCGGTGCTAGCCGGGAGGGAGTCCGGGAAAAAGACTGCAGCTGCCAAAGAGGCAAGAGAATTTTTCTTGCCTCTTTGTTTCGCGGCGCGCAAGGAGAGGGGATTCAGAGCGCCGCCTAAACGAGCCCCAGAGACGGGCGCGAGCCGCGGCTATCAGCGCGGATCCCACAGCAACAGGGACGCAGAGGGAAAAATGGAGAGATTCCCGCACAGAGGCTCGGCGCCGAGCAGCACTTACCAGCCCGAGAGGCTTGTCTGCTCACCCGCCGGGGCGGGCGGGGGCTGGGAGCTGAGGCGCGGGCTTCGATCGGATCCCAGGGAGAGGACTGGGGTTGGCTGCGTGAACACAGCCTGAAGGGTCTAGCGCACCACAACTAGCCGGGAGGGTGCACGAGAAAAAGTCTGCAGCTGCCAAAGAGGCAGGAGACTTTTTCTTGCCTCTTTGTTTCGTGGCGTGCAAGGAGAGGGGATTCAGAGCGCCACTTAAACGAACTCCAGAGACGGGCGCGAGCTGCGGCTATCAGCGCGGACCCCAGAGACGGGCATGAGACGCTAAGGCTGCTGCTGCCGCCACCAAACAGCCTGTGGGCGAGCACAGGTCATTCTCCACACCGCCCCTCCCGGGAGCCTGTGCAGCCCGCCACGGCCAGGCTCCCGTAATCCAGGGACAACTTCCCCGGGAGAGCGCACGGCGCGCCTCAGGCTGCTGCAACGTCACGCCGGCTTCTGCCGCCGCAGGCTCACCCCGCCTCCTCCGTACCGCTCCCTCCCCCCGGCCTGACTGAGCCAGAGCCCCCGAATCAGCTGCTCCTTTAACCCCGTTCTGTCTGGGCGGGGAACAGACGCCCTCAGGGGACCTACATGCAGAGGCGGGTCCAAATCCAAAGCTGAACCCCGGGAGCTGTACGAACAAAGAAGAGAAAGGGAAATCTCTCCCAGCAGCCTCAGAAGCAGCGGATTAAAGCTCCACAAACAACTTGATGTGCCTGCATCTGTTGAATACCTGAATAGACAACGAATCATCCCAAATTTAGGAGATGGACTTTGGGAGCAGGATATATTAACTTTTCCTCTTTTCCTTTTTTTTGTGAGTGTAGATGTGTATGCTTCTGGGTGAGATTTTGTCTGTATAGCTTTGCTCTCACCGTTAGTCCTAGGGTTAGGTCCGTCCGTTTTTTTTTTTTTTTTTTTTTTTTTGGTTTGTTTTTTTTGTTTTTTGTTTTTTTCCTTTTTTTTTTTTTTTGGCTTAAAAAATTTTTTTTTCCCTAATAAATGTTTTCTTAATAATTTTTTCCTTATTTTCTATTTTTAAAAAAAATTTTTTAATAAGTTTTTTCATATTTTTTATTTTAAAAAATTAAAAAATTTTTTTCTTAATAAATTTTTTCTAAATAATTTTTTTCTTATTTTTAGTATAAAAAATTAATAAATCTATTTTTAAAAATTAAAAAAAATTTTTTTTCTTAATAAATTTACTCTTAATAATTTTTTTTCTTATTTTTTATTATAATTGCTTTATTTTATTTTATTTTATCCTCTTTTTTTCTTTCTTTCCATTTTTTCTCCCTTTTATTCTGAGCCGTGTGGATGAAAGGCTCTTGGTGCTCCAGCCAGGCATCAGGGCTGTGCCTCTGAGGTGGGAGAGCCAACTTCAGGACACTGGTCCACAAGAGACCTCCCAGCTCCACGTAATACCAAACGGCGAAAATCTCTCACAGATCTCCATCTCAACATCAAGACCCAGCTTCACTCAACGACCAGCAAGCTACAGTGCTGGACACCCTATGCCAAACAACTAGCAAGACAGGAACACAGACCCATCCATTAACAGAGAGGCTGCCTAAAATCATAATAAGGCCACAGACACCCCAAAACACACCACCAGACGTGGACAAGCCCACCAGAAAGACAACATCCAACCTCATCCACCAGAACACAGGCACTAGTTCCCTCCACCAGGAAACCGACACAACCCACTGAACCAACCTTAGCCACTGGGGACAGATACCAAAAACAACGGGAACTACGAACCTGCAGCCTGTGAAAAGGAGACCCCAAACACAGTAAGATAAGCAAAATGAGAAGACAGAAAAACACACAGCAGATGAAGGAGCAGGGTCAAAACACACCAGACCTAACAAATGAAGAGGAAATAGGTAGTCTACCTGAAAAAGAATTCAGAATAATGATAGTAAGGATGATCCAAAGTCTTGGAAATAGAATAGACAAAATGCAAGAAACATTTAACAAGGACGTAGAAGAACTAAAGAGGAACCAAGAAACGATGACAAGCACAATAAATGAAATTAAAAATACTCTAGATGGGATCAATAGCAGAATAACTGAGGCAGAAGAACGGATAAGTGACCTGGAAGATAAAATGGTGGAAATAACTACTGCAGACCAGAATAAAGAAAAAAGAATGAAAAGAACTGAGGACAGTCTCAGAGACCTCTGGGACAACATTAAATGCACCAACATTCGAATTATAGGGGTCCCAGAAGAAGAAGAGAAAAAGAAAGGGACTGAGAAAATATTTGAAGAGATTATAGTTGAAAACTTCCCTAATATGGGAAAGGAAATAGTTAATCAAGTCCTGGAAGCACAGAGAGTCCCATACAGGATAAATCCAAGGAGAAACACACCAAGACACATATTAATCAAACTATCAAAAATTAAATATAAAGAAAACATATTAAAAGCAGCAAGGGAAAAACAACAGATAACACACAAGGGCATCCCCATAAGGTTAACAGCTGATCTTTCAGCAGAAACGATGCAAGCCAGAAGGGAGTGGCAGGATATACTTAAAGTGATGAAGGAGAAAAACCTACAACCAAGATTACTCTACCCAGCAAGGATCTCATTCAGATTTGATGGAAAAATTAAAACCTTTACAGACAAGCAAAAGCTGAGAGAGTTCAGCACCACCAAACCAGCTTTACAACAAATGCTAAAGGAACTTCTCTAGGCAAGAAACACAAGAGAAGGAAAACACCTACAATAACAAACCCAAAACATTTAAGAAAATGGGAATAGGAACATACATATCGATAATTACCTTAAATGTAAATGGATTAAATGCTCCCACCAAAAGACACAGACTGGCTGAATGGATACAAAAACAAGACCCATATATATGCTGTCTACAAGAGACCCACTTCAGACCTAGAGACACATACAGACTGAAAGTGAGGGGATGGAAAAAGATATTCCATGCAAATGGAAATCAAAAGAAAGCTGGAGTAGCAATTCTCATATCAGACAAAATAGACTTTAAAATAAAGACAATTACAAGAGACAAAGACGGACACTATATAATGATCAAGGGATCGATCCAAGAGGAAGGTATAACAATTGTAAATATTTATGCACCCAACATAGGAGCACCTCAATACATAAGGCAAATACTAACAGCCATAAAAGGGGAAATCGACAGTAACACAATCATAGTAGGGGACTTTAACACCCCACTTTCACCAATGGACAGATCATCCAAAATGAAAATAAATAAGGAAACACAAGCTTTAAATGATACATTAAACAAGATGGACTTAATTGATATTTATAGGACATTCCACCCAAAAACAACAGAATACACATTTTTCTCAAGTGCTCATGGAACATTCTCCAGGATAGATCATATCTTGGGTCACAAATCAAGCCTTGGTAAATTTAAAAAAATTGAAATCGTATCAAGTATCTTTTCCGACCACAACGCTATGAGACTAGATATCAATTACAGGAAAAGATCTGTAAAAAATACAAACACATGGAGGCTACACAATACACTACTTAATAACGAAGTGATCACTGAAGAAATCAAAGGGGAAATCAAAAAATACCTAGAAACAAATGACAATGGAGACACGACGATCCAAAACCTATGGGATGCAGCAAAAGCAGTTCTAAGAGGGAAGTTTATAGCAATACAAGCCTACATCAAGAAACAGGAAACATCTCGAATAAACAACCTAACCTTGCACCTAAAGCAATTAGAGAAAGAAGAACAAAAAAACCCCAAAGCTAGCAGAAGGAAAGAAATCATAAAGATCAGATCAGAAATAAATGAAAAAGAAATGAAGGAAACAATAGCAAAAATCAATGAAACTAAAAGCTGGTTCTTTGAGAAGATAAACAAAATTGATAAACCATTAGCCAGACTCATCAAGAGAAAAAAGGAGAAGACTCAAATTAATAGAATTAGAAATGAAAAAGGAGAAGTAACCACTGACACTGCAGAAATACAAACGATCATAAGAGATTACTACAAGCAACTCTATGCTAATAAAATGGACAACCTGGAAGAAATGGACAGATTCTTAGAAATGCACAACCTGCCGAGACTGAACCAGGAAGAAATAGAAAATATGAACAGACCAATCACAAGCACTGAAATTGAAACTGTGATTAAAAATCTTCCAACACACAAAAGCCCAGGACCAGATGGCTTCACAGGCGAATTCTATCAAACATTTAGAGAAGAGCTAACACCTATCCTTCTCAAACTCTTCCAAAATATTGCAGAGGGAGGAACACTCCCCAACTCATTCTACGAGGCCACCATCACCCTGATACCAAAACCAGGCAAAGATGTCACAAAGAAAGAAAACTACAGGCCAATATCACTGATGAACATAGATGCAAAAATCCTCAACAAAATACTAGCAAACAGAATCCAACAGCACATTAAAAGGATCATACACCATGATCAAGTGGGGTTTATTCCAGGAATGCAAGGATTCTTCAATATACGCAAATCAATCAACGTGATACCTCATATTAACAAATTGAAGGAGAAAAACCATATGATCATCTCAATAGATGCAGAGAAAGCTTTCGACAAAATTCAACACCCATTTATGATAAAAGTCCTGCAGAAAGTAGGCATAGAGGGAACTTTCCTCAACATAATAAAGGCCGTATATGACAAACCCACAGCCAACATTGTCCTCAATGGTGAAAAACTGAAACCATTTCCACTAAGATCAGGAACAAGACAAGGTTGCCCACTCTCACCACTATTATTCAACATAGTTTTGGAAGTGTTAGCCACAGCAATCAGAGACGAAAAAGAAATAAAAGGAATCCAAATCGGAAAAGAAGAAGTAAAGCTGTCACTGTTTGCAGATGACATGATACTATACATAGAGAATCCAAAAGATGCTACCAGAAAACTACTAGAGCTAATCAATGAATTTGGTAAAGTAGCAGGATACAAAATTAATGCACAGAAATCTCTTGCATTCCTGTATACTAATGATGAAAAATCTGAAAGTGAAATTAAGAAAACACTCCCGTTTACCATTGCAACAAAAAGAATAAAATACTTAGGAATAAACCTACCTAAGGAGACAAAAGACCTGTATGCAGAAAATTATAGGACACTGATGAAAGAAATTAAAGATGATACAAATAGATGGAGAGATATACCATGTTCTTGGATTGGAAGAATCAACATTGTGAAAATGACTCTGCTACCCAAAGCAATCTACAGATTCAATGCAATCCCTATCAAACTACCACTGGCATTTTTCACAGAACTAGAACAAAAAATTTCACAATTTGTATGGAAACACAAAAGACCCCGAATAGCCAAAGCAATCTTGAGAACGAAAAATGGAGCTGGAGGAATCAGGCTCCCTGACTTCAGACTATATTACAAAGCTACAGTAATCAAGACAGTTTGGTACTGGCACAAAAACAGAAATATAGATCAATGGAACAGGATAGAAAGCCCAGAGATAAGCCCACGCACATATGGTCACCTTATCTTTGATAAAGGAGGCAAGCATATACAGTGGAGAAAAGACAGCCTCTTCAATAAGTGGTGCTGGGAAAATTGGACAGGTACATGTAAAAGTATGAAATTAGAACACTCCCTAACACCATACACAAAAATAAACTCAAAATGGATTAAAGACCTAAGTGTAAGGCCAGACACTATCAAACTCTTAGAGGAAAACATAGGCAGAACACTGTATGACATAAGTCACAGCAAGATCCTTTTTGACCCAGGTCCTAGAGAAATGGAAATAAAAACACAAATAAACAAATGGGACCTAATGAAACTTAAAAGCTTTTGCACAGCAAAGGAAACCATAAACAAGACCAAAAGACAACCCTCAGAATGGGAGAATATATTTGCAAATGAAGCAACGGACAAAGGATTAATCTCCAAGATTTACAAGCAGCTCATGCAGCTCAATAACAAAAAAACAAACAACCCAATCCAAAAATGGGCAGAAGACCTAAATAGACATTTCTCCAAAGAAGAGATACAGATTGCCAACAGACACATGAAAGAATGCTCAACATCATTAATCATTAGAGAAATGCAAATCAAAACTACAATGAGGTATCATCTCACACCAGTCAGAATGGCCATCATCAAAAAATCTAGAAACAATAAATGCTGGAGAGGGTGTGGAGAAAAGGGAACCCTCTTGCAATGTTGGTGGGAATGTAAATTGATACAGCCACTATGGAGAACAGTATGGAGGTTCCTTAAAAAACTACAAATAGAACTACCATATGACCCAGCAATCCCACTACTGGGCATATACCCTGAGAAAACCATAATTCAAAAAGAGTCATGTGCCACAATGTTCATTGCAGCTCTGTTTACAATAGCCAGGTCATGGAAGCAACCTAGGTGTCCATCATCGGATGAATGGATAAAGAAGATGTGGCACATATATACAATGGAATATTACTCAGCCATAAAAAGAAATGAAATGGAGGTGTTTGTAATGAGGTGGATGGAGTTAGAGTCTGTCATACAGAGTGAAGTAAGTCAGAAAGAGAAAAACAAATACAGTATGCTAACACATATATATGGAATCTAAGGGGAAAAAAAAAAAAAAGAGGTCATGAAGAACCTAGTGGCAAGATGGGAATAAAGACACAGACCTACTAGAGAATGGACTTGAGGATATGGGGAGGGGGAGGGGTGAGATGTGACAGGGTGAGAGAGTGTCATGGACATATATACACTACCAAATGTAAAATAGATAACTAGTGGGAAGCAGCCGCATAGCACAGGGAGGTCAGCTCGGTGCTTTGTGACTACCTAGAGGGGTGGGATAGGGAGGGTGGGAGGGAGGGAGATGCAAGAGGGAAGAGATATGGCAACATATGTATATGTGTAACTGATTCACTTTGTTATAAAGCAGAAGCTAGCACACCATTGTAAAGCAATTATACTTCAATAAAGATGTTTAAAAAAAAAAAGAAAAAAGAACAAAGCTGTAGGCATCACATTTCCTGGTATCAAAATACATTACAAAGCTACAGTAATTAAAACAGTAGTATGGTTCTGTGTATGGCATAAAGACAAATATATAGACAAATGGCGCAGAGATTGCATCAAACTAAAAGGTTTCTTCACAGCAAAGGAAACAATCAACAGATAGAAAAGGTTACCTATGAAATGAGAGAAAATATTTGCAAACCGTATATCTGATAAGGAATTATTTTCTAAAGTATATAAAGAACTCCTACAACTCATAACAAAAAAAAAAAAAAACCTCAAATAACCTGATATTTTAAATGGGCAAAGGACTTGAACAGACATTTCTCCAAAGACATACAAATGGCCAAAAGGTATATGAAAAGATGCTCAATGTCATTGATTATCAGGAAAAAAACCTAAAACTATGAGATATAACCTCATGTTGACAGGATAGTTTTGCCAAAAAAAAGAAAAAAAAAACCAAACAAGTATTTGAAAGAATGTGGAAAAATTGGAACCCTGTACACTGTTGATGGGAATGTAAAATGGTACAACAGCTCTGGAAAACAGTGGAGTTACCATAAAAAATTAAAAATAGAACTACCATGTGATTCAACAATCCCACTTCTCATATATATCCAAAAATAATTGAAATCGGGATCTTGAAGATAGGTCTGTACTCCCATGTTCATTGCAGCATTATTCACAATAGCCAGGATAAGAGAACAACCCAGATGTCCATAGACAGATGAAAAGGTAGAGAAATGTGGTATATACATACAAAGGAATATTATTTAGTTTTAAAGAAGAAGGAAACTCTGCCTTTTGTGACAACATGGATGAACCTGGAGGACATTATGTTAAGTGAAATAAGCCAGTAACAGAAGAACAATTACTGCTTGATTCCACTTATATGGGGTATCTAAAATAGTCAAACTTATAGATGCAGAGAATACAATAGTAATTGCCATGGGTTTGGAGTGGGGAAAATGTAACATTGTGTAATGGGTCTAAAGTTTCTGTTATGCTGAATGAATAAATTCTAGAGATCTGCTATATGGCATGGGGTTTTTAGTTAACAATACAGTATTGTGTCTTTCAAAATTTGTTAAGAGGGTAGATCACATGTGTTCTTACCACAGACATACACACACGCACAAATACCAAACAAAAGAGCTCAAGGAAAGTTTGGGAGATGCTGTTTTTTTCTATTGTCTTGATTGTTACGGTGGTTTCATGGGTGTGTGGTTCTGTTCAAACTAATCAATTTGTACACATTAAATACGTGCAGCTCTTTGTATATCAATTATACCTCAATAATGGTGT
The DNA here is from genome assembly GCF_028564815.1 of Eubalaena glacialis. Taxonomy (NCBI): domain Eukaryota; kingdom Metazoa; phylum Chordata; class Mammalia; order Artiodactyla; family Balaenidae; genus Eubalaena; species Eubalaena glacialis. Next base: position 32,537,133 of record NC_083732.1, on the reverse strand, counting down.
TAAAAATGGAAATCAACTGGCTTTTCAACTCACTTGAAATAAAATCCAAAGTTGCTAGCCTCTACCTGTCTGGTTCCTTGTTATCTTTCTGACCACGTCTCTACCACCTATCCCATAGGTCTTACCATGCAGGCACACAGCCTCTGTGATCTTATACAAATTTCCCATATGGCTGCTGTAACAAATTATCACAAACTTGGTGTCTTAAAATACAAAAAATTATTCCCTCCCAGTTCTGGAGGCCAGAAGTTTGAAATCACAGTAGGGTCAACATAGTGTTCTTCCAAAGGCTCTGGGGAGAACCCCGCTATTCTTGCCCCCTAGTTTCAGTAGGCTCCTTGGTTTGTGGCTGCATAAATCCAATCTCTGCCTTCATCTTCATATGAACTTCTCTGTCTGTGTCAAATCACACCCTGCCTTTCTCTTATAAGGACATTGTCATTGGATTTAGGACCCACTAGATAATTCAGGATTATCTCAACTCAAGACCCTTAATCACATTTACAAAGAATCTTTTTCCAAATAAGGTCCAATTCATAGGTTTTAGGGATTAGGGAATATCTCTTCTGGGACCACCAGTCAAGCCACTACCTCATACATACTTTCACCTCAGGGAGTATATTGCTCTTCCTTCTTCCTCTGCCTGAAACACTTTGTTCTCAAAAATGTTAATAGCTCAGTCCTTCACCTTGTGCAGGTTTTTGCTCTCATTTCACCTTCCCTTGGAAAAGTCTCATAACATCTATTTAGAATTGCAATATCCTCCCCCCCAATCCATTGACATATGAGCCCCCCTCTTATTTTTTCTGTATAGCACTTATTACCACTTTTTACTTATGTAACATATTATAATTTCATTTTTTCTGTCCCTATTCTTGAAAATGCGGTAATGTATTTTGTCAAGAATATGGAACAACTGGAACCATAATACAGTGTTGTTTAGAATGTAAACTGAGGTAAGGACTTTGGAAAACTGCTAATATCTACTAAAGATGATCATATGCATGCCCAGTAATTCCAGTCCTATATTCCTATACCCAACATAAATATGTATATATTCTTACTAAAAGACATGTACAATAATATTCACAATAGAACTATTTGTGATACTAACCCTAAATTGAGAACAACTCAAATGCTCATCAGTAGACTACTACACAGCAATGAGAATACACAAATGTATACAATAACAATGATGAATTTCACAAGTATAACGTGAAGTGAAAGAAGCCAGACACTAAGAGTATATTCTGTGTGAACTCATGTATATAAAGTTTGAAAACAGGCAAAATTAGCAATATGGTTTTAGAAGTCAGGATAATGGTTAACTTTGGAGGTGAAATGACTAAAAGAACTCATGAGGAGGCTTCTGGGTAATGTTTAATTTATTGATTTGGATTCAAGAGAAGCAGGGATGTTTAACTTTACGATCATTCATCCAGCTGTATCCTAATGAATTTTAAACTTCTCTGTATTAATATTATTATACTTTGTTTAAAAGATTTTTTACTAGAAAAATGGTACAGATGAACTGGTTTGCAAGGCAGAAATAGAGACACAGATGTAGAGAACAAATGTATGGACACCAAAGGGTAAAACCGGGTGCAGGGTGGGTGATGGTGGTGGGATAAATTGGGAGATTGGGATTGACATATATACACTAATATGTATAAAATAGATAACTAATAAAAACCTGCTGAATAAAAAATAAATTTTTAAAAATTAAAAAAATAAAATATATATATATTTAAATCCACCAATCTTGGCACCACTACTCCAAAACTGTTGTATGTGTGAGAGTCTCTTTTTCTGTAAGTGCCATGAGCTCACTAAAGTGTTAGCAGAGAAGATTTATGAATTCAGAGAAATCACAAGTCAGTCTAGGTTTCACCAGAGTTTTTAGTACATGTCTAGAAGTATTCTGTCAACATACATCTCTCTGTACCATGCACATGGGGAAAAGAAGGGATTTAATACTCTTAAAAAAAAAAAAAATCTGGGTAGTACCTGTCCTGTGAGCCAGAAGTATATGTTGAGAGGCCAAATTTTTGTAATTAATACCTTATTTGTGTACTTCCCACATTGCCCTTCTATGCAAAATGTACTACAAATCTGAAATACTCCAAATTCAAGCTCTAATGCTTTTCTATAATTAGGTTTCTCTTTCTATTTTGTCAGTGGAATCTCCCTTTCTAGAACTATCTCTTCTGTCATATACCTTTTCCATGCTTGAGAGTTTTGTATAGTAACTGTCTTCATTATTACCTATTTCTCTGAGCAGGAGATGCTTCAGGATGATGCTGGGGAAAGCCTGCATTGAGGCTTCATTTCCGTGCTCACTTCCTCATTTAGTACCAGTTAGGATAGTTGAATGAGTCTTTTTCTGGTGTTAATGGGTCTAAAGAGGAAATGAAGGTCCCCCTTCTTTCTCTCTTATCTGAATTGTCAGATAAAGAATACTGATGTTCATGAAATTGATCGTTAACTACATTTTCAGTAAGAGGTGGGTGCTAGTCATTGAGAATTCTTTGATTATAATTAATCTGCTTAGTTTATAAGAATTTCTAGACTAGAAATACTGACTCAATTAAAAGTCACAATCCCAAAAAATATTTTAAAAATTCTGAGTATTGTTTTATTTTATTCAGAAATTAGTGATAAGAATAATTTCCAGAGCATATTTTGAACACTTAGCAAGGTCAGAATAAGCAATAATCATAGTGATGTGGTGACAATAATAATAGTTAAGTCCTTTATACTATTAGCACTTTGATGCATTAAAAATGCATTCATCAATAAGCCCTATGAAGTAGGCAATACGGTCCTTCCCAAATTCATATACTGAAAAGTGCCAAGTGTGATGGTATTAGGAGGTGGGGCATTTGGGAGGTGCTTAGGTCATGAGTTGGAGCCCTCATGAATGGAATTAGTGTTCTTATACAAGAGACCCTACAGAGACCCATCACCCATTTCACCATGTGAGGACACAGAGAAAAGATGGTGTCTATGAACAAGGAAGCAGGCCCTCACCAGAATGTGACCATGCTGGATGCTTGATCTTGGATTTCCCAGCTTCTAGAACTGCAAGAAACAAACATCTGTTGTTTATAAGCCACCGACCTGTGGCATTTTGGAATAGTAGCCAAAGAGGACTAAGAGAGTAGGTATTATTATTATCCTTATTCTCTTGATAAGAAAACCAGATTTCAAGTAGTTTCTCTCAAGGTCACACAACTAGCAAGTGTTGGAGCTAATACTTAACCAAACGCTGGAGCAAATATTAAAATCCAGGATGTTTAAAGAAAGCAAGCAGCTGTCTAGGAAGGCATATTATAATTGGAATCCATAGTATGAAAATGTGATTAGAAACCTTATAATAACTTTCAGTTTTATCTTCAAAATTGTAGATGTATTTTCAATGAAATAGCAGGATATAGCATTATAAGACTTTTGTGAGAATTCTGTGAAATAAGAGTAAATAGTTAATATTAAAGAACTTATTTCTGCTCTTAAAAATATAGCATAATGAAAATTGAAATTAGTTAGTGGCAATTATCCACATGAATCTAGCAGAACAGTTTGGAATATTAAGACAGATATCAAAATATGAATGAACATGAAAAGAGAAATGATTGAATCTTGGTGTTCTGTAATGGAGAACACCTAAGACCTAATGACATAAACCTAACTAGATTTTGTAAGATATTTAGAGACTTGTCCAGGTAACACAAGAGCTTTCCATTAAATATGACTAAGGTGATGACTCAGGAGATACTGATAAGGATATTGGAAAATGAAGATACATCAGTGGCTAGTATTGACCAATACAATTCCAACCTTAAGGTTGGACCTATGTTTGTCAGCAGTTTGCATAATGCATTAGTCACAACTGTGTGTCAAAGAAAGGTGGAAGATTTTGGAATTCTTTGTCACAGTAAGAAAAATTACTAAGTATTTCAGTGTACAAAGGGGAATATTTTGTAGGCTCAGGTCTGAGCAAGCACTTGAACAAGTTAGAAAATATATGCATACCTTCTGTAATGTAAGCAAAAAAAGAAAAACAGTACTTCACAATAGTTCTAAAGTAATTACCAAGTTCTGTTGGATTCCCTTTACTAATAACAACCCCCTCCCAAATCTCTACAATGTATAAGTTTATTCTCCATGGATCTTATTTGATACAGTCAGAATTCTTTCAAGCCTCACTATTTTTTTAAGGTAAAGACATTGAAGCTTCAAAGCTCAAATTATACAAGAAAGCTGTTGAATTAGTGACTCCATTATTGTCATATGCTAACATTTAGCAGGTGTACCTACTTCCTTTTACTTGATTGTAGAACTTCTTATCCACTGAAACAATGACTGTCCCAAGTGACTAATAAGTGCCTGTAAGTTGGCAGGTAGGAACCTAGAAACTCCTTTCCTGATGTTCCAAGTTTTCAAATTCTCTCAGCAAATTATGTTGTATTTAATTTAAGTTCATCAGAAAGTTTATCCTTGTGAGTTTTCTTCCAGTTGGTAAGAACCTAATGCATTTCATTTGGCCTCAAAATTATTGTCTAGCTTATTCTCAGTAGGTACAATTTATCTAGTGACAAATACCCTAAAAATATGGTTTCTGCTACACTGCTCACGTATATAAAATATCTTCAGAACACCCACACACCCACACACACACACACACACCGTACTTGAATATCATCCTGCAAATGTCACAGTGAAGACTTTCTAAGATACTAAACTGTCAAAGCAAGATAACTTATTTTATTCAACAAAACTTTAGTCAGCACCTATTGCACATTAGGTATTATGCCAAACCCCAGTTATCTTGTAGCTCACAGACTAGAAAGTGAGCCAAGAAACACAATTTAATGTAACTAATTCTACAATAGAATATGAAAATACCTCTCTCATCTGCATCTTTCTGACTACATTAAGTGCCCAAGTATTCCCTTCACCAACTTTTTTTCATGCAGCCCATCATCTCATTACTTCCTCTTTAACATGAATCATACTCTCATTCCATACATAGCATTTCTGAGCTAGGAAACCAACCTGATTTAATGAATCCATCTACAAGTAATTCACTGCCATTGCCAACACCTCTCAGGGATATTTGCTAACATAAAGCAATACAAAATTTATAAAATTTAAAGCAATGCAAAGGTTGCATTTTGGGCACAAAATAGTCTTCTTTGACAAACAATAAAACAGATATTAAGAGTGTCAAGTACGAAGAGAGGTCACACAGAATAATAGATGAGAGTAGGTTGTTTTTTTTTTATAGATTAAACAATTAACAATTCAGTTTAACAAGTCAAATTAGGAGGATATGAGAAAAATAAAGGTAATCAAATAAAAATAAATAAAGCAAATAATAATATATTATGATTCAGTCACTATATTTTTATGAAAGAGATAATGGTAAAATATATACTCACGATGATGATGTGCCAAGAATGACTTTTACAATATTCTTGTTGAGGATGTTTGCAATATCCAGGGTAAGGATAACACAAGCATTAATGTAAAATATCCTTTCTATATGAGATTTAAAAAATATTGTTAGTAAATTACCAAAAAAAAAATGTAATTTAGTGTACAAATTAAGAAAATTTGATGGTAACAAGACCTTGTCAACAGATTTTTTGATAAATATTTGTAGGTGTTGATTGTATGTGTTCTAAATCCGTGGGTTTTTTTCAAAAGTTTAGAGGAGCTGAAGAGAGTTAATGAATTTGCTGTGCATTGAGTGATGCTTTTGAAAGGCATTAAATGCTAACAACTGTGATCAGGATAATTAACAAAAAATTACAAGTTACGTAAAATCTTATTTTAATAAATACCTAATATCATAATGTTTGTTTTAATATGATAAGGTTATTTTCTCAACTGAAAGCCTATATTATATATCATCTCAAATAGTTATATTATGACAATCTTATTTAACAGATAGAAGCAATAACTGTAATAATATTTTTGTTTGTACACTATTTCATGACTTTTTAAATATTTTCATATACATAGTCTCATTACCTTGGCTTGATATTTTTCTAATAAGGAAGGCAACTGGTATGGCTGCAACTTTAGAAATGAGAATACAATTATTATAGCTTGTTCAAGTTACTCAAGTTGTTCAAATCACCCAAGTGAGACAGATTATGTTTTGAAAGGAGGATTATTCATTTGTTCAACCATTTAAAAAAATTTGCATCTAACTCCTGGCTGTGTGATAAGTGGAGTGGACATAATGATGAAAAAGACAGTGTCCTTGACCTTGTAGAGCTTAAAATTAATTATTTGCTTACTATTTCTCCTTTTTGGCTATAAATTCTTTCTGCAAAAGACCCAATGCCAGTCATATTTACTTATGTATATCTGGAATCTAAAATAGCATCTGACACATAGTTGATGCTTAAAAATATTTTATTCATCTGTTCAAAAATATGTATTGAGTGCCTATAATACATCAGATATTGTTCTAGGCAATATAATACAAATGAACCAAATGGAGAAAATTAACATATTCATTTAAATGTGTGTTGGGGAAAAGATAAGTAATAATTTGACAAATGAGTAAATATTTATAGTATATTAAATGGCTACAAGTGTTAAGGGGAAAAATAAAGCTTACAGGAGTTCATGAATATTTATAATTTTTAATAGAAAGGTAACGAAAGTCCTTTCTCTGAGAATGTTACATTAAGAAACTGTCCGTAGGAGGGAGAGAATGAACCATGCGGATATTTGGGAGTTTCTCAGGCAAAAGGAAAATAGTTACAAAGGCCCAGAGATGCTGCAGCCTCCCATATTGGAGCAACAGCAAAGAGGCTAGTGTGGTTGGAACAGAGTGAGCAAGGAGGAGAGTGTGATAACTGCTTTGACATGGTCATAGTGGAGGGACTTTGGAAATGAGAACAGTGTTGGCTGATACCTTCCATCAAAATTAGGGCAAGACTCTTTCACCAATCTTTCTATTTCAAGTAAGAGAAATCTCAATTCCAACATACTAAAACAAGAAGAAATACATTAGCTCATGTACATGAAATATCCACAGAAAAGTCACGATTCAGTTATGCCTGATTCTGGACTCAATTTCACATGATGGCCCTGGAATCTGCAGTCTTGCTTCATCACAACATCAAGCCCAACAAAAGTCAGTGTGTCTTTTCAGACAGCTCCAGCAAAGCACTAACATATCTTCTGATTAGACTGGCTTGGGTAATGTGTCCATCATAAAATTGTTTTCTATGTCTGTGAGTCTATTTCTGTTTGGTAAATAAGTTCATTTGCATCATTTTTAAGATTACACATACAAGTGTATCATATGATATTTGTCTTTCTCTGACTTACTTCATTTAGCATGATAATCTCTACATACATCCATGTTACCATGTTGCTGCAAATGGCATTATCTCATTCTTTTTTATGGCTGAGTAATATTCCATTGTGTGTGTGTGTGTGTGTGTGTGTGTGTGTATATATATATATATATACACACACATATATATATCCCCCTTTTTTTTTAATCCATTCATCTATTGATGGACATTTAGGTTGCTTCCATGTCTTGGCTATTGTAAATAGTGCTGTTATGAATATTGAGGTGAATGTGTCTTTTCAAGTTAGAGTTTTTGTCTTTTCTGGATATATGCCCAGCAGGGGGGTTGGTGGATCATATGGTAACTCTATTTTTAGTTTTTTAAGGAACCTCCATACTATTCTCCATAGTGGCAGCACCAATTTACATTCCCACCAACAATGTAGCAGGGTTCCCTTTTCTCCAGCATTTATTATTTGTAGACTTTTTGATGATGGCCATTCTGACCAGTGTGAGGTGATACCTCATTGTAGTTTTGATTTGCATTTCTCT